>NC_088792.1:239589857-240222178 GCF_011386835.1 Chrysemys picta bellii | reverse complement strand
TATAGCTGACAGTGCACCCCAATCTTCCTGCACTTTACAGCTCTTCCAGTGCACTCCAACCCTGCACCCGAACCCTCCTGCACCCTCAGCTCTGCGAGTGCACCCCAACCCATGCATAAGCCCTGCACACATCCACCAATTCACGTTGACTGAATTCTTTGAGGCAGGGAGTATCTCTGTTATTATAGTGGTGTGGGAGTGCCACTATAGTTAAGGCTGCATCACAGCTAAAAGGACAACTTTTCTAAGTCCTCTAAAATCAACAAGCTTAGCTGGATTCCTTTGAAACGTTGACAGCAAGAAAAGGGACCAAAAGGAGAACGCGGCACACTAGAAAGAAGCCACGGACAGCTCCTAACAGTTATGGAGCACCAAGTAGACACTCTCCAGGCGATACTAACTCTTCAAACCAAGCAACTCTGTGCCCGCCCTCCCCTGCAGCCACTGTCGCAAAACTCTTTCCCATGCTCCCCACACACACCTGCCAACACACAGTTATCAACCTCCTGGCTCCACTCTCTACCCGCAGCATTCCATTGCTCCCTCCTCACAGTCCAGGAGTGTGGACTCCCACTACCCACTGCACTCAACACCCATCCCTCAGCAGTTTGGCCCTGCTGAAGTACAGTACCTGCTTCACTGTACTCTAAAGGAGAAGGTTGGATATGATAGGAGCTAATAGAGGAGGTATCTGAGCCTCTAGCTATTATCTTTGGAAAATCATGGGAGACAGGAGAGATTCCAGAAGACTGGAAAAGGGCAAATATAGTGCCCATCTATAAAAAGGGAAATAAAAACGACCCAGGAAACTACAGACCAGTTAGTTTAACTTCTGTGCCAGGGAAGATAATGGAGCAAGTAATTAAGGAAATCATTGCAAACACTTGGAAGGTGGTAAGGTGATAGGGAATAGCCAGCATGGATTTGTAAAGAACAAATCATGTCAAACCAATCTGATAGCTTTCTTTGATAGGATAGGTTTCAGAGTAGCAGCCGTGTTAGTCTGTATCCACAAAAAGAAGAACAGGAGTACTTGTGGCACCTTAGAGACTAACAAATTTATTAGAGCATAAGCGAAGTGGGCTGTAGTCCACGAAAGCTTATGCTCTAATAAATTTGTTAGTCTCTAAGGTGCCACAAGTACTCCTGTTCTTCTTTTTTTGATAGGATAACGAGTCTTGTGGATGTGGTATACCTAGACTTTAGTAAGGCATTTGATACGGTCTCAGATGATATTCTTATCGATAAACTAGGCAAATACAACTTAGATGGGGCTACTATAAGGTGGGTGCATAACTGTCTGGATAACCGTATTTAGAGAGTAGTCATTAATGGTTCCCAATCCTGCTGGAAAGGTATAACAAGTGGGGTTCCGCAGGGGTCAGTTTTGGGACTGACTCTGTTCAATATCTTCTTCAATGACTTAGATATTGGCATAGAAAGTACGCTTATTAAGTTTGCAGATGATACCAAACTGGGAGGGATTGCAACTGCTTTGGAGGACAGGGTCATAATTCAAAATGATCTCGACAAATTGGAGAAATGGTCTGAGGTAAACAGGATGAAGTTTAACAAAGACAAATGCAAAGTGCTCCACTTAGGAAGGAACAATCAGTTGCACACATACAGAATGGGAAGAGACTGTCTAGGAATGAGTACGGCAGAAAGGGATCTAGGGGTTATAGTGGACCACAAGCTAAATATGAGTCAATAGTGTGATGCTGTTGCAAAAAAAGCAAACATGATTCTGGGATGCATTAACAGGTGTGTTGTGAGCAAGACACGAGACGTCATTCTTCCGCTCTACTCTGTGCTGGTTAGGCCTCAACTGGAGTATTGTGTCCAGTTCTGGGCACCACATTTCAAAAAAGATGTGGAGAAATTGGAGAGGGTCCAGAGAAGAGCAACAAGAATGATTAAAGGTCTTGAGAACATGACCTATGAAGGAAGGCTGAAAGAATTGGGTTTGTTTAGTTTGGAAAAGAGAAGACTGAGAGGGGACATGATAGCAGTTTTCAGGTATCTAAAAGGGTGTCATAAGGAGGAGGGAGAAAACTTGTTCACCTTGGCCTCTAAGGATAGAACAAGAAGCAATGGGCTTAAACTGCAGCAAGGGAGGTTTAGGTTGCACATTAGGAAAAAGTTCCTAACTGTCCGGGTGGTTAAACACTGGAATAAACTGCCTAGGGAGGTTGTGGAATCTCCATCTCTGGAGATATTTAAGAGTAGGTTAGATAAATGTCTATCCGGGATGATCTAGACGGTATTGGGTCCTGCAATGAGGGCAGGGGACTGGACTCAATGACCTCTCGAGGTCCCTTCCAGTCCTAGAATCTATGAATCTATGAATCTATACCTAGACATACACAAATCTTTACCGACTCCGGGACCCCACCACCTCCTGAGACCCTCCCTTTCCCTATTCCCCTCAGTGCTAATGTGTTTTTTCGTTTGTCCCTCTCCTCCGGTTGTTGTTTTTTTTAAAAAGAATTGTTTTGATTTGAAAGCAATCTTTATTCCATTAATTGAAAGCAAACAGAGCCCTGCAAAGCAACAGGTAATTTTCTTAAACCTTCATAGTGCATCGTCTGCACCAAACCAATATGAAACGTACAGCACGCGGCTATAAGCATAGGAATATTGTCATCGACCAGGTCCAACCTCCCATATAGGCAGCACTAGCGGGCCTTTAAACGGCCAAAAGCACACTCAACAGTCATTCTGCACTTGCTCAGCCTATTGTTGAACCACTCCTTGCTGCTGTCAAGGTGCCCCGTGTATGGCTTCATAAGCCACGGCATTAAGGAGTAGGCAGGGTCTCCCAATATCACAATGGGCATATCAATTTCCCCTACGGTGATCTTCTGGTCCGGGAAGAAAGTCCCTGCTTGCAGCTTCCTGAACAGGCAAGTGTTCCGAAAGATGCATGCATCATGCACTTTCCAGACCAGCCTGCGTTAATTTCTGTGAAATGCCCTCAGTGATCCACAAGCACCTGGAGAACCATTGAGAAATACCCCTTCCGATTAATGTACTCGGCGGCTAGGTGGTCTGGTGCCAGAATTGGAATATGCGTGCCATCTAGCGCCCCGCCGCAGTTAGGGAAGTCCATTTGTGCAAAGCCATCCACAATGTCATAGACGTTGCCCATCGTCACAATCTTTTGGAGCAGGATGCGATTAATAGCCCTGCACACTTTTGTCAGCACCAGTCCAGCGGTCCACTTTCCTACTCCAAATTGGTTAGCGACCGATCGGTAACAGTCTGGAGTAGCCAGCTTCCACAGTGCAATCGCCACGTGCTTCTCCAACGGCAGGGCAGCTCTCATTCTCATGTCCTTGCACCGCAGGGCTGGGACGAGCTCATCACACAGTCCCATGAATGTGGCTTTCCTCATCCAAAAGTTCTGCAGCCACTGCTTGTAATCCCAGATGTGCATGACGGTGTGATCCCACCAATCAGTGCTTGTTTCCCGAGCTCAGAAGCGGCTTTCCACTGTGGTCAGCACCTCCGTGAATGCCACAAGCAATCTCGTGTTGTAGCTACTATAGGTGGTGAGATCAATGTCGAACTGTTCTTGCCTTTGTAGTTTAAGGAATAACTCCACTACCACTTGTGATGTGTTAGTGAGAGCGAGCAGCATATTGGTCAACAGTGCAGAATCCATTCCTGCAGACCGAAGAGTGTGCAGTACACAAACTGTTGAAAGATAGTGCCAAATGCGGACGGAAGCCAAATGCTGGGATGCGAAGCAATGCATGATGGGGACAGGACCCAGGATGCCCTGCAATCCCATTCACCTTCCCCCAACTCTTAGCGGCAAAAGAGGAAGAGATGCTCTGTGGGACAGCTGCCCAGAGTGCACTGCTCTGATTACTGCTGCAAGTGCCGCAAGTGTGAAAACGCTATTGCGCCGGCAGCTGACAGTGTGAACACACAACAGCGGTTTCCCTTCAGCACTCTGAGTGGCGCTGTAACTGCCGGTGCTGTAACTCTGCCACTGTAGACATACTCTTAGAAGTTCATTGTATTCAAAAGGCAAATTTTTGTTGTGGGACTGTATGTAATGTCTCCAGGGAGGAGACCTGACTAATGTAAACCCTAGGAAGTGCTGTGAGCTTCAACTGTTTGAAACTGTGAACTTTTAAAGTGAAGCGAGTTTCTTAGGAAATATCTGGAGGGAGGGAATGTAAATTTCTCACCTCTGAACCCAATCTTTTGATGCTACCTCTTGAGGAGGGGACCTTTTGTCTTCTGATCACCTGTTATGTGAGGCCAGATCAAATACCCAAAGGGTATAAGGAAGGGACTCTCAGATTCATGGGCATGATTGTTCCAAGGTAACAGTGTTATGAACCTGTGACCAAACAGAACCGCCAGTGTGGGGGTTGAAGGACTGTTCACCTGCTAGAGCCCTTGTTGAAGTGGGGAGTGATCTAGCTTATTGGCATGGGTGTAGGTTCTTTTATTGTTTTTAATGTGTTTTCTCTCTAATGCCTTTACCTTAATAATAAATGTGTTTGCATAGAAAGAACTGTGTGGTAAACTGTGTGGGCGATTACATTGTTTGTTATCTCTGGGAAGGCAAAGCAGGCCTGCTGAGGCAGTCTGATTTGCTGGGGAATTCACCTTGTAGGCAGGGAACTTTGCAGCATGGAAATACCCTGATTAGGAGGGAGAAAGAGACATGGATCTGCACCCAAAAGAGGTGCTGGCCGGGGAGCTTAGAGTGGGTGCCATTACTGGACCATGGAAAGGGAATACAGCAGCATTATCCCTGAATTGGGATGGCAATGAGGTAGGTAGACCATGGGAATGCACTACAGCAGTGGCGGATTAGCCAATGGGGCCTGTGCCCAGGGGCCCCAGCCAATTGGGGGTGCCCTTGTGCCTCAACCCACTCTGCCCGCCTAGACTCCTGCTAGGGAGCGGGGTTGGGGCATGGCCCCACTCCTGCCGGATTGGGGCATGGGGGCTTGCCCCACTCCCTGGCAGGAGTGCCGGGTGGGCAGAACAAGGTAACTCCCCATGCCTTAACCCCATTTCCCTGGCAGGAGCGCAGGGCCCCCACTTGCTCTGGCCCAGGGCTCCACAAAGGCTTAATCCACCTCTGCATCACAGAAGCAGGAATGAAAGCTAGCACAATGATCAGGAAGAGGGGAGGCCCGCAGAGATGGAGAGCACTAGTGGGGGTCCGCTGGGCCACAGGGAACAGCGAGAGCGCGCGCTGGATAAATGCCTCTGCCCCAAATCTGCCCGGCCCCAGAATCTGCAGAGTCCCCGCGTGTCATGTCCCCTGAAATCCCCACTGTCCCGCCAGTAACGTTACAGGGAGACCGGGTCTAAACCCCCTCGTCCTCCGCCACCGAGAACATCCCTCTCCCCGCTGTGCTGCGGGCACCGACAGAATGCGGGGCGGGGGCTGCACAGCACTTGCAAAGCGGGGGAGAGGGACGCCTATTGGCTGGGTGCTGTCGCCTCGCGCAGGCGCAGAGGGACAGCCGGTCAGACCGCGCGGGGAGGAGAGTAAATCGAGCAGAGGGGAGGGAAGGGTTAACACTTACCGCAGAGGCCGGCGAAGGGCTTCCGCCCGCTCGCGCATGCGCACTACCTCGGGATGGTTCTGCGGGGGTCACTGACTCACCACCAGCACGGATAAGGACCCCGGCACGGGCTGTGTGAGGTAAGGGGGGGACGGGACTCCTCGCCAGGGGCTACTCGGCATCCGATTGCTGCGGGCGGGTCGGTGTCGGAGCCGGCCCAGCCCCGCGTCCCCGGCAGCGGCCGAGCCCGGGGCGGCGCCCGAGGGGCAGAGTGTAGCGGCACAACCAGCAGCAGCCCTCCGCTTTTGCTACTAGTCGCAGTTCCCGCCACGCGGACGTGACCTTCTTGGCTACTTCCCAGGACTTGCTACCGCCTGGTCCGGGGGTTGCGGGTTAGGCGGGATGGGGCTTTGGGTTGAAAACTGTCACGATTTGCTTCCTCCTTGTGTGTCGTCACCCCGGCCCGGCGGTGTGTGGGAGCCCGCTCCGGGCGGGGGCTGCGGCGCTCCGGGGTTGCTCCGTAGCGAGCCCCAGCCGTTACTCGGGGTTTGAAACCCTTCGTGGCTGCTCCCCGCTGTGACTGTTGCCATCGGGCGGGCGGCACCTGGATCCGCGGTGGCTCCGAAGTGGATTGAAGTAAATCAGAAGAGGGCGCTCCCGTTGCACAACAAGTGCCCACGCAGGGACTTATGCCGAGCTCATTATCAGAACAGTTATTTTGGTCAATTCCCATTTGTAGGCAAGTCCTCACTCCCAGTAACACATGCACCCCTCTAGTGTCTCCCCAAATACCCCCTCCAGCTGCCCCCTGCCCGCCCCCGCCAGTCTCCTCTCTTGGGGAACCTGAAATATAGTAACTTCACCCATTATCCTGATCCATCTTTACTGGCTATATAACCTTATTCTACTTAATGCCGTTCTTACTAAATCCAGTAGCCTAACATGATTATTTGTACATTTCTACAACTGTTTTTATTATAAGTGCTATGATATTTAATGACAATGCCAGAATGCTCTTAATTCAACAGATCCTTCTGCCATGGAGAGAATACTTTGCATTGCATTGCATTGCTTTTTAGCAATCCCTTTTTCAGTTTCAGGAGCAGTATTGATGGAGTGCTGTGGTGGATCCATCAGGTTTAAAGCACTGTTCTCCAGAATAGGTTTTGGAGTACTAGGACTCTACTCTCTGTTTTAAATAAATAAATAATCCCTGGAAATGCCAGAGGTTCCTACAGTTCACTTAATCTAGTGGGTCATACACTAATTTTATGTCATTAAAATTAATCTTATCTAAAAATATTGCGTAGTACATTATATAGTACACTGCTTGTGCAAACTAACCTAAATTATAATATTGATAATGTGTTTTCATACTGGTGCAGAATATCTTGAGGATGTAAAAGCAAGTGTGTACTAAATAACTGTGATATTCTGTAACTTTTTCTATGTGGAATTAACCATTTTTGAGGGGTCTGAGTGTGAAATGTATCTCCAAAATAGGACAGTTACTTATTTTGCACTCTGGTTTTAAAATGTCTGAAACAATTTAACCCAAAGTTGGTTTAAAAATAGTCAGCCAGTTTTTCATCCAAAGCAAATTATAGTGAAAATTCTAACAATTTGACTGAGCATTAGACATTGTCTAAAAACATGATCATAACACCACTATGGCCCTGATCCTGCAAAGCCATATATTAGTGCTGAAGTTTACACATGGTGAGTATTCCCATCAAAGTTGCTGACTGCCCACCGTATGTAAAGTTAAGCACGCATGTATGTCTTTCCAGTTTCAGGGTCTATGCTTAATAGTGTCTTGGATTTAATCTTGCCTGCTTGTTTTTAAAAGTATAGAAAAATAATAATAATGATATAAACTTTAAATTACCCAACAATACACGAACAACGCAAAGCTTTAGTGTTTTCATGAATTAACCCCTGTACTGTGGAGAACAGGCAAGCTTTCATTGTCCAGCATTTTTGTATGAGCATAAATTCCAGCAGAGAGGGGATGTTGAAGTCAGAAACAGGTCAACAATTTTGGAGGACTTGTAAAACTTTCTATATATAGTAAGAGCTTTATCTGGCATGTTGGGGAAATGGCAGGTGCTGGTTAGTCAAAAATTCCGGTTAACTAAGAGTTATACTTACCAATGGAAGGAGGGAGTTTGGGCGTGGGAGGGTACTCAGGGGTGGGGGTTGGAGTGTGGAAGGGGTTTCGGAGTGCCAGATCCAGGTGATGGTCACCTCAAGCGGCGACATATCCCTAGGCAGAGGAGCGGCCTGGCGGCTCCGTGCGCTGCCTCTGCCCACAGGTGTCACCCTCACAGCTCCCACTGGCCATGATTCCTGGCCAATTGGAGCTGCGAAGCCAGCGTGTGGGGTGGGGGTAGCACACGGAGCCCCTGTGGCCGTTCTTCTGCCTAGGAGCAGCAGGGACAACCAGACCTCTGGCAACCCCATTGAAGATTTGTATTGGGAGATATCAGAAATGCCTATTTCTAGAGCTTTCTGGTTGATGAAGTGCCAGATGACACAGCTTTTACTGTATTAAGTATCTGTGTTAACAAATCTACCCAATAGGTACTGTACCGAGGATAAGATGGCTGATCCTTGGCAACAATGCATGGATTATGCAGTTACTTTAGCAAGAAAGGCTGGAGAGGTATGTAAACTTACTTACAAATTACTGTCTGTTTCTAGAGAAACTCATGTATGTCTTATAGGGGAATTTTACTTTTAGGTTTGCCCAGATATTCCACCTCTATATTTTGTCAAAAACAAACATAAATTAGCGTAATCGTCTTAAGCAAAATGACATTAAGTTCGAAATAGGAAGGTATCCTGTTCTCGATTGGGCTAATTTAGGAAAAAATCTTTGCAACGCCTGAGGCTGATACTGAGCAATGATTTGTGGTTTATCCTTTCTCCTTGTTGCACAAACGCTTTTGGTACCTTAAATTTGGTTAAAAGTGTTTCCCTTTAAGTTCCCTTGCTGCTGTAGCAGGCAGCATCTCATTTGTCCCTCATACCACTGTCTTTTTGTCTGAACAGTTTTGTACTGTACTTCAGTGTGCATGGCTACTGGCAGCATTTTCTGAGTGGTTTTTCCATAGTTCTGTGTCTCTTCTCACAGGAAGCCTGCTTCCACTATGGTGCCTCTCTAGCCCTTGGACAGACAATTTGCCTCCTCCTTCCCTCCTCTCCCTTTCATTGAGGCTCTCTCCCTTGCCAGGCAACAGCTCCTACTCTCTCACTATAGGTGGTTTGCCTCTCCGGCTGTGGTCTAACATGGCAGGAGAGCAAGAAAAAGAGCTAGCAGATCTCTGAGGAGCCATGGGGTAGGGTGGATGGCCAGGTCTCCATTTCCTGCCTCTGCTTCTATACAGTAGCCTCTTACTGTGTATCCAAGTAAGACGAGGGCATATACCAGCCACACAGTCTTCAGAATCACAGTAAATATTGAAGTCCCTTCAACTGCCTCAGTAAACATTCCCTCAAACAAAGGTTCATCTCATTTCATTAGAAGTCCTCAATAGGATTTTCTTGGCTGGGAGGTAGAGATTCAGTCACATGTGCATGGCCTGGCCTGAAAATAACTTACCTAGGTGCAGCGTTTAGTGTTTCATTACAGCTTTGTAGCATTGATAATACTCTTACAATATTTTAGCAAGAAATTTTAAAACAGCTCCTAAGAAAACGGAGCCGACTGATGTTCCATCTTTAAATGAGATTACTTGCAGTACATAAAGTTAAGCACGTGTGTAAATTAGGATCAGATTATTACAGTCAGAAAAGAATAATGATGTGTTGAACTTTCCTGGAAGCCGTAATAATAATAATAAATATTAAATAATAATAATAATTTCCTGAAGTTTCTTATAAACAAAATAATATTCTTTACAGGTAGTCCGGGAAGCATTGAAAGAGGAAATATCCATTATGGTTAAAAGCTCACCAGCAGATCTAGTGACAGTCACTGATCAAAAAGTGGAAAAAATGATTATTTCTTCTATAAAAGAAAAATATCCTTCTCACAGGTACATCTTCTGTTGATATTTTAATTGCTACTCATGGGAGAAGAGGAAATGGTGGGTGAAGGGCTAAAGTATGGAGTCTTTTTTTTTTTTTTTTTTTTTTTTCTCAAGGAAATTTAATATGAGATTGCCGGGAAGTTAAGGAAGAACTCCATAACTTCAGATGTGAAATATTTAAGTGGCACTTACTATAAGGTCCGTAGACGTACTTCTGATTTTCTACTTGTACCTGACAGTGTGTAGTCATAGTACACTTTGGCACAGGAAAAGGCCTTCTGGTCATACATGACCAATAGTTGAACATATTCTCTTCAGAGTTTTTAATTATATCCCTCAACCTTCCCAGTTCTTCAGAAATAAATGGTTTATTGAATGGGAATTTCATATATTTTGCTTAATTGACGATCCTCCCCAAGGCAGCCTCCCAATTGACTTATTGCTTATGTTTAGTACAGTTTACATAAAACAATTTTGCCAAAATTCCCTGTTGTCCTCTAGTTTCTTACATCCTTATGTGGTACTATGACCTCATGACACTGGATATATTGAAAAATGGTAAACCAGATTGCTCTAATAAGACGAGAAACTTCAATGTTATGTCTAAAATAATGCTAAATTTTGTAAACTAATATTAAAGGATAGAAACATTTTTACTAGCTCTACCATTGTGCCTCCTTATCTCTAATACCACAAATATCATTCCTCAACAGGCAGCCCTCTAGCTTGCTAAGATACCAGTTGCAATTTAGCTGTTTTCAGATAAATTTCAGATTAATAATTGCTGTTTAATTTTCAGGTTACATCTGGTTTTCTTTTAAGAATGATAAACATCACCCACTGCAAAGTTAAATTCTAGCCTCTTAAACTATTCGTGTTTTAAATATATTTTGGCTACTCTAGTTTCATTGGAGAAGAATCTGTTGCAGCTGGAGAAGGCAGTACCTTGACAGACAATCCCACGTGGATTATTGACCCTATTGATGGAACTACTAACTTTGTACACAGGTATATCTGTTTATTTTGTCCATGATTACTACTTAAATTGGGCAACATTTAGACTAGAATTTTTTTTGCTGTTTCTTTGGAACCATTTAAGTAACCATGTTTAATGGTGTTTCCAATTGTATTCATTGCATCTCTTTATAGATCTTGAGTTTCTTGCTTATATTTGATTAGAAACAGCCAGGCAAGTATTACCAGAGTAGCAGTGCTTCTGCAAGTACTATAATGCTCTCAAATAGAATGTTTTCCAGCTGTAACTAACAGTTGGCATGCCTTGAGAGACTAGCATTATATAGTATAATTAGTACAAAGTTAGAAGAAAACACCCATTTTGCTGCAAATATCAACCTGAAAGTTTGAAAGCAAAAGATGCAGTATTAACAAATAAACTCTATGTAATTACAGTTGGCATTGCTGAGCCTGTTTGGTGACGAAGGGTAGCTTACACCCTCCATATTTCCTCTGTTATTACATGGCTGGAATACAACTAGGACTTTAAAAAATGTATAGTAACAAAAGAAACATAATATCTCAATTATAAATTAGTAAAATATTTTGTTTTGTTTTGAAGGTTTCCATTTGTGGCAGTTTCGATTGGCTTTGTTGTCAACAAAAAGGTATATTTATTTTATTAACATCCAACAGAGAAATAAAATCAAATTCATAACCTATTATTAACCACTACTCTCTTTATGTAAAACTGGCATTTCCACACTAATGGAAAAGAAACCTTTCTTCTTTGCAGATTGAATTTGGAGTTGTATACAGTTGTGTGGAAGACAAAATGTACACTGGCAGGAAAGGAAAAGGTGCATTTTGCAACGGTCAGAAGCTTCGAGTATCAGGACAAGAAGGTGAGTTGAACTGAGTAGCTTATTTTGGGAAGGGGAATGAGGATGGAAATTCTTACATTTATTTTTTCCAAAATATAATTATTAGAAACCATTGATGTATAATGTCTCCTTTTCTCATAGCTATTCCTCACTCACATACCTGCACAAATGTACACTTATTTACCCATAGAGTGTAAGCCCTTTGAGGAAGGATCCCATATTTTGTTTTCTTTGAAGCACATAACATGCTTGTGAATGTTATAAAATAAAAGTAAAATTAAGAAATTTGGGAGTTTTATCTATATTTGTTAAACTGGTCTGTTTAGAAACAGTGACAAATCTACCAAAAAATTAGTCTTATTTCAGCCCTGAACCTGCGAAACATTTAAATTGTAGGCCTAACTTTAGTTGTACCACTGTTCACCTGTTTCTCAATTTACATGAAATTAAGTCCATGTTTAAATACTTGGCTGCATTAAGACCTTAACGATTTGAAAAATGTTCTGATTCTTACCAAGAATCGCAATTTGCGATTATAAGTAACCCCAGTGAACACACTCACAAAGTGAGACTGGATAGTGCTGCCTTTTTTTCTTCCTGTTAGTGTCTAGCCAAAAGTAGTTAATTCTATGCTATATTGAATATAAAGTGAACATGTGAGATGAATGTTTATTACAATGAGCAATCAGTGAAAGTGCATGATATGCTTAAATATTGTCCTTATGTAAGTCAAAGTGTTGGGAAAAAAATTGTCACTTTTTCCCTTCCCAGATATTACAAAATCACTTTTAGTAACAGAAATGGGATCTAACCGTGAACCAGAGACTTTAAAGATAGTTCTTTCTAACATGGAAAGGCTTCTCAGTATTCCTGTTCATGGGTAAGGTATTTTTTAATTTGTTTTTCGTCTTCTGCTTGAAGCTTACACCAAACATGATTTTTAGAAAGGAAAATGGCAGTCAAACTCAGCTTTCTTTGCTGTAATTTTAAAAAAAAAAAAAAAAAAAAAAAAAAAGGATGATACAATTTAAATCAAGCTGTCTTGTGGCTTTTACCAAGAAACTGTACGTAAGAGACAAGATTTACGCAACATTGTTATTTATCATGATGAGAGAGAGGCATGGAGGTAGTTTGACTTCTATATTTGGAGGGGGGGAGGCGGCTCCAGTCAGGCCAGTGGGGTTGCGCGTGGACAGGGAGCCATTTCCGATTGGGTGATTCCAGGGGCTACTTAAGCAGCTGAAAACTCTAGCTTTTTGCAGATAACTTAAAAATTAGCTGACAAGAGCACTATATCTAATTCCTGTATAAAGAAAGAAAATTAAATAAAGGGACAGTGGTTAGGTTTAAAAATTTTAATGTATATTCTTACTTTGTTACTACTCTTGAATACAGCAGTTGAAACAATTGTAGAAAAATCTGATTGTCTATCATTTATGCTACTTACTTTTTTGCAGTTCACCAAGCGTGGAATAGATAATTTAACTTTTGGAAACACCCTACTAGGGCAAGGCCCTGTGAGTTTATACTGCACCTGCCTGGAGCTCTAGATGTGTTACCCTAATACAAATAATAATAGACTAGAAACTGACTTTAAACAGGAAAGTGTCAGTTTCACTCAAGTCATTTTCATTTCAATTTAAAGTCAACTTACTTTCCAGAGGCTCTTAAACACAACGTTGCAGTGATTGAGTTGCAGTTCTCACAGGAGAATATTTAAAACCAAACACCGAGAAAATTCCATATTTTAAAGTTGAGAAAAAAACAGACTTGTTTATTATTTAGAGTTTGTGTATGTATATATACATTTTTTTGAAGTACCATTCTGTGTTTGGACACTGCCTCAGTTCCCATTGCTGTAAAATGGAAAAAACAACACCTGCCTGCCATATGGAATTAAAAGGATTAGATTGATATCTGTGGAGCAGGAACTGGGTGGTCTTAATGTTTTGTATGATGCCTAGCACAATGGGGGACTCCTACTGGTTTAAGGTCTTTGGGCGCTACCATAACATTAGTCAGCTTTTGAGATGCCCACTGGTGGTATCTGAAGGGAATTTACTTGGTGAGTTGGATGTCGGTGGAGTACAGGTCAATCTCTAGGTTGGCCCAAATAACAGCTTTCATCCCCCACAAGCTCAGCACCTATTAGCAGAATTTGCAGCATAGCATGGACACCTACGTGTCCTTGAAGCTGCAACCACTAGTGGACATGATGGCTCTGGACCAGAAGGGTCTGTTCCCGGCCTCTTCCCATGGAGAGGAGAGGTGACTCCCTGCTTCTCTGAGGGCAAACTGACCCCAAGACCCACTTAGCTGCTCCTAGCCCCCCAGCCTTCTGCAGCTCCCCCTCCCTCAGAATCCTTGCACTAGGGACTGTTCCCTCTCAGCTGCTCCTCCCTCAGGACACAGCCCTATGCCCTCTCCTCTCCCTTCCCCTGAAGATTGACTGCCCCCCCCCTCCCCACGGCTCCAATATCCCCATCACTGGAGGCCCTGTGCTTTCCGTTTCCTTCCCACCACTATGCTACCCCCCCACCACCACTGTAGACCCTGTGCTCCCCCTCCTTGCCTGCCCCACCCTCAGAGACCTGCTCACTGCCCCGCTACTATTGGTTCGGAGGATTGTCATTCCATATAGTCTCAGCTGCTGATTGGGACGGGATGGGTGAGCTAGTGCAGCAGAGGAGGAAACTGACAGGGGTGAATCCCCGGCTCCTGGAGGAAGGGACCTGACTGCACGGTGCTGCAGCGAAGAGCTCTTCCTGGGGCTGGGGTGTGCACCACGAGCAGACTTCTGGTACAAAACTCAGGGGTGAGCAGGTGTCCCCCCACCCACCCTGTCCCTCTTAAACGGTGAAAACGGTGGCCCTGTGTGGAGGAGGGAAAATTCTGCACCTACCTGATTTTGCAGTTTGGGGGGTGCAACGCCCGCACCTCCCCAAATTATGCCCATGGAGAGAAGTACTAAACTTTGTAATCTCAGCTATTCTTACAGATCCTCGTGGCTTTGTTTAAACCCAAGGCATTGAATGAAAAAAAAAATGAATAGGAATTTACCTTGAAAAACCCGCTTAATTAACTATTATTTAGAAAGTAGGATATATAGTACAAAACCATGCCAATCAAAACACCATTGAGGATTTAAAGACTTTGGTATATGCTTTGAACTAAACGTTAGTTCTTTGGTCTAAAAAGTATCATTTTATACTGGGTTCTAAAAACGAAGTCTTCTATTTTTTTCTGAAATCATGTTTTCTACCTTCTGGTACAGAGACACTTGAAAAAGTCATGTGAAATCATAGAAACTAGATACAAAGAAGATCTATCAGGTTATCTAGGTTCCCCTTCTCTGATGTAACTAAGGAGAAAAATCAGGAGGTAAAAAACTGTAACTATTATGTAGAGCTTTTCAGAGTTGTTTCTTTTTTTTTTTCTTTTTCCTGCAGACAAAAAAAATTCAGCCATGGACTGTATTTTTTTTGGTTTTTGGCCAAAAAAAATTTCCACAAAAATCCAGTTTTCCACAGCCAATTTTTTTATCATAAACACAGTTTCAATGGATACTTTTTGACCAGCCTTACTTGTGTGTGTATATATGTGGCTTTAAGGGTCCAGTCATGCACAGGGCCGTAACCCAGGTGGGGCAAGAAGGGCAGCCGCCCAGGGCACAAAACAGTGGAGGCAGAAAAATGATGATGGAAAAACGGTAGTGGTGCAAATATGCTTGTTCACCCAGGGCGCTAAAATGCCTAGTTACAGTTCTGGTCATGCAACTTTTATTCACACAAGTACTCTTACTGAGTTTAGTGGGAATATTTACATGAGTAAGGATTGCAGGATTGGGCCCGACGAGGAAATATCCTTTCTTCCAGGTTTCTTAGACTCCTTTCTGGTTCCTTGAGCACATATGCCATTCATACTTCCACAAAGATTTTTGATATAATGAAACAAGGTATCACCTGTCTATACTTGAATTCAGATTTTACATTTTCTGTGAAATGAAGAGTTAAACTACCTTTGCTCAGGGCACAGTAGTATCATCTGTTCCATTTTGAATCTTCACTTTGAAGTTCTAAGCTGCCAGCTATATGCTGTTTGTAAATCAAGGGTCACAGATGATTAACTGGCTCTTGCCATGACTTGAGCACCACCCTGCTTTATATAACAATTCAATCTATATTTTATTGATAACTGTCTGATATATGAAAATATGTGATGTCTTTTAGTGAACTTGTCAGATAATTGTACAACTTGTTCAGGGGCAGTAATGCTGATAAGAGCACTGTGAATATGAAACAGAAAAGAATATTGAAAATGTCCTCTTTATAGCTGATTTACATTGCATAGTTGTTTATTTTTTGTGAGAATTACATTTACGTTTTTGTAAAAGTCAAGAAAGCTGCTTATTGACTCAGTTGTGAAAGCTAAGTAACTTTTCCAATCAGACAACAATTTAAATTGCACATTAATTAGCACTCACAAAGCAAAGTGGACTATCCATTATTTCAAAGATGGATATTTTTAATAATGTTTTTCTTGGATTATTTAAACACACCTCAAGCTTTCACCTTGAAAGCAATTTTGAAAGTGATTTCCTTTAAATTACTTTATTACTCTTTCTTTTTAACACTAGTTAACTGAAATCTGGGAATGAATGCATGCATACTTGTTTGCAATTAGGATAAAAAATAAGCAGGAGAAAACAGAGGAACTGGCTTATGTCTCACAAGTAATATGCCTTAACATTAGCCTTAGTTTCCTTCTTTGCTTTATTCACGCTGGCTGGTATACACTGTTTGGTTAGTTTTAATATTTTGATGTTCCCGTAAACTACTCTCAATTAATGAATCTCGTATCTGTTTTAGGATTAGAGCTGTTGGTACAGCAGCTGTAAACATGTGCCTTGTGGCAACTGGTGGAGCCGATGCATATTATGAGATGGGCATTCATTGCTGGGATATGGCAGGAGCTGGAATTATCATTACTGAAGCAGGTGGAGTGCTGCTGGATGTATCAGGTAAATGAAGGGGAACCTTCAGGAAATTGTGTGTTTTTTTTTTTTTTTTTTTTTTTTTTTTTAAATCAACCACCTGGCAAACCATAACGATGACCCATATCAGTAAGATTTTCAGCCATCCTAGTATCTGGGTGGTTCTTAACTCTATTAAACAGTGTTTCCATCAAATTAATGCACAGAGATAGTTGTCACTTGTTTTATCCTTTAGTTCACTTAGCAGAAGTTCTTGCTCACTAGCATTGAGTCTCTTGCAGTAGAATCATTCCCTGTTAGGATATGAAAGTCAATAATAAGTCTGAATTCTTCTCCCAGATATTAATGTTAGGTACCAGCTGAACTCAATGAGACTTGTGCATGCTTATCCAGGGACAGAACTTGATCTGAACTAATTACATTAGCTAAATACACCTCTACCCCGATATAACGCTGTCCTCGGGAGCCAAAAAATCTTACCGCGTTATAGGTGAAACCGCGTTATATCAAACTTGCTTTGATCCGCTGGAGTGGGCAGCCCCGCCCCCCTGGAGCACTGCTTTGCCGAATTCGTGTTCTATCAGGTCGCGTTATATCAGGGTAGAGGTGTACTTACAATTTTTCTGTGCCAGTATAACAAATTTTTAATTCTGCCAAAGTGGTGCTATACATTCAACCACAGACAGTAAAACCCTTCCATGTTTGGGTAAGTGATGGCAAAAAGAGGCTTCAAAGAAAGTGGAGACTGTCTAGACCCACACTAAGGGATAATAGAGCTCCCACCCACCTCCATGGTCCTGGTGGTCCCCATTTCTGATGGCCATTCCCTGTGCAGTGCAAGGGTCAATTTCTAGTTTTACCTCAATGATAGGGTCAAATTGGAGGCATGCAGGATTTACATCAGCCACAGGG
Source organism: Chrysemys picta bellii (assembly GCF_011386835.1). Taxonomy (NCBI): domain Eukaryota; kingdom Metazoa; phylum Chordata; order Testudines; family Emydidae; genus Chrysemys; species Chrysemys picta. The sequence goes on along the minus strand of NC_088792.1, from coordinate 240,204,858 downwards.
CTGAAGTCACCCCAGTGAAACATCTCTTCAGCCACTCTGTGGGTTCCGTGGAGGATGCCTTCCCAATCTCCTTCAGCACACAGCTTTGTTATTCTGTCTTTTCCCTGATTCATTTCTCACCAAATCCTTTACTGTTTCTCCAAACTAAAAATCAAATGTATGTGTTTTTTAAGTGAAACATGTTAAATGTCTGCTGCTTCCCTTATGCAACCATTAATATAACACATTTCTAGTATTGTTAGGGGGTGCGCAGTATAAACCAAGTAGAGTTAGGAGCCTGTCCCCTTTGGCAGCATTTCCTAAGGTTGGGTAGCATGAAGAATTTGGTTGCTATATACATGAATGAGCTACTGGATTGTGTTTTACATTGTTAGTGTTGAGAATTTGATTTTACACACTGTAAAATATTTTTTTTTAAGATTTGGATTTAATACAATTTCTGCTAGACTAAGTATTGCATTTTGACAGTTGATCTTAATTCTCATTTTTGTCAAGATTAAAATTCTTCTAAGACTATGAGCCAGTTACGTTGTTGACTTTGTTTCTAGGAGGACCATTTGATTTGATGTCACGAAGAATAATTGCTGCAAGTAGTCGAGCCATAGGAGAGAGAATAGCCAAAGAGCTTCAGATAATCCCCCTACAAAGGGACGATGCCACAAATTGAATACCACAACTACACTTAAGTGTGGTAATACTAAGTTTGTCAACAGTTGTCACATACTCTGGGAATTTAGAAAATAACGTCCCATGTAAGGTCACATGTTGCACTTAAATGGGTAGTAATATACTTCTGAATATATCTTATTACAAATTGATTTCTAAATAGGGTTTTGAAATCAGACCCATTTGAAACTGTTATAGAACTGGTTCTAACAAAGTTTGTGGTTTGTGTAAATAAAACATCAGTTTTGCTGTAAATTTTATTTCCTGTGTAGTATTATGGCTGCTTAAATGAGTTAAAGGAAAAAAGGACACAATCCCATAAAAGTGATATTTAAAATTTATATAGCACACTGGAAGATAGAGAGCAACTAATGCTCTAAGTCATATGTTACAAAGAGAAAGTTTATTGCTCCTGGTTCCAGTTTTCTCATGGTTTTCCCCCAATGTGATCAAGGTTGATTGTTGCTTATGAGATTTTCATATAAAGCCTCTAAATTGTTACAGTGCTATCAGTCTGTCCAGAAGTTCTCACCAGTGAAGGAAATGTAGAAGTAGATCACATGATCCCAGACCTCACTTTGGAGACAATCACATTTAGTTTTTGGCACACTTCAGGACACTTGTATGTTATCACTGTGCAAGAGTGATTCAACAATGATTTCAGTTGCTATTGCAGGGAATGTTTAGAGAAATACCTAGAGAAAAGAAGACACATTTATTTTTTAGACTTATGTGCCCATTACTTCTATAGACCTAACTGACTGCTGTTCCTAAAAAATAAGATGTAATGTGGAAGAAGAAAACTCTGTACGCACCTCCTGTCATGCCTTCAGGCAAAAGTCTGAGAAATGAAGTGGGTTTTATGCTAAATAGTTAAAAGCAAGACCATAAGCTAAATGGGTCCATTGGTTTCAGTTGATGCTGCCTCCTGCATATTCTCTACTTGATGTGTGTGTAGCTCCCATTAACTGTTTAGGGGATTTACTCATACATTTCCAGGAGAGAATCTACCTCAAAGTCTAAATACAATTTGAAATCCAAAAGATTCTCATAACTCATTGACCTACCTCCCAAAAAAACAACCCTCCCCACCCATTTTAATTAAAATTAAGACAGTAGTCCAGACTTTCATCTTAATTATTATTTGATAGTTATGACAGTAATGACCAGTCAGGATCAGGGTTCTATTGTGCTACATACTGTATAAGCACATATGAGGGCACAGGTCAAGCTCTAAAATTTACAGTTAAAGAAATTACAGTATTTTAAATCTTAATGCTAATTTTTCTAATTTCAAAGCCTAAAGGTTAGTTGTTCTTTGCAGTCTGAGTTATTTTTAGAATTATGTTGATATCAGTGGGTACATTGAACAGTTACTGTACATTTTAGAGTAAAAATTAGTCAGTTTAGGGACTGATTAGTAACTAGGGCCAAAAATTTCAGAAGTGTCCTCTAAATTTGGATGTCTAATTGAGACACCAAGTTATGATCACTTTTGAAAATACGTGGTTGTTTTTTATTTCTTACGCGCTGGTTCGGCGGCTGGCAAGACGCGATAAATCGAACCCAGAAGTGCTCCCCGTCGACTCTGGTAATCCTGCTCGGCGTGAGGAGTACGCGGAGTGGACGGGGGAGCCTGCCTGCCGCGTCTGGACCGCGGTAAGTTCGAACTAAGGTACGTCGACTTCAGCTACGTAATTCACGTAGCTGAAGTTGTGTACCTTAGTTCGAATTGGGGGGTTAGTGTAGACCAGGCCTTAGTGTGGAAAAAGGTGTTTTGTATCTTAAAATACAAGCACCAGCAGGTATCTTGATAAATTTCCTTGGAACAGTTATATTTTGCTAGTTTTACAGAAATGTTTAATTAGAAACTCCAGTGCCAGGCCAACTTTAAACAATTAGCCCTAGTGGAGAAAAAGAATTGCATGATAATTCAGGGGCTAAGGAGAAGGAACTCATTAGAGTTTCATTTCTTGGGGGCCCTGTAGGAAAAAAATAATCAAAACCTTTTGAACTTCACCACAGCTTCATTGTTTTTAAATCTAAGATATGAATGTGATGTCTTAGCAGGTCTGCCCAATATATTTTCTCTATGGGTTTTTGTGAGAAGTTTGAGTGTGAAATATGAACTGTGCAGAAGTTCTGATGTTAAACTGATTTGTTTTGTAAAATGGAAATGTATAAACTAGTACTTGATGTGAGAGATGTCTGCAATAAAAGAAAAAACATTGCTTTATTAGTGGATCGTCTGAAAAGTTTCTGTACATATTTGGTTTGTTAGATATTTTCATTCTGTCTTTCAAAATGCTAAAGGCGTTTAGACCATATTACACACACAATTGCTGCTGGCCAATTTTGATTAATATTAAAACTGTTTTTAATTATTAAAAAAATAAAAAGTCAAACTAGCAAACTTTGTATTCTGAAAAAGACAACGAGGAGTCCTTGTGGCACCTGATGAAGTGGATTATAGCCCACAAAAGCTTATGCCCAAATAAGTTTTAGTCTCTAAGGTGCCACAAGGACTTCTCATTGTTTTTGCTGATACAGACTAACACGTCTACCCCTCTGAAATTTGTATTCTGATTATACCTTTAAAACTTAGGGGTGTGTGTGTGTGTGAGAGAGAGTCTGCCTACTTCACACACAATCTATCACATATTTACAAGAGATAGCAACTGCCTCCTTGCAACTACCAAATTTGTGACTCCATTTCCTCACTCTTAGTTAGAAGGAATACACTTCTGTTCCCTCACTCCCTGTCCAAATGTCCCAGTTGCAGCCACAGACTTTCAATTAGGACTGCATGACTACTCCTTCATGCAAATATTTACATCTTACCATGGGTGGGTTCCTACACAGTTGATCAGTTAAGCATAATACCAATCAAAATCATTTTGCCTGAAATAAGCTTAAAGATGTTGCACAGCCCGTGCTTTTTTATTGGGTAACAGTTTCACTGTGGAGAACAGTAAGGCAAGTGAAGCATCCCTTACACTAGAGTTTCCCATGCCAAATGTGATGCTGGGTGGGGAACAAGACTTCCTCTCTCACAGCTGGGCAGGAGGAAGGGAAAACCAAAATACAACAGCAACACTGAGGTGTAGGAGCAAATCCTTTCTTATGAGAAGGGATGAGGTAGTTTTTATTTGAATATTCCTGGCTCGATGAGAGCCATTCTTCTCTCATGTGACTATGCAGGGGAAGTTACTTCAGAAGATGAAGTTCTGCTGCTGGAGGTGGAGGGCATAGAGCTATATACAAATTCCCTGTGTTAAATAACCCACTTCCCTATTTTCCCTTGGATGGTAGGCTGGTGCTATTCAACCAGCCTGTGTCATTTTGTGACCTCAGAGGTGCTAAACACTTTTTCTGGATTGGGTCATAAAATGACTTGCACCTGAAGAAAAAAGGAAAATCTTTATAACTCTAGCTCATGCTCTTTGTATACAGTATTTGAGTAATATATAGACAAATACTATGTGTTTCAATGTGCCTGCCTGAACGCTAGATGGCAGCTGGACCCAGAAAATCCACTATAGTGCAGGGTACCTTTTGAAAGACAGATTTTTCCTATTTCTGCTGTCCTTAAAGTGGTGGTGAATGGAAATAAGAGCATTTCTGAACCCGGACCTGAAGAAGAGCTCTGTGGAGCTTGAAAGCTTGTCCCTTTCACTAACAGCTGTTCAATAAAAAAATATTACCTCACCCACCTTATCTTTCTCATGATAGTTATTCAAAATACCTAGAAATCAAATAAGTGAGGATTTGGACCATGTGTGTTGCTGAGGAATATGGAAAAATAATTCTTTCGCAATACTAGCATGAACACACACATCCCCCTGCCTGTTTTAAAAAAGTACATGTATTGATATATTGAAAGACAGTGACTATTTTGCAAATAATCAACTCTATCTTAAAATAAGAAACACCTTTGATCCACACTGTATGTACATAACCTCAGGACATAGATCTAGGGACACAATGCAGATATAAATTATCAGAACTCAATTCATTATATCCCATGTGGAGATGTACCTGTTAAGTTGCCCAAAGGTCAATAGAGAGCATCAAACTCGAGAAATATTTAGCCAAAAATATGCTGTAATGAGTTAACACTAGTTCCTACTATCCTTGTCTGTGCCCCTTCATGTACCCTGTTTCTTGCTGGGCTGTCCCAGGACTATGTCTTTGGGGTTAGTTCTGAGCAATTTTACTCTTTCCCCACCCGGTAGTTCACTCTGAAGTTCAAGCCTCTGCAACTTGTAAAAATTTCTCCATGGCTATTTGAAAGCTATGAGGGAGAAGAGGTGGGCTGGGGATTGTGGGCTTAAGACCCCTTGGGCTCAGTTTGTCTGTGTCTGAGTGAAGAAATGGGCACAGGGTGCTAGTTATGGCTCCCTGATCCTGCACTGCCCAGCCTTGCTTGAGTTAGAGCTGCTCAAGAGCTACCTACACGACTTTAACCCAGTGAGTATCAGCATAGTGGAACTCTGTTCCACCACAGCCTCCCTCTGCCCCTAACTCTTCCAACAAGACCCCTATACTTGGGGTGGGAGTGAAGAGCTGGCACAGAAAGCAGCTAAAGCACTCCCATCAGCTTTTCTCCAGCAATGAGTGCTCCTAAGACAGGGAAATTAGTCGCTATTTCTGTCCCCTTTGCTCTCAGCCGTGTAAAGTGTAGATAGTGAATCAGAGGATCTGGCCCCTGGACTCAGCAATTGAGTATTTTTGGCTGAGCAAAGCATGGCCCTAAATTCAACTTGATGGCATTTGTGTTTGTATGTACGTAACAAAAGACCTTTTAAAATTACCTGTTTCTGAGTCACTGACAAGTCATAAGAAATGCTTATGAGTCAATGTCCTAACAGATAATGCACAAGAAGGGAAACACTTTTGTGTCTTGCCACAGACCACCAAATCACACTAAGAAATAAGATGACCAGTTCCATAGGGGGGAAAAAGTTGAGTGACCATTGGGGACTTTAATCTGAGTGATATATGTTGGAGGTCTCATGCTGCCAGTACTAAAACATCCTTGGAAATTGTAAATATTATAGATGACAGTGTCCTAACTCAAAAAGTGTTGCATCCAACATCGGGGAATTTGATATTAGACCTTATCTTGACAAATAAAGAACTGATCATAGTGGTAAATTAGTAGTAGCTTGTGTACAAGTGATCAGGACATGTGAATAGAATAAAGTCCCAAACCAGTAATATATGTAGAGAGAGAGAGAGAGAGATACTAGGTGCTTTCAAAATGCCAATTTCATAAAGGTGAAAACAACTATGAGCCAAATCATTGAGAGAGAGAATTTAAACAGAAAAATGTGAAAGATAATTGGGAATTGTTTAAGAACGTTTTACTAGGTGTCCCAAAAGCTAGAATCAAGAAGGAAGGCTGCACTGGTTAAAAAAAGCCAACCTGGCTTAGAAGACAGTTATTAAAAAACAAAAAACCCACCAATATATAACAAAAGAAATGGGAAATTAATGGTAATGAATATAGATCAGAAGCTAGGTACTAAAGCTAGGTACTTAAACAACAGGTACTAAAGATGGACATTTTTAAATCAGCACATCTGGATAACTTATGTCCAAGAGTTTTACAAGAGCTTGCCAAGGAACTCACTGGACTCTTAATGTTGATTTTCATTAAGTCTTGGAACACTGGGGAAGTTCAAGATGATGTTGTGCCAATATTTAATAAAAGGTAAATGGAATGATGAGGATAATTATAGGCCTGTCAGTCAAATCAATTCTGAACAAAATAATGCTGATGCAGGACTTTATTAAAAATAATTAAATTAGGGTAATATAATCAATGCCAGTTAACATGGGTTTATGGAAAGTAGAGCCTGTCAAACTAACAAAGTGTTTTTGTGATGAGATTACAAGTTGGTTGATACATGTAACTGTGTGGCCCTTATAGGCACTTGGCTTGGTATCACATGACATTTTGATTAAGAAACTAGAAAGAATTAGCATGGTACATGTTAAATGGATTAAAAGCTGGCTAACGCATAGCTCTTGAAATGTAACTATAAATGGGAAAATCATCGAGCCGGTGTGTTTTTAAAGGGGTCCTGCAAGGTTTTGTTTTTGGCCCTAGGCTATTTAACGTTTTATCAGTGACCTGGAAGAAAACATCACTGATAAAGTTTGCAGATGACACAAAGTGATAAAGAATGAAAAGAACAGGTCACTGACAGAATGATCTGGATCACTTGGTAAGGTGAGCACAAGCAAACATGACCCCGATCCACAAAGGTGCTTGGGGGCTAAAGCCCAGACTTTGGTGACTAAGTCTGGGGTTTTGGTCCCAAAGTCCCAGTTTTGGCTCCATTGTGATTTACGAAACTCCAGCTGCAACCTGTAAATGTCTAAACTCACTTGGCGCCTAAGTTTTCAGAGTAAAAGTCCCCTCAGCACCTAAGTTTCTGCCTCTGCATATGAGAGAATGACTGTGTTGTCCAGTGAGTAGGGAGTACTGTCCAGGGAGGACGAGAGACCCAGGTTCCAGTTCCCCTGCTGCAATCAAACTAATGAAAATTAGTTATCCACAGAGGAACAGCTTCAAGAGGAAAAACTGAGGGAGCCTCATGTCATGTACCTCTTGTACGCAATAGGTCTCAAGGCTGCTACAAGCAGGTCAGGCTCCTGTACAATTGATATGGACTGACTACAGAACTTCCTTGTCAGAGAGAGACACACCAGATGTGTTCAGTGTAAGGTTCTTCAGTATTCTGCCAGGTCTGGCTGCAGTTAGCTTACATAAGGCATGATGCACATGGCACCATCTAGTGGTGGAACAGTATTATACCATTTAGCATTCCATTACATCTCCCCCTTTGGCTACCTATGTGCTACATATCACTTTCGGCAGCATGCAGTGAATGTGCATCACAGTGAAAGCACACTGCATCCGTACTATGGTGTGAAGCTACATGTCACTGAAGGTTCTGGCAGAGGGGAGGCAGCGGGGAAAGGCTTCAGCTGCCCACCACTGCCAGAGCCTTTCACTGTGGTGAGGAAAGGTTCTGACAGGGCAGAGGCTGAGCCTTTTACCCACTGCCTTGCACCTGCCAGAGCCTTTCCCAACTGCTGGAGTATTTCTGAGAGTCTTTCCAGCAGCGGTGAGGTGGCAGGACACTGCACTACTAAAAATAGCAGTGTAGATGGGAGGCACGGCAAGGGTCAGTAGAGAACGTGTAGGTTATGTACACTGGGTACGTACCCACACCTTTCAGGTGTGTTTGTATTCTACTGGCTTAATCCATGACCCCCCATCTACATTGCTATTTATACCGGTGCTGCGGGGGAACAGGACACACAGGTACACATCTATGTATGCTACATACTGCTGAAAGAATTCTGCAGTGTAGTTACACCCTTTAAGTTCAGTATGTATCAGTTTGTTAAGTGTCTCTGAATCGTTTCTAATTACATGAACCAAACCCATAACAGCTTGGTCATCTGGCTGTCCATTAATTGCAATGACTGGCTGTGGTTGGTCTGGAATCACTGTGTCTTCTTGTTAGGCATCTGCCATCTGTAGCATTTGCTCTGTTGATTGTTCTTTCTGAGGAACAAACTGTAGGTGTTAATAGTTTCTTTTGAACTTTCCACACGATTACATATGATCTAGACGCTGAATTCTTTTTCTTTTCAACATCTGGAGTTGTCCTTTATCTCCATCCAATTTGATACAAACACGATCACCAGGTTCTAGACTCAGCAGTTCTCTGAGTGTCATCTGTTGTAGAAGTGATAATAAGCTCTTTTTGCCTTTTTATCTGATTTGACTACTGTCTTCATGTCTGGCCACTTTGTAGATAGATTCTTTCCAAAGGTGGAACACTAGTGCTGAGTTGTCTTCCCCTCAGGAGTTGTGCAGGATTATAGCCAGTAGCTACTATTGGTGCTGATCTGTGACTCAGAAGAACAAGGAATGGATCTTCCTGCCATAGGATTTTCTTGGCTGTCTGTACAGCTCTCTCAGCCTCTCATTTCGCTTGTGGATACTGTGGGCTGCTAGTGTGAGCAGGGTCTGAATGAATGCTTCCCTGACAGCTAGCTTGGTGGGGGAGAGACTTTGGCTGTGTTTATGTAAATACAGTTTGCTCCTGCTTTGCTCAGATACTCAGCAGACAGAGCGGTGTCAAAGTAATCAATTTTGGCTTGTGTTGGGTTACAAATCACTTTAGTACTGAATGCAGGGGTAGTGAAATATTATTGTAGGAATACAGGGAAGCAGGACTGTGCTCAACCTGTCCCAAATGAGGGGGTTACCCTCAGTGGAAAGAACCTCATTAAGCCAGGGGCTTGAATGCCAGAGCCCTGTGAAAGTAAGGGGAGGGGGAGATAGATGTCCTAGTTAGGAGGATTGTAAGCCTTCCCCAAGGGTTGTCTGGTTTAATCTGTTTCTTCCCACTGTTCAAAGAAAAAGCTAAATAGGTGTCATTAGGAGCCTCTTTTGTTATTTTAAATGCTCAATCAGAGCTGAAATCACTTGAGAGGGGGCAACATCTCTACCCAGCCTGCAAAGAGCTGAAAATCACCGAGAGACTGATGTGCAGAGGTCACAGCAGAGAGACAGGTGGCAGCAGAAGGTGACTGATAGTCAGCTGGCAAATGAGTGGCTGGAGAGGCACAGCAAGCAAAGTGCCTCCTTACCTCTACACAGGATGGGAGGTGAACTCTGCAGCTACACCTTTGAACTCTGGGTCTGTTCTGACCAAGGACAGTGACTGTGAGTGGGGTGCAGAGAAGGGACGGGCACGTTAAAGGGATGTTTGGGTTGATGGACTTAAGAACCTGAGGGAAAAAGGACACTGCCCAACTTACTTGGGGGTGGGTTTTTTGCTCATAGTTTATGACCCCTGTTTGCAGTATTTTCCCAAATTAACGTTGAGTTAATTCTCTCCTTTTATTAAAAGTTTCTTTTCTACACTCAGAGACTGTGCTTGCGAGTGGGGTAGTATTGCCTCTCAGGGGTGCCCGGGGTGGTGTGTAATTGTCCCAAATTACTGGGTGGAGGCTTGAGCCAGTTCTATGTTGTATCAATGGAAAGGATCCCCTAGATATTGAACCTGGCCCTGTTGCTGCTGACTCTGCCTGGCAGAAGGGTTACACTAGTAATATGATCAAAATCCTGCCTAGAATGACTTAAATTCTGTTGCAGTGAATTGTGGTCCATTGGCTAGCTTTGTTGCCCCCTGCCTAGCATGCTGAATTTTGTGGATCCCATTCTAAAGCGCCTATCTCTCCTCATTCATTATATAGGAAGCATATGTGCATACCTACGTACCTAGGTTATACATCTAGATTCAAAGAATGGAGGCCAGACTGACAGGACGGGCAATTCTATCCTGGGACACAGTGATTCTGAAAATGACTTGGGGTCATGATGAATGATCAGCCAAACATGAGCTCTTAGTGTGATGCTGTGACCAAACTGGCTAATGTGATCCTTGGATGTAAAAACAGGGGAATATCATGTAAGGGTAAGGAGGTCATATTTCTTCTGTATTTGGCATAGGTGTGACTGCTACTGCACTACTTTGTTCAGTCTGGTGTTCACAATACAAGAAGGATGTTGATAATTTGGAGAGAGATCCAAGAAAAGCCACAAGAACAATTCAAGGTTTGGAAAATCTGCCTTATAATGATAGACTCAAGGAGCTCAATTTATTTAACTGAACAAAGAGAAGAGTAGGGGGTGACTTGATCTCAGTCTTTAAGTAGCTACACGAAGAACAAAATTTTGATAATTTCAATCTAGCAGAGAAAGGTTATAATAAATTTATAACTGTGAATAAATCAAGAAGGCTTTACCAGTCTTGGGAATCTGTTATAAATGAGTAACAGACTCCGATTACTAGGGCTTTGCACTAGCCTCTGTGGGCGAAGGACAAAGAAATGTTTGTTGGGTTTGCACCAGTACCGAAAGGTGAACATTATAAAAGTTCCCTTTACTTCTGCTTCATTGTACATGTAATTACAACCAGCATTCTGAACTCTCACATAGGAAAACACATTTAGAAGATAGCAGTTCTTAATAGTGTTAGAGATTCCTGTTTCAATATTTACTCTAAGGCCATTAGTAATATATTAGCACAGAAGGGCCAATTGTACTGCCCCTTTATTCATGCACCTCAGTTGGCTAAACATGTATAAACGTGATTGTTAATGACAAACTACTATAGCAGAGAGAGAGAGAGAGGTTAAAAGCCCTCATTCTGTAGATACTTAGCTCTTAATATGCCTTTTTGTTGGAGACAGAACAAACACTAATGTAATGTTGCCCATCAAAAGCCATTTAGCTGTTTGAAACTGAAAAAACATTGGCATTCAGTCCGATAAATATCAGTTACAAAAGAAAATAAAATTTCCACTCTCCAGTATTTTTGTCTATATAGTCAACTGGGCCTCTTGCCCCCACTATGACCGGCCACCCTCCACCAGGCCCTCATCCCCTACTCTGCCCAGCATCCCCCACCTCCAGCTGTGCCTTTCATCACAGTAGCTAAACACCATGGAAAATGAATACATAGTGGAGTCTATAACAACAAGGGTGTTAGTTCTTTCTGTGCCCCAGTGTCTGAAGTGTGTAGTGCCATTCGGCACCTCCAGAAACTGCAGCCTAGTTCTAACCTGAACCCAGCCCTTCCTTGTTCATCAGATGGCATTGCCAGTGGAACTGGTAGGAAATTCTACAATCAGATGGTTTTCCATCTGCAAATGCTGATTTGTCAAAAGCAAAATCTTTCACAGAAATGTGCCGATATCGATGACTCTTCTTACAAATCACAGACAGGGTTTGAAACTTGCCTGCCTGGTTTTCTGCCAGCTTGCCTGTCAGGCTCATCAGCAACCCACCCGAAGGACTGTCCCAGGGCCAGGGACTCTGGGCTTTCTAGGGTCTACAGCTCTGTGGCAGCCCATCATGCCAGTTGCTTTGGGGTTGGAGACCCTAGAGCTTACAGGGCTCCCTGCTGTGGCTTCTAGGCTCTCTGTTGAAGAACTGGGAGCTTGGGTATCCCAGATCCCAGGCCTGCAGTTCAGACATGACTCCCAAGACATCCAGGCTCCCTTCTGTGAAGCTAAGAGCGAAGAAACCCTGAGGGGCCCACCTGAGTTTGGGTTCCCAAGTTTGTGAACCCAAGTGGCATTTCATTTTGAAATTTTCAAAATGAAGCATTTTGATTTTTATTTAAACATTTTTTTTCTTGCAACTTCCCTTCCCTGGGAATTTTAAAATTGCTACTTTTTGTTCTGAAACAGAACATACTGTATTTCAGAATTTCAGAATTTTTTGCAGACTGGGAATATAGCTCCATTAAACCAACATAGCTCCATTAACATCAATGGAGGTGTGCCAGTTTCTACCAGCTGAGGCGCTGACTAGAATCTTAGTTCATTTCAATCCATTTGGCATTTGTCAGTGGTTGTAAGGAAATAGGGTACACATCCTAGAAATTAGAGATGGAAAAGCCCTATGCAGTCATTATTCCCTTACCAATACAGAACTGTTCCCCATATTTTTCTAGTGTTGTCCATTTGTAGGTTTGGGAACGGGTACTGAATACATTCCAGACTGGAATATCATTAAAGTAATTTATCAGTTTGCACCCTTTTTATGCTGATGATATTGAAGATTGTGTAGACTATCCAAAAAGGATCTGAATGTCAGCTTGCAAATACTGTGAATGATTTTGTGATTTACTGCTACTTTACATGTTTATTTTTCTAGCCGTTCTGAACGAGGCATAGAACATGAAATGGGAAACTGCCTTGGGTATCTAAAGTCATTTCACCAAAGTTTACTCCTCGGCATTCTTTATCCACTAGAGCAGTGGTTCTTAACCTTTACTGCAGCCTGCACCCCTTTGGTTCTCAAAATATGTTCTCGCACCCCTTATAAAAAATCATTGAAGTAGGTCAGTTTTTTAAACCTAGATATATTTTTTTGTTTGTATATTACAGTAATCGTTAAAAATGTATAATGTTAATAAATACATAGGTTTGATGAAACAAAGTAGTTGTACTTACGTGCCTGTGCTTAATTTGTGGTTTCAATGAGATACCTTCTAAAAAAATCTGGCATGTCTCCCACCCCCAGAAAGGGCATCTCGCACCCCCAGGTGGTGTGTGCACCCCAGGTTAAGAACCACTGCACTAGAGGGATTCAGTTCACTACATTAAATTTTGGTGTTATACCAAAATACAGTTAGTAAATCACACCAATGCAATGCTATCATCTTTACATTTATAAAACTGATAACTTAAGTGAAAGTACAGCAAATCAATCTCCTTAATTAGCCAGTAACAACCAGCTTGCCAATAGCATCAGGATTCACATGCCAAGACAGATTTGCTTCCTTCCACTTATACAAACAAGCAGCTGTATTGAGTACAGCAGAGATGCCTACACTGCCACTCAGTGGTGCAGGTAGAGCATTATCTGTACCCATGGTTTGCAGAATAAATATAACATGAACTGTTGTGTGGTGGTGGGTTGTTGTTGTTGTTTTTTTTAAATGAGATCACCTATCTGCTGGGAACTGGAGCGAGATCACTATTTCAGGGCTTGATCCTGCATCATTGAATTTAATGGGGAGGGGGGATAGCTCAGTGGTTTGAGCATTGGCTGCTAAACCCAGGGTTGTGAGTTTAATCCTTGAGGGGGCCACTTAGGGATCTGGGTCAAAATCAGTACTTGGTCCTGCTAGTGAAGGCAGGGGGCTGGACTAGATGACCTTTCAGGATCCCTTACAGTTCTATGAGATAGACATATCTCCATATAATAAAAAAAAATGGGAACTTCTCCATTGACTTCAATGGGCACAGGCCCCCCTCCAATAAAAATTCATGCACATGCTTAATTTAAACTGATGAGTATCCTCACTGAAGTTAATAGTGCTACTCTCATGATTGAAGTTAATGTGCATAACATTGCAGATTAATTTGGATTGCATGCTCTACATGCATCCAAAGAAGTGGGTATTCACCCACAAAAGCTCATGCTCCTATATGTCTGTTAGTCTATAAGGTGCCACAGGACCCTTTGCTGCTTTTACACATCCAGACTAACAGGGCTACCCCTTTGATAATTGCAGAATAAGGCTCTTGTTTTACGGACTAGTGGTCTATGTGAAATCTCTTGGGAATTTTGTTATTATTTAATTTTAATATTATAGTGCGGTGGGACCTAAAGGCTCCATTGTGCTAGGTGCTGTACCAGTATGTACTAAATGACAGTCCCTGCCCTATGCACTAAAGTTTAGTTTTGAAAGTTGTAGGGTTCTTGTTGCGTTTCAAATTTTGGGTGGAACTCAGAGGAAGGATGAGCACCAGAAAAATACAATTACAAATAAAATGCACAGCCATCAGAAAGTAACAACTATTCAGCTCTCATCCTACAACAAAGCAGTCCCTCTACTCAATCTGAAGCTGATTGCTCTACTGAGGTACCTCAGCAGCAGTGTTGTAACCATGTTATCTAATCTTGGTATCTAAGATATTTGTAGAGTGTCAAGATTTCACCCACAGTCACCTTAGTATTTAATGTCAGGGCCGGGTCCTGGGTGGCCAGACCTAGTAGTCAGAGTCAGAGTTCAGGGTGATAAGACAGGAGTCAGCTGGGTCAGGACACCAGGAGGTCAGAAGCAGGAGACAAACGGGAGATCAGAACCACAAATCAAATGCCAGGAGTCATGCTAGGTCAGGATGCCAGGGGAGCAGGAGACCAGAACAGGGTGGAGCCCAGTTATTCAGACAGCTTCCTGTTCCTGATGCTGGCTTCAGTAGAGGCAGCCGGCCAATCAGCTGCTCCAGGACTCTGCCAATAGGACTTCAGGGGGCGGCACCTCAAACTGGGGTTAGGCTTCATGGGTGCCAGGTAAGCAAGCATCAGTATACTGCCAGATAGAGGGTTGGAGCATGGTTGCTCCTACAGACCCCAGTGTGAGACCCCTGGGTCATGGCATCACCCTCTCCTCTCTGGGTGACATGGGTCCAGGTTTCTCAGGGTGTCTCCTATTGAAGGCCTGAACCAGGGCAGGAGTATGAACAAGTGCATTCCTCTGGGCCATAACCTTCCTCATTGATCAGGTACCATAATTTGCCCAGTTACACTGGCAGACCAGGTGTCAGCTCCTGCCAAAGCCCCAGGCCAATACACTTGTTTATTAGTATAGATCACAGTGATTGTTAATTGTATAAGAATGTATTTGGTGTTAAAACTTAATGAAAATGAATGGGATGTTACATGCCCGGTTTTCACTTATCTCATTCTGTTATAATGTAATAGCAAACATTTACATTGTATATACACCTGTAAATAAATAGCCCATCAAATGAGAAAGAAGCCTTGTGTAATGCAAATGAAGAACTTTAGCAGGAAAGTGCTAATTGGTATGTATTTGAAGGCAAGTGGTCACTGTGTGTGATGATCAGAGATCTGAGGCCTTGTCTACACTGCCAGTTTACAGCGCTGCATCTTTCTCACTCAAGTTTCAGCACTGGAACGTGGCAGTGTAGACAGTGCTACAACGCTGGTAGCTACTCCCCTCATGGAGGTGGTGTAACAGGGCTTCTTCTCCACCTCAGTGGGTCCTGCACTTCCTTCTAGTGGTGGGTCAGGATAGCGTCTTGTCTCTCAGAATTCCCCCCCCCCTCTGTTTATAGTGGGTGGGGAAATTCTGTCTCCAAGTGGCCTTCCCATTTCTGGGCCCCTTATCAAAAATCATTGAAGTAGGTTAGTTCTTTAAACCTAGATATATTTTTTGTTTGTATATTACAATGGCCAGCTTGTCAGATGGAATTCCAGAGACGGAGATGAGTGTGAGCAGGTCTTGGAAGTAATTTGCTTTAAGAAAATTATGGCATTTGAGACTGTGGTCTGGTTCCAGACTGGAGCCTTCTGGGTCAGGCCCATATCTTTGGGACAAGGCACTGGCCTTGCCATTCCTGATTCCAGGGTGGTAGATCAGGGTAAATTGAACTGGGAGAAAAATAGGGCCCATTGGAGCTGTCATTGGTTTAAGGCCTTAGCCCTGCAAAGGTATTCCAGGTTCTTGTGGTTTGTAAACACTTGGACTGATGATAGGCCCTTTCCAAGTGGTGTCGCCGCTCTTCAAAGGCAGTCTTAATTGCCAGGAGCTCCTTGTCCTGGATCTCATAGTTTCACTCAGCAGGTGTGAGCTTCCTTAGGTAGTTGGCAATGGAATGCAGTATTTGCTTGGGTCCCTGGCTTTGGGAGAGGACTGCCCCAATCACAGTACTAGAGGTGTCTGCTTCCACAGCAAAAGCTTGAGCCATGTCAGGATGGGCCAATACTGGGGCGGTGGTGAAGGCAAGCTTCAGTTGCTCAAATGCTTGCTGGGCCTTGGGTGACCAATGGAACTTGGCATTTTTTTGGAGTAGGGCAGTAAGGGGCTTGGCTTGTTTTGAAAATTTTGGAATGAACCCCGGTAGAAGTTTGTGAAGCCTAAACAATGATGTAGGGGGGTTGCCCAGTTGCAGACAAACTAGACCTTGCATGGACCTTCCATCTTGGTGCCTTCTGGGGACAGGACGAAACCCAGGAGCTCTGTTGAGGTCTGATCAAATGCGCACATCACTAGTTTAGTGTAGAGACCGTGTTGTCATAGTCTCTTCAGGTCTGTGCAGACATGAGTGGTGTGTTGGTCCAGATCATCTGCGAATATCAATATATCATCTAAGGACACTACCACAAACTGGTCCAGTAGGTCTCGAAGCACATTGTTAATGAAATGCTGGAACGTTGCTGGAGTACTAGTCAGTCCGAATGACATAACTAAATATTTGAAGTGGCCGTAGGGGGTCCCTTGCCATGCTGTCAGCAGAATTCTGATGGGAAGGTAACTTTCTGTTCTCGCCAGTGAACAAAGAGGTCATGAAGGGTCAGCCAGGAGATGCCAAAGATTGATGGAAAATGCGGGGAATGGATCATGCCAAATTGTATCATTTTTCTGTGTCCCTGAATAATGGCCTCCAGGGGGACAGTCTCCTCCACAACTGGATCTGAAGACAGCAGAGAGCTGTCAATAGATTTGGTTGTGTCGGGCATGGTCTTGTGTAGCAAGGGGAACTGTAGGGCCTGAGCTGTAGCTGCATCCATGAAATTGTCTGCTGCTCCTAAATCGATGAGGGTCTGTTGGAAGGGAGTCTGTCAGGGGGTCCCCCAGGATGTGCAGCTGGATAGTCACCTGCTAATGGGAAGCCTGTGGATGGGGCTAAGGGTGTGCCTCAGTGAGAACTAGGGACCTTCTTTCAAGGTCCAGTCTGGTTCCCCACACCAGGCCTGGGTTGGCTTGTTTCCCCATGCTCTTTGGCATTTGTACTGGGCAGGCCGAGATGCCATGGACAGTTTCACCACAGTAGAAGCACAGGTGGTGCTGGTGGGACCGTTGGTTTTTTCAGGTGTGAGTCATTGGCGAGCTAGATTGGCTTGCATGAGTTCAGTGGGTGATACAAATATTGGGGTCATGGGTACATGATAAGGGAAGCTACAAACAACCCCCTTTCTCCTCCCTTTGTTCTCACAGATGATTATCTATGTGGATCGTGAGGTGCACAAAGGCATCTAGGCCCGTTGGCATCTCTATACGGGCCAGTTCATCTTTGATTTATTCCTGTAAGCCCCATCGGAACTGGTATAGCTGTGCTCCTTCGTTCCACTCTGTATTTGCTCTGAGGTAGTGGAAATGCTCTGCATAGGAGGCCACTATGCGTTGCCCCTGCTGGAATCCCATCAGTGCGGGTCATTGAAGATGGTGGACATCAATTGGAGAAAAGCATCCCAGTCTGACAGAACTGGCCTATTGCCTTCCAGCACGGGGACGACCCAGTCTAAAGCATCTACTGTCAGCAGGCTGCTATAAATCTATCGTAAATGAGGAAAAAATTGTATTGAATATTGTAATGAGTAAAAAAATGCTAGGATGGATTTCATTTCTGCCAAATGATCAATGACAGGGTAGTTGGAGAAGCTAAAATTCATGTAACAACGAGACTGATGAGTAATGGTTTCTGAGCTGTAGCATTGTATGACATAAAACGTTAACCAGCCCATCCTCTTTTGACAGCCTCACATAAATTTACCGATGGGAGTTACTGAAATTAGTTGCATGTCAAAGCTTTGCTTGGATTGTAGAAATGCTGTGGAAGTTTGGTTTTTTTGCTCTTGCTCTTCTAGGTTCTGAAGCATGTGTGTGAGAGCTTTGCTGAATCAAGGCCCTAATGCTAGCTTGAGATCACTTGAAGACAATTCTGAAACATTTCTCAGATTGAAATGTTTAGCCATTAATCTTCCAAATTTGCATGGTGGATTCACAGTAGCCATTCCCAGGAATTTTTGCTTCCTTTGGTGCTAGATATTTTTATCCAGCTATTACTCAGGGTTTGTCTATACAAACGCTTAGTTCGTGACAAGCTGGGACATAAATCTACCCTGCATTAAGTGTCTGTATGGAACCTGCTGCTGCACATTAAAAGTTTCTGAGGCTACATCTACACTATGGGGGGGGTCGATTTAAGATATGCAAATTCAGCTACGCGAATAGCGTAGCTGAATTCGACGTATCGCAGCCAACTTACCCCGCTGTAGGGACGGCGGCAAAATCGACCTCTGCGGCTTCCCGTCGACGGTGCTTACTCCCACCTCTGCTGGTGGAGTAAGAGCGTCGATTCGGGGATCGATTGTCGCGTCCCAACGGGACGCAATAAATCGATCCCCGAGAGGTCGATTTCTACCCTCCGATTCAGGCGGGTAGTGTAGACCCAGCCCTAGTTCACTTTAATCTACTTCTGTTTCAAAGCAGGTAGCTGAGTGCACACTCTAGAACTTTTTACAGTAGATTTACACCCCAGTTTGCCATTAATTAGGTGTTTGTAGAGACAACCCCTTAGCAGCTACCATGGAACTGCTAAAACCAATAACTTTAATTACATAGGATCAGCTTTAAATAGGCCAGTGAGTGACCTGTTGCTGCTCCACTGAAGTCAGTGAGTGTATTGTCATTGACTTCAATGGGAGCAGGAGCAGGCACAACATTTTATTATTTGTTCAGCTCTATCTGCAAACTGTAGATAATTGAGATTTTGATTTTAGAGGCTGACCCGCCAGCTTTGCACACCAGTTCTTTTCTGCTCTCCAGGGATTAACAGCTTGATGACGGAAGGGGACAGACTTTGTTCACTGGCCCACTGTTTTCTTCTTCACTGAGTTCTGAGGGTAAGATTCCAGAGTACAGAAGCCCCTGTAGCCCCGGCTGAACTTGGGAGCAGCTGCATGCTTACCAGCCAGCCATTGCTTTTCACTGTGCTCCAGGTTTGAGTGAAGAAGAGCACAGGACAGTGTCAGAGCATGTAACTGAGTTTTGAATAACAGGGGGTTCAGTTAACAGAAATTATAGTGTAAAATATTTTTATTTTGTTCTTTTTACCTGGATCAGTAAAGTTGCTTGTGAATGAGCTATATTCCCTTTTTAATCATCACCTGGGACCTAGTCCAGCAAAGCACTTTAACTCATGCTTTAATTTTATGCCTGAATCGTCACATGACTTCATAGAGTATTCTGTGGGACTACCCACATGCTTAAAATTAAGCATGTGCTTAAGTCCCATGTTAAATCAGGGCTCTTTGCTTGACACCCAAATGGAAATTCTGGACGGGCAGCTTCACTGAGTTTTAGGGCCTCATTAGATGAGACAAACATTATTTTAATAATTGGGTTTGTTGAATCCTCCTTTGTCTAATTCAGTAATAGGAATTATGTTCTCAGCCGCTTTTGTTGCTGACAAATCCCTCCATTTTGCTGCAGCACTTTATCTCACACAAAAGCCATTTACTGCTTTTTATACTTCTCCGCCACAAATGTTAGCCTTGTAATTAACAAGCTTTTGAGAATGATTAATGCCTCAGCTAAGATTCAGAGTGTAATACATCTCAACAGCTGTTTCTGGTATTGCAAAGCAATGTGATTTACCTTAATCCATATACAGAAGTGTTGAAGGTTAATTGCAATCACCATTAGGTCTGCTAGAAACAAACAAAATACACAATATAGATTAATAGATGAGTTCACAAACATTACTAGCATTTCAAGCAATAGAAATGATTATGTTTAGTATATTCAGCATATCTAGCAATAACTCATGCTGGCTTTTCCTGGAGAAAAGTCTGTAGCAAACTACCAAGATTAGATAAAAATTCTTATGACTAACAGTACAAGGTTATTTTAATTAAATTGTATCATATGCACAAAGATACAGAATAATAATTTTTAAGTAGCACAACATGCCTATGCTATATTACTGTATAATAGAGCAATGGGAGTGTTTTGGTTAAGACACTGGACTGGATTTTGGGAGACCTGGGTTTAATTCTCAGTTCTGCTACAGACTTGCTGTTTGGTCATGGGCAAGGCATTGAATCTCTCTGTGTCTCAGTTCCCCATCTGTAAAAAGTGGGGATAATAATAGTTGCTTTCTCCTATCCTAGATCTTTCTTGACTATTTAGATTGTAGAGACTGTCTCATCCTATGTGTATATACATACATCACCCAGCACAATGGGGTCCGGATCTTGGTTACAATGCAATACAAAACTATTGTATCATTTGTAGTCTCACACTTCACTATCAGCTTGAATAGAGAAGTTTATGTCTGGTCAACAGGACTGTACTGGAGAGCTAATCGAAAATTCCCATAACAAATGGATGTTAGTCCTGGGTCCAGGGAGCACATAAAGCCATACTGGAAAAGATAACTAAATCTGTTCAGCACTGGCAATGAAATTTTCAGCTTAGTCAGAGAAATGCAGACAATAACCAGCCACCTCCACCTTGATACAGCTGCTAGGACTGTTATCAGCCTTTCACTGAACTGACTGATTTATTTCAATGTACACGTTTCCTTTATCTGAACTCTAAGCACATTGCAAATTTTTACAACTTTTGGGCTATCAACAGAAAACTTCCAACTTCACTCAGTGTGGTCAGAACAAATGTACTCGCTGTGCAGAGGAAATGCTGGACTGCTTTAAGAACATAGCTGTCTCTATGTGGAATCTCCCCTATTCCCCAGATATATATTACAGGATCAGGCTGAAGCAGTACAATATGTCACCTAATCCTGCAGCCGTTACATCCACAAGTAATGATCCTTACTTATGTGAACAGCTGATTTCAAACTGCCACTGAATGTCTTGTCATTGTGTGTTCATAAGACTTCAGAAGGACTCCTCACATGTGTCCAGCAATCCCAGAGTCAGAGGCTTACATCTTCAGTGGTATTTAAGCTTCCAACTTCCACTGAAATCAAATACCTAAGAGTAAATAAAACTTTAGCCATAGTCACTCTGACCATACAGTTAATGCATGAGAAACCTGACTCTCCAAATCCCCTTTCAGCTTCCTGACAGTGATTCTATTTCTCCTTCCTACTTCTATGGGACAGTTTATTTTTTCTCTGACAGATTTAAGACAATGATACTTTGCCTTTACATCCTATTAGCAGAGTTAGGGGCCCAGGCACAGTATTGCTCTTCTTTCTTCAATTTGTTTTTAAATTTATGGAGAGTTGTGGGTGGTGGTGGAAAGAGCCATTTTCCTACAGCGAGGATGACAATGTAAGTACCTGGAAAGAAAGATACAATAACCAAGTTAGTAGCAATCACCTTGCTGAGAAATGTATACACTCCAATTTAAATTCAAGGGGCCGAGCACTCTGGCTCAGTACTTTGCATGCTCAAGCCTGATATGATTTAATAACATATTAAGTAATGACAATTTGCGTGACCAAGACACAAATGTAAAGACAGTCCCTGCCTAGAGGAGTTTATCAGCATCACCATATTTGTGGTGAGAAGGAGTTTTCCCCCAGGTCAGTTTTCACCTTCCTCTGCAGCATGGGGCACGGGTCACTTGCAGGTTGGCAAGTGCAGGGGTTGGCAACCTTCGGCACGCGGGCCAATGGGCAGCATCAAGATCAAGCCCTTAGATATTAGTTAAGCGCTTGTAAAACCTTGAACAAAATGTGTTGAATTGAGACAATATACGGTACTCAACATCCAAATCTTTTAGAAGGGCATAGTGTGCGATCCGTGAATTGTCTTTAGTCTGGTAGGAGTTGTCAACATTTTTGTCAGACGTTCAGAATGACAGCCTCAGGGGATCCACAGATTTTCACAGATTTCATTCTGATCTGTTAAACACACTCTTGATAGAACCAGCTAGGAGCTATTAGAGCTCTTAGTGCTGCTGTGTGTCTTCTTTGTAGTTGCTGCACGGTTCATCTCTAAGGGTGTAATAAACTCAGCTAGCCTGTTGAAACATGCACTGTCATATTCTGATCTCAGCCTTACAGATGTTCTCACAGATACTCTTTTCTCTCTCCACATTCAGTACAATCTGCCCAGCCCAAATATTTCACAGTGCACTTAGCGTGCTTCCTGCTTTGTGGCCATGAGAAGAGTAAAAGAGAAGTCTCAATTAAAAATAACATATTTCGACTAACACAACACTAATTTGAAAAATACACTTAGCTATTTCCTGTTGGTGGCACCATTAGTATTACCAAACCCCTGGGATGAGGAGGTTTCATGCTGCTCTCCCCAAAGTAAACAATCCGAGAAATAAGAAGCAACATACAGAGAACTACATGGACTTTTTCAAACATGCAAGGGGAAAAAAAGGAGAACAATTTTGAAACCACCCTGTAGAATTCTATAGCTGCAGTATAATCCTCTCTTAAACTGTATACGTGAATTTTAAAATTCTAAGAAAAAGATATAATTGCTATTAAAAGTCAGGTCTCTTCTAAGTCCTGTGGTAAGTGAGGCTCAGAAAAGCCTCCAGCCCCTGCAATTACAGGGAAATGATTAAATGATATATGTCCTGTCGTCAGATGTCACCGGTATGGTGCTCTGCTCTTGTTCAATGTTGATAACAGTCGGCTGTGTGCGTGTGTTCCCTCTGTGTGCTGCCCCGGCTCTGCAGATCGCTGGCACCGCAGACCCCAAGAGACCACAGACTCCGATAAGGTACGAGGACACCCGGCCATGTTTATTGTCAAACGAAGCACAGTAATAGTTTCCAGCAGACTCTAAGGCCATACTACGAATACGTGCTCCCTGACAATGGACAGAGCTCAGTCAGTGGTGGGACACTCCATTGCCCCCTAGGCTGGACAAAGACACTGACCCAGGGATGCATTCTTATACACAGGTACAAACAAGTTACACATCACTCCTGATGTATTGAGGTAAAACCCCTCTGCATATTGGGGTGCTGCCTTTCTCCTGGTATGTTGGTTTGAACAAACAAGTCTATCCATCATATTATCCTTTTGACCCTGTCTTTTAGGATGGGTCATTATTTCTGTGGAATGTGTTTGTACCGGACTGTTCTGGTGCCATCCTGGTCCATGTTTATCCTATTAGTGCTTGATACCCTTTAGATATGTGTATACATCCAATTAGCAGCCTTCCTCTTGCCAACTTTTGTGAGCAGGGCCTGCCTCTAGTTCACAGCTTAACTTTGCTTTATGTTAGCAAAGTCTTAACCATGCCTTTGGTTCAGGCCTCAGGCCTCATACCAGGCCTCTGATACCAAAGGTTTATGTTTCACAGCGAGGGTAATTATCCATTTGAACAACGTACCTAAGCTTGTGGTGGATTTGCCATCATTTGAAGTCTTTAAATCAACATTGGGTGTTGTTCTAAAAGATATGCTTTAGCTACATTAAAAGTTATGGGTTTCATGCAGAAATTACTGGTAAGGTTTTACGGTTTGTTTTATGGAGGAGGTCAGACTAGATGGTCCTAATGGTCCCGTCTGACCTTAAAAATCTATGAATCTTGTGTGGAAACTGACTGTTATATGTGGGTTGCACTGAATACAGTAAATTGTCGGTAGCTTTACTGTGTTATGTATGAAGCAACAGAGGGTCCTGTGGCACCTTTAAGACTAACAGAAGTATTGGGAGCATAAGCTTTCGTGGGTAAGAACCTTCTCTTCTTACTTGCATCTGAAGAAGTGAGGTTCTTACCCACGAAAGCTTATGCTCCCGATACTTCTGTTAGTCTTAAAGGTGCCACAGGACCCTCTGTTGCTTTTTACAGATTCAGACTAACACGGCTACCCCTCTGATACTGTGTTATGTATAGGTACAGCTGCATGTTAATCGGAATTTCCCTGATGAAATTGCATCACTTTAAGATTCTCACAGAACCATGGTTTTCAACCTCTGGTCCGCAGACCGCTGGGAGTCCACAGATTATGTCTAAGGTTGAAAAGGTTGAAAATCACTGTAATAGAACAAATATGCAACTAAAGTTTCAAAATGAACTCACCCCAGCTCTCACCCCACTGTGCTTTTTACTTGTCATATGTGATTTAATTCTTATATAACTTACTCATAACAACCCATGTCCTTTCCCTGTAACCTTGTTTTATGCCTCTGTTTGTGGTTTTATTTATTTTTTGTACATTAGTTTGAACTGTAAAATGACTGTTCTTCGTCAAAGGTTAATCTTGTTTTTGCTGAAACCAAGGGCAACCCTGCCTGTGGTGGAGTTCTTTTAAGAGTTGGCATCAGAATGTAAAGGAATGTTGTGATAAGCGAGATGCACATTGAAAAATACAGCACTACAAAAGGCATATTTCAAGTACTGTATGCAAGGGCAGCATTTGAGGTATGATTCCAGTGTTGCCAACTCTCACAATTTTATCATGCATCTCATGATGTTTGGGGGTTTTCTTGAAGCAGCAGCTCCTGGACTGTTGGGATTACAACCTTCTATTTGAGAAGAAAAGTAAGTGTCTAGCCCTCATGATGGCAGAGAACAACTTGGAAATTCAAAACAAGTGAACTTTAAGGCCTGGTCTACACTAGGAGGGGGTGTTGATGTAAGACACGCAACTTCAGCTATGGGAATACCGTAGCTGAAGTCGACATATCTTATTCCGACTTACCTCCCGTCCTCATGGCGCGGGATCAACGGCCGCAGCTCCCCCATCGACTCCTCTACCACCGCTCGCTCCGGTGGAGTTCCGGAGTTGACGGGGAGCGCGTTAGGGGATCGATATATCGCGTCTTAACGAGACGCGATATATCGATCCCCGATAAATCGATCGCTACCCGCCGATACGGCAGGTAGTCTGGACATACCCAAAGGCTCAGAGACGAGAAGGCAAATATAAAGTAACCGACATGCACTTGGTTTCAGCAGGAAAGAGGTTAATTGTTTTGACAAAAAACAGTCAGAAATATATATAATGATTCTTTCTCTGTCACCTTGCATTGTGCCTCTATGTATAGTTTTATTTATTTTTGTTTACATTGGTTTGAACTGTAACATGACTGTTTTTTTATATAATGATTTTAAGTCTATCTCATGATTTTGTGGGGCCTGATACATGATTTTTGAATACTTGGGATTGGAAATACTATGATTCATCCCACAGACCTAGTGCATACCCAGCATGCCATTTTAGACACAGTGAACATCTGATGGAAGCGAGTGAACATCTGATGGAAGCTCTTTCTATTTCTGAAAGTCCGGCCATGGTCTTTTCATATCCCTTTGAACATCTAAGAATACCTCTTCCCTTGATGAACGAAGTAGAGAAGCATGAATCTTGGGAATAGGACTCCAAATTTTGGTTTCTCATTCAGAACCAGACAGTCAAGCTTAACCAGTACAGGCAATATTTTTTAAGGAGCCCCCACAAATATTTCTGTATGTGTCATCTGTGCAGAGAGTGGAGGTCAGGCTTCTTGAGCAGCAGGGGGAGCCATTTCTACAAGTGCCAAGTGAAAGCTGTGGGCTGGTTCTGAACAGCAAGGCCCAGGGCCTAGCATAGCTTTGAGGAAGGAGACTAGCCCACAGGCTGCAAGAGCCATCAGCCCTTAGGCAGAGAAATCAGGGAGGTAGTCCTAAAGGTGAGTGATGCAATTTTCTAGTATCTGTGTCCCACTACATCATTCATATTCATGAACGGATTGAATTGTTAATCTCAAGGTTTGCAATACTACTGTTAAATTTAGACTGAGTCGGGCAGAAGGTGATTGTGATTTATAGAGACTTTTAAGGCTATTGAGAGGTTGGAATAATCTAGGGTTATGTTCAGTAGGGCAGAAGTACAGATACGTTTGCCATTTCAAACTGCAGAGGCTCATACTTTAGCTCTGGATGACCAGCTTCAGTCACCAGAGATAACTAAGATGATGGTCATCACACTTAAACAATAGCCATTTTAATGTAGTGGGACCTCTCAACATTTTCTTCTGTTTTAACAGGCAGCTCCGTATTGCTGCCACCAAGCATGCAAAAATCATGAGTCAGACCCCATAAGACTGACTTAAAAATGAGATTTTCAAAAGTAATAGATTCGGGGTTCTTTTATTTCCCTGCTGGTTTTTGAGTTTTTAGGGTGCCCATTTTCCAACGTTTTGTATAACCATTAGTGCTAGAAACTTTGTTTTAAAATGAAAGCGGAGAGGCTCATGGAATCATAGAAATGTCGGGCTGGAAGGCTGATACGGGGCTGCCGGTGGGTGCTCAGAACCCACACCCCTGGAGTCAGCACCTATGCTATGTGTGTGTGAGAAAGAGAGAAAGAGAATCTGTACTTTGTGCAAAAATGTCATGGTGGCAATTACTGGTTTTGTATGCACAAATGTGAATTTTCACATGTACTGTGATGAATATACAAATTTTGCAACTACATTTGTGCAGGCATATTGGAAATACATTCAGCTAAAAAAATTGTTTTCATAATAAATCATTATCTTTTCTGCCTCAGTCAGCCTGCAACTGAGCAAGATCTCTCCATGAATGTGTACAATGTCCTGTCCAGAATGGGAGAGTCACCTGGGATTTTTTTTTCAAAATAAAGGATATTTTGCACAAAATAATGTGATCCTATGACTTTCTGTATTTCTTTCTATATATTTGCGACTCCCAATTTTTTCGTAATTTCAGATGCCCTAATAATGATTAGCCCCACGCACCCCAGCCACCTTTTTGACAGCTTTCAGGCTCTACTAAATGGATTTTTAAAACATCGTATTTACTATTAATCACAGCCTTAACTGTTTCTCACTTTTAAATTCTCCATTGACCATGAGTAAGCTCTTAAGCCTACAAGCCCTTTCCCACTAATGGTACTTGCCTCCATAGAGGAGTTTCCCAATGTCTCAGACTGTCATTTTTAATCTTTAATAACTATTAGATGACACATATTTTAAATATGCATATGGCGACTCGCTCACCCATACACCCTCTTGTTCAGATTTATTTTAAAAGCTCTTCGGTTTCAGAGCAGTCTTGAATAACTTCACCAAGTCTCTCAAACTCTCTAAAACTAAACGTTTCGTTATGTATTTCTCATTGGTGGGGGAGGGAAGCCCTAGATAAAATATTTGCAGATTTTCAAATGTGGACCATTTTTTATCCTCTAATCCTGGTCAGCAGAAGTAAATCTGAGCCTTAGTGACTCTTATATCTGTGAGATATCTTCATTTTCTTCAGTCCCAGTTGGTTCATACACTCATTATTTTAATCCTGCTCTACCCAGTACCATTTTCTTTCCTAAGTAATTGTTTAGGAAAAGGATTTAGTGAAAAGAAGATTAGAGAAATGTAAAGGCACTGCAGACTGTGCCACAATAAATTATACATTTTTAGCCTGCATAACTGGCTAATAATATCGCCAGAGAGATATAGAGCATATGGTTTAAGCTTCAACGCACCCTTGATTCCCATGTCACCTCACAAAGAGTCATGGGGTGACAGTCCTGCAGTATGAAGTGTTAAACTGTTATAACAGTTCTTATTACACTCCAGAGATCCTACAAAAGCCAGACACACAGGCATGAGAAGTATGTTGGTGTACTGACATCGCAGAGTAATTGCTGAACAGGACCACCCACCCACAGCTCCCCAGTTACAAAATTAACACAAACTCCTAGACCTCAGAGCCGACAGACCAAATTTATCCTTGCTGTAACTCCAGCGAACTCAAGGTGTTACACCAGGGCTGGCCTGATGTGTTCTATGTGTTAGAGTAAAACGTCAAGGTAATTCCCAAGAAAATAGTACTGTAACAACAGCCTCAGTGATTATAAACAACCCTGCAGATTCAACATAGCATATAGGGAATGATAGAGTTTCAATGGTAGCAGAGAGCAAGGATGAATAAACAGCCTGATAGCAATAAAAAAAAATAACCCTCTGGATGTCTTTAGCAATCTACCACTAGTCTGGAATGACCCCTTGAAAACATCGTTGTCTATGTCAAACTTTAGAATGCAGCCAGTCTGGCCCAGTGGTGCACTGTTAGCACTGTGGCTGTCTCCGCTTTCCACACTGGCGTTGGTTAGATGTGTAGTACATTGGAGGTTGAGAGGTAGAGTTTCAGGTACTCTGATATTATATATTGTGTCAGCGGCCCTAGAGAGAGCGAAAACGGACTGAAGAGTCGTATGTGTCATGTGATGATGGTAAAGAATCACGGAGTCACTTTTTCCTAACAGTGAGCAATAATTTAGGCTAAAGAAAACAATAATAAAGGGTAACGTAGGTAATTGTATCTGGCAAATTTACTTTCCCTTCAGTCTGTTTTCATGAATCTCACTCACAAACCTGCTTCACTCGCCTTCTCAGCAGCCAGGCAAAAAGGTGAAGTTCAGAAGCATTGTGACTTAGAGTGCAGTGATTGGTTGGAGAACACCAACTGCTTGCCAATCCCATTGTACCACTGCCATGACTAAAGGCTCTTTGACAGTTGTCAGTGCCAACTGCCAGCTGCATATGGATGTGAGCCAGCACTTTCTCACCTACTGGTCAGTGGAGTTGTAGGCAGGTTCCCCGTGTCCTGCCCCTTGGATGCCTGCAGGGAAAGAGAAGCAGGCTCAGAACCCTAAATCAAAACACATTAGCAAAAGGTAGGTCCTGCTGTGTTATTTATTTTAAGCTTATTTTAAATATTTCAACCCTTAGCAGCAGCATCTCCAGGAACCGTGCAAAGCTGCCTCTCAGACTGGCCTCTACTGGAATAAAAGGCCCGTGGCATGGCTGACTTGAGCCCAGGGGGCCCAGGCTGCAGGGCTAAAAATTGCTGTTGACCCAATGTGAGGGTTTCAAAGATCAGGCTCCAGTATCCATGATTTACCTCATCTGTTTTTGGGCCTTCAGTTTCAGATCCTCAAAGGAATTCAGGATCAATATCAATGAGAGTTAGATATCTAAATAGCTTTGATTAGCTGGGCCTCAGCTACCATCTCTACCACTCTCCTTCCTCTCCTCAGAGCTTTCATCCTCTGTTCACTCTCATCTGCCACTGTCTTTCAGACATTTCTTCCTGAATGTCATCAGCATGAAGTCAATATCTCAAAAACATAACTTCTCCTCTCTCCCACCTCTCATTTCTACTCCTGTCCCTCTCTTCTGCATCACACCTCAAACTTTAAGACTTGATATACCACATCTAAACTCACAAATATGTGGCACACCAGCTTCACCTCCACTGTCCCATCGCTAAGTCCCTCTTACATTTTCCCCCTCTCCAAGGCCCTTTCCTCAAGGTCTCTCTCTTAATCCCCTCATTTCCCTGGGCCACCCAGGTCACTGATCCAGCCAGTGTAAATTAGAAGAGTCCCGAGTCTGCTCTAAATTACGTTCACCCCTATGACCAGAGGAGCACTTACCTCTGCTGAGAATCCAGCCCAATATATCCAACCCCCCCAAAGCAATCCACAATTAACCAATAAGACAAGACAAATGTGTGTTTCATTGTGAGATTTTATGCCGTTTGGGGCGAAGTGAGGAAGCAGGAAGCAGATCCATTCCTGCTGCAGAAACTTTGCTCCCTTTTGTTTTTGCAGCTGTGTTTCATTAGTGCTCAGCCAGGCTGCTTTTCCCTATTGGATTTGAAAAGTTCATTATGTGATGATGATTGTCTTCGCATGGAAATGCTGGGATAAATGTGAAGGGTTAGTAATGGGGGTTTCTGAAGACACTGTTCTGCCCTGATTAGCACATATTCAAGGCATATTAAAAACAAGATATTACTCCCTGTGCATTACACACCACATGCTTAGTGGCTAATCCAAACCCCACTGAAGCTATTGGAAAGACTCACATTGACTTCACTGGGCTTTGGATCAGGCCATTAAAGCAGTTGTTTTTTTTTCCCCTTCAGACAGAGCGCTCCACTAAATCGGACAAAATGGTTGATCATCTCCTGGGAACCTGGAAATCAACCTCATGTGAAAACTTTGATGCATACATGAAAGAATTAGGTAAGAAATATTACAGGGTTTGAATGCATTTTCTTTTAATTTTAAGTGCCCTTTCTCTCTTTAATATACACTGTTTTAAATAGAAATAATCTGGGGATCTGTTGCTTTCTTGTCACTTGCAAGCACAAAAGGGCGACCACTATGAGACAGTAGAGGAGGCTATGGGAAGTGGTGACACTCCTTTTTGATTAAGACTTTCACCACTATAGTGGACTCGAAATGACACTGCAGGTACTGATCCTCCATTGCCTGGGAATTGCCCAGATAATCTGTTACACTTGAAAAAAGCCTATGATATGTATAAAGTAATTTAATTAGTAATTCATTTGTGCATATTCTAGCCAGAGGTGGTTGTGTTAAAGATGATTCCCACTCCCTGAATCCTTTCTTGAGATAACATATAAAGATGTGGGGTTTCTGCATTGATTTTGTTTCAATGGCTACATTTTTGCTTTTGTCCTGGAAAATTGCTATACTTGTAAAATGTGGACATGATAGTACCATCAAAACCCCAAATCCTGTTAAAATACCAAGACCTCCTTCAACTAAGCCAAGAGTTGGAAGAAGCCACTGCAAATAAGAGGAAAAGTGATGGTACATGTTCAGTTGCCAAATAGAGCCAATCAATTAAAATGAGCATCATTTTTGCAATAACCTAATATTGGGTTCTCCTTAATAGTACTACCAAACACTTCTCATACCTCAAATATGACAGTATCATGACAGTCAGGGCCTGTTCCAGCTTTTTTGCTGCCCCAAGCGGCGAAGAGGGGAAAAAAAAAAGACGCGATCGACGACACTTCGGCAGCTGCTCTACTGTGCTGCTTCATTCTTCGGCGGCAATTCGGCGGCCGGTCCTTCCCTCCAAGAGGGACTGAGAGACCCACTGCCGAATTCCCAGCTGAACACCCAGACGTGCCACCCCTTTCCATTGGCCGCCCCAAGCACCTGCTTCCTGTGCTGGTGCCTGGAGCCATCCCTGATGACAGTGACATCACTGATTCCCTAGTACCAATTGACAATTGCTGTCTTGTTTCTACAGTCTGCCTCCAAGGCTGCTGACACCATTCTGAGACATGGCTGTTTGCTCTACATAAAACTTTATTAAAGGACTTGCAATTATAAGCCAAGCCCTCTCCCAAAATGTGGTGATTTAGGCACAATGTAACCCAGATTTGAACAAACCTATACGCTCCCCCCCTGATTGCCCTTTATGTTTTTTCTAGGAATGTCTCAAAAGCTCACCAGATCTCCCCTAATAAATTGTTTCAGCTTGTTTTGGTGCTGCAATCTTTCTCAAATACAGGCTTTTTGAGGCATAAACTCTGAAGGGATCGGTTTGTCTCTGTCCTTTGTGGGAACAAAGGGCTTAACTAATAATGATTCCCCCAAAACACAAAGCCTCGTTTGTGTTTGGCTTTCCATTCATTGGTCAGTCACTGGTAGAGCTTTATCCAACATAGGTAAGACTGCAAGCAATGAATAAATGAGCCCTTACCATGATCAGGTCACACAAAGGAGACTGTCTAAGCCATACTTTTAATTTTGCCTCATAAAGTGCATTCTGAAGTGCAAGGTACCCATGTCTATTTAAAACTCTTTCTGGGCACCTTGTAGTAAACTTTATGAGGAAGGTATTAAAAGTAGTGTGTGGGGAATGAGGAAGATGTCTGTATTATTTTGTATGAATATATGTGCCTGCGTTTACCTGCTGGGTATTATTCTGGCTGATTACTCAGAGTTAAATCACAGATTCATAGACCCATAGATTCTAAGGCCAGGAGGGACCATTGTGATCATCTAGTCTGAGCTCCTATGTAACACAGGACATAGAAAGAACATCCTGAAAATAATTCCTTAGGCAAATCTTTTAGAAGAATCATAGAATCATAGAATATCAGAGTTGGAAGGGACCTCAAGAGGTCATCTAGTCCAACCCCCTGCTCAAAGAACATCCAATCTGGATTTAAAAATTTTCAGCGATGGAGAATCCACGTTGGTAAATTTCTCTAATGGTTAATTACTTTCACTGTTAAAAATGTACACCTTATTTCCAGTCTAAATTTGCTAGCTTCAATTTGCAGCCATTGGACTAGGCTATACTTTGCTCTGCTAAATCAAATAGCCCATTATCAAATATTTATTCCCCATGTGGGTACTGGTAGACTGTAATCAAGTCACCCCTTAACCTTCTGTTTGTTAAGCTAAATAGTTTGAGCTCCTTGAGTCTATCATTAGAAGGCAGGCTTTCTAATCCTTTAATCCAGGCCTGTGGGCTGGAGCCGTCCCATTGTTTCATTTAATCTGGCCCATGGCAAGTTTCTGCATTGCCGGCCAGAGGCCCCGAGCCTTGGCGCCCCCCCCCCATTGGGCTGGAGCCGCAAGCGCCGGCTTGCCCCGCTGTGGGGGAAAGTTAGAGTTGGCTCCAGCTCCCGGAAATAACCGGCATGTCCCTGTGGCTCCTAGGAGCAGAGGCGATCAGGGAAGCTCTGTGCACTTCCCCCAGCACCAGCTCTGCAACTCCCATTGGTGAGGAACTGTGTCCAATGGGAGCTGCTGGCGCGGGCAGCGCGCACCGCACAGAGACCCCTGGCCCTTCCACCTAGGAGCCGGACATGGCGGCTGCTTCCAGGACCAGCATGGAGCCAGGGCAGGCAGGGAGCCTGCCTTAGCCCCGCTGCACTGCCGACCAGCAGCCGCCTGAGATAAGCACCGCTCAGCCGGAGCCCACACCCCTAATGCCCCATGCCCAGGTCAGAACCCTCTACCGCACCCAAACCCCTGCCCCAGCCTTGAGCCTCCTGCACCCCAAAACCCTGATTTCTGGCCCCACCCCAGAACCTAGGGGAAGCCCCGAGCCTCCCCCCCTTTCTCCCCCCACGGGACTGTGTGTGTCCCGTGACTAATTTTTTCTGTGGGCCAGTGGCCCCTGGTAGAAAAAAGGTTCCCCACCCCTCCTTTAATCATTCTCATGGCTCTTTTCTGAACCCACTCCAATTGATCAACATCCTTCTTGAACTGTGGACACCAGAACTAGAAACAGTATCCCAGCAGCAGTTGCACCAGTACCAAATTCAGAAGTAAAATAATTTCTCTGTTCCTACTTGAGGTGTCCTGGTTTATGCATCCAAAGATTGCATTAGCCCTTTTGGCCACATCATCACACTGGGAGCTTCTGATCAGCTGATTATCCACCATGACTCACAAATCTTTTTCAGAGTCACTGCTTCCCAGGCTTGAGTTCTCTATCATGTAAGTATGGCCTACATTCTTTGCTCCTAGATGTATAACTTTACATTCAGCCATATTAAAACACATATTTACCAAGAGATCCAAATCGCTCTGTATCAGTGACATGTCCTCTTCATTCCTTACCACTCCCCTAATTTCTGTGTCATTTGCAAGCTTTATCAGTGAAAATTCTATGTTTTTTCTGAGGTCATTAATAAACAGGCCCGCCGACCGGGGCGGGGGAGGGGGGCAACTGCCCAGGGGCCTGGGTGATTTTAAATCGCCTGGGCGGGCCTCAGGGCTCCTAGGCATGCGTGACTCCTCCTTTGGGGCCCTGCGGGCCAGCACAATTGGCCAGCGCGGTCAGTCCTGGAAGTGACAGGTCGGTCCCGGAAGTCACTTTCGCCCCGGGCCCCGCACCCCTGGGGCCCAGAATTGCTGTCAGCGGGCCTGTTGATAAAAATGTTAAATAGTGAAAGGCCAAGAACCAGTTTCTATAGGACCCCACTAGAAACATACCTGATGATTCCCTGTTTACAATTACAGTTAGCCAGCTTTTAATCCATTTAATGTGTGTCATGATAATTTTATATCATTCTGGCTTTTTAATCAACAGGTTGTGCAAAACCAAGTCAAATGCTTTACATAAGTCTAAATATATTATGTCAACACTATTACCTTTATCAACCAAACTTGTAATCTCATAAAAAAGATATTAAGTCAGTCTGATGGGTTCTGTTTTCTATAACCCATGTTGATTGACATTAATTATATTACCCTCCTTCAAGTCTTCATTAACTGAGTCCTGTATCAGCCCCTCCATTATCTTACCCAGGATCAATGTCAGACTGGCAGTTTACTCAGATCATCCTGTTCAGCCTTTTTAAATACTGGCACAGCATTAGCTTTCTTTCAATCTTCTGGAACTTTCCCAGTGTTTTTTTTAGGTGATTTCACTTCCCCTCTAAGCCAGGGGAATAAAATCAAAGAAGGCTGATGGTGGATGCAAGCAGGAAACAAAACAAGGACAGAGATAAGGTCTCTCCAGGGAGAATACCAGGGGTCCTTAAGAGAAACAACGGTTGAGCTAGTTGTTGGAAAACTCTTGCCTGCCAGTTGCCAGAAGGCAGGGATGCCAGAACAGGAGGGGCTAGAGGGCCATGGCCCCTCACTTTTTATCAGCCGTAAGGGTGAGTGATGGAGGGGAGGGGGCAGATAGGAATGAGCAGGGAGCTAGGCTTCAGGGGGAAGGGAAAGCATGAGGACAGGGCCTCAGGGAGAAGGGGCAGTATGAGGGCGGGCCCCCCGGTGGGAAGGAAGAGTGTGAGGCTGGGGGTTTGGGAGGTATGGGGGAGCAGGGCCACAGTTCGGCCGCTGGTGGCCTCCCCACTTTTAGGGCACTTCCATCACTCCTGCCAGAAGAGTGACATCCTATTTTTCCAAGACCAGAGACTAAGATTAAAGGAACAACATCATCAATCACGCATAGTCTACTGAGGACCGTTCTGCTAGTGACCATAGTTGATGGCATTACACCAAGCATCATGTAGTGAAGTCCCCATATCTGGTTAGGCAGAACATGCAGCAGACTGGGGACTTCCAGAGGCAGGGGCTCTGCAGGAAGTGCCTGAGATAGCTGAGCTCACCTAAGCATTGAGAGAAGCGATGGGCTGCAGGCAAGCCTCAGGCATGTGGGCCTTTTGTGGGGTTAACCTTTACCTCTGCTTGCTGTGTACCTTTGGGTGAATGGGCAATACGTCTGTTTAGAAGTAGCTGATTTGAGTCTCTTTAGTCAGGCACCTGAGAAGGAGCGTACCAATTGCACTTGAGCCTGTTGTGTTAACATAGTTGGGAACCAGGAGCGCTGCTGCCCTAGGATCCAGTGAAAGTGTGGTAGGACCATGGGGTTTCACCCAGAGAAAGTGTAGGTAGCATAACCTGTCCCTTGAGGGGTTCATTCATGAAGGATTGCAAGGAGGTATAAGACACCACTTGTCCTGTAACTGTGGGAAGAAGGTAGGAATAGGGGGTGTAGCCTGCAGATTCAGTCTAAAGTGCGGGTGGGGGTGAACCTCAGAGTTCCACTCTAGAAAGAGTGCAGAGAAGTACAGGTAAAGGCGTGGAACTGGAAAGAGTGCTCACTGGGGAGATGGGGAGAGATCATAGGTGCCAATTGCTCCTGAGCCATCACATATGCATTAAAGTTCTTCATTGTGATCATGGAAGTTTTTTTTGCCCTGATTTAAAGCCCATTGATTTCAGTGAGCAATAAATTGAGCCCAGTCCTCACTAGGAAATTGCTAATGACTTGAAATATAAAGACCTATGTAAGCATCTGAGGATGTTTGCCATTCCCATCAGTGCCACTGTTCTCCTTCCTGAGACACTGAAATCCATAATGTTTTTTTTTTCCTGGTAGTTTAAGAGATCTGAATTCTCTTGCTTACAGGAGTCGGCTTAGCCACCAGGAAACTGGGCACGCTGGCCAAACCCAGCATGACCATCAGTGCTGACGGCGATGTGGTAACCATCCAAACCAAAAGTGCCTTTAAAAATAATGAGATCTCTTTTAAGCTTGGTGAGGAGTTTGATGAAACCACACCAGATGACCGGAAAACCAAGGTGAGGATTAAAGCTGTTCTTCACAGTTCTCCCAATCTGCTGCAACAGGCACGGACAGTTCTTTTCCACATGGTAATAGCACATCTGCTAATTATCAGAGTGGATAATTAGATAAACACACCTGGAAAGCTCAGAGCAACTTAAGTAGAGCTTTTATATCCCCAAAAAAGGAGAAGAGCCAGATTCCATGAAGTACACTAGGAATTTTTTCCTTAGATTTATAGAGTTTAAGGACAGAAAGGATCATTAGATCATGTAGTCTAACCCAGTTACCTCTGTAACTTTGTACCTAGCTCAATAACTTATAGGTTATTCTAGAAGAAAGAATTCAATGTCGATAAATGCAAAGTAATGCACAGTGGAAAATATAATCCCAACTATACATATAAAATGACGAAGTCTATATTAGCTGTTACCACGCAAGAGAGAGATCTTGGAGTCAGGGTGGATAGTTCTCTGAAAACATCCACTCAATGTGCAGCAGCAGTCAAAAAAACGAACAGAACATTGAGAATTGTTAAGAAAGGGATAGATAATAAGACAGAAAATATTATATTGCTGCTATATAAATCCATGGTTCGCTCACATCTTGAATACTACATGCAGATGTGGTCACCCCATCTCAAAAAAGATATATTGGAATTGGAGAAGTTCAGAAAAGAGCAACAAAAATGAATAGGGGTGTGGAATGGCTTCCGTATAAGGAGAGATTAATAAGACTGGGAGTTTTCAGCTTAGAAAAGAGACTACTAAGGGGGAGTGTGCCTAAAAACCCAGAGCCACAGGAAGCTTAAAGCACATGGCACCACCATGTTGAGACCCAAACGCAGCAGACTGGTGAGTGTCCAGAAGGGGGAATGACTAGGATTGTGACAGCAGAGAATTAACAGAGAAATAGTGAGTATGAGTCGGAAGGTGATTTCACCTCTGTATAGGGCATTGGTCAGACCAATACTGGAATACTGGGTGTAGTTTTAAATTTTGTTTTAAATGGGCCCAGTTGACTAACCAATCCAGATTGCTCTGCCCTCATTAATTACTACTCTGGCAATCTGTTTCATCCATAAATGTTATCAGTAGTGATTTTATACGTATTGCCAAAACATGAATAAAAATGTTGAATAGCATTGGGGCTAGTACCTAGCATTGCCCATCTATTTTACATGAAAGATCCCCAGATACCCAACATGATGAGCTGCAGGGATGGGCGATAGGGGATGGATCACTTGATGATTATCTATTCTGTTCATTCCCTCTGAAGCACCTGGCCCCGGCCACTATCGGAAGACAGGATACTCAGCTAGATGGACCTCTGGTCTGACCCAGTGTGGCCGTTCTTATGTTCAGTGTAAAACCCCAAGATAGAAAGTGGGACTTTCTGAGTGTTGAGTGAATCACTTCTTTAACCAGCATGACAATCAGCTCTTCTGGACCCGGGCTATCTTTTAATATATGTTTGTACAGAAACTAGCATAACTGGGGTATTGTGTGTGCCTCTGCTCTATAAATAATAATAATCTGGGCAGGATACTCATGTTTTGCTTCTTTATGTTTTGTTTCTTCAGAGCATTGTGACCTTAGAAAATGGGTCATTAAATCAGGTCCAGAATTGGGATGGCAAAGAGACCACAATAAAGAGACAAGTGGTAGATGGGAAAATGGTGGTGGTGAGTGAATTCATTCTAGTTATCTGATCACTGAGTAATGCAAAGATGTAGAGATCATCTAAACAGTTATAGTTTTATTATACATTCCATTTTCTCTTTAAATAAATGTGGCTTATATTAGAAATGTGATTGGTTGCATAGGGCAGGAAGAGAACATTAGAAAATAGGTTGAATCAAGTTAATATTATAGAATATGGGAGAAGAGGAAAGATGGCCTGGTGGTTAGCATAGAACCCAGAAGACATGTGTTCAAGTCCCTACTCCACCACACATTTCCTCTATAACTTTGGGCAAGTTACTTAGACTTAGACCCAGACCCTCAAAGGTATTTAGGTACCCAACTCCTGTTGATTTCAATGAGATTTAGGAACCTAAATACTTTTAAGCATGTGGGCCTTAGACTCTCTGTGCTTCAGTTCCCTCAACTGTAAAGTGGGATAAAAGTATTTCCATATCTTAGAGGGGTGTTGTGAGGATAAATTCATTTAAGATTGTGAGGTGTTCAGATACTGTGGTTATGGGGGCCATATAAGTAAGACAGAAATGAAGAAGCTCAAAAGATGGCTGAATTCATATTAATATTAGTCTTTAACACAGGAATTGGCAACCTTTGGCAAGCACCCTGGCGGGCCGGGCCGGTTTGTTTACCTGCCGCATCCGCAGGTTCAGCTGATCGCGGCTCCCACTGGCCGTGGTTCACCGTCCCTGGCTAATGGGGGCTGCTGGAAGTGGTGCAGGCCGAGGGATGTGCTGGCTGTCGCTTCCCGCCGCCCCCATTGGCCTGGAGCGGTGATCCGCGGCCAGTGGGAGCCGCGATCGGCCGAGCCTGCGGACGCGGCAGGTAAACAAACCGGCCCGGCCCGCCAGGGGGCTTACCTTGGTAGGCTGCATGCCAAAGGTTGTTGATCCCTGCTTTAACATATATTTTGATTTTTTTGTAAGTTGGAAGAAAATGTGAAAAGGGGAAATACTAATACCAATAGCCTTATAATATACTTCAGTGCACATTTTTCTTTGCACAAACAAAATGGGTGAGAGGATTTTTCTTCTCCCTCTTTGTATTTAAAGTGGGATTGTCTTTACAGTTTTGCTGTGAGAAAGTACAACTGTTTCGGTGAACTCCTCTTTTGTCTTCTAGGAATGCACCATGAATGACATCACCTGCACTAGGATCTATGAGAAAGCCTGAAGAAACTCTGTTAGTACCCTGCTTGACTAAAAATTGGAGAATTAGAAACTTAACTGTTGTAGGTATTTAATAAAAAGCTTACACATGCAGTAAATACTTATTGCCTATATACTGGCATCTATAGGCTATTGAGTGGTTGGGTTTTCTTAAAAAAGGTTGACAGTTCCTGATGTTAAATTTGCCTCACTAGAAGAATCTGCCCCATGACACCATTGATCCTGACAGCATTATGTACTTGCCACCAGCCACTTTTTTAAAAAATTCCATTTTGAAAAGAATTGTATGTGAGCCCTGAAAAAGTTTTCTATTTATTGGGTAATGCACACTCATTTCAGTGTTTATAGAAGATTCACAGTACCTTAGACACTGCCATTACAACTGGACCAGCTGAGGGAACAACATAAGAACGGCCATACTGGGTCAGACCAATAGTCCATCTAGCCCAATAGCCTGTCTTCCGACAGAGGCCGGGGCCAGATGCTTCAGGTGAAATGAACAGAACAGGGCAATTTATCCAGTGATCCATCCCCTGTCATTCAGTCCCAGTTTCTGGCAGTCGGCGGTTTAGGGACACCCAGAGTATGTGGTTACATCCCTGACCATCTTGGCTAATAGATGAACTTATCTAATTCTTTTTTGAACCCAGCTATACTTTTGGCCTTCATAACATCCCCTGGCAGCGAGTTCCACATGTTGACTGAACATTGTGTGAAGAAGTACTTCCTTATGTTTGTTTTAAATCTCCTGCCTATTAATTTCAATGGGTGATCTCTGGTTCTTATGTTATGTGAAGGGGTAAATAACATTTCCTTATTACCTTTCTCCACACGATTCCTGATTTTATAGACCTCTGTCAGAACCCCCTCTTAGTCATCTCTTTTCTAAGCTGAACAGTCACACTCTTTTTAATTTCTCCTCCTATGGAACCTGTTCCATACCCCTAATATTTTTTTTGCCTTTCTCTGCACTTTTTCCATTTCTAATGTCTTTTTTAAGATGGGGATACCAGAACTGCATACAGTATTCAAGATGTGGGCGTACCATGGATATATGTACTGTCATTGTGATATTTTCTGTCTTATCTCCACCTCTTCTAATGGTTCCTAACATTCTATTACCTTTTTTGACTGCTGCTGCACATTGAGCGTATGTTTTTAAAGAACTATTTACAATGACTGCAAGATCTCTTTCTTGAGCAGTAACAGCTAATTTAGAGCTCATTTTGTATGTATAGTTGGGATTATGTTTTCTAATGTGCATTACTTTGCATTTATCAACACTGAATTTCATCAGCAATTTTGTTGCCCAGTCACCCAGTTTTGTGAGATCCCTTTGTAACTCTTTGCAGACAGCTTTGGACTTAACTATCTTGAGTAATTTTGTATGGTGTTCACTTGTGGCTCTGATAACTCTTTTCTTTGCTATAGTTTCAAGCAATTTACCCACTACTGAAGTTAGGCTTACTGGCCTGTAATTGTCAGGATCACCTCTGGAGCCTTTTTTAAAAATCTGCATTACATTAGCTATCTGCCAGTCATCTGGTACAGAAGCTGATTTAAGTGATAGGTTATATACCACGGCTAGTAGTTCCGCAGTTTCATATTTGAGTTTGTAGAACTGGTGACTGCTGCCTCCCGTGTTGTGTCGACACTCAAGGCAAAGCTGGAGTACCTCTCCAGGGCGCAAGGCAGGGCAGATGATATGGAGGCCCTGAGTTGCCCATGAACCAGGACCCCCCCTCTCGGCATCACCAGTAAAATCCAGAGGAGAGGAAAAACCAATATGTCTGGTACCTGATCCGCTGCAAGAGTTGCTAGAAAGATACTAAAATATTAGTACCTGACCGCCTTCGGTGCTCCACTCCAGATTTTCTGTCTGAGTTTACTCTCATAGCCTTACATTCTCCTGAATTCACCCACAAGGCAGTGGGGCTTTTCTGTAATAGTTTGCTCCCTTAGCCTTACACCCTCCTGGGCTACCCAGAAGGCAGTGGGTTTGGTGAGCCCCCGGTAGTAATGTCTACTGTCATTACCGTAGCAGGCATAGCCTGACCTGAGTAGGGTTACCATATTTCAGGTTCCCAAAAAGAGACACTGCCAGAGAAGGGGAGGCGGGGAAGGAGCATTTGGGGAGTGGTGGAAGGGTGTGTGTGTGTGTGTGTACTGTGAGGAAGTATTTGAGGGGTGCTGGAGGGGTGAGTATACTGGGAGGGGGTATTTGGGGATGCTAGAGGTGCATGTGAACTGGGAGGGGTATTCAGGGAGTTCTGTGGGGGTACTGGAGGAGTGTGTTTGTACTAGGATAGAGTTTTGGAGGGTCCTGGTAGGGTGTGTGTGTGTACTGGGAGAGACACCTGGAAGCTGTTGGAGGGGGTACCTGCAGCCTCACTCTCAAGGTGGGGGCCAGTGTCACTCCCTGTGACAGCAGCACGGTGGCTGGTGCAGGCTCCAGATGCAGCATCAGCCACCGCCTCCCTGCAGGCCCCCTCCCCACAGCTGGGAGCTGGGGCAAGGTCTGGCAGCTGGAGGGAAGGGGCCAATTGGGGCATGAAGACAGCTCTTTCTGAGCTGCAACATTGGCTCACAAAAATCCCAGCCATTGCATCTTATTTGCAAAATCCATCCAGAGGATCAAAACTGAGGTCATGTCTGGGGAAACCTGGACATGTGGTCACCCTATATTTGAGTTCCGTAGAACTCTTGTGTGATTGCTATCTGGTCCTGGTGACTTCTTATTGATTAATGTATCAATCTGTTCCAAAAGCTCCTCTGCCAACATCTCAATCTGGGGCAATTCCTCAGATTTGTCACCTAAAAAGAATGGTTCAAGTGTGGAAATCTCCCTCCCAGGATTTGACTTCCAATTTTAAGTAGTCATTTTGTCTTTTAATCTACTAAGAAGAGAGATTTTTAATGGAGGGTAGGTAGCCTTATAGCAACACCCAGCCATTGCTCTGTAATAGTCTACAGTTCAATTAGTAAGAATTTTAATAGGTTACTACAGACCTTTATGAATCCTCTACTAAAATCAGTTTTTTTTCCATTACACTTAAAGATAGTTTTGTAAAAAGACGCAACGGAGCATATTTAAATTATTGAGAACAACCACTGCTTGCAAGACCCAAACCTACTGATGTTTTGGTCATTCCTTTTTCACCATGGGTGTGTCTACACTGCAATTAAACATCCACAGCTGGCCCATGTGAGCTGATGCAGGCTCAGGCTACCGGGCTGTTTAATTGCAGTGTAGACATTTAGGTTTGGGCTGGTGGGTGGGCTCTAGGATCCCATGATGAAGGATCCCCAGTCTAGGATGCACTGTGGGCAGCTGGTATCACAGGCCAGGAGAGGCTGAGCCTCCCTAAACAGCCGGGCATGGCCCCACCCACACTCTGCCCCAAGCCCCCTCCCCCCCTGCTTCCTGTTCTCCCCCCCGTGACCCCAACCCAGGCTGCTCCTCTTCCCTGAAGCGGGCTGGGACCCAA
Source organism: Chrysemys picta bellii (assembly GCF_011386835.1). Classification (NCBI taxonomy): domain Eukaryota; kingdom Metazoa; phylum Chordata; order Testudines; family Emydidae; genus Chrysemys; species Chrysemys picta. The sequence continues at coordinate 240,162,660 of NC_088792.1, read as the reverse complement.
GAGACCTGGGGCCAGCGCTTGGGCCACGGCCTCAGGCTAGCCTCTCCAAACAGGCAGTTCATGTGCTACCTATCAGGCTGACCATCTACACCACAGCAGCCCCATAGCCTCAGCCCCCTGTCAGTTGACAGAAGCACTTAAATGCACTTCAGCCTACTTGGCTTGTTTACACAGTTCACTATTAAGTACAGTAGGGCTAGGATGTTTGGCTTGCTTAAAATATTAGATACTAACTAGATCCCTCATGTATTCTAACCCCCTCTTGAAGTCTGTGGGCACAGCAGTCTGCCCCTCTCCCCATAAAAATCATAGAAACAAGAGATTTGCTAATTGTTGAAAGATGCACTCTTTTTCCTCATGGTCTAGAATTATACTGAGTTAATGGATAAGCAGAACTGAGAGACTGAGCTAGTGGTGATCTCAACTAGCAATTAAATAAAATTCATAGACTCAGAGTTAAGGCCAGAAGGAAACATCTAATCATTTGACCTATAATACCACCCCCACTCTAACCCCAATTAGACAAAAAGTATTATAGCCCACAGCAGTCTAAAGATCTGTTTAGAGCAGCATTTTTCAGAGTGGGAGGTCAAGGTGGACAGTTATGATACAATGACAAATATTTCCAAAAACCCAGCAGCTTCTAGGATCTCAGAAACATAAAGCGCTGTTCACTCCTTTTGTGTTTATACTTTGGCCTTTCCCTCCTGACTACACTGCTACAGGGTAACACAGCTTAAGAGGAGGGGAGGAACCAGGTGCTGTGACCTCTTGGCTCCCTACCACTGAATGCACTCAATTGCCTCCTCACCATCTTTATTCTTTGATTTAAAGAAAGTTCCATTTCATCGATGCCTTGGGGATAAGAAATAGGCCTTACGTGATGTGTAGAAGGTGGACTCTGCCAAAAACTAGAGAATTGAAGAGATGATTCAAGCTTGCTTTGACGAAGAGGCCTTCACAGAGAAAGGACCTACTCCAAAGCCCTCATGTAAAGGTGGAGAAGCTCCAGTTTAGTGCATCTACTGACCACAGGTGTGACAGCTTAGTCTAAAGAGCTAGTTCTTTATCTAATGAACTATATTCCAAACCATTCTGGGACTGGATAAGTTGGAGCCCAGTAGTAGGAGAGAAGGTAGAAATCTAGCCTCTCCTCCCAAAAACCAACCACCTGTTTTTTGTAGCAACACTGATCTCATCTCAGAGGACTGGGAACATAAGAAACCACAGCTGTTTTTGGAAGTCCTCATTGGAGAAAGTTTGAAGACTTCCTGGGTTAGAGCTCCAGTACTGAATACAGCTTCAGTTTTCAGAAGGAGATCTTATATCCCCACATTCTAAATACATAAGACTAGCACACCTCAATTAAGGCAGAAATAAAAAATTCAAAGTCTCTTTTATAGATAGCCCACAGAAGGGACAATCTAGCTTTCCAGTAGATCCCCTATGAAGTGATTGACTTCATAACAGACCAGGACTAGTATGAAACTTGGAAGTTAACTCACCCCAGCCACTCCTGTTGACAGACTAAGTCCTTTCAGCATTTAATTTTTATGTAGAATGGTATTACTGTATCTGTTACACCTCCAAGGAAATAACCACATTGTTTATAATTTAAGTGCAGATTGGCTGTGCACAAAAATGAGCATGCATATGTAGAATTATATTAACCGCATTGTAATCTACAACACATTAACATTTGGTCAGAGACATTAATTATTTTGGAAGATTTTATTGAGCAACCACATTAACATTTCTGGTTACATTAGTGTTTGGAATTAGGATTCTGCACCCATTAGGCCTTTTCTTCAGGAAACAAAACTAAGAAGCAGGAGAAGTGTAGTAGTTTCCTTGACCTGAACTCATTCTCAGACCAAGTTAGATGCACTCCTGGACATGGAGTTTACTCATGCTCTCTCATAGACTCTAGTGCAAGTGATATTGTTCATGGTGTATTCCTGTAAGAAAAAGGAGTTTATTGAAACTCATGAACTATCAGTGAGATTCAGACTGCTGTTGAAATAAGAGCCAATCTTTTCTGCCCCCTCAGAACTATAGTAATAGTATTTTAGTAATTCCCTAGATACATATTAGGGTTCTTTGCCTTTTTCTTCAATTTAAGCAGAAGAGGGAAGGACAGTTTGTCCATTATTGCAATAAGACAATGGAGCTCATCACTTCATCTCAGCCTTGACCATCCCAAGAGTGTGTCATGTTTAGGTAGTTCTCATTTGCTTCCATTTTGTTTATCTTACCCCACTTCCATTGGAGCATAGGTGCATTTTGACTATGCAATTCAAACAGGGTTTTTCTGGTTACAGCAGCAGTTTGGACAGTGCTGCCACCCATTCACCAGCTAATTCTTCCACACATGGGACTGAGCTTTGCTTCCCACCCCAAGCTGGTATAGAGATTTGAGGCAGGTGGGGAATAGTTCCACACTAAATCATAGTCTAGGCAGTCAGAAGGAATGCAATTAAGTGGCTTTTTAGAAAGCCCTGGGTTTGCTTGAGTCAGCCCTGATGCAATCCCATTAAGATATAGTTAATACCACTAGCCAGTAGTCAAGTGATTTCACTCACCACAATCATCTTCCCATCTGCTAGTTTTCTCTTTATTGTGGTCTCTTTACCATCCCACTTCTGCACCTGAGTTAGTGAGCCTTCTTCCAAGGTGACAATGCTCTGCAAAGAGAGTAATTGACCAGAATCTGAGAGTTGAGGGGTGGGGGAGAACAGTCTGAAGTTTAGAACTAGAGAAATCCCCCAGATGTTTCCAACTCAGTTATTTGTGTTTATGTTAATGCAAGAACATATGCTAGCAAAGTTGACTGCTCCCATTCTTGTTGTCCAACAGCAGGCACTGATGGTTAAAAATGAGTTTAAGAGATTTTAATGATATTTAACCCAGAACCAAGTTTCACATTCCCTGAACCCTTTGTTTAAATAGGGAACTTTCTCCCTTCAGTTTGTTTCTCCTCAATGGAGTAATGGGAATGAAGAATGAATGCTGCTTTAGTACTCACCTTGGTTTTCCTGTCATCTGCTGTGGTTTCCTCAAACTCCTCCCCCAACTTGAAGGAGACCTCAGTACTTTTGAAAGTACTCTTTGTTTCGATGGTTATCACATCACCATCCCTGCTGATGGTCACGGTGGGTTTGGCCAGGCTGCCCAGTGTCCTGGTGGCTAAACCCACACCTGCAGAGGCACAAGACACTTACGTTCACCATCAGGAACCAAGACATTTCTTTAAAGTGTCTATCCTCTCTGTGTGGGACATTCCAAACACGTTGGGAGTTCAGGCTCAATGCCTCATCTGATCTGAATGTTTCTAGCCACCTGACAACCAGGCTACTTAGACCTCTTATTTATACAGCTGACAGGCCTGTAAAAAGACACACACACACCGCATTGTTCCATCAGCAGCGGACAAACTCTGTCCCACATGGAATCTAGAAAGAGCTGGTGTAGGGAGGTCAGCTTTATGAGCTTTGCATTTTCAGTTTAAAGGTACATTCTGCTGCTACAGTTCTCTCAGCAAAGCAGTAATCACAGGGTAGAAGTCTTTAACCCAATCAGTGAACCCCAAAGCTATGCAGGTTTTAGATTGGAACCCTAAAAGAGGGTAAACTATAGCTCAGCTGTTACCCATCTACTGCTTCCCCTAAGCACTACACTCTGGTGCCCGGAATAATAAGTTATTGGTGATATTGCGGTCTCTGATACCAACATCCACATTTTGGTCTCTTACAACAGAGAATTGGAGACAATGCCATTGACTCCTTCCGGATGTACACCAGCATAGATCAAAACAAGATTTAGCCTTCAGTTTTTTAGCTTCCATTGCTTTATAGTGGTAGATGCTAGGAGCCAGAGCCTGCCCTTTTATGTCCCCATTATCAAGACAGAAAGTGGTCATCCAATATTAAATAAGACTTTCTCTACACATACTACTGAACAAGCAAATTACACCTACAGTGTTATAGCAGCAGCTTCTTCCCTTTCAATCCTAATCCCCTGCCTAAGAAGATGCAAGGTCAGAATCTTATAAAAATCTAGGAAGACACCGTAGGTATTTCTAGTTAACTGAAGCAACATTTCTTTTTTTAAAAGGAATTTAAACTTTGATACAGCCTCATTTTTTTCCTTATTGAGTACTAGGGAACTACATGAGCAAGAGTCCCTAAGAACAATGAAAGAAATCCCAAAACAGAGTATGTGGCTAGTTACACTTCCCTTGCTGAACAATGGGACATCCCCAAATATCACAGTATCATTTTTCTCACCCAGTTCTTTCATATAGTCCTCAAATTTTTCACTGGAGACAAACTTCCAGATTCCCACAAACAGGTCACACATTCTGTAGGGCTTGTTAAGTAACACGCCACAGGGAAAAGTCAGCAACTCTCAGTGAGAGGGAGCAAAAGAAAATGGAGAAACTACCTTAGACAGCTTCTTTATAAAGATGGCCTGAACATGTGATTATCTGGGGCTGACCAATGGGAACTGAAGTGTTTTTGGAGAATCCATTCCAGGACCAGATTACATCAGAGGCTCCATTTCTTTTAGCGCAAAACCCCAATCAAAAGTGGTAGCAACACCTTAAAGTTGAATGAATTATCCTAACAGGATCCTGACATTTTGATAACATCTTAAAGTCCAAACACACCATGTTTCATAGCTTCAAAAAAAATTTCCCCAACAGAAGAACTTCTGACCTGCTTTGCTAAATGAGAGCAGCAGTAGTTTTAAAGGAACACCAGAATTAACAAAGAAGGCTACAGTACACCAATAACAATAACAGCAAAATGGGTGTTAGCGGGTCTTTCCCGTATCAACATAACAACAAAAGAAAATGGGTATTTGAAAAAATAACAGAATATTAATTTTAAAACTACATTGTGTCTGAGATTATTTTACCTACTACAGAGACAATTACTCCTAAGATTCTTATAAATGAAAGAGGTTAAACTAATATTTTATCTGTTTATTGTTTGATTGCTTTGTTCATTGGACAACACTTTATGCATAGTCAGTTCCATTTGTTGTTTGTGTGCATCTCTCACAGAGCACCAGGGGAGAACAAGACATTTAAAAAACTAGGGACATGTGGCTTTAAAAGTACAAATGTGGCTGGGTGACCTGGGAATACATTGTAGCTGTGACAACATTTAATTTATTGTCAGGTAGACATTGTCCTTCCAACAGGTGACAAAGTCTACAGCAGGAGGCATATAAGGCAAGGCAGAGCAATGGGATCAGACAAACCCCTTGACTGCTTCAAATGAAGACTGCGGTCCCAGGGTGTCCAAAAAGAATACAGGTATTGATGTCTTTGGGACTGGAGACGGGGACCATAAAGATGCTGCTGCTCTTGCGGCCATATTAATGGAGCTAGTGACTTCAGAGTTCTGCCCCCAAAAGGCCCTATGGAGGAGGCAGATAGTACTTGGGGCTGAATTATGGTGTTTACTTCTGAGACCTGGAGCAACATCACTGGCAAAACTCCCACTGATTCAATGGGGCCAGGATTTCATGCTTGGTGTCAATGGGCTGCCTGCATTTCTGGCCCTGGTGGAGGGAGGTAGTGGGGCATGAAGATTTTTGATTCTACTGTATTTTAAAAACAGTTTTCATTTTTATGGGTGTCTTAGTGCAGGATTGATGGCTGTACCAGCAATATACACATGAGGAATGGAAGATGAGATGCTGCAAAATGTAAAAGGAGTAAGCAGTGGGATTTGGCACACACCTTGCTAGATCTGTACTTTCTTTCCTTATCTCTAAATCTTTTTTCTTTTAAAAAAATTCTATCACCAGTTTTGTGATCACTTTTCCAAGAAATGGAGTGATCTTTGCAGTTGCAGATGGACAATTTTTCAAATCACATCTAGGTGTCGTATGTCTCATGGCCACTCCTCTGCAGATTCACACATGGGGAGATTCTTGCTGTGTCATCTCCTGGTAAAATCCAGCATCAGGGTGAGCTGAGATAACACACTATTGGTTGCTTTTGGTGTTGGAAGCACCTTTCCTGCCTTGTACAAAAGGCAGAAAAATCATAAGAGGAAAAGGCGAGGGAGGCCACTTGCTGTCAAACAGCTACTAGATGAGTGTGTATTTTTAAAAAAACAAAATAAAGCATGAATGTGTTAGGGTGGAAGTAGAATCCAAGTGGTGGACTATAAAGGGAACAAAGGAAACTGGAGAAGCAGGGAACTGAAGCCTAGAGTTTGTGTTCTGCATTACCTCAGGAAATTTACTTCTGGCCACTCTTTTAAAAGACAACTGGGAAAGTAAGTCATAGCCTACAAGTTATCCTATCACCATAATGGAATGCTCTGCTGGTAAGGGGAGGATGAACACACTAGAGAAACACCCCTAAACAAACTTCTATGATCCAAGTATTTTACATTTAGTTGAAGTGTGATAGCTAAGAATCTTACAGTCCCATGACCTTTTCAGGATATTAAGTAACTCAAGATGTAAGAACAAGAGAAAGAATCACACCTGATTCAGATATAAATGCCAATATTCAGAGAATGGGAGGTATGGAAGTAACCAGTGTACAGTTCATTTTCCATAGCATTTTGGAAACTGATTGTTAGCTTTAGGGGATCTTGCTGCTCTAGTTTGGTTTTGGTTAGATCTAAGCTGAGCTGCAAACTGTTGGAATTTTACAGAGAATCATAGAAAATTAGGGTTGGAAGAGACATCAGGAGGTCATCTAGTCCAACCCCCTGCTCAAAGCAGGACCAACCCCAACTAAATCATCCCAGCCAGGGCTTTGTCAAGCCTGACCTTAAAAACCTCTAAGGAAGGAGATTCCACCACCTCCCTAGGTAACCCATTTCACCATCCTCCTAGGGAAATAGTTTTTCCTAATATCCAACCTAGACCTCCCCCACTGCAACTTGAGATGATTACTCCTTGTTCTGTCATCTGCCATCACTGAGAACAGCCTAGCTCCATCCTCTTTGAAATCCCCCTTCAGGTAGCTGAAGGCTGCTATCAAATCCCCTCTCACTCTTCCCCAGCCTAAACAAGCCCAGTTCCCTTAGCCTCTCCTCAGAAATAATGTGCCCCACTCCCCTAATCATTTTGGTTGCCCTCCACTGGACTCTCTCCAATTTGTCCACATCCTTTCTGTAGTGGGGGCCCCAAAACTGGACACAATACTCCATATGTGGCCTCACCAGTGCCAAAAAGAGGGGAATAATCACTTTCCTTGATCTACTGGCAATGCTCCTACTAATGCAGCCTAATATGCCATTAGCCTTCTTGGCAACAAGGGCACACTGTTGACTCATATCCAACTTCTTGTCCACTGTAATCCCCAGGTCCTTTTCTGCAGAACTGCCACTTAGCGAGTCGGGCCCCAGCCTGTACCAGTGCATGGGATTCTTCCATACTAAGTGCAGGACTCTGCACTTGTCCTTATTGAACCTCATCAGATTTCTTTTGGCCCAATCCTTCAATTTGTCTAGGTCCCTCTGGGCCCTATCCCTACCCTCCAGCATATCTACCTCTCCCCACAGTTTAGCATCATCTACAAGCTTGCTGAGGGTGCAATCCATACCCATCACCCAGATCATTAATGAACAAAACTGGCCCCGGGACCGACCCCTGGCGCACTCTGCTTGAGACCAGCTGCCAACTAGACATTGAGCTGTTGATCACTATCTGTTGAGCCTGATGATCTAGCTAGCTTTCTATTCACCGTATAGTCCATTTATCCAATGCAGACTTCTTTAACTTGCTGGCAAGAATAAGGTGGGAGACCATATCAAAAGCTTTGCTGGAGTCAAGGTATCTCATGTCCACCACTTTCCCCATATTGACAGAGCCAGTTATCTCATTGTAGAAGGCAATCAGGTTGGTCAGGCATAACTTGCCCTTGTGAATCCATGGTAACTGTTCCTAAACTGTTCTTTTCCTCCAAGTGCTTCATAATGTATTTGCTTATTGCAGCAGAGTTATACTTGCTTTCCAGTTAGCACCTTACATGTGTAACTGTGTTGGACTATTTGAATGATTACACTCTTAAAGTTCCATGACTAGATACTGTTTGGAGTAAAACAGGTGTCTGATCCCACAGCTCAGGTACTATGGAACTTAACTTGGAGGAGCTTCCCCACTTGTAGGTTGGGAAATTGATCTATTTGAGAACTGCCATCAGATAGCTCTTTGATAAAGATGACAATTGCTGAGGAAGCAAGTGTTTTTGCTTTAGCTAGAACAGCAGTGTCAGTCATTGCAATATTATGTGCCATTACTAGAATCACAGGGGTTAAGGCTAGAGGATCCACCAGATCATCTGATCTTATCTCTGCTCTATCACAGACCACCACTCAGCACCTACACACTTAACCCAAAAACTGAATAGTTTGGTCTGATTTACAGCCCTGAGGAGACTAGACTTATGTGCCACAGGCAGGAAACAGGAGGGACAGAGTTACACCAGCACCCAAGCCCCCCCACAATGCCAGGGAAATGAAGTGAGATATACCCAAATAATCCTGGCAAGCGACCCACTCCTATATGCTGCAGAGGAAGGCAACCTTCTCCTGCCTCCCACACCAGGTCAGTGCCATTCTAACCTCACATACGGCAATCAGCTAGACCGAGAATGTGAGCAAGAACCAGCCAGCCAAGCAGAGAGACTGCTCATCAGTGCTACCTCAGAGCCCTGGCCCTCCCCATCAAGCATCCCATCCCCAGTGTCCCCTGGCCATCCCTGAGGCTTCAGAGGAAGCAAATTAAAAAACAAAACACCCTCTCCAGAATACATTGTGGGGAATTGTGTAGAGGGAGGGAAGAAAAATCCCTTTTGACCTCTGCAGGCAGCCAGCTGAAACCCTGCAGCATGAGTTTAGGAACATAAAACAAACTGGAAGTGAGCCTAGGGCTGTTGATTCCCCACCCCTCTACCATCACTAGCAATGACTGTGACAGGGTTTATGGTCTTGGTGGGATAATAATAAAAAGAGACACCACACACAAAATTAAAAACCAAACCCAAAAAACCCACCACCCCCACACCAAACCTAAATCTCTACCACTGCTGGATAATGGTAGTTTGTATTTCAGTGCTATTTTAGACTGGCAGAGAGTCAGCTAAGAGTAGACGATTCCACCATGTGTTCAGAAGTGATTTATTTAGTAGCCACAGACACCAATATTTCAAGTTAGTTACAGAACTGCTTTGAATGCATTTGTTTCCCAACGTGAAGCAAGTGGCTTGCACAAGCAGACAGCAGTGTAGTGCAGCTACAGTCCCTGAACTGATTCTCAGCAGCAAGTTCTGATCCGGTGTGGAGATGGGAATTCCTCAGGCCCTCTCGTAGACTCTAGTGCAGGTGACATTATTCATGGTGCATTCCTAGGGCGGGAGAAAATAAAATGGATTGAAACTTCTGAAACATCACACCAGAATTTTATGAGTCTAAGTAGGGCAAGGATGTTGGTCATTTCTCAGAGTCAAAGGTGTTTATTTAGTGCCCATCACTATGATATTCATGTCATCAGAAAAAGAAACCAGACATTTCTTGCCTCCAGGAATTCTTTAGTGCTAGCTGCTCACTAAATATACTCTACTTCTCTGCCTAGTGCACTTGATTGGCAGGGCTCCTATCTTCCCCTACCTTTCTGTTCATCACTTAGCACAGAGGTGGGCAAACTACGGGACCTGCGGGACCCTCCTGCCTGGCCCCTGAGCTCCTGTCACAGGAGGCTAGCCCCCAGCCCCTCCCCTGCTGTGCTCCTCCCCTGCAGCCTCAGCTTGCTTGCTCTGCCGCCAGCACAATGCTCTGGGCTGCAAGCTCCTGGGGCAGCGCAGCTGCAGTGCCGGGGCCTGACCTGGTGCTGTGCGCTGTGGCATAGCTGGCTCCAGCCAGGCAGCGTGGCTGTTGCGCTGCCAGCCACCGGTACTCCAGGCAGCGTGGTAAGGGGGCAGGGAGCGGGAGGAGGATAGAGGGCAGGGGAGTTTGGGGTGGTGGTCAGAGGGCAGGGAACGGGGGGGGGGGTTGAATGGGGGCAGGCAGGGAGGAGAGGGGGGTTGAATGGGGCAGGAGTTCTGAGGGGGGCAGTCAGGAATGAGACCAGGGGTTGGATGGGGGTGACGGGGGCAGTCAGAGGCAGGGATTCTGGGGGCTCTCAGGGGACAGGGAATGGGGGGGGGGGGGGGAAGGGAGGGTTGGATGGGACAGGAGTCCCAGGAGGCCATCAGGGGGTGAGAAGCAGGAGCGGTTGGATGGGGGCAAGGGCCAGGCCACGCCTGGCCTGACTGTTTGGGGGAGGCACACCCTCCCCTAACTGGCCCTCTGTACAATTTCAGAAACCCAATGCAGCCCTCAGGCCAAAAAGTTTGCCAGCCCCTAACTTAGCAGCTAATACAATGACACAGTCCATAGGTGCTGGAAGTAGGGGTGCTGCTGCATCCCCTGGCTTTAAGTGGCTTCAATTATATATGGGGTTACAGTTTGGTTCAATGGGTCTCAGCACCTGCACTATACAAGTTGTTCCAGCACCCCGATACAGAGCTTGATTTGTGGTCTCTCCACCAGTTTTATTTCAAGTGAAACTTCCCTACATTGTATTTTTTACATTCCTCATGTTCCCCATCATAAGTCACAGCAGCATTTAGTCTGTGCTTTTCTAGTTCAAAAGAATTTAATGCTCAGATGAGGGGGTTAAAGAAAAAAAAAAAAAGAATTGAACTAACCATAACCATCTTCCCATCCACCAGCGCTCTCTTTATTGTGGTCTGTTTCCCATCCCACTTCTGCACCTGAGTCAGAGAGCCATTGTCCAAGGTTACAGTGCTCTGTCAAGAGAAGAGAAGCAAATGGACTCTGGGATATTCTGACAGGACACTCAGTCTCTCCTGTTGCAGCTATTCTACTTCAAATAAATATTAATTGGGACAACAGAGTGAGTCTCATTTGGCCAAGTACTTGGGGCACTCACCTGAGTGGTGGGAGATGCCTGTACAAAGCCCTTCTTCTCAGGCCAGGTGTGTGTGGGGAATTTAAACTGAAGTCTCCCACATCCCTAACTCCTGGGCTAAGGAAGGCTGCTGCCACCACTGCCACTTCCTCCTCCCCAAACCATTCTGGCAATAGGGCAGCTTGGGCACCTAAGCCATCAACTTTGGGAGAGGGGTTCCAGCTGTGGGCTGCAAGCAGGTGATAAGCACCTCCCTGACCCAGACATAGGCACCCAATTCTGTGAGAGGGAGGGACCTTACAACACACCCCTCTCATCATCGTTTCCCATTGGCTAGCTTAGGCCGTTCACTGCCTAGCATGCCAGTTTCTGTGGATCCCATTCTGAGGTGCTGGTCTCTGCTCTCATTATATAGGGAGCCTAGGTACTTAATTCCTGGGATTCACAAAGCCTGAGTTTTCTGGTTGCCTAGACGTTAGACCTGGATCCTCAAAGAGACTTAGATGTTGAAATGCCTTAGAAGATGGGTGGGATTTAGTTTGTGGGTTCACAGTGGGCACATGATTGCCCTAGGGTCAGCCATGGGATTCCCCCATACTTATGGAGATTGGGGAAAAGGAAGAAAGCCATATCAAGACAAAAATAATCATGAGGCAAGAAAGGGCACAAACCCAGGTGTCCTTTGCAGGACATCCTGAAGGATTAGCCCTCACCGTGGTTTTCCTGTCATCTGCTGTGGTTTCCTCAAACTCTTCCCCCAGCTTGAAGGAGATCTCTGTGTTTTTAAAGGTGCTCTCTGTCTTGATGGTTATTACGTCATCATTGATGCTGATGATCACACTGGGCTTGGCCAGGCTGCCAAGTTTCCTAGTCGTAAAACCCACCCCTTGAAAAGAAAAGCACAAGTTAACAGCTTGGATTTTACATGCATGTCCAGAAGGGAGACATAGCTCACTGCAACTTGCTGAAGAGGTCTGTGGATGTACTAGACGCTCTCTCACGAACACCTGAATGGGCTCTAACTGAAGTACCAAGGAGATCACGGAGATTAGCAGAAATACAGAAAGAGGGGAAATCTATGTGGTAAAAAAACCTGTCATACCTGGGTATCAGTCATTCACATAGTTACATTAGGGCCCTCATAACTTTTATTGCGTATTAGTGAGCATTAACCCACGGGTTCCACAAGCAACTCATTCAAAGGACTGATAGTCAAGAAAGCATTATCAGTAGATAACAGCCCCAGGCAGATTCAAACAGTATCTTCCCCTTATTAGGAAAAGGGAGAGAACATCATCATCATCATCTGAATCATTAGCTAGAAAGAAATATTTGTAAAATATAAAGAAAAGCCAGGAACTATGTTCTATTATCCCAAATAAGCATCAGCAATCTAAAGTGAAGCAACCATGAGTAGAAAACTAAGTTGAGTAAATAAATGGAATTAAATACATTCTCAGAATCATCTATTAGGAGAGAGATTTCCTACTTGAATTATAGTATACTCCTTACCCAGTTCTTTCATATAGCTGTCAAAGTTTTCACTAGAAATGAGTTTCCAGGTTCCTAAAAATAACTCACACATGATATAGACTGTAGTTGATACTATTACTAACCAAAAAAAAAAATTATTCTCTCTCAAAGACCTGAAGCTATTATAAGCTACCTAAGCTCAATAGCTTCCTTTTAAAGATGCCCTGAACATGTGATACTCAACAACATCCAATCAGGAGAGGCAATGCAAAGACACCAATCATTTCCCTTTTATTTCTTTGACCTAAACTAAAATCCTTACAGCTGGCAGAGTTCACAAGGGAAGTTGTTCAGTAAAGGATGTTAGTCCCAAAGGTAGCTTCTAAATAAAATTGAGTTTTTTCAATAGTGGGACACAGTAAAAAACAGAAGAATCAGCTTTCCCTAATCAGAGAGGGATCAGCTGTAAAGAGACCTGTCAGTTTGTGTAGATTTAGGAAGTCCCTTCCTGATTTGCCTGTGAGGCCGACACAAGGCTTGATTACTGCTGTGGTGATACTTCCTGACTCCTAGCAAGTACTTCCCTCTAAACCGATCACGTTCTGATTGCTCTCAAACCTGGCTCCACCAACATCTTATATTCTCCCTGCCATGAGTACAGTGCTCAAACAGTGTGTGTGTGTGTGTGTGTGTGATTTACTTCAACTTTTTGTCAATTTTCCCCCCACCTAGCTGCAGTGAAGAGGGCTGCTCTGCCATTACCACATATGACCCTCAATACTCGCATCAATTAGGAATTCTCTCAATCTCTCCAATTCATTCCACCTGCAAGTCCTAGCCACTACTAATGTCCTCCACAGGCCCTAGCAGTCCTGATTTGTCTTCAGCTGGTGTGTCAGAGGGGAAGTGGGGGTGGTTGCTCATTATTCAAAGATTGTTTGCGTTCCTTAAAACTCAGGTGATAAAGGCTGAGGTAGGAGGTATGCTAGGCAAGGTAGAGAGATCAGAGCAGAGTGAAATTTTTAGGACAAATGATTTATTTGCCAAAAATGCACTTTTGGTCAACCCAAAACTCTTGGTATTTGCCATGATTTCACCGAATAGTTCTGGCCAAAATAAAATTTTGTGGGGAAGTGAGTTGCCATTCACAAAGCAGTGGTGGGCAAGGAGGGAGGTGGCAGCAACAGCAGCAGGAAACACCGAAGTTAGAGCTTTTAGGCCAGTGATTAGAGCACTCTCCTGGGATGTAGGAGACCCAGCTTCAGTTCCCTGCTCTGCCTGATATGGAGCAGGGATTTGTACTTGGGTCTCTTCCATTACAGGAAAGTGCCCTAACCTCTAGGTTATAGCATAGGCTGGGGTGGGTCTCTCTCAGTGTCTCCTGTTGAAGCTGTTCCACTTTACAGACAATACTCGAATAACCAGTGGACCAGAGAGTGAGAATCTCTCTTTAACTAGCTGTTGGGGCACTTGGGGAGGACATATTTGATTCACCTTTTTTTTTTTTTTTTGGAATTTACAGTTTAGGTTGAACCAAATTGTTTTTTGGGGGGAATGGACAAATCCCTTGGCTGTTGCAAATAGAGACTGGAGTCCTAGTGTGTCCAGAAAGATGACAGGTACTGATGTCTGTGAGGATGGAGACAGAAACCATGAAGAGGCTGCTGCTACTGTGGTCACATTAGGGGAGGTAGTGGCAGATAGTACTGGGAGCTTAATTATGGGTGTTTGCTGCTGAAACTTGGAGCAATATCAGTGGCAAAACTCCCATTGACTTCAGTGGGGACAGGATTTCATCCCTGCTGTCTTGTCAGTGGGTTGGTAGCCTCTCTGGTCAGGATGGAGAGAGAGAGAGTGTGTGTGTGTGTGTGTAAAGAGGATCTTGGTTCTATTCTCTTTTAAAAACAGTTGTCATGTTTATGGGTGTTCTAGGGCGGGATCAAAGGCTGTTCTGGCAACATACAAATGAAAGGTGAAGGATGAGAAGCAACAAAAAGCAAAGGGAACAAGGAGTGGGGTTGGGAACACAGCTTGCTAGTTCTGGCATTCTTTCCTTTTTTCTTAGTCTTTTTAGCAATATTCTCAGTCACCAGGTCTGTGAGCTCTTTCCCCAGAACTGGGCTGATTTTTTGCAGCAGCTGATTAAAATCACTTCCAGGTATTTTATGACTCGGGGATATCCCTGTCCAGATTCACATGTAGGAAGATACATATGGTCATCTCTTGGTAAAGTCCAACATCAAAATGATCTACACTGAGCTAACTGGGCTGCTTTGAGAGGCTCTGCAGTGAGGGGCTGCTCTGTAGCAAGGCTTATCCCCAAGGGTCCTGAGACCCCAGACACACTGCTCCAGAGCATCCAGCCCATGGGGCTCTTCCCCCACTGCATCCCCCAAATAACCTGCAGTTTGTAGACAAGAAATACTGGCACATTCCCATAAGGAGCCTGCATGGTGGTGCAGCTTCACTGCTCTGGGACCTGAGCTAACCATCATGATTGCAGCTTAAGTAGATGTACCCTGGGATTTCAGTACAGACAGACCCAGAATTTCACCCTAATGAAATTTTGCTTCTAGATTGATGAGCAACATAGGAATGGCCCAGAGATTATCCATTAATTTTTGGAGTGTTGAATTGAGATGTGTAATAGATGGGGCCCAACTCCTACCACTTTCATAGCCATGAAAAATGTGTCACAGACCATGAAATAAGCCCCTCCTTATGAAATCTGATCTCCCCTGTGCTGCTGGGAGCACCCCAGCTGGGGGCGCCTAGCTGCAAGTCCTGGCCCAGCCTGGCTTCCTACAGCAGCAGGAAGGTACCTGGAACTGGGTCTGATCCCTCTCCCCAGGAGCAGCCATGCAGGGGAAAGAGCAAGTCCTGTCCCTCCCCAGCTTGGCCAGGATGAGCAGCTAGGACGCCCAGACTAGGTGCTCCCAGCAGCATGGGGAGATCAGATGCAGCTGTTCTCAGGGGGCTCAGCACAGAAGTGAGCAATCCTGTGACACCCCCTCTCCATAGCTCCCTTTTGGGTCAGGACCTCATGGTTACAACACCCTGAAATTTCAGATTTAAACATCTGAAAATGGTAAATTTACCAATTTTCAAATCATATGGCTGTGAAAATTACCAGAATGGGTCATGAATTTGGTAGGGCCCTAATAATAGGCTTCCAGTCACATACCGTTTCAAGTCCTGTGTTAGTAGGAAACTGAAGATCTAAACAAGAGACAGAATGATATACAGTAATGCCTTACTTAACATTGTAGTTATGTTCCTGAAAAATGTGACTTTAAGCAAAATAAGCGAATCCAATTTCCATATAAGAATTAATGTAAATGAGGGGTTAGGTTCCAGGGAATTTTTTTTCCACCAGACAAAATACTATATTATACACATACACTAAGTCTTAAACAATTTAATACTGGTACACAGTGATGAGGATTGTGAAACTTGGTTAAGGTGGAGGAGTTAGAGGGTGGGATATTTCCCAGGGAATGCCTTACTGCTAAATGATGAGCTAGCAATTGGCTGAACCCTCAGGGGTTAACTCTCACACTCTACAGGGCACCTGGAATGGAGGGAGGGGAGATAGCATCAGAGACAGACACACAAACACACAGTGTGTGAGAGATGCACATTTCCTCTTTAATTACACTGCCTTATTAATTAGATCAGCTTGCTGAGACTGCAGCTGCTGCCAGCAAACTCCCTCCACCCTGAGCCCTGTTATGTCCTCCCTGCTCTCTGGAAGATGGGGTACGCAGGGTGCAGGAGGACACTGCCGTTCCCCCCCTTCCCCCTCCACACAGAGCAAGCAGGAGTCTCAGGGAGCAGCTCCAAGGCAGAGGGCAGGAGCAGTACATGGCAGGGGGGGGGGGGAAAGAAAGAAGAAGAGCGCTACAATTGCTGGGCAGCTGCTGCACAGGGAATTTAAGGGAGTGGAGAGCTGATGGGGGTGGGGGCTACCAGTCCACCCTGCTTCCAAGCTCCCACCAGCTAGCTGCAACAGGCTGCTCTTCCTGCAAGCAATGGACAAAGCAGGCAGCTGCCAAACAACATTAGAAGGGCATATTGCTCATTTAAAATTGTGCATGTTCCTTCAGTGATCAGCAATGTTAACCAGGATGATTAAGTGAGGAGTTACTGTACCTGAATCAGGTGTATATATGCTACTATTCAAAGAACGGGAGGTATGGAAGTGGTCTGTGTGTAATGCTATTTACACTGATGTGTAGAAGACCAGTTTTGTTAGCTTTAGAGGGTCTTGCTGCTTTAGTTGAGTTTTGTTCTAACCCAAGTGGAGCTGCAAGCTGTTGGAATTTTTACAGGTACTTGCATAAGCCAGCAGCATGGTAATACTTGCTGTCTAGTAAAACTAGAACATGGACTATGGTCAGTTATTTTCACAAGCGTCTATTAGATTTCAGGGACTAGATACTGTATTAAGCAGGGTTCTGGGAACATCTAGCTCTTAAGTACTGTGGAACTTAAAATGGAGGGGCTTCTCTACTTGAGAGAGAAACTCAATCCATATCCTCAAACAATCATATGCGAAGAGCTGTCTAAGGACAGTGATGGCTAAGCAAACATGATTGCTTTAGCTAGGACAGCATTGGCAGCCCTGTTGAAATATTGTTCTGCCAATAGTCACTCTGTGTAAAGCAGCTGTAGTCAGACAATTGCTCTCAAAACCTATGTTACTCCACCACCACCGAGGTCACTATTAGACCGTTAACCTTCCTCTGGCAAAGAATAAACCAAGATTAGACAATCCGCACTATGTGCTCAGAAATGTTTTATTTAATAGCCGCAGTCACTAATTGCAAATTAGTTACAAGCATATTCCTAGTAAAGCTGCATCTCAAAGTGATTGACGCTTGCAGAATTGAACAGTAGTGTCATGCAGCAACAGTCATTGAACGGATTCTTAACAGCAAGCTCTGATCCAACATGGAGATGGGAATTCCTCAGGCTCTCTCATAGACTCTAGTGCTGGTGACCTTGTTCATGGTGCATTCCTAGAAGGCAAGATGATTAATTCAATTTCTGAACGATTACAGCAGAGTTCTAGGAGTCTAAATGAACAAGGATCTCTGTCATATCAGAATCCAAGGTGTTTATTTAGTATTTGTCACTCTGATATTTAATGTTAGCATAAGAGTCAAGCATTTCTTGCCTCCTGGAACATGTTACAGAGTGATCAGGATATCAGCTTATCAGCCAGCACTAGTATACTGGAACAGCAGGCTGCATATCTGCCTCTAACTTCCTGTCCAGCACTCAGATTGGTGTTTAGTACAAGAATACAAACTCTTGGGTTTTGGTCTCTTTAGCGGTTCTCCACTAGTTTTGTTTGAAGTGGAACTTTCCTACTTTGTATGTTATGGGTTGGGCTGAACCTTGTTTAAAATGGTGGGTATAACAGTCCACCTTCATTTGTGATAAGTGTAAGGAATAATTAAGTGCCTTTTTGGAACCAGATAGCTGAAACACAAGGAGCCTCCACCCAAACAGGTATAATCATCACCTAAGAACAGAGGTATGTTGCACAGTCCAGGTTCTTGTTTGGTGGAGGTTTGCATCTCTGTGCATGAAGAGATGCAGAAGTGGCAGAGAAGCAGAGAGCCAAGGATACAGCCGGAACCTTAGAACCTAGCCTTGAGAACCTCAAGAGACTGAATACTTTTGGTTTAAGTACTGGCAGGAGAGGGGCTTGGAACTGTGAGCAAAGATGCTGTCTGTTCAGGGAAACAGGACTTCGTGCACTGTAAATACTGGATGTCAAATCAACTCTTCCTCCTAAGCAAAGATAAACTAGGCCAAGTTTTGCCCATCTGCTCAGGCAAAAAAAAAAAAAAAAGAGGGGTAACCATATTTCTGTACTTCACTTTCTTCTTACATGCACCAGCAGCTCTTAATGAGCATTTCTGTTTCAGCTAGAGCATTTAGTGCTCAGATGAGGGGTTAAAAAAAAAAAAATTTGAACTCACCACCACAAGCTTACTATCCACCAGTTTTCTCTTTATTGTTGTCTCTTTGCCATCCCACTTCTGCACATGAATCAAAGCACCATTGTCCAAGGTGATAATGCTCTGCCAAGACAAAGGAAGCAGAGGGACTTTGGGTCAGACAGTCACAGTACACAGAAGATTTGCCTCTTCAATCATTTAAACAAATCCCATGTTCACAGCAGATATTCCATCTGGCTTTCAGGAAGCTTCCTGGGAAGACCCAGGTTTCAGATGCTTCTTTACCACTGCTTGCACAGCTCCTGAGAAGGCACAGATCCCATTGTACTGTAGCTGTGAGCCTTGACTAGCATGGGATACATGTGCCACCACAATACATCCATCTTGTCAGCCCCTCTTCCCCCCTGCTGGAAGAAAAGGTGTCAGGAGACACAGGTGGAGAGTGGAATTGGGCAGGGGTGAAAGTAACTTGAAGGACTTACCAGTACACTGAATCCTGAGCAGGGGTCAGGGCCTCAACAGGAAGGGGTATGGCCTTTAAAGCCCCATGCCCTTTAAAAATCAAGATTTAAAGGGCCCAGGGCTCCAGCAGTCAGGGCCATCCCTAGGTATTTTGGTGCCCTCCGCAGGCGGGCTGTGTGGGGGACGGGGGCTGGTCACTTCATGTGGGAAGTGGAGCGACCCGGCCCCAGTCTGCTCCGCTCCCTTGGCTTCTAGCTGCGCCACCGGCAAGTGCTGGGGGGCGGTTCCCCCAAGCCTGGGAGCCAGCAGAGCAGGATAGGGCCGGGTCACTCCACTTCCCGCAGGAAGTGGCCAGCCCCGCCCTGGTTGGCCTGGGGCCAGTCCCCCATGGAGGCCTGGGGCCCCAGCCTGCTCTACTCCCCTGGCTCCCAGGCTTGGGGGGAGGGGGAACCACCCCCCAGCACTTGCCAGTGGCACAGCTGGGAGCCAGGGGAGTGGAGCAGGCTGGGGTTGGGTCGCTCCACTTATGTGGTGAGTGCAGGGTCGGGCCTGGCCGCAATCTTCAGGGGAGTGAGGGCAGGGCTGGGGTGGAGCAGGGGCAGGGGCCTGGGGAAGAGCTGGAGCAGGGGTGGGAGCAACACACAGCTGCGCAGGGCACCAGGAAATTTGGTGCCCCACGGAGCTGCCTACTTTGCCTATGGGTAAGGATGGCCCTGACTGCAGTGGAGCCCCAGGCCTTTTAAATCACAGCCTGAGCCCCGCTGTCGGAGCCCCAGGGTAGCAGCAGTGGCCAAGGGCTCCAGCGGCGATTTAAAGGGCCTGGGGCTCCCGGCCGACACTACCACAGCAGAGCCCCAGGCCCTTTAAATTGGCCACAGATCCCCAGAGGCTCCCAGCTGCTGCTGCTACCTCAGGGATCTGGTGGAGATTTAAAGGGCCCACGGCTCCGCTGCAGTAGCTGGGAGCCCCTGCCCTTTAATCGCTGCCCAAGCCCTGCTGCTGGAGCCCTGGGGTAGTGGCGGCAGGGCTCTGGTGGTGATTTAATGGGCCAGGAGCTCCTGGCCACCGCTACCGCGGTGGAACCCCAGGGGTCCTAGCCACTTCTGCTACCCCGAGGGCTCCGGCAGCAGGGCTGGTATAGCAATTTAAAGGGCCCGGGGATCTAGCCACTGCTGAGAGCCCCAGGCCCTTTAAATTGTCACCTGGTGAAGCCGGTCCAGTACTGCGTGCCGACTCTTGCTGGTATGCTGTACCAGCTTACTTTCACCTCTGGAGTTGGGGCCAGTCCCAGCTACCTTGTGTATCACTTGTGATTTGATGTAGTGCCCTATGAGATAATGCATTACATGGATGCATAGAGGCACCATCTGCTTTGGCCCACCACATAAGCTCCTCCAGTAGGTGCAGCTGCATAAGAAAACATGGCAAGGAAAGGGAGAAAAGCCCTATTCCATCCTGACCAATGTGAGGGTGATTAGACATAGTATAAGGTGCCACTGCCAAGACTACTACATAACCCTCCCTTCACCCCAGATGCACTTGTCTTAGAGTAAGTTTCTGGGCCTCAGGCACCTTGAATTCAGTGAAAACATCCTGCTATTGAAATTTTGCAGCTAGTCCCTTTGAGAGAAACTCCTGTTCGACACCATGCAGCCGATAAGGAACATTTACTGGTCAGCCTTTAGAGGGAAGAGCTGGGCTTGTGCCCATTTTCTGCTTTATAGTGTATGAAGGAGGGCTGGATATGGTCAGTTTTTTGTTGTGTTTTTAGTTGAGTGTTAGCAATGCCAGTTTTTCCTACACAAAAAGGATAGGGCAACTTAAGTAGTCAAATTACTACACCTCTACCCCGATATAATGCAACACAATATAACAGGTTTGCGTATAGCGCAGTAACCCCGGGGCTCGGGCAGCACTTTAAAGGGCCCGGTGCTCCGGTGCTGTGGGGAGCCCCAGGCTCTTTAAATCACCGCTAGATCCCTGCTGCTGCTACCCCGATATAACAGGGTAGCACCAATAACACATTAGGGATTTTTGGCTCTTGAGGACCGCGTTATATCAGGGTAGAGGTGTACTTTAACAAACATTGAAAGCCAAGCCATTTATAGAAGGGATTTTTTAGAGTAAGCATTTTATTTACCATCTTAGTTAGTTCCAGTGACTAGTGACCACTTCAGAGAAAGGAAGTGGTTAGACCTTATTGTGGAAGCACAATGGGCATGAGGATTGCCCCAAAGCCAACCAGAAGTGCCGAGCATGACCTCCCCAGTTCTTATGAGGCAGGGGCAGAAGGGAACTATGTCTAAAGAAAGTCATCATGAAGCAAGAAAGGGCACAAACCCAAAAGTCCTTTGCAGGTCACCTTTAAAGATTAGCCCTCACCTTGGTTTTCCTGTCATCTGCTGTGGTTTCCTCAAACTCTTCCCCCAGCTTGAAGGAGATCTCTGTGTTTTTAAAGGTGCTCTCTGTCTTGATGGTTATTATGTCATCATTGGTGCTGATCACCACACTAGGCTTGGCCAGGCTGCCAAGCTTCCTAGTAGCTAAACCCACCCCTTGAAAAGAAAGGTACAAGTTACTAACTTGGATTTTACATACACCTCCAAGAGAGAGAGCTTGGTAAATAGGTCTGTGGATGTACTAGAAGTCATGGCTCTCAGTCATATAGACGCTGCAGTTCTAATGGTCTTTTTTGTGTACTTCTATCAGATACTATATAGACCTTTTCCCTCTGTATGTTGTAAGAAGGTGCCATTTTAATAGTCACCTTAGAAGTTGAAACAGTAAATTGAGTTGTACTAGCATGCTCTAGGAGACAACTAGATACAAGCAATAGATGTGGAGTTTAAATCTTAATCCAAGCTTTCCTAAATAATAGTGGTGTTTGTTTAGCTACATACCTAGTATCAGCCATTCAAGTAATTACATTAGAGCCCTCATAACATTTCCTGCTTATGAGTGATAATTCGTTTGTGGCTGCACAATCAATAGTTAAGAATACAATATCAGTAAACAGCTCCATGCAGATACAAGATAGCTCTTCCTTCTTAGAGGAGGGAAGATTAGCAAATTGACTATTCATTAGGAAAGATTTGTAACATATAATGAAATTGTTCTGTCACCCCAAATTCAAACATATCAATACTATAGAGCCATTCCACTCTGGTACCAGAGTGAACCATTCATAAAACAAACAAAAAAAAAAAAAAAAGAAAAAGAAAAACACCACCCAAATGCACTCTCGGTATCTTCTATTTTAAGAAAAAAAAAAACCAAAAAAAACAAAACCTGCTTAACTGATAATATAGTCCTTACCTAATTCTTTCATATAGCTCTCAAAGTTTTCACTGGAAATGAGTTTCCAGCTTCCTAAAAATAGCTCACACATGATGTAAAATATAACTGGAAAAATTACTAAGCAAAGAAGAAAATAGTCTTCTTCTAAGATCAGAAACTGCTATGAAATATAGGTGCTCAGTCACTTCATTTTAAAGATGCCCTAAACATGTGATACTCAGGGACAACCAATCAGGAGAGGCAATGTAAGGACTCCAATCACTTTCACTGTTATTTCATTTAGCACAAAAGGGCAATTAATAAAGGTCACTAATTCCAAATTAATCTGCTATTCAAAACTTAGTGTTTTCAATGGAGAAACATAATAAATATGAAGAATCAGCCTTCCCCAATTAGAGAGGGATCAGCTGTAAAGAGACCTGTCAGTTTGTGTAGCTTCAAAGAGTCCCTTCCTGATTTGCCTGTCAGGCCCTACACAAGGCTTGATTACTGCCTGTGGTGATGTTTCCTGGCTCCTAGCAAGTTCTGACCTTCCCCCTAAACTGAGCAAGTTCTGATTGCTCTCAAACCTGGCTCCACCAACATCTTATCTCCTCCCCTAAGTACAGTGCTCAAATTGGGGGGCGGGGAGTGGTGATGTACTTCAACTTTTTGTCAACTTCCCCCCCTGCTCCCACCAGCTGCAGTGCAGAGGGCTGCTCTGCCATGACCACAAAAGTCCCTCAATACCAGTGCTTCTATATTGTGATGCCAACTTTTCCCAACCTAACACTAAAAATTTCCCAAATCTGGTGAAAAATTCCCAGATAAAGTTTTTTACAGTGCTTCTATATCCTGGGAAATGTCCCAAAATCTGGGAATTTGTGAGTAAAATGTTTTGAATGAAAATTCTCAATTTCCCAAGTTGAAACATTTTACTCACAAATTCCCAGGGTTTGGGAAATTTCCCAGGATATAGAAGCACTGCTCAATACCCACACCAGTTAAGAATCCTCCCAATTTATCATTCCATCTGCGATACCGAACCCCCACTAATCATTATGTGCCGCAGAGCTCCTGACAGTCCCTGATATGGCTTCTAGGTCTGTTGGCTCAGCTATTGCTGGGCGGGAAGGGAGGCAGTTCAATTAGAATCCGAGGATTGTTCATTTCTTTAAAATACAATATTATATGCAAGGTATCATGGAGACTTTAGGAATATAATCCACTGTTTTTTAAATTCCACTTACTTTATGGGGGCTTAAATAGTTGACCCTGTCCCTTTAAGATAGATGCAACTCTTATTTTGGAAGGCTAATTTCTTTTCAAATGATCCCCTATAGTGTCAGGTGAAAGCTAAGATCATTATCCTGCAAATATGTACTTAACTTTAGAAACACTGAAGCCAAAGGGAATACTTAAGCACATGCATAAGTACTTGCAGAACCAGGGCCTGAGTTTGTGGATTCTTTCTTTCCTTATGGTTTTTACCATAAGCACCTTGAATTTCACTTTGTTACAAAAATGAAATACTGGTAATTAGGGGGCCTGACATAATTTTCTCCCATTGGTCAGCCCCCAAGTATCACATGTCCAGGAAATCTTTAAAAATAAGGGGAAGGGGGGTTATGATATATTGCTGGTTGGTTTCTTGCTGAAAGTTTGGGGGTAGAGGGGGGGTTTCCCCTCTAAGGATTATTGTCTAGTAAATATCTATAGAATGTGTGATCAGTTCTTAGGAACCTGGAAACTTGTCTCCAGTGAAAAATTTGAAGATTATATGAAAGAATTAGGTGAGAAATACTGTTTTCTTAATGAATAATCTTGTGATGCTTTTTCTCTTCACATAAACTGTAGTGGGTCTGGAGTTTACCCTTGTAACTTAACCAAAAAAACCCAAACTTATACTGATTTTTCAGGGGCTGCCAGTTAATTGTACTCAAGGGTGTTCCTATTTCTTGATACTGCATTTCCTAGAGTCTGTAATTTGTGTATGGCTCAGATATGTACAGGTGCTATCTTGTAGAGTGCCAAGGTATACAACAGTTACTTAATTAGTTCTCATCAGACTGTTCAGTCTGAAAATGACAATATGCTACGTATAGTCTTAAATTGCCACACTGGGTGGGGAGGCGGTAAAAAGGCATTGTAGAGATCCCTCATTGTATTTCAATAACTCCATATCTAATGTTCTCAGCTTACGAGTTAAAATAAAATTCCTTGGTACCAAACACAAGTTAGGTTCTGAGAGTTAAGTTGGATTTTTTTTTCTGTTTTGTATGTAATCAGCAGTGATGAGGGTCAGACTATGCTTTCTGTGGCTGCTGTGCAACTCTGCTGCATTCAATGGGCTTGTAGAGGGGTAAATGATCGCAACTTGTGAACCCATCTTGTGTAAACAGGACTGCATGAAGTCTAGCTCCCTGACTCATGTTTGTTCTGCTTCTGTTGGGTAAACAGAGTCAAACGAAGTAACAACTTATTTTTGTCACTAATGTAAGCAGCAATGACTAAATCCACAGACCACATATCTACTGAGTAAAAAGGTGCTTTCCTGTGGGTGCTCTTCAGACTACAAAGACTCCTTGAAAGATATGACTTAGGTAACTGACACACACTAGAGTAAATTCCATGCTCCATTGGTGAACCTGTATTCAAATCAGTTACACAGGTGTCACTGAGGCAACCTATCCAGTGGCTTATATGGGGAGTCATAAATGAAGTAGAGCCCATCTAAATAAGTGAGATGGAAAGGGGCAAGACTGTAGACTGGCTTGCATAATAATCCTGCTATTTAGCGAGACTTGTAGACACAAAACAAAAAAGCATGTATGCATAAAGGCATACAACTAAAGGTAAAATGGCAGCTGCCATGATGTAGTAACATACAATAATGAATACTGGGCTCTTGTATAGTGACTTTCACTGCTAGATCTTAAAGTCCTTTACAAAGGACACCGGTATCATTATCCCCATTTTATAGATGAGAAACTGAGGCACAGAGAGCTTAAGTGACTTGCCGAAGGTCACCCAGAAGCCCAGTGGAAGAGCTGGGGAAAGAACCCAGGTCTCTTGAGTCCTCATCTAGTGGTAAATCCACTAGAGAACACTGCCTCCCATAACTGTGCGCCTCTGATTCTCTCCTCTACCTGCTCCTTCAGTGTTTGGTTTGACATGGGAGATGGGGAAACCTCTTGACTCCCCAAAATGTGTGTATTCCTCACATCTTTAATAAAGATACCTGGAAATATTTTATCAAAAGGAAAACTTCTCTCTGAAGTAAGAGATGATCAGCTAAGGATCCTTTAAGCCTGCTGACTATCTGTTGGGTGGGGGGAAATACACATCTATACTTCTGATGCCTTTTCGGGGGGACAGGGTGTTTATCTGTGCATGTCCTCCTAATTGTCCCACTCTGTTTCCAGGCCACGCTTTGTGCTCTCTCCTTCATTGCCAGACAGAACTGCTGTCTTTCCTTTGTTTTCAGATCAGCGTGAACTCTTAGATGGTATCTTGTGTCTTCTTCAGGAGTGGGTTTTGCCATGAGGAAACTGGGCAGCCTGGCAAAGCCTACTGTCCTCATCAGTGCTGATGAGGATATACTAACAATCAAAACAGAGAGCCCTGTTAAAAATACAGAGATCTCCTTCAAGCTGGGCCAAGAATTTGAGGAAACCACAACAGATAACAGGAAAACTAAAGTAAGGGGTTGGGGCAGGGGGAGTGCTTGGTGTTACTGATCAGCTTGTGATGTGTGGATTTTCTTGCCCTCTTTGGGCGGAGGGAGGTGATAGAATAATCTACTTGAAAGCAATACAGTCTGAAAACCATCCGATACAGCTGTACCATGGATCTGGAATTTTGATTAGGACACAGAGCTGAGAACATGGTATGATACACGGGGTAAATAGCCCCTTTAACTTGCAAAATGCTGGCAAAATCGCTCACCTTGCTGTTATGTCTTTCCAGAGTGTTGTAACCTTGGACAATGGCTCAATGATTCATGTGCAGAAATGGGATGACAAAGAGACCACAATAAAGAGAGAGGTGGTGGATGGAAAGATGGTCGTGGTAAGTGAGACAGTTCCTGTTATCTGATCAATGAACACTGATCTTCACAGATAGCTGAATCCCCATGTTAATCTCTTTATTTTGGATAATGTGGACCAGTGTTTTTATTAACAAGTGAAAACCCCTCATGTTGTATCTTTGAACAGCGTTGGCTAAAACAATTTCCACTTCTAAGTACTGCTTAAAGACCATTGCTGTACAATAACTTCTTCTAAACTTTTGAGACCAGTGGATTACTAATGTAATTCAGTGCTAAAGGTGGTGACTTAGATTGCGGTCTATTTGAATGCCCTCTACCTTCAGGTGCATGCTAGACTTGCAGAACAGCTTTGTTGAGACATTTCTATTTTGTCTTGCTATTGTAATTTCATTGAACTCCTCTTTATCCTTCTAGGAATGTACCATGAAGTATGCCATCTGCACTAGAGTCTATGAGAAAGCATGAAGAAACTATCTGCAGTTAACTATAACTTGCTGCTGGGAACTGGCTCAGTTCCACAAGATAAAGGCTACTGTTTCCCTTCTGTTTGTAAAAGTTTTGAATAGTCATGTGCCCGCAATGTACCATACTTCAATTTAGTTAACACTTGTTTGAAGTGTGGCGAGTGAATAAAATATTTCCAGACTAATGTCCTAGAGTATTTGTGTGGTAGTGATGCCTGATCCCTTGGAAAGATCTGCTTATACTGCAATCAGGCCACAGCATGGGTCTCTCCCATCTCAGTAGCCTAGAGCAGTCTGAGACCAAATGTCTACACTGCAATTAAACAGTCCCTTAGCCCCAACCCACATCAGCTGGCACAAGCCACCCACAAGTGTCTAATTGGGGAAAGATATACCTGAAGTGGCCTACTTGACCTTGATTAGGGCAGGAGTGCCCCAAAAAGCCAAACCCTTGGCACAAGATTGGCTTCTTCCTATTCTGGGAATTAACAAAGAAATGGGGGTCGTGTAATTGAGGGACAGACACAAAAATGCATGGATGATAGTCAAAGGAATATGGTAGAGGGAACACCAACTGGGAAAACCCCCACTGCTTCAAGAAGAATGCTAGGAAGTTGGAGGTCTAGAATACCCCCTTGGAAGTCTGTCTAGGTGGGAGAAGGAATATAGTTAGAGGGCTTCCTGAGGGGGTCTTGGAAATGAACCAACGTCCTAAACTACTAAAAAATCACTTATCTCCTCTTTTCTGGATCTTTGTTACTGATGTCTCCTTCTCCTGAGATGGACACTCCGCGATGAGCACAATGCTCAAGATGAGGGTGCTAACAATTTTATATAGTGGCATAAGAAGTCTTTCTGCCTTCAGTCCCATCTCAATACATTCTGGTTTCTAATTGCTGCATCCTTTCAATGACACTTGTCTTTGAGTAATTGTTGTTGACTGAGAATTCTGCAGTGTGTGTAAGTAGCTCAAACTGATAGGTAACTGCTACCGTACCATTCACTCATCACCAATGATTTTCACCAGCATTTGTGCTGCTCATTAGCCTGCTCTGCAATTCCTCAACAGCAAGGAAAACAATCTTCCTTAGTCTCACCTAATCAATTTTTAAATTACTGGCAAATTGTCACATCTCTAAACCCCCCTGTTCAGGATCGTTAACAAACATAAGACTCATCTTATTACCATTGGAGCATCTCAGGGATGTGTACTACTTTACAATGTTCAAAATTGCATAACCTTCCTCCTTTACCAGTTGCCAATTATTTGCCTTTCCCCTGAGACTAATTATCTTCCAACCTCGTCTCTTGAGAGAGACTTACAAAAAAGCTTTTTTTCAAAAGACAAGTCAACTGTCTGTCTTCATCTACTTTAACTGGCACACGATGCTATTGGGAAGATAACTTACCATTTCAAAACAGGTTTTGGCTTGTTCCTTTTGCTTCCACCTCTGGCTTTTAGAGCTCTGCCTTTAGTTATTCGGGTGCTCACCTTGCCAGATGCTGAAGTAAGGTTTGTTGGCCTGTATCTTCCTAGATGGCCCCAGTGCCTCTCAATTTAGGTACAACACTGTTCTCCTGCTATAGGAATGGACTGTGTGTCATCTTTTATTAAAGAGACAAAGTGGGTGAGGTAACTTTTACTGGACTAACGTCTGCTGGTGAAAGAGACACGCTTTTGAGTTTTTCCAGTATGTAAGAGTTCCAGTGATGCATTCTAGACCTCTAACAGGAATGAAGCAATAGCACAAGAGTTGGAGAAAATCTCATTCTGCACCCCTTTCTGATACCGAGAAAGTGCATGATATGAGAGTATCACTTAGCCATCAGTAGTAGTTTGAGTATTAAACGGATAATTATGGTATTGCCTTAGGGGTGAAGATGGGCCAGACTGCGCCAAACTTTTTCCAGGAAGTTCTGCTCTGTCATTGAAGAGCACTATTTGTTTCCTGTTTCTATCACTCTCAGAAACCTAGATTTCCCTTTCCTCTTAATACAGGATGTTGACTTTAGTAGAGATTGATAAAATCCAGTGGTGCAAGTAGAATTCATTTCTTACTGGTACGCTGCACCAGCTAAAGCTGGGGGGGCACATGACTCCTCACGTGACCCCAGGCTGGGGCTCTGTGCTCTCCTCTTCCCTCCCCTCGATCCATCCCATGTTACTTGCAGGGGGGAGCGCCCCCAGTGAGTGGACACGGCACAGCTGCTGTGTGGGCTGCTAAGAGAAGAGGGCTTGCTCTCTGGAACAATAGCCAGTTCACAGTCACACCTGCTTTGGGAATTGCCAGCAGAAGAGCTTCAAACTAGCTCCCTCTGAGAGCAGAGAATATTTTTTTCAAACATGCTGGCAACCGAGCCCCATGCTGGTAGCTCCTCTGGTGCGGCTGTATAGCCCTCAGCCTTGCCCCCAGCCCTTCCATGCAGCTGCATCTCCTGAGTCCTGTCCAGGGTCTGTAGAGGGAGACTGGGACGGTACAGCTGTGCAGGAGGAGCTGCCGGCGTGGGGTTCTGCTCCTTTCACTGCTGCGGTTCCTGGGAGAGCCTTGAACCACAGCACTCTCCCGGGAACCGTCGCGGCGAAAGGAGCACTGGCAGCCCCATGCCAGCAGCTCCTCCGGCGCAGCTGTACCATCCCAGCCCCGCCCCCAGCCATGTGCTATGACAGGGCTGCTGTACAAATCCCGGATAGGAGACGCAGGCACGCAGCTGTGTGGAAGGGCTGGGGGCAGTACAGCCACGCTGCAGGAGCTGCTGGCATGGGGCTGCCCGGCGGCCTGGCGTTCTGCTCCTCCTGTGTCTTTCCAGTATGCCATACCGGCTATAAATAGCTTACTTGTATGGCAGACTGGACCGGACTGCCCTACTTACACCACTGATAAAATCTAACATAACTCCCCCTTTTACTTCGTCCTTGAAATCTACCATGGTGATTATAGCTAAAGAGTCCCTGCAGCTGGCTCATCATCAGGTGCCATAACCTCTGGGAGTTATTTGCAGCCAATGCAAGATACAGCAGCCTGTAGGCTGCTCAAACCTGTGCTGGGACCAGGGCAGTGCCTGATGGCCCCAGGATCAGCAAAATGTGAAGGTGAGTTAGTCACCTTTCCTTCCAGCCCTTCTCTGGATGTACACCAAGTACAGCTTTGCCACTTTAGAGAAGCAGAGGAACAAAGGACAGACTCAGCACCTTCTCTCTGAAGGCAGACACATTTCCAGTCCCCTGTCAAAATAATAATGTCTCACCCAGTTCTTTCATGTATTCCTCAAAGTTTTCACTGGAAACGAGTTTCCAAGTTCCCAGGAATAGCTCAGGCGTTGTGGGAGTTTGCTGGGCATTGACAAGGACAGCTGCTGCTACCAAGGAGAAAAAAGAAGGTGTGAGACACGTAAACTCTGACAACTTCTCTTTAAAAATGGCTTGAATACGTAATACTCAAGGCCAACTAGTGACAGATAGTGTAGGGATAAAACAGTGCTAGGAACCAGATTCCAGTCACCAGCACTTTTATTTCCTTAGCCACAATACTGAAAGCAGAGCTAATTACAGTAAACACCCTACAATTTGGTAGTCCCAAACTCTATCACCCATCAAAAATATAAATCTTATGCTAGAGGGCCATATCTAAAAGTGGGGACCAAAATGAGCAAGATAAAAAATACCTAGTCTAAGTAACAATGACATTGGCAGCTACAGATCCTCCCAAGCAATCAACCAATTGTTTTTTTAACCATGACTTACTTATTTGGAAATAAAGCTTGACAGCTGTCTGTCCTTTCAACAACTTAGAAAGCAAACATGCTAAAGTTCAGTCAGGAATCCCATTTCTCTGCAGCCTTGCCAGCAACTCCTACGGCGGCAGTGCTGCAACCTGACGGACATCTACCAGTCCCATAATGATTGTATCCATGGAATACTGTGCAGCAGCTTGGATCTCCAGTCATTATTGTGGCAAGCTGGACTCAAGTATCAACTATGGCCTTCGTATCATCTGGTGCAACCCAGACAACTCACATCTCCACCCTTCCACTCCCAGCTCCCCTTGCTGCCCCAGCAATTAGGTGTGAGGGCAGATCCAGGGCTGCATTGTTGTGCACAGTCAACCACCAAGACAGCTTACATCACAATTTCATCTCAAAGCCACATCCAAAATGCCAGATAATGTGACCACTTTTTTGAAACCATTGAGCTTCCCAGACAGTACCTCGGACACAAACTTTCTAAGGAATGGCAGCAACAGGAGGCTCAGGGCTATGTTTTGCATTGATGTAGCATTTCTTGACAGATAGACAACTCATATCTGCAGCCTCTAGTGTCTCTGGATATGCTCTTGCATGCCCCCCAGACAACCATATGAGCCAAAAGATCCTTCTTCGTTACAACAGGATATGTTGGAGTCATGGGCAGTTTAACTTATATCTTTACTGTTAATCTACTTGAGCTCCCCATCCTGCCCCCGTGGAGCTCAAGAACAAATAGCATACCATCTGATGATGGACTCCCCTCTTTATCATCTTGATGGTAGATGAATGTGCTTGATGTCTCTAGATAATGCTGCTGTGATAAATTGGCTACATCACTTACCCAACCTCCAGTTCATTGTTTGTGCTGTCAGAAGGCATATGCCAGATGTAACAGTGGATCCAGTTTCTACCATCCCATCCGATTTACAAAGTTTAAAATGTTTTCTAATGAAATCAATTCCTTTGCTCCTGACTCACCCAAACTTGGTGTGTGTTTGAGAGAGAGAGAGAAAGCAGCACTAATGGGCCTATGCAAAGCTTCTGGTAGTGTCTGTTTCAAATCTTCATTTTCTGGCTTTCTTTTCCGACTGTTATGTTTTTAATCAAACAATTATTTCAAAAGCCTCGTTTCTGTACTTGTAATATTACTGACATACAGATGCTCCAGAGACGCTTCTAGACTTTACAAAAGTGGACATACATTTTCCCCTCTTACATACCTTTTGTTGTGAGTAGTTTGTTACAATAAACCATGTTCGTTTCTTAAATGCAGATAAATTAATACCCGTGGGAAATTCTCACCAAGTTTTAAAGCCTGCTTGCTGAACTACACTCTCATTAGGGCTGTCAAGTGAGGGATAGGGCCTTGTCTGATCCCCATTAAAGATTTCACACCTCAAGAAGGGAAGGGTTTATAGTCAATTATACTTTGGCTTCTCATTATGGGTCTGACCCAAAACCCACTGAAGACAAAAAGACTCATATTGACTTCAATGAGCGCTGTATAAATTGGGCTAGAGAATGCCTCTGTCTGTGAAGCATTCCTTTCCAACAAGGTGGTACAGGAAAACTGGATTGCCTGGAGAGACCCACTGTGAACATCAGCAAGGATTGGCTCACTGAGGAGAATAGTGTTTCAAAGATGTTCTCAGTCTGGACAATCTGTCCTTCAAACTGGCAAGAGTTTGAAGAAACCACACTAGAAAAATAGAAAAACAACCTGGGGACTAAAGTTTTCCTGATCAGCTGGAAAGGGGGATGGGAGCATTTTTAAAAGCAGCAGTAATAAATCTCCAATTCAGCAGAAGGGACTGTTCTGCTGAAATCCAAAAGCAGCTGTGGGGTCAGGGATGAATCATCTCTAATCTGGAAGGCCCTGTGCCACGCTGTCACATACATAACAGTGGGGGACAATTCAGCAAGATAGTTAAGGGAGAAAAGATTACTTCAGCTGGGAAGAAGTTGGGACTTGCTGGGGCATGAGTCTGGATATACTGGGGAGTCAATGAAAGAGGTGAACTAAACTGGGAAGAGGAAACAGGAGTCATAGCTTAGTCAGTGGCTCTCAAACTTTTTTACTGGTGACCCCTTTCACATAGCAAGCCTCTGAGTGCGACCCCCCTTATAAATTAAGAACACCTTTTTATATATTTAATACCATTATAAATGCTGGAGGCAAAGTTGGGTTTGAGGTGGAGGTTGACAGTTTGTGACCCCTCATGTAATAACCTTGTCACCCCCTGAGGCGTCCCGACCCCCTGTTTGAGAACCCCTGGATTAGATCATACTATGGAAGTGAGTCTGAAGAAGAGCTGCACTGGTGCTAGAAACCAGATTACCACAATGCCAGGGAAAGAGAATTGGGCCAGAGAACTGGAAGTTGGGAAGTAATTCTTAGGAATGGGAATTGGCTCCTTTGACTGTGTACTATGATAGTAATTTAGGATAAAAAATAATTAGGAAACATACCATCAATATAATATCTCATTAATGTCCACACTACAGTTAATAGATTCAAATCTCTTGTCAGTTACACCCATGCAAACTTAAAGTCAGTTGGGCTGCACTGGTGTAATTAATAGAATTTGCCACAATAACTTTAATTACATATTACATTTATTGAGTCTTCTATCTGATGATACAACATTTCAACTGCCAGGAACACTGGAAATAGAAGAGAGTTGATATAAGCTTCCAGAATTAACATGTACATGGAAATATAGCATGCTTGAGTCCAGGAGAAGCAACTGGAAAACCAGCATTTGCAGATACAGCTATCACTGGGGTAATTAGTTGGGACATAGTGATCTTTTAATAACAATTAGTGAAAATGGACCATGGTATTAAAATAAAAAGTCTCCATTTTCACAATTAGGAGAAAAAAATTATATGCAAACTGATTGCAGTTTCATTGGTATCATATATGCTTTATCCACTGCAACTGCCATGTGGTAAAATAGCTGAAGTATCCCTTGGAACACCATACCAGCACTCCACAGAGGATGAAACAGGTACATGGTGGAACAGGTATCAGAGGTCAGGCTTCTGCTCAGGATCAGAGTTCACCCAGGCATAAGCAGGGATCTTTACTGCCACATCATCTATTGAGAAATAAAACCAAGATATCAAACACACAACATGCTGTATTTCCAAATGCATAGTCTTAAAAGGCGCAACCAACAGCGAATGATAGCATTGCTGAGACTGCAGCTGCATGACTTTTCCCCCAGCCATGCTGCACAAAACATTTAGCTTCTTTAAAGCAACATAACTAGAAAAGCTGAAACGCACACATTTTGCTTTGGGCCTGATCCTGTTTTCCAAAGCCCTTGGAGTCATGAGACCCAGGTTCTATCACAGCAGTACCCCGGGGACCCTGTGTTAATCTCTTTATCCCACATTTTCAGAAGTGGTGTCTATTTCTGGGTGCCTTGGTTTTTGAGTGCCCAACTTTAGACATGAGGAGCCTGTTTTTCAAAGATGCTAGGCACTCACAATTCGGTCTGAAGCCCGTCTGACTGTGACTGCTCAGCATCTCAGAAAATCAGGGCTCAGGTGTCTGAAGTTGGGTAATCAGCCCAAATTAGGGCCATATTAGCCCCGTTAATTTCTCAGGACCACATTGTGAGTCCCTTACTCACATTGCTGAGTGATTACTTACACGAGGTGTCTCACTGACATCAATGGAAGTATTTGCATGAGTGGTACCTGCTCCCACGAGAAGGCGTTCACAATGTGGCCCTCTGTCGCTCTGGTCCTTCTCTAAAATGCGGACAATACATACCTTCCTCACAGTGACTGCGTAGCTAAATTCACTCCCCGCGATCTAGAATTCGTATGTTCCAGCAAATCAGTTCTAAACACACCGTACTTGAAAATACTGCTGCTGTTTTTCTGCCCAACTCTCCAGAATCACACATCTTACCTACCCAGGGGTCCGCACAAAGTGAATTACCCTCCCTGAGCAGGGTTAAACCACCTTTGAGACATAGAAACCAAATATTAGTAGCACAGAGTTTTATATTTACAGTTATCCAGTGGGCTAAACATGTGCACTATGTGTATTCAGTCTCAGCTCACAAACAAAAAACATTTGACATTTAAAACAAGAATCTCAACCTTTTCCCATCCCTGCCGCTTGCTGACATTTAGTACATTCCTCTGACCTATTAAGTGCTGATTCTCCAGCTCCAGCAGTAGGTGGCACTAGAGAACACTGACCCCAATGCACTGCAGCAGAAAAGATACAGCAGAACATTCACACTGTAGACATGACTGTTCCACCGAGTCCGGGGTGAAGTTCACACCACTGAATAAGCATCAAACTTTACAAATCAGGTGCCCCTAACTGATTCATAAATTTGCTGATGTTATGGATGCAGCTGCTCAGCTATTGCTCTAACCAGCTGCTCTGTTCCAGTGAGCTACCAGGGGGACTCTAATTAATGAACATCCTGAAGTTCACTAAAGCACAGAAGTCTCATCAATTGCAGTTCCATGCTAGGTAGTACATCGAAAGCCTATAGTTAAACTATCGCACAGAACCTACTCACCTTCACATAGGTGGATTATATAGAATGGGCTGAGTTTATTCTGATAACGGTGGTGCTGCAATTCTTCTGTAGGACCTGATGTTGGTTTGGACCATTTGCAAATTTAACATTATTAATCTTGGCTTGAATAGGGACTGGGAGTGGCTGGCTCATTACAGAAGCAGTTTTTCCTCTCCTGGAATTGACATCTCCTCATCTATTATTGGGAGTGGACTGATTGAATTGGCCCTGTCAACACTGGTTCTCCACTTGCGAAGTAACTCCCTTCTCTCCATGTGTCAGTATATAAGGCCTGCATCTATAAATTTCACTCTATGCACCTGCAGAAGTGAGGTTTTTACCCACGAAAGCTTATGCCCAAATAAATCTGTTAGTCTTTAAAGTGCCACCAGACTCCTTGTTGTTTGGACTCCTGTAATTCAAATAATAAATGAACTAACCAAGTGTCTTGCTTTTCCCCCCTCAAGACAATTCCATTTTTCAATGATCTTGACTCTGTTCTGGAAATTTGACAGTTGTCCCATTTTATGCACAACATCTCTCCTCACTCCTTTACGTAGCAGAGGGCACTGCTACAAGCTGTGAGAAGCCATACTCCCCATCCCCCTTCTATTGGGAGAGCAGCAGCAGCAGGCAGAGGACCATGGCAGTGGCACCAGTTCACCCCCACAACTTGACCATCACCAAACCCCAGCCAGTGGCACCACCACCAGGCCAGCAGTAGCAGCAGAATCACCACCCAGGCTGCAAGAGTAGAACCCCGCAGGTGGCAGCACCAACCCCTAAGATGAGGGAAGAGGATGAGTGTGAGAAACTGGCTTCTCAAAGGGGTGGGGAGTAGGGGTGCCACCTCCAAAAAAATGGGACATCTAGGATTGTTCAGAGCCCATAAAACTGGACAACTGGCCATGTGACTGAGCACCTTTATATATTTCCCAGGCAATTACCACAAAAAAGGGAAGATCCTGGGAAACCTGGACTGGTGGCAACCCTCATGGGAAGAAATGACAGTTTTACCTTTTCTGTGTTGGGGTTTTCCCCCGAATTTTGTGAATGTGGTCACTTTAATAACAAATAATAATAAAGCTGTCATAGGCGCTATCTGTAGTGCATCCCCCTAATGGTGACTTTAGTTCACATGTTAGCAGCCTGTGGTCTTTGAATAGAAGGGAAGGAGTTCAGTCCTAGCCCCAGGTTTCATCTTGAATGTTGTGTCTTCTTGTCTGTGGTATCAATGGCAAGGTTTCTCTGAAGTGATTATCCATCATTTGGGCTCCCCAAGGAACAAATTGCTTCAGGAGAAGCTAATTTGTAGGGGTGACTCCTTAAGAACCTTCTGCCTGAGGTGAGATCCAGTGGGGGTGGATTACAAGTGCTAGAACTACCAGCTCTGTTTATGTAGTGCTTCTGCAAAATACCTACTGTTCAAGGGTGGAATCAGGACTGCTTTGTTCCTGGAAAACGCCTTGTTACTGGGGAGGTGTAGAGAACAGGAAAACTGGGTGACGCTTGTTGGCCTGTGGGCCGAGGGTCTTGATTCAGGGATGGCAAACAAGTAGTGAAGTGCTGGGAAAACGTGGTGTGTTCCTGTGGCACAGACACTAAAGCTCTGACTCTTCAAACTCCTATGCATGTGGGTAATTTTACTGGCAGTACTGGGGCCTAAAGCAGGAGAGGAGCCACAGTCCCCTCCAGCACAAACACATTGGCTTTACTCTTTTGGAATCATTCAAAGAATTTAAAGAACTATTCCACATATAAAAATGTATGCAACTCAGTTCATTTCAGTGAGACTGTATTATTGAGGTCTGCTCGAGCCTAATTTTAAAGGATCCTAGATCTGAACCCAACCTGGACAGAGCCGACCTGAATCTGATCCAAGGGCGTTGAGTCCTATTCAAATCCAACCCAACTTGGACCCAACACTTTCCCCTAGACCCATATCAGAGCTGCCACCTCATCCTTGGGGCTTGGCCTGCTGTGGGCTTCCTCTTCCCCATATCCTGTGCCCACAATCCATCTCTAGCAACCTTCTGCCCATGAGGTGGGCAAGGCAGCAGCTGCATGCCCCAATCCTGCCACTGCCTCTCACTGCCGTGTGTGCTGTGGAGGGAGACTCGTCAGCACACTCACTCCTCAACACACACAGCACAGCACAGCAAGGCAGCAACTGGCAGGACCTGGACAGGCAGCCGCCACCACATCAACCCCACAGGCAGAAGGAGATGATCAGAGATGACCCGCGCCCAATAGGGTCAGGTTATTTTCTGATCCTTCCCAATCCCAACACATGTAGTCAGGTCACATCAGGTTTGGGTCAGATTTGAAGGCCCTACTCTATTAGAATGGCAAGCTATAGATGTGTAAAAAGAGAGACTCCCTAAGGTATCTGTCAGAGGTAGGTAAGAACCACCCAGGAGAGGGCTACGTGCTATGTTAGCCTTTCATATCCTGTGTCCCTAATGCAGACGGAGTCATGGTGTCCAGAAAAATGTGACTACCATATTTCCTCAAGTAGATACAATTTCTGAGCATTCACATGCCCCTTTAAGACTATCACAGTTCTTCAAGACTGTCACAGTCCTTCGTTTGAGAAAACCATTCTCTCCTTTACATATTATAGGTGGACTGGTAGCACCACCTATTATTAACATTACCTGACTCTTCCCATTATAAAGTTAAGTCCCATTTTTAGTTGCTTATAACTATTTGGGCTGAAATTTTCCATGGCAGATGTCTGCTCAGGCTGAATTTTTTTTTTGGAAAATTTCAGCCAGACCTTTCGGACGAGGTTACAGAAAAAAATATGTTGCTTTACCCAAGTTAAAAAATTCTAGCACCCTTTCCTTTGACAAGTTTTACTGTCCCGTGCGCTGGAGCAGAAATGTGCATGTGGTGAGGGGAGGGACTGGTTGGCCATTGTGCTAAGAATGTGTCACTTTTTGCCATCTCTGTGAAAATCCACCCAACTTTGGCCAGGTTATAAATCTTTGACAATCACAGTTCACACGTGCTCTGTAGAGTTTTGCTAGACCTTCAGAGCTAAATTCCTCAATAATTCCATCCACAATGAGCATGCTCCAACCCAGGGCTGCAGGAGCTGAGCAGGACTTGCCCAGCAATCGCAGGTCTGAGTCCAGGCACCAGAACTGAAAGCTGGGGGACTGTCTCCCTCCTGCTCTCAGTGCTCCCACTGCTAACACTCTGTAGCATCGAGGAGGAAGCTGCATGATTCAAGGGGACAACAGTCAGACTGAGGAGGTGGGGGAGAGTATATTGGGACAAGGACCCTGGGGTTTGGGAAGACTGGGACTGGATGCTAGCAAAGAGGGAGAAGGAAACTAGGGCTAAGTATTGGGGGTTGGAGCTAGGGGGGAGGGAAGAGGGGAGACTGGGACCCTGGATGGACACCAGGATTGGCAAGGCAATGTGATTGGGAGTAATGAGGGAAACAGAGAGAGGACAGTGGGCTAATAGGAGTGGGGAAAACAGATCAGATGAGGATCCAGAAGGGAGACTGGCAATGGCTTGGCAAGGCCAGGAATCAGTGGGGTAGGAACAGATAGAGGAGGGGGACAGATTTGACAAAGAACTAGGATGCAGTGAAAACTGGGACTAGCTGGGCAAAGAGACTGGTAGAAAAGGATGAAAAGAGTGGAGATTGGGACTGCCTAGGCAAGAAGAATGGGACTGGGACAAGGAGTCAGAGGTGGGAAAGAGAGAGAACTGGAATGGTGACCGTCTTCTGGGGATGGGGCAGAAGGGGTTGAGCTCAGAAGTGTCAGAAAAGTGTACACACAACACCACACTCCTCTCCAGAACTGAGAATGGAACTCAGATTCCTGAGTCTGCTGTCAGCAGTCTGCTGACTTCAATGTCAGCAAATAGCTGTGAAACCCACTGGCAAAGAGCGTCTCCCGTCCCCCTCTAATGCTGGTCCACATAAAGGATGACAATCTATTACTATTACCAGTTACTCCATTAGCTCAAGTGGCGGAGGCCTGGGAATGGATCTAAAGGTTCCAGTCCTCCCAATGACCCACCTGTGTCAATATGATTGAATTCCTGTTTTTATGACAACCTGATTATTTATAGCAGAAGTTTATTTTCTTTAAACATTTGCAACTGACC
Source organism: Chrysemys picta bellii (assembly GCF_011386835.1). Lineage (NCBI taxonomy): Eukaryota > Metazoa > Chordata > Testudines > Emydidae > Chrysemys > Chrysemys picta. The sequence goes on along the minus strand of NC_088792.1, from coordinate 240,123,587 downwards.
AAGACTAATAAGTATTGCTAATAGGTTTTTTTAAATATAAGACTATCAGGTTGTGCACAGAACTATATAATCATGTGCTCTTAGCATACTCTTTGTCCTTTCTCCCATTTGGTCCTGGTATGTGTTACACCCAGTTGTTGTGTCTGGTTTTAAAAGGATTCTAAGCTCTTCAGGACAGGGACTGTGTCCTTCCATGTGTTTGTACAACGCTTACACAATGGGGTCCTAATTGTTAATGGATCCTTTGGGTGAGTGTAATTATAAGAGTAACATTTAATCATAGAATTAATATGGTGAAAAACTAGTGATTAAAGCTGGCCACTTTTGAGCAGACAATTGAGTAGTTTTATTTATAACCCTAAGCATCAGTTTTGGCAAAACTATCTAGTAGCTTAAGTTCGCTGGGTGGTGTGAATTGAGTTTCAGGTACCTAAACACACCCCACCCACACCCACCCAAGAAAAAAATCTCAACTAGACCGGAGTGCTTCCTCAGCTCTACTCTGAAACTGGCTGTTAGAAGGTTTCAGAGTAGCAGCCGTGTCTGTACTGGGCTAGCTTGATTATCACTTCAAAAGTTTTTTTTCTCTTACTGAATTGGCCTCTCAGAGTTGGTAAGATAACTCCCACCTGTTTATGCTCTCTGTATGTGTGTATATATATCTCCTCAATATTTATTCCACTCTGTATGCATCCGAAGAAGTGGGCTGTAGTCCACGAAAGCTTATGCTCTAATAAATTTGTTAGTCTCTGGTCTACACTAGGCGTTTATGTCGAAGTTAGCGCCGTTACATCGAATTAACCCTGCACCCGTCCACACTGCGATGGTATTTAGTTCGACATAGAGGTCTCTTTAATTCGACTTCTGTACTCCTCCCCGACGAGGGGAGTAGCGCTAAATTCGACATGGCCATGTCGAATTAGGCTAGGTGTGGATGGAAATCGACGCTAATAGCTCCGGGAGCTATCCCACAGTGCACCACTCTGTTGACGCTCTGGAAAGCAGTGCGAGCTCGGATGCTCTGACCAGCCACACAGGAAAAGCCCCGGGAAAATTTGAATTTGAATTCCTTTTCCTGTCTGGCCAGTTTGAATCTCATTTCCTGTCTGGACATCGTGGCGAGCACAGCAGCACTGGCAACGATGCAGAGCTCTCCAGCAGTGATGGCCGTGCAGTCTGTGAATAGAAAGAGAGCCCCAGCATGGACTGATCGTGAAGTCTTGGATCTCATCGCTGTGTGGGGCGATGAGTCCGTGCTTTCCGAGCTGCGATCCAAAAGAAGGAATGCAAAGATCTACGAGAAGATCTCTAAAGACATGGCAGAGAGAGGATACAGCCGGGATGCAACGCAGTGCCGCGTGAAAATCAAGGAGCTGAGACAAGGCTACCAGAAGACCAAAGAGGCAAACGGACGCTCCAGATCCCATCCCCAGACATCCCGTTTCTACGAGGCACTGCATTCCATCCTCGGTGCGGCCGCCACCACTACCCCACCAGTGACCGTGGACTCTGAGGATGGGATACTGTCCACGGCCGGTTCCTCGGACATGTTAGGGGACGGGGAAGATGAGGAAGGAGATGAGGAGGGCGAGGCAGTCGGCAGCTCTCACAACGCTGATTTCCCCGACAGCCAGGGTCTCTTCATCACCCTTACAGAGATCCCCTACGAAGCGTCCCCAGCCGTTACCCCGGACACAGAATCTGGTGAAGGATCAGCCAGTAAGTGTTGTAAACATCTAAACATTTATTTTTAACAAAACAGGAATATTAACAATTAAAAGAATGGGTTGTTCATGATTAGTGTGCCCTAGGCGCTTAACGGTTTAGTAATGGGCAGTGCAAGTTTTGAAAAGAAATCTAGCAATGTCCGGTTTTCAGTGATTGTCCTGCACAAGCCGCTCTACTGTTTATTCCCTGCTACTGCAACTACAGTAAAATGCGGTCTATGTGTCCGGGGATAGAGCAGTAATCCTCCTGGGACATCTCGATGAAGCTCTCCTGGAGGTAATTTGAAAGCCGTTGCATGAGGTTCTTGGGGAGAGCGGCCTTATTGGGTCCTCCGAAGTACGACACGTTGCCGCGCCACGAGATTATCAAGTACTCGGGGATCATTGCTCTGCACAGCAGGGCGGCATACGGCCCTGGTCTTTGGAGGCTTTCCCGGAGCATTCTCTCTTTGTCGCTCTCGGAGATCCTCATCAGGGTGATGTCGGCCATGGTGACCTGCTTTTAATTAGGTAGGGGAATGTTAGTGTTGGGACTGCTTTCCCGTTCCTTTACAGAACTGTAACCGCTGGTTTGCAGCCACGCGGTGGAGGCGGGAGAGGGGCAGCCGAAAGGGATCGTTCCCGGGGACAGCCGCGAGGGGGTGGGACAGGGGCAGAGTTCCCGCTTGCCGGATTGCTGGCAGCAGGGACTGACATTGCTTTAAATGTGAAATGAGGCCAGTGGTAATATAAAAGTTTTAAACTGCCACAAGTGTACGGCTTACCATGTCTGCCTGCAACAGAAATTCCGTTGTGCTGCCTCGCTTCTCAAATGTGCTGTTCAAGACCCCAGGCACTGAATGCGAAGGCCGAGAATTCGACCTTGTGCTGAGTGCGCATGTGAAAGGTGCTGTGCATGGTCTTGTTCACAGAGAAAGACTATGTTCTTTGTTCACAACTACATTTATCTTTCTGAGGAATTCACTCCCTTTTTCCCATTTCCACAGCCCAGTTTGCGACTGTCTCACAACCTAGCCTGGAATCACACTCCCAGAGGCTAGCGCGGATTAGGCGTAGGAAGAAGAGGACACGGGAGGACATGTTCTCTGAGCTTATGGCCTGTTCCCAAGCCCAGGCAGCACAGCAGACCCAGTGGCGGGAGAACTTGACCCGAATGCACCAAGCCAACATGGATCGGGAGGAGAGGTGGCGGCAGGAAGACCAGCAGGCGACTCAAACGCTGCTTGGACTACTGAGGGAGCAAACGGACACGCTCCGGCGCCTTGTGGATGTTCTGCAGGAACGGAGGCAGGAGGACAGAGCCCCGCTGCAGTCCATCTCTAACCGCCCTCCCCCGCCACCAAGTCCCATACCCACCTCACCCAAAGTGCAAAGAAGGAGAGGCGGCAGAGTCCCTGCTAAGTCTCACTCCACCCCTGCAGAGAGCTCTAGTAGCAGAAGGCTCTCATTTCCCAAAATTTGAAAAGTTCTTTCCTTCCCGCCTGACACAAGCCCACGTCCAAGTTTCACCTCCCAATGCCATGTGTAGTTGATAATAAAAAAGTCGTTTCTGTTAACTACTGTTTCAATCATGTTCTTTTGGAGGAGGAGGGGAAAGGGGGTTGGTAATTGGACAGGACAGTCTCCTTTGGCAGGGTACATAGTCGGGGGCAGGCACAGCAGCAGGGCACATACACAGTGCAGTGATGCAGTGACTAGTTACCCCGGTTAGTCTGGGAGGTTGTTTTGATGTAATGTTGGGGGGGGGGGGTTGCTCTGTGACTTTGTGGCGGGGGAGGGCAGTTACAGATCTTAAGCGCCGGTCCTTAGGCAGGATCACAGAGCCACACAGTATGGGATCTGTAACCGTCCTCCCCCTGCCACAAAGTCACATAGACCCCCCATACACACAGTCCCGATCAGGAGGGGTGACAGGCTCCGTTGAAACAAGCATCCCACCGCAGCGGAGCCTGTCAATCCTTGAGTTTAGAAGCTGCATTCGCGTCACAACACCACACCCGCTCCGCACCACAGTCTGCGTCCCAGTTTTAAAAAATTCCCGCGAAAACAGTATTAAAGAAAACGGTGTGCATTAACAAAGTAGAACTATTTTTATTTCGACACGTGTGTTGGAGGGGGGGTGAAGGGGGTATGTAACTGGATAGGATAGTCAACATTAACTGGGTAAAGAAACGGGGGCAGGTTTAGCTTCTCAGTACACAAACTTTAAAGTCACAGGTTACCCTGCTCACTCAGGAACTTTGCTTTCAAAGCCTCCCGGATGCACAGTGCTTCCCGCTGGTCTCTTCTAATCGCCCGGCTGTCTGGCTGTGAGTAATCACCAGCCAGGCTATTTTCCTCAACCTCCCACCCCGCCATAAAGGTCTCCCCCTTGCTCTCACAGAGATTGTGGAGCACACAGCAAGCTGCTATAACAATGGGGATATTGGTTTCGCTGAGATCACAGCGAGTCAGTAAGCTTCTCCATCTCCCCTTGAGACGGCCAAAAGCACACTCCACCACCATTCTGCACTTGCTCAGCCGGTAGTTGAAGAGTTCTTTTTCAGTGTCCAGGGCGCCAGTATAGGGCTTCATGAGCCAGGGCATTAGCGGGTAGGCTGGGTCCCCGAGGATGACTATAGGCATCTCCACATCCCCAACAGTTATTTTGTGGTCCGGGAAGTAAATACCTTGTTGCAGCCGTCTAAACAAACCAGAGTTCCTGAAAACACGAGCGTCATGAACCTTGCCCGGCCATCTGACGTAGATGTTGGTAAAACGTCCCCTGTGGTCCACCAGTGCTTGCAGCACCATGGAAAAGTAGCCCTTTCGGTTAATGTACTGGGTGGCCTGGTGGTCCGGTGCCAGGATAGGGATGTGAGTTCCATCTATGGCCCCACCGCAGTTTGGGAATCCCATCGCTGCGAAGCCATCTATGATCGCCTCCACGTTTCCCAGGGTCACTACCTTTGGCAGCAGTACATCAACGATTGCCTTCGCTACTTGCATCACAACAACCCCCACGGTAGATTTGCCCACCCCAAACTGGTTCGCGACTGACCGGTAGCTGTCTGGCGTTGCAAGCTTCCAGAGGGCTATGGCCACTCGCTTCTGTACACTCAGTGCAGCTCGCAACCGGGTGTCACTGCGCTTCAGGGCAGGGGACAGCAACTCACAAAGTTCCAGGAAAGTTCCCTTCCGCATGCGAAAGTTTCGCAGCCACTGGGATTCATCCCAGACCTGCAGCACTATGCGGTCCCACCACTCAGTGCTTGTTTCCCGTGCCCAGAATCGCCGTTCCACGGCATCAACATGACCCATTGCCACTGTGATGTCCTCGGCGCTGGGTCCCCTGCTTTCTGACAGGTCTGTGCTACTCTCAGACTTCAGGACATCACCGCGGTGCCGTAGCCTCCTCGCCTGACTTTTCTGCATCTGCCTCAGGGAAACCTTTATGATAAGCTGCGAGGCGTTGAGAGCGGCCACAACTGCAGCGATGGTCGCAGCGTGCTCCATGCTCGCAGTGCTGTGGCGTCCGCGCTGTCAATGACTGGAAAAGCGCGCGAACTGATTTCCCGCCGGCGCTTTCAGGGAGGGAGGGCGGGAGTGATGGACGGATGACGACAGTTTCCCAAAAGCACCCTCGACTCATTTTGTTACCCAGAAGGCATTGCCGGCTACACCCAGAATTCCAATGGGCAGAGGGGACTGCGGGAACTGTGGGATAGCTGACCACAGTGCACCGCTTCGAATGTCGACGCTTTCACCGTTAGTGTGGACGCACAAAGTCGAATTACTGTCCTTAGTGTGGACACACACGTTCGACTTTGCAATATCGATTACAAAAATTCGATGCAAGTAAAATCGAACTACTCTCGTAGTGTAGACAAGGCCCAAGATGCCACAAGTACTCCTGTTCTTTGCTGTTAGAAGGGTTCACTGTGAGCCCCAGTGAGTTTTGTAACAAAACCCTCACCACTAAAAGTCACTGGTTTCAGCTGAACTGCTTGCTAAATTCCCCTTTTTTATCGCTACCGAAGCCAGAGACAGGAAAAAGAGCTCAGTGAGAGAAAAGGTAAAACTCTGATCCTTTTATTCAGTGACAATCTCCCTGAAATTTGGTGGCACAAAGTGGAAACTTCAGCCTCAGCTTGGCACTGAAAACCAAAACTTGGATGATGAGAATTTGCACAACTAAACCCAGGCTTTCTTTCCTAATTAGAGATGGAATTGACTCTAAATTAGAACTATTCATAACTTAAGTAGCTAACAAACAATTTTGTATTTGTATAATTGTGTTACACAGAGAAGATAGTAAAGAGAGGAACACGCATAGAGTCCAGATTAGAGAAATGATGGTTCTAACTACCTCCTAGCACAGGGGCGGGCAAACGTTTTGGCCTGAGGGCCGCATCGGGTTTCGTAAATTGTAGGGAGGGCCGGTGAGGGGAGGGGGTCGTGGCCTGGCCCCCACCTCCTATCTGCCCCCCCCCCGGGACTCCTGCCCCATCCAACCTCCCCATTCCCTTACGGCCCCTCTGGGACCCCTGCCCCATCCACACACCCCCGCTCCCTGTCCCCTGACTGCCCCCAGATCCCTGCCGCCCCATCCAACCCCCCCCTCCTTTCTGACTGCCCCCGGGACCCCTGCCCCCATTCAACCCCGTTTCCCCCCCCCTCCCGACCACCACCCCGAACTCCTCTGCCCTCTATCCAACCCCCACCCCCCGCTCCCTACCCCCTTACCGCGCTGCCTGGAGCACTGGTGGCTGGCAGCGCTACAGCCAGCCTGCCGCCACTACTGTGCAGCACAGAGCACCGGGTCAGGCCGGGCTCTGCAGCTGTGCTGCCCCAGGAGCTCACAGCCCCACCGCCCAGAGCATTGCGCCGGCGGCGGAGCGAGCGAGCTGAGGCTGTGGGGGAGGGGAAACAGCAGGGGAGGGGCTGGGGCTAGACTCCCAGGCCAGGAGCTCGGGGGCCAGGCAGGATGGTCGCACGGGCCGGATGTGGCCCGCAGGCATAGTTTGCCCACCCCTGTCCTAGCAACAACTCTGCTCTTTTTGTTATGCTCAACAACCCAGAAAACTCTGCCCATCTCCTATTAAAGCATAGTTTAAGGCACATTTTTAGAATGTTGTAGTTATTTGGTGAGGGGGGGGGAAATAAAGTCAATTATGGGTTACACAGTAAATTGAAATCCTCTTTGGTTAACCACATCAGAGATTCACCTCTGCTACTGCGAGCATTCTGGAATGGGTTATGAAATACAGGAGATGTTACCAGTGAGTCTTTTACAGCTCCAGCAAACAAATTACACGGAGACCACAATTCAAGAGGCACATCCCTAGCACACTATAAGACTAGGACATTTGCACCTGCAGCTGCCCCAAAGAATCCAGTTTAACAGTGTTTTGTGCTGTTAACAGCAAATCTAGATAGCCACATTTTCCCCAGAAGTGGGCAATTACCACTTTGATCCCCTTACCCTCCCTGGTCACCCTTAGCCCTGGTCTACACTACAGAATTACTTTGCTATAGCTACGTTGCTCAAGGGTGTGAATAATCCACCCCCATGAGCGATCACTGATCTAAAGACAGCACTATGTCGGCGGGAGAAGCTACCACCTCTCAGGGAGGTGGATTAACTGCACCAACGGGACAGTTCTCACCTGTTCGCTTAGAGCATCTTGATTAAAGTGCTACAGTGGTGCAGCTGCGCCGATACAGCGGTTTAAGTGTAGACCTTCCCTTAGATAGGGAGCTCCGTAGGGCAGAGCCATTTTCAGGGATGACTGGTAAGCACATTGAGCACTACCATAAATGATAGTGGCCCACTTTCCAATAGCCTTACTCCCACCAAGGAGTGGCCTTCTCCGTGGCCTATGTCAGGAGAGAAGGAGTGGGGAAGTGGGCCACTTTGAGCACAGAAATAGAGGAAGAAACTATTATCTCCTTACTTTGTACTAAACCTCAAAATGTCTTTCTGTTCCCTCGCCCCCACCTCTTCATGAGGCCTAATTCCCCTCAGACTTAATTAAACACAGAAGCCACTGCTTTGACAGTTCATTTAGTTTGTCTTTTTGAAGAAAGATCTTTTGGAAGCATCGTTTCTATTGCGGCTTTCGTCAACCCTTACTGGCTATTGGGGTAAAGGTTTAGGGTGGTACTTTTCTCAAACAGTGTAGAATTCATATTAATCTAAATGTGAGTTACCAGTGCCTCTACCCTCAAATTATGGAAAATAGAGTATATTGATGAGTTGAGTCCTTGTTGTTACCTCATGCCTTACCAGCAGCGATTCAGTAACCATTAAAGAACTAGGACTAAACACAATCTTACTCAAGGGGGACTGGGCCTTAAACTTGTGATCTGGGTCCTGTACCCAGCAAATTACCTGAAGATTTAGATAAGAAGCCAGTATGCAGGAGATTTAAATATCACATTTGTTTAGGTAGTTCAAGAATTGGCCTCTGGGATGTAGTGCAATGGGATGGTTCCTTCTGCCTAGCTAGGAGAAATATACTCTACAGCTGCCTCACTAGCTTTTCCTGGTGTTTAATTAAATAGGTGAGGAAATGAGGCTTTGTTGCAGGTTTCCTTTTCAAGAATAACTGTGGAAAGTCTGATGCAGGGCGGGTAGCTAGGCCTTCATTCCAAACAACCCACCCTCTTAGTGCTTACTAAACACCACATGTGTGATTTGTAGCAAGTTGCTACAGATTTGCCTTTTTGTTTCTCCAAAATTGAAACTCTGGAAAGACTTTACCATATAGCTCAGAAAGGGAATTATCAGGAGACTGTTTCTTCCTGATTTTGTGCAATCCCTCAGGTACTACAATGATGGATAGTGGTGCAAAACCCTGGAGGTAAAGAGTGTCCTACAGGAAAGTTAAAAACTGACCTAATGAATAACAGTGGATGAAATGTTAAAGACTCTGCATTTCTACTTTCCAACTTGATTACAGAATATTGAATAAACAGAGCTATCTAGTGCTTGCCAGTCCCATTAGCATTCACTCAACAGGACTGCTTTCCTTCCCACACAGCGATTTGAGGTTGTTTGTTCAAATCAATAGCTGTGATGCAGCCCCTGTGACTATCTGCAAGCTGTTCCTCCCACACACTGAGCTATCCCACCAGAGCTGAAAGCCGCAGGCAATGGTGCTAACTTACAATGTGTTAAACCAGTTCCTTGCTTTAGTGTTTTCCTACAAGGCACAGAAGAAGTTTCCCATCTAGCCCAGCTTTGAACTATTTAGGCAAGCTCCTACCTGCTCCCTCCCTTAGATTTTGGTGGTTTGGAGAAGATGGGGACTGACTAGTCACCACCCATTTTGCAAAACCAAGCCATGGCCAGTGAAGTTTTGCAGATTTAAAGCCAAACCAAGGTTAGCTTCTCTCTTACTGAACCCCCTCATCCTCCTTCCCCTTTCTGTCCAGCAAGGGCCCCATCTCCCGACTCAAGCCATGCATCGCCAACTCATCAGTCCTAGTAACAACCCCAGAGAGATCATTTGAGCCCCATAAGGCCAAGATAAATTTCCAGGAGAAGCCATACTTCTGCTTTAGTGTTACCAATTTCTGGAATTTAGGTCTTCAGGTTTTTAGCTGTTTCATAATTAAGAAAAACAGGTTTTAGTGAGCATTTGTGTGACCATTTTTCATGCTCAGATGAAGTCTTTTCTGAAGCACCAACCCTCCCCCCCACACACACAAGAATGAATTCCCACCAGCCCCTTCCACAGATAGTTGTGAGAACTGAAAGAGACAAGAAGGTTCAGATAGTCCCACTGTGATTCTAAAATCCCACCCTGAGGTATTTGCTTCCAAAAATGTTTTAACCAGTTATCCTAAAACCCCTATTTCTAGTCAACAGTAATAAAGCTTCACTCCCCCTCACTAATGAGCTGCAGAGCAGAGAGTCCCAGAGGCAGCAAGAGGTTGTTAATTTTCATTACAGCCAAGAGCCGACCTTAAAACCAACATTAACTTTTAAAAAGAAAGTGAGAGACATTGAACTCACACACATTTCTTACCCAGTGCTTTCATATAACTCTCAAAGTTTTCACTGGAGACAAGTTTCCAGGTCCCTAGAAACACATCACGTATGTTTGAAAGCACATAGCAGTGACAAACAGTTGCAGTGAATTATGAAACTCTCAACTGTTTCTTTCTGAAGATGCCATGAACGTGTGATATGCCAGGGGGACCAATGAGAAAGATTATGTCAGAGGCTCCAATCACCAGCATTTCACTAGTTTTGTTTTGATCAGAAAACCAAAATCTAAGGCACTGGCAGTAAACAGCTCGAAGACTGGCTGTAAGAAAGTGAACGCCACCCCTGGGTAATAAAGTTGCAGAAGAAATCCACCCAAAGCTGGGAATAGAATCCAGGACTTCAGCCTCCCAAGCACATTTTCTAACCGTATGAAGATCTATCTTTGTTTGCAATTGTGACTTTATGAACAAATGTCCAATCCTAGGTGGAATAGGTTCATAAAAGAAAGGGATTAAGTTGTGATAATTGGGCCTACACATTTATCCTAATTGTGAGCTCAACTATGAAAAGTGAGTGAAAGTTCATAAATTGTCACAATAACCTATGACAACAAATGTAGATGGGTAAAGCTGCAAATGAAAAGACTAAATTAGAACACACAAAAAGGCCTACTGATATAATTCAGAGACTGTGTTAAGATAATGCCTGGAAACAAGAAAAATGTGGGACTGGAACTCAATGAACCAAATCTGGTGCATCAGAAATTACAGCAATGGAGGACTGTCAGCACACACGTGATTTAGCCTGCATCCCCATTGTAAAGTGGGTGATTTCCAGCCCAGGGATTCTGGGTTCTAATCTATAGCCCCAGCCAGGTAAGCTAGGCTGGGTTTAAAGCACTTCCTGGGTCTGAGATTGTTTAGTGTGGACAATAGGGGAGTTAAGATAAAAACCAGGTAAGAGTCCAGGTTACCTGTGTCGTAAAGACATACCTTGTGTTCTAGCACTCTGAGGGATCACTCTGTGCTGGCACAGATGACCCCTGCCCCAGCTTGCTGTCTGTGGTCTGGATATGGCTGGATATTGTATCCTCCTTTTTGACGTTGGGTTCCTTGGAACCAGTGCTACCCATTTATTATCTATTTTTTTTCCTCCAAGTGTAGAGATTATTTTTGGGCCTAGATTCAATTAGCACTTGTAACCGAAGTCAGCAGTCAAGTCTAAAATTTTGGGCCAGATTCTGCTGCCCTTACTCCTTCACAGTGGTATCTTGTTCCTTACTCTTCGCAATCAGTGAACTACATGAGGAGTCAGGGTGGCAGACTCAGGCCCCATCATGGCATTCAGACAAAATTCTGTTTGTATAAGCAATAGAAAAGACACCTTAAAGTGCAGCCTTTAAACTTAGCTTGTCTGGGTGTGGGCTTGGACAAGCCAAGCTGGCGTAGATAACTTGCTTCATGAACCCTTGTATCTGCAGTTCTCAGTTGAGAGAAGAAATTCACACCATTGTCTGCCACCACAGCTTGTCCTTCCAGTCTGTTTGTATGTGCTCCAAAATGCCTGCCTTCTCCTTCCAAGAGTTCAGGCTTCCCAGCTGGAACTGGGGCTTTGTTTTTCCCCAAGCCACCTCCACCCTCTGCTGTCTGTCACCTCCCCAAAATGATTCTTTTGATGACTCATTTTATTCTCCTCTATGTAGCCCACCACTGTTATCTTCAACCCTGTCTTTTCCTTCATGCCGTGACACTCCCTGAAGTGCCAACTGGGCAGAGTTTTTCTGATGCTGGCAGCTGTGTGCCTGGCTTTTTAACTAAGCTGATGCTGCTTTCTGTACTTTGAACCATACAAACAGTAGGCAAGATTTACCCCCTGGAGCTCAAGCATGTGCAATATCCCCCCTTTTTCCACTGGCAGGAAGACACCTTTAGACTCGGATGACAGTGAAGACTGCCCATGAGATCAGCTGAATCAGCACATTCCAAGCTGCCCTAACCTCAGTCTTCTTAGGCTTGCAGAGCCTGCAAAGTCATCAGCCCATCTCCAGGGTGCCTGGATGGTAAAGTTATTAGGTGGCTTCTGCAGGGGTGCACCTTACTGGAGATGAACATGTTGCTGGTAGGGCTTGAATGCTGACTTCTGCAAACAAAAGTCATCAGGACCCAGAAAACAAGTCTACTGTGCTAAGCACAGACTGGTGGAAAGAAGAGGCATTCCCAACCCCAGGAGGAATTGGGAAGATAAAATGGTAGGTTCCCTAGGGGAAGGGCATAAAAAAGTTAAAAATTGGATCCATCCTACTCTCTTAGGGCCTAAATGTATTGATGTAAAGACTAGGGATTAATGTTCTTATTTTCTCCCCTTTTTATCTGGTTACTTATGGCAGTAGAATTGTTTGTTGCTTTTCTAGTAATGGGAATGTAAGAAGATGCCCCCATACTGCAGCTTAATTGTCTTATGTAAAGTGAATGACTAGACTGGCACACACCTGTGTTCTTCCTTCAAGGACTGGTTCATATATGAGAAGCTATAGTGCACACTACTGCATTCCAGAGACAGGTCAATTCTCTCCTCTACATTACAGAGAGAGTATAAAATGCTAGCAGATCAGAGTGGCTTCGTTGTAAACACATGTGTAAGTGACTAATCCAGGTGCAAGGTAACAAAGAACTACTGTTAATCTCCCTTAGGACGTCATTTGTGCTGTCAGATTTATCCTCAAAGCAAAGCTAGCTGAATGCTCTGCTAAAGTTTGATTTCACTGTGGATTACACTTTCAGGTCGCGCAATAGCATTCAAGGCTAGAAGGGACCACTGGCTCATCTAGTCTGATCTCTTGTGTAGGCCAGGCCAGCAGGCTCACACTAGATCCAACAACTGAAATTAAAGCTAAGTATTACAGCCCATAGGAGACTAGACTATTCTATTCCACAGGCAGAAAATAGGAGGGACTGAGGTGCACCACTGCCCATTGCCCCAACAACAGCAGGGAAATGATTAAGTGAGATATACCCAAATAATCTTAGCAAGAGATGCACCCACATCCACACCACCCTCAAGGTCACTGCCAATCTGACCTAGGGGGAAATTCTGTCCAAACCCCACATCTGGTGATCAGAGAAAATGCTTGCTGCCATCCCAGAACCCTGGCCCAGTCCTTCTCATGTGCCATCTCTAGTCATGGCCATCCCTGCTGCTTCAGAAGGAGATCAAAAGTACTTTTCCTCCTTTGCATCACTATCATTCATTTCTTTAACATGAGTGAAGGCAGTGCTTTTCCCATTCATCAGTTGGTATTTTCAGGTGAGGAAAACAGACAGGAACTATAGCATTGTATATTCTGTTGTACATTGCATTTCTTCTGACCAGCTATAATGGCATCCAGCCCATTCATACATTAAAATAAGAGACTTTGGTGTGAATTATTGGTTTGTGTATTATGAGCAATGTAACCCATCCTATGAACTGATCAGTGGTAATAGTGGAAAACCAGTATACAGAATAGAGAGGTGGAGGGAAGGTTGCACCCTGTCCCATCATGTGAGGATCCACATTACATTTGTGGAATCTCTAATATAGAGAGTTAGAGAAGGAGATAGTTCTTAAAAGCTGTAAGATATTAATGTAAAGTTATTTCAATGTCTGTGGGGAGATGTTCATGGTTTAGGGTAGATCAAGGGGACATAGCCTGAGTAAGGTTAGGGAGACAACTTAAGAAAGCTTTCTTATAATATTAGGATGGAATATTCACAAACCTCAAGGGAGTTAGGCACTTATGCCTTCATATACCTTTCAAAATCCCAGCCTATGTTTACAGAAAAGCTTTCTAGAAGTGGACTTTCATTAAGCTAGATCTATTGGACTAGATTAGAAAGAATTAGTGGAATATTAAAGCATTTTAAGCCTAGAATAGACAAGCAACTTGGAAACACTATTATTCTACAAGGATGGAGGAGGACAGAGTAGGCTGGAGAAGGCAGACTCGACACCTTCATCTCATCTCCATTTTTACAATTCTGAAAGTCAAATCTCCATGAGTAGTTACAAGCTAACAAAGAATATGGACTCCAATATTCAGTGTTTGAAAGCCTGTTTGTTTAATACTTTACACGAGTACATGGTTTCTCTGAGATAAGCCTGTACACATTTGAGTTGAAAACAGAAGCTTATACTGGAGCTTTCTTGTCAAGAGCCATCTCAGTGAGTTTCTAGTCCAGTGGGCGGGGATTAGTGTCCTCTTGCTTTCTCATATATTCTGATGCATGTGACATTGTTCATGGTACATTCCTAAAAGGGGGGAAGTTACAGTACGATTCTAAAATGCTTCCATATGCAGTTCAACAAATACTATCACACGTAGTTTTCAGAGAACACTATGGGTATGTCTTCACTACCCGCCAGATTGGCAGCGATCGATCCAGCGGGGATTGATTTATCACATCTAGTCTAGACGCAATAAATCCCCCCTGAGCACTCCGTCAACTACTGTACTCCACTACCACGTGAGGCAGAGGCGGAGTCGACGGGGGAGCAGCAGCAGTCAACTCACTGCAGTGAAGACACTGTGGTGAGTAGGTCTAAGTATGTTGACTTCAGCTATGTTATTCACGTAGCTGAAGTTGCTTAACTTAGATCAATCCCCGCCCCCCCAGTGTAGACCAGGGCTTGGAGAAGCAACAATGAAGTGCTGACATAAGGTAGTGTTCTTTGCCTCCAAGATTTTCCCTCCAGATTTTTTTTTTCTTAAAGTTAGTTACTTGGTCATCTTTGCTACAGTTCAACTTGTAGAGCATTTACTGTTGAGATACTACTTTCAGTGATCAAATAGCAGGAATGAACTCACCACCACCATCTTCCCATCCACTAATCTTCTCTTTATTGTGGTCTCCTTGCCATTCCACTTCTGCACCTGAGTCAGTGAGCCATCATCTAAGGTTACAATACTCTACCAAAAAACAAACAAAAACCTCACATAAAGTAAAGTGTTTAGCCCACTGTCCTGCAGTGTTAGAAGTGATTCAGTTTGCAGAGGGTTAGGAAAGATTGGGGTTTTGCCTCTATAAGGCTTGTCACTTTGCCCCCATTGTTTAGCCCTCACCTTTGTTTTTCTGTCATCTGCTGTAGTTTCCTCAAACTCCTCCCCAAGCTTGAAGGAGACCTCAGTACTTTTGAAAGTGCTCTTGGTTTGGATTGTTAGCACATCCCCATCAATGCTGATAGTCACAATGGGTTTGGTTAGGCTGCCCAGTTTCCGGGTGGCTAAACTCACACCTGCAAGTTACACACGATGTCTCAGATACTTAGAGATAAACATTAAGGTCATGGGATAAAAGTTAAAGGAATAAGAATAGGACTAGTTTACTGTGCTCTCTGTACCAGCAGTTTGTTACCATAGTGTTTAGACCCTTTAATTCAACTGAGGTGAAGTAAAGTGTATATAGTAGTCTTACTAAGAAAGAACAACAGTGTTACAAGCACAAGTGTATCATGTCTCACAGAGAAGTCCTCTCATGTACAGTTTGAGTTAAATTACAGAAAGGCACATTAATCAATATCCTTGTTGAGGTAGCGTCTATAAGAGTCAGCAAGATATTCCAGTTCACTTATAAGATGAGCAAAGCTTTGTTGAAACAATGCTATAGGCCTAATTCTTCACTGATTTGCACTTTGAGTCATTCGTGCAAAGTGACAAAGAAAGACCAGTTAAGAAAGGTAGCATTTGGTAGTCACTTTGCACAGGTACAAATGACTACAGGAGATGCAATACAGTGGAGGCCTAGGCCCCATGTTACCTAGAATTTAAGTTTCATAATGTTTAGTTACCTCACCCCTCTATTCTCTCTTTTCAGTAGTCCACTATAATACCCCCCCCCCTCCCCAAAGACATACCTAGTCTTCCATTAAGAGCAGCCCTAGGGGCAGCATTTTTTGAGAACAGTTCACATCAGAGAGCCACTTCCCCTTGTCAGCTTACAGTTCTCAAAATAAACACCTCATTTCCCGTCTGAAAAAATGAGCACTAAGAAGCTGCAAAGTGCCAGAATCCCCAGGGCCAGAGAGAAGAAATGTAGGAGCAGAGTTCAACTAGAGCATATCCTTTCTAAATCCCACACATTACAACATTACTCACCCAGCTCTTTCATGTAGTCATCAAATTTTTCACTAGAGCGGAGTTTCCACGTTCCCAGGAACAGGTCACACATTGTGAGGATTTGCTAGGTAGACACACTCAAGAAAACAACTGTAGTTCTCAAAGAGAGAGCTAAGCAAAGAGCATAAGCTATATAGGCCCTGAAAGTCTGTTTTTAAAGCTGATCTGAACATGTGACATTCTGAGACGACCAATCAGGAAAGATATCATGGACACCAGTCAATAGAATTTTAGTTTGATTTCTTTTAGCACAAATCCACAGTCAGTAAATACAGCAAAAGATTAAAAAAATCACAATTGTAACCCCAATTTGAAACATAGCTTTTCCAGAAATAAAAAAACAAAATAAGAAAATCACCATTCCAAGACAAGAGCAGCACAGTCTTAAAGGGATGTGTGAAGGTTCAAGAAGTTAATTGTTTAAAAAAACTCCTAATAATATTCCATAATAATGTTATTTATAAAGCACTTGGGCCATAGGTGCTGGAACTAGAGGTCCTGGGGGTGCGGCAGCACCTCCTGGCTTGAAGTGGTTTCCATCACATACAGGGTTTACAGTTTGGTTCAATGGCTCTCAGCACCCCTGCTTGGGCCCAGATGCCCAATTTTAACTTCTACAATGGCTCTACACCAGCAGAATGTTCCCACTGCCTTAAGGGCTGCTTTTTGGCACTGGAACTTCAAAGGCAGTTAGAAAGAGGGTCGAGCAAATGATGCATTGGCCACTATGGTAAAAGCTCAGTTGCCTTCTAATACTAATATTAGTTATTATTTGTGTTTAGACATAGTGCTTAGAGGCCCAATCGAGATCAGGGCCCCATTGTGCTAGGTGTTGTTCAAACACATAACGAGATAGTCCGTGCCCCAAATAGCTGACAATCTAAATACACAAGGCAAAGGGTCGGAGGGGAAACAAAGGCACAGTGACTTGTCCAAGATTACACAGCAGGTGAGTGCCAAGAGCTAAGAATAGAATCCAAGCCTTCTCTGGGTCCCACTCTAGTGCTCCAATCACTAGAGCACACTTTCCCTGATATAAATCACAATAGTGAAACTTCTAAGGGTAGGTGGTGCCAGAACACAGATACATGCCAAGATGCTGCTCAATTGGAGAGTGCGTGGGGGGGCGGGGAGTTAGGTCTCAAATATCACCAAGCCCCTTCCATGACTTTAAAAACTAACAAGACCACCTTAAAATCAATCTGTTACCTTATAGATAGCCCATTTAAGATTGCTAGTGATTGTGATCATCACAACAATGCTCAGTCTTTACAAGCTATAACTAATGAAGACTTGCTGGATGCCCAGCTAAGAGAGATGTGCAGTAATTGACCCTCGGCATGTGTTGCAAGGCACATGTTGAGAAGAGTGCAGCCTGTGCATGTAATGCGGCTAGTCAGACACATGGATTTCCCTGGAGCCCCTTTACAGAATCAGCGCTTAAACCAACAAAGAGCAGGCACTTCATTGGAGAACCCTCTTAGATACTCCAGTAGAGCTTCAGAAATTTACCAGTTTAACTGACCTGAAATCTCCTCCCTGCCCAAGCATACCACACTTTCTGCTACCTGAACCTTGACGGAAAAAAAGATCTGCTGCCTGGTTTGCTCAGAGAGGTCCAGCTTTATTAGGAATCTCCTCAGTAAGGTCCCTCTCCTCAAAACTCACTTCTAACATGAAGCCTAGGAGTGCTGGATGTGTTCTGGTGTGTTGTGTATGAAATCTGTTGCTTGTGTTCTGCAGGAGGTCAGATGATCATAATGCTCCCTTCTGGTCTCAAAAATCTATTACTCTAACTATATTTGTTTAATAAAGAGGGGAGAAATGCAACAAGAAGTAGGGAGCATAAATTTCTATAATCAAACCTTTCCATGGCTCTACCAGTGTTTTTGCTGTCCATCTGTTTAGATTGTAAGGCCCAGATCATCAAAGGTATTTAGGCACCTATCTCCCATTGATTTCAATGAACGTCAGGTGCCTAAATACCTTTGGGGATCTGGGCACAAGTTTCTAAGAGCAGGAACATTGTCTCCTTTCCTGTCCTATTCTGCACTAAGCACGCCATTGGCACTTAACAAATAGCAATAGAATTCCGTGGATAGGAACAATACAATATATTTTAATAGATGTGCAACTATAATGGGATTAGGATAAACTCTGACCCAGATCCTGCAACTAACAACAGAGTTCCACATGGACAGAGAGCCACTCATGCACATTCAGTTGCAGGAAAAGGGCAAAAATCTGTTCTTGGGGTCATAGCAAGGTCTAAGCAGGTGCAAGAAATATCAGCTGAACAGAAGCTGAGTCAAACTCCAATCCTGCAAAAATTTACACGTGATTAACTTTATTAAGCACTGTGAGTTGTCCCACTGATCAGGGCCTAATGCTGCAGACTTTTCTTCCTGAACAAAATGCTTTTTAAATATTTTTCTTTAAGGCAAAGTATTTTTGAATGCTAAAGACCATTAAGTGCTGAGGACACAGTGATCCATGTGCCAATGAGGATAAAGGAATAACAACACTATGACCTACTAAAAAGGAAAAAAAGAGAAATGCTCATAATTGGAGTTCCTGATATTCTCTCTCACCATTGGGCATCCCAGAGGATCACATGGTCAAGGCTCCTTTTTAAAGAGGCTATGTGGTCTTATAGAATTCATACCATCTTCCTGTCTGATACTGAGAACTGTTGCCTGATTCCTGCAAAAGCCTGTTTAATAAGCTTCACATAATGTGTGATCTATTTGTAGGCACCTGGAAACTCATTTCCAGTGAAAACTTTGAGGACTATATGAGAGAACTAGGTAAGGAATGCTATGTGGGGTTACCTCTGGTTATAGATCTGTGTCTGCATAGGGAAAGATAACTGAATTTGCATTTTAATCCAGCTTTCTTCTTCTTCCTGGCTTTGGGAACTTTCCTGTACTATTCATGAAGGGCTTTTCTCTCTCCCCCCCCCCCCCTTCCCTGGCTGATAAACTGTCTTAGCCACACAATCTTAAACTGCAGAGTTCTTGGGGAAGCTAGTTGCTTGGTTTAGTGTGGTCAAGCTTCTTAATGTAGAAGGAATTGGACTGGAGGGAGTAGTATCCTGTTAATTGAATAATGCATAATTAATTTCTAGTAGAAATAATTCAGTAGTGCTATTGTCTGAGGTAGAAAAATCTATTGACATGCTCAGTGCCTTGGAAACACAAAGCAGTAGAAAGCTGAGACTATAATGAGGTCAGTAATTAAACACCTGTCTAATCTGGATTTCTGTCTAACTGTTTCATTGAAGTACAATCTTATGTTGATATTGGAGTACTAGAATTTGTGGTTCATTGGAACTGGAATTTGTTAAGGTCTGGAAGTAGTTGTGGCTAGCTGGCTAGTGTGCTTTTAAATTAGGGAATTGCATGGACTCCTGACTAGATACCTGGAGAAGTCTTGACTGGGTAATATGCTTCTCTAAAAACTCCTAGTTTTAAGTTGAAGTTGGTTTTAAAGGGTCTTCTCTCCCATAGACTGACTGGGGACTCTGACTAGCATATTCTGAGTTAGTACTGTAATCTAACAAGCCTTTCATTTAGAGACTAGAAGCAAAATTCTCAAACAGACTTGAGCACCCTGGAAAATTCTCCTAAATCTTATGGAGAGCACTAGTGTTCCCAGCTTCTTTCCTAAAATTTTCCTTTTAGTCACTTTTCAACTGCTACTAGTTCTGTAGCAAACAGTGGTTTGGGGAAAGCAGGGGGGATCTAAATAATTCTAAAAATGTTTATGCTCTTTGGAGGTAAAAGGTTGCATAACTTGGTGAAATTGACTCACCAGGATTCTCTGGGCTCTTAAACTCCAGGGGCATATACAGCTGAATGTTTAATTCACTAAAAGGATTTAATTTGCATTGCACTTCAGAATAGTTGCTGTACAAAAAATATCCTGACTTCATATTCCCTGGACTGGGCTTGGAATGGCTTTTATCAGAAGCTTCAGGCAGTCTTGAAATGCAGGATTGCTAAACATAAAGAGCAAGGACAGATTCTTGTGGAAACAAGTCAAATGTGTTAAATCCCTGATCCCCTGCCTCACCTAGTGTTGTTGCTTTCAACTAAGGGAAGAGGGTGTTCTGAAAGTGAATAGACTATCTAATATAGTCTCCTGTCTGATCTACAGGTGTGGGCTTTGCTACTAGGAAAATGGCTGGTGTGGCCAAGCCCAATGTAATCATAAGCACCAATGGAGATGTAATAACCATCAAAACAGAGAGCACCTTCAAAAATACAGAGATCTCTTTCAAGCTGGGTGAGGAGTTTGAGGAGACCACCGCAGATGACAGGAAAGTTAAGGTGAGTCTTCCTTAAAATCAGCTGGGGTTGTGGGAGGGAAGGGATTTCAAAATTGTCCTTTAAGTTAGCATGTCTAACATGGAAAAAGTGCCACAAGTGTTCTGCAGAACCACAGATACCTGGTCGGTTAATGTTGGACTTGTGTACAAATCTCCTTTAGCCTGCAGGACACAGACTAAATAGCAACACTTTGTTTCCTTGTCTCTGCAGAGCATCATAACACTAGACAATGGCTCACTGATTCAGGTGCAGAAATGGGATGGAAAAGAGACCACATTAATAAGAAAATTGGTGGATGGGAAGCTGGTAGTGGTGAGTTAATGCCTGGTATTTAATCACTGAATGCAACGTGTTCTATATTGGCTTCTAATGAGGTGGTGGGATGGAAAAATGTAGGATGTGAATTATGATAGACTGGGGGTGGGGATGTAACTTCCAAACTAGTGAGAGACTTGCACATTAAAATTCAGGAGTGTTAAAGATGGAAGATCTGGAGAAGTCTTCAAGGCATGTACATTCTTTTTACCCTTCCCTCTGCCTATCCCAAACTGAGGTGGAGAAAAATGTGCATATAAAGCTGTGTAACAATGAATGGGTGAAAGTCCAAAACTCAAATTCTCATTAAAAGGGACAAAACTTTCATGAAAACCTATGTCTTGACCAGTTGTAGTAAATAGCCATTCCAGCTTTTATAATATCTAAATACTCCCCACAGAGCCACTATCACAGCATGATAGTCTAACACATTGACTGGCAAGCTTGCATCATTGCTTGTCAGTCAACATACCACAATGATGATGTGATCTGTCACTGCTATATTTCTTCCTGCTCTTCTCATTGCCTGGGTCCTGGAAGAGAATTTTTGTAGCAACTCAACCCAGGATGTTGCAGAGAACCTATATGGGCAGTTTCTATGCAAGTAAGTAAATGGTGCCTGTGCTCCCTCCCCATGCTGTCTTGGATATTAAAGTACTCCTGTCAGGTTGGCCTCCAGCTGAGACCAAACAGTGATTGAGGCCTATGTGCCCCTTAGGTACAGGGAGTTCTGAATAAAAGCATTAAGCTCTCAGCCTGAGTTGTTCCCTTTCAACTTGCTTGAAGGGAGGTGTGGAAGTGTTATCTAAAGCTTGCTATTGGTAAAAAAGTGAGTGCTTGACATGCTGCCTAACATGCATTTGTTCAACAATCTGTCCTTCTAGGAATGTACCATGAACAATGTTACCTGCACTAGAGTCTATGAGACTGCATGAAGAAACCCGATCTCCACAATGGTCTGGGAATCTAACATGTGGAGAACCAGCTCAGTTCCAGGAGTGAAGCTCCACAGGTCTGCTTTGTGACCGAACCAGACTGTTTACAGACTTTGGCTATGACACTGCTTTGGCATAATCTGAACTCTTGTGGTTATTCAATAAAATGTTCAACTGTCTAGAAATGGTGTTGGAATTTGTACAACATAGCACTAGCTAATGGGTGGTGGGCCTGCCCAAACTGGGACCAGGGTGTGCACTAACTTCTGACTCCCTTCATTACTATGGCAAGAGTAGGTAGACACAACATTAACGAAGATCAATACATTCACCACTTAGGAAGCCCTACTTAAGGATAGGTGCTTAACAATGTCCACCCTCAAGGCCTAATTTACTCTAGCCCCTGTTCCTATAACACAATTATCCTCTAGATCCAAAACAAGTGATAAAGACAGGAGCACATGATCTTCTAGTGTATTCCCTATAATAGGGATTGAAATAACTGCTTTTTAAAGAAAAGCAGTTTAACTTTAGAGGATCATGATAGAGCTAAGTCTCATTTCAACACAGCCTTTTATGAGGTCTAACCTTTCCAGGTCAAAAAAGGCACTACACAAATCATTGTAGAGGCTTTAACTTGTCCTGATAGGTGGTTTCTTTATCTGCCTACATATGGGCTGGTATACTGACCAATGCTTAAATCCATTAGCTGTATTCCAGGGAGTGGGGGGTGGCAAATATCCACTGGTGACTTGTATGCATACATGAGAGAGGGGAAATAATCTGATACCTTTTCACACTGCAATTAGGCAATCTGCTGACTTTATAATGGGTCTAATTCTGCTACCTTACACTCACTAAATAGTACCTTACTCAGGTGCAGACCCCTTATCTCTACAGGGCTGTCTGCAGACAAAGATACTTCACAACACGAGTAGAGAGCAAAATCTGTCCCAATCCAAGCAGCACTCCTACAACTGATTTAAATGAACTTGTTCCATTTCTGGATCACTTAATTCAAAATACTAATTTTAGGTCACTTTACTAGTGTTTGTTGCTAGGAGGCTACAACTCTTAATGTGTTCCTGCCCCACATTCAGGGCCTGAGTGTGTGACTTGCTTGCCTCTACATTGTTCATAGCATCCACTGATAATTTCTGAAGAAATGTTCTCAGCTGTATTCCATCATGTGTGTGCCTTCTCCCCCTCGCATGTTATCTGGTTTGGTGGGAGGTAAAAATCAGGAAATGCTGCAGAAAAGATAGACTTGCTGGGGGAGGGGGAGCATGTTGATGGAGCAGTTTCAAGCAGTAGGGGGGAGAGGAGGCCCAAAGCACTTGTAGCTTAAAGTGAAGCAGCTCCTTCAGAAGAAGAAATCTGCACTTCTGTATAACATTAAAACAGTTTTAAATTTCTAATTACTTTAAAATAGTTAAATCATAACCACACCCTCATAGCAGCATTGTTCAGGATAATACTGCAATTTGGATGGCAGAAGCACTCTTCCTTAAATGAAAAACAGCTGATTCATAGGGTTATAGCAATGGTGACAACACCTTTGTGCACCAGTTGTGCATCTGGCTATACTTCTCAAAGCTCTTCTGACAGAACTCATTCTCAATAAGCCTGAGACAGGTAAATAGTTACAATTTTCTAAAGGGGAAAGTTGATACAGGAATGGAATGACTCCTCCAGCTGATACAAGAAGACTTTCTTCCTCCAATTTAATATTGGATCTTTGTTTTCCATACTATGTGAAATGGAAGTTCTTTAGACTGAGAAAATCACATTTCTCACAGGGCGAGAAGCGCAAAAAAAAAAAAAAAAAAATTAAAAACCTAAAACAGGAAGAATACCTTTTAGAAATAGAAAACATTCCAGGGCAGGAGCACTAATACAGGCAAGCAGTGCACAAGCATAAAAAGGTATGGTGAATCCATTATAACACAGTGCTCTCAGAATGGCAGGCAGATACTTTAGTCAAGAGGTGAGAGAGGTCTCAATGGGTCAGGTGTGCTAAAAAGCCCAGAGTCTACAGGTGGGGCTAAAAGAGCTCAACTTCCCTTAGGCCCCTACATATGGACCCTATTTTCCAAACGGATCAGTATCCAATGTACTAATCTCCTTTTGAAAATCAAGCTGCTGCTTTTGATGCCAAAATGGGTACTAAGCTCTTTTGCATGAACTTAAGCCTAGATTATCAACACACACAGGGCACTTAAAACTTAATTTATTATAAACTCCAATACATTGGCACTATAGTGTGTTTGGATGTTTTAATTTAACAATTTCAACCATTCATATTAGTGATGCTGCTTTAAAATATGCCTGTGTACAACAGTCTTTTTCTTGAAGAAAGAGCTAAGTGGAACTTTCTTAATTTAGCTGGAGTTTATCTGGTGTACAGAAAGATGGCATTGTCTCCTATGCTCAAACCCTGCATGATGAAAGACGAATGAGTATAATGTACTAAATGTCACAGTAGAATTTGTGATTGGTAAGTAGTCTTTATAATTAACAAGCAAAGCCTCTTTTCTTGTATCAGGTGTCATATCTTCTATCATCTCTGTTATGATCAGTCTCTAATTGACTTCTCTATGAGGGCACACAATGGCAGAATGTTAGTAATGAAGTCAATTAGAGAATGACCAGAACAGAGATCCTGAACACAATCACCATCATGTTTTGGGGATGCTGAGATCCAAGCTCTAAACTGACTGGTCCTCATCCTTTTCAAATTGCTTTTCAATTTAGGGCAAATAAATCATAATATAGCAGCATACTGGCTACTAGTGCTGTCAGTTCATTATGGCCTCTCCATTTCTTTGTCTTTCAGCATCTATTTTTTCTTTCTTTTCCAGGGTTCCTTCCCCACCCCATCCCATTTTTTGTCATAAACTACATCTAAAAGCCTAACTACATGCAACATGAATTTTGCATGAAAGTGATCCAATATTCTCTGTATCTGTGTAGCACTCAGGTCCAGATCCTCAAAGGTATTTAGGTGCCTAACTCCCATTGATTTCCATGAGAGCTAGGCACCTAAATACCTTTGGGAATTTGTGCCCCAATAAATTGATAGTGGGAAATTAAATCACCCCCACATTTTTCCCTATCTGCCAGCTTCCTGTAGTCTCTTCTCCATTCCACTTCTGCACTTGAACTAGTGAGCCATTCTCTAAGGTTACAACATTGTGAAGAGACACAAGGTTGGAAATAATGAGTATTTACCACCAAAGTCCTTCAGTTTAAAAATGAAGCAGCTCACCTAATTCTCAGCAAGTCCCATGGTCTATGTACCTAGTGCATGAGGCACCTTTGAGTTCCAGTAGGACATTTTCTCCAACTATTAAATTTGCCTCATTAATCATTTGCAGATTTCTTAATAAGTGACACTGAGAAAAAGCCACCCATTTACACCCATATCCAGCAACTATTTTTTACCTTGATTTTAATGTCAGGGGCGGTAGTTTCTTCAAACTATTTACCCAGTTCAAAGGAAATCTCAGTATTTTTGAATGTGCTCTTGGTTTAGATTGTCATTGTGTCTCTGTCACTGCTGATGATCTCCCACTAGATTTTTCCAACTTCCTAGTTTCCTATGGTATGGCTAAACCCTTTTCTTTGAGTCAGATAAGATACCAGCTCAGACTTTAAATATCATGCAAAAGTCATTGAGGGATGAAAGAAGGAAGACCAGGGTTAGTTTTCTGCTGAAATTCCCTACTTCAGCTCTTCCCCATTAGGGTGACCAGATGTCCTGATTTTATAGGGACAGTCCCGATTTTTGGGTCTTTTTCTTATATCTTTGGGTCTTTTTCTCCTATTACCCGCCCACCCCCTGTCCCAATTTTTCACATTTGCTGTCTGGTCACCCTACTCCCCATACACAATTGATGGTGAATATTTAGGCACTTTGGCCTAAGTTTTCAAAACATGATTTTGGGTGTCCTGCTTGAGTGACTTAAAGGGGCCTGATTTTCAGATGTAGATGCTCAGCACTTTCTGAAAATAAAGCCCCTTTATTTTGGACACCGAAAAATCAAGGCATCCAAAAATATTAGTCACTTAAAAATATTAGGCACTGATGTAGAAATTGGGCCTCATTCTGATCTCACTTAAATCTAAAGTAATTCCATTGATGTCGGTAGAGTTCACACCAGTGCAAAAATGGTGTGAAATATGAATCAAGCCTAATGTATTAAATGGTTGACTAAAATATTGCCTCCATTATATTTCTTTCACACACTATTTTTGTTATTCTATGTTTAAAATATCCAAGTTTGCATGGCAATACTTTTTTTCAAATAAAGGCATGCTTCTGGTTGCTTATGGCACTGTTATTCTCTAGGGTGCAATCTTGGCACCACTGAACTAGCAAAACTTCAGTGGGGGTCTGAGTTTCACCCAAGATTTTTTGTTTTTACTATTTTCTCCATTATTCCATGAGGAAATGAAATTAAATTAACTGGATGATATTTGTCCAGATCTTCTTTCTTTCTTTCTTTTGTAAAATTTGTAACCGCATTTGCTTTCTTTCAGTTTTCTAATTACATTCTCTTTGAAAAGGAGAATCTGCATCTAGACTTTACTCCTGGACTGTTCATTCATGGCTCCTGTGCTATCTATTGTTCACTGCTACTAATTCACTGAGGTAAATGAATTTTATTCTGATCTTAATCTGACAAAGGGAAATGTAGCACTATCTTTCCCCCACTCACCTGAGCTCAGAATCCCTGTCTCTTTTTAATTTGCTTAGGACAAAAGGTTTGGGCTTCAAGATATGCTATTTCCACTTGTGATGGTGCTGGTATTTCTTGCTATTCTTCTTTCTAGGCTATAAATCCTTTGAATGAGCTGCTGTTTCTGCGTAGGGGCACAAGGATGGATGGTAGCAACGTCGACGCTGTTTGAGTAGCTTAAGAATGGCTTTTTGTCTGTATAATTAATGCACTGTCACTTTCGTTCTTAACGTTACTGGTACTGCAGTATAGCTGCTGTATTCTGACTAAGGGCCTGCACGATGCATTAGTCCATGCTAGAGGGTGTAAATTCTAGTGCACAATAATGTCTGATGCACTAACTGGCCTATGTGGACCCTTCTGGTGTGCAATAAATGTTTCCCAGTGCATATTAACTTAATACTGTTTGAAACGAGACTACACTAGGGGACATTTTGTGGACTTGCAGGTTCCACATGGGCCAGTATATGCTAGTGCACACTTGAATTCACACTCCTCTAGTGCAGACTAATACTCCAGGTAGACAAGCCTTAATCCTCTCTCTTGGCATGTCTTAGGGCTGGTCTACACTGGGCGGGGGATCGATCTAAGATACGCAACTTCAGCTACGTAGCTGCGTATCTTGCGTATTTGCGTATTTGCGTAGCTGAAGTTGAAGTATCTTAGTTCGACTTACCTGGCCGTCCTCACGGCGGCAAGTCGACTGCCGCGGCTCCCCTGTCGACTCCGCTTACTCCATCTGCCGAGGTGGAGTACGAGCGTCAATTCAGGGATCGATTTATCGCATCTAGATGAGACGCAATAAATCGATCCCCAATAGATCAATTACTATCCGCCGATCCGGCGAGTAGTGTAGACGTGGCCTTAGGGCCTGATCCTACGAGTTGCTGATCACTTTCAAGTCCCAGTGACAGCAACAACTAATTGCCTTGTAAAAGTGCTGCCCTTTGGATAGGAACATTAAATGGAAAAACTGAAGAATTCCAGTTGACTAACCATAGTAGGTGTTGTATCAACCAGGCAAGGTATTAACAAACTTCAACAGTTCTAATAATCACATGCAGCATCTAAACACCACAGTAGGATCCTTGTATAATTCACATGGGGACGCTTTGTGAAACAACAGAAGAATCTGACTTAGAAAAAGTGTCCTAACCTCTTGGGTAAGGGGGCTGCCTTTGTTTATACTTTGAAACATATGTGATACATTAATGTATGCTTTGGAAAATGTGTCATATGGACAACATCTGATAAGATTAACATCAATCTTCATTTTGTGGATTTACTCTCATGTTGGCACTTTTATACTTTTTTTTTAAATGTTCTGCTTTTGGTACTTTTCATTCCCCTGTATTTCAGATATTCCTCAACCACTGCAACACTGGGATCAGGACTGTGCCATAGAGCAGGGCAGAAAATGGGTTTCCTGTCCTGCGTGAAGTTTTGTGAGTTGAAAAAAATTCCAATTTCACAGTGGGATAAAACTGAGACCTTTTGAAAATTTTCACAGCTATCAGAGATGCAACCTCTTCCCACCGCACCCCCGGTCACTCTGCTTTCCTCTTAAGAAAACGGAAAAGACTGTCTCTCTTTCTCCCATAATGAATATTTAATTATTTATACAAAGTAAAACAGCTTCAACAGTAGAGCTCTACCTCAGAATAGCAAATAGCCTAGTGGTTAGGGCACTCACCTGGGCTGTAAATGACCTGGCTTCAAATCCCTGTCCCGAATCAGGTAGTACAGGGGCCTGAAACTGGTTCTCCCATGTCTCTTGCATCCCCAGTGATTAGAAAGGTGGCAGCCCTAACTGGTCCTCTCATGGAAGAAGTTTCAGGTTTAACTAATCAGCATTTTGCAACAAAAAAATGTTTTATCAAAACATTCCCAACCAACTCTACTGGTAGTAATGGAAGCTTAACTTGACTAGCTTACTTTTGTCAATATTATGAGATACCTGATGGAATAAAAGTAGATTCTTTACATATACAGTTGCATTTAATAATGTAAGGCCCAATCCTCCCCCTGCTCTCATGGTATGGCCCAGAGATCACAACATGTTACTACCATTCTTCATATCATTTCCACACTCAAATATGATCCCCTTTTCATTGCTCCTGGATACCACATTTGGAATCTCAATATTGGATAGAGGCCCCAACTCAAGCTTGAGCTGATATAAATGCTGTTTCTTCTTTCCATCATGACAACCTGAGACGCAACCCCACCACCTATATTCCCAATATTCTGCATATTCTTACAGTGTAAGCCTGAGAACCCAATGTGCATAATATAGTCCAGAAACATGAGCACATTATAATCATGCAAAAAAGACCATATGATCAGAATTCATATACTTCAGAAAGAAGAATTTCATGTCTTCCGAGTAGCAGGTAGCATAGTTTCCTCCTAACTAAGGAGCATTTGGGAAGGTAAGGGGCAAAATACGAGTGATGTTGATGCTGTTACTCCTTTTGACCCAAGTTGCTGGTCAAAGTTCAGGGCCCTATTGGTTGTTTCCAGTAGGAAGAGAAATTGATGATAGAGCCAAGTATTTTCTTTGATTCAATCTTGTTTATTTACAAAGATTATATATAATGTTCTGTTTCCTGCACTCAGTAGGAATCAAACAGCAGGAGACAGCTACTTTGCTCACTATTTCAAATCTGCCTTTCCAGACAGCATTCTGTGCCCCAGAAGCTTTCTCTCTCAGCTTTTTGTCAGGACCTCATTACCAGCACTTCTGCTATGTCTGTCTACCTAGCTTGTGCTCTCTTTCTCTCTGTCCACGCCACCCTCACCCCCAAACACACGTACACCAATCAAAGCCCTAGTCCAAGCATTTGAAAACCCTTGGGCCACATCATTTATTTTCTATTCAAGCTTTTTCATGTGCTTTTGTTTGGTGCTACTGAAATTGTTTCTTTACATTTATCCTGAAAGAAAAGCAGTGGATACACCCAACCCATAACAACAAGGTTTAACCCAACTCACAACAATACTTTCATTTCAGAGTTCCAAAATTTTTGTTATTTCTTTGAACTACAGTGATCTATACTCCTGTCTTTCAAACGTGTTTGCTAACTGCAACACTGTAGTTATAAAATGAATGGTCCTTTTTAGAAGCTGAACTTTATATGTCTGCAAATACATAGGTTCTAAGTTATGCAATTTAGATAATGGAACTCTAAAACAGGGGTTCTCAAATCACCACTTAATGGCCTCTCATAGTCATATCCCTGCCATTCATTATATCATGAACCACCTCTCTTCTCCTCCTGTCCACTAGTCATGGGGGAGGGAAAAACAGCAGGGTGTTTTTTTTTTTTGTTTTTTTTTTGTTTTTTTGTCTTTTCTCTTAATAGTGTGATGAAAAGAGCATTTCACAGTTTGTGATGAGAGCTCCAAGCGGAAGGGTAAAAGACAGAGCAGAATAAAGAAAAACATGTTTAAAAGATCAAATACACATGTCATTTTGAAGGTGACTCATGAGAGAAAGGTGGTTCAGTACTTTAAGTACAGAGTGTTCTGCCTCCAGCTCTTCTCTGTCTCATAGATTCATGGACTTTAAGGCCAGAGGGGACCATCATGATCATATAATCTGACCTCCTTCACATTGCAGTCCACAGAACCTCGCCCACCCACTTCTGTAATAAATCAATAATCTCTGGTTGAGTTACTGAAGTCCCCAAATCTTGATTTATAGGCTTCAAGTTACAGACAAGCCACCATTTACTTTAGTTCAAACCAGCAAGTGACCCATGCCCTACACTGCAGAGGAAGGCAAAAAACAACAACAACAAAACCCAGGGTCTCCGCCAATCTTACCTGGGGGAAGATTGCTTCCCAACCAGAAATATGGTGATCAGTTAGACTGTGTGCATATGGGTCAGACCCACCAGCCAGACAGCTGGGAAAGAATTCTCCATGGTAACTCAGAGCCCTCCCCATTTAGTGTCCTATCTCTGCCCAGTGGAGATATTTACTATTAGCAGTCACAGATGGGCCATATGCCATTGTAGGCAATCTCCTCATATATTCCCCTCCATAAACTTATCAAGCTCAGTCTTAAAACCAGTTAAGTTTTTTTGTCTCCACTAGTCCCCTGAAGGCTGTTCCAGAACTTCACTCCTCTGATGGTTAAAAACCTTCATCTAATTTCAAGCCTAAACTTATTGATGGCCAGTTTATATCCATTTGTTCTTGTGCCAACATTGTCCTTAACTTAAATAATTTCTTTCCCTCTCTGGTGTTTGTAGACCGCAATCATATCTCCTTTGTTAGGGTAAACAAGTCAAGCTCCTTAAATCTCCTCTTGTAAGGTAGATTCTCCATTCCTCTGATCATTCAAGTAGCCCTTCTCTGCACCTGTTCTCATTTGAATTAATCTTTTTTAAACATGGGAGGCCAGAATTGCACACAGTATGCCACATGAGGTCTCACCAGTGCCTTGCATAATGGTAATAACACGTCCTTATCTCTGCTGGAAATATCTCACTCGATGCATCCTAGGATTGCACTAGCCTTTTTCATGGCTGCATCACATTGGCGGCTCATAGTCTTCCTGTGATCAACCAATACACCCAGGTCTTTCTCCGCCTCTGTCATTTCCAACTTATACGATCCCCTCTTATAGCAAAAATCCTTGTTAGCCCCTAAGTGCATGACTTTGCACTATTAAATTTTATCCCATTTCTATTATTCCAGTTTTCAAGGTCATGTATGATTATTTCAGTTCTCCTCCATACTGGCAATACCTCCCAACTTTGTGTCATCCACAAATTTTATTAGCACACTCCCACTTTTTGTGCCAAGGTCATTAATAAAATACTAAATAAGATTGGTCCCAAGACCAATCCTTGAGGAACAACACTAGTAACTTCCCTGCAGCTTCACAGTTCAATTTTTGAGCATGACTCATGTACTCTCCCCTTTAACCAGTTCCTTACCCAACTTTTGATTCTAGTATTAATCCCCATCTTTTCCAATTTCCCATGTGGAACTGTATAAAATGCTTTATTGAAATCCAGGTAGATTAGATCGACTGCATTTCCTTTATTTAGAAAATCGGTTATCTTCTCAAAGAAAGAGATCAGGTTGGTCTGGCACAATTTATCTTTTGGCAAACCATGTTGTATTTTATCCCAATTACCCTTATGTCCTTAACTACCCTCGTTTTTAAAATCTATTTTAACACCTTGCATACAACTGAGGTCAAACTAATGGGCCTGTAGTTTCCCAGATCACTTTTTTTCTCCTTTCTTAAATATAGGTACTATATTTGCAATTCTCCAGTCAGAGAGTATGACCCCTGAGTTTAAGAGTCATTAAAAATCCTTGCTATTGGGCTTGCAATGTCACATGCCAGTTCCTTTATGTTCTATTGGATGGAGATTATTCAGATCCCCCAATTTGGTCCCATTCATTTGAGTTTGGCTTCCATTCAGAGGTGGTAATTTCTACTTCCATATACCTGTTCCCATTAGTTGCCCTGCCACTGACCCCAATGCTTCATTACCCTCATTAAAAACTGAGGCAAAGTATTCATTTAGGTGTTGGGCCGTACGTAGATTATCTTTAATCTTCACCCCATCCTAAGTGCTTAGCGATCCCATTTCTCTTTCCTTGTTTTCTTTTTATTTATATGTCTAAAGAACCTTTTACTATTGGTTTTAATTTCCTTTGCAAGGTCCAACTCTCAGTGGCTTTTGGCAGTTCTCACTTTTTTCCTATGCTTATTGACCTTCAAGAGGTAGCTTTCCTTGCTGATCCATCCCATCTTCCATTCCTTGAAGGCTTTCTACTTTCTCTTAATAACCCTATTTGAGATGGTTGTTCATCCAGCTTGGTCTGCAACCCTTTCCTATGATTTTTCCCCCCCGGGCTTGGGATGCAGGCTTCAGCTAGCTTCTGCAACTTTGACAAAGTAATTCCAAGCCTCCCCCACATTCAGATCTTTGTGAGATGACCCACGTGTGGCTTTAGCTTAATTCACTGGCACCAGGATGACAATAGCAGTGATGATGGTGGCAGTGGAAGATGTGGTGGTGTTGGGAGGAAGGCAGCATTAATGTTCACAGTGGGGTGGTGACGTGCTTGGCATCATGATTTGTCTCAGATACTACAGCAGCATCACTGAAATGTTCTCCTGGCACTACAACAGTAACCTCATGTGCTGGCCCCCACGCCATCCTGATTATTCTGCTTTATTCAGTGGAGGAAACAGTGGCAGGCGTAACACTGAGTCTTGGTACTAACACAAGTGGCTTTGGACAAGGTGTGCATTGTCTTGCCCCTGACGTTGTTTCTCCTGGTTGGTCAGTCTTGAGAATTACAAGTTGGGGGCATCTTTATAAAGAAGCTATTGAGGCATGCATAGCTCACACAGTCCTTTTGCCACCCACTGAGAGCTGCTGCTGTCATTGCCTTTCTCCTGAGGGACACTGCCTCACAAAGCCAATATAATGTGCAACCGGTTTGTGGGAACCTGGAAACTTGTCTCCAGTGAAAAATTTGATGATTATATGAAAGAATTGGGTGAGAAATGCTATTTTTATAAGCTTTGCTTGGAAATGTCTCTTATTTTCTTCTATTTGCTCCTGGAAAATGTCTTTTCCCCGGGCCTGGGGACTCTTCACTGTGGTTATATCTGTGTTATAGTTCTTTTCTTCTTCTTTGTTTTTTCTGTTTCAATTTCAGCATCTTAAAATGAAAAGGAGAAATCTTGGGTTTGTTATAATACATTTACTAACTAACTGATCTGCATCTCTTACTCCCATTTAATGAGAAATGGAAAAAAACATATTTGTTGTCCCTCTTGCATATACTATTAAACTTAGAACTTACAATCACTTACTGTATTCTGTCAACTTGTGATGGTGCTGCTGTCTCCTGACACTGAGCTCCCTGGGTTCTAAATCCATGAATGAATCCATCTGTAACTGAGAAATGCTGGGAATAAAACAAATTAGACATTGTTTTTTTAGTTTAATACTGGCTTCATCATTTTCTAATGATGGCACTGGCAGTCAGTCTGAGCATTACTGTTGCTGAGACTTTAATTCCCTTTACTTTAAAGGTTAAAGAGAGTAGCAGAATAATTCCAGTTGACTAACTACAGTCAATGTTGGGTATAAATTCAGCTAGGGAGGTTTTTGTGACAATACCAGGCCTTAAGAAAATTATTTCAGCATTGAATATGTGCAGTGACTAATGCTGTACTTTACAAATACTTCAATCTCACTGTACCTAGTACCTTTCATGGAATTCAGCACATCATAGAATTTACAAAGATGGTAACTATTATTACCAGCCTTTTACATTTAAAAAACCGAGACACAGCAAATCAGAGGCAAAAGGAGGAATAGAAGTCTCAGAGGACTGCTCTAACTAGTTTACCAGGATATGGGCTGTGTGGTATAGCGAACCTTGTAAAAGGAGCCTTATAGATGGCAGTTGTATTTGTAGCTTTTTGCTCCCATTCACTCTTATATTTGAATTTTTCTCTATTTGACATGTTTACGTTTCACTGATGTTTAGATGTTCCAGAGATAGTGTTGTAACTACCCTTCCGTAGCAGAGAATACTAACTAAGAGTACCCCACTTAGTCTCTTGTATATTTTATGTTCTGAAGTACAAACAGAAATGCACTCATTTCTAGATACTTTGATTCTTTACTACAGCTGGTTGAAAAAAATTGAATTTTGAAATGTTTTGACTCGTAAAAAGCA
Source organism: Chrysemys picta bellii (assembly GCF_011386835.1). Taxonomy (NCBI): domain Eukaryota; kingdom Metazoa; phylum Chordata; order Testudines; family Emydidae; genus Chrysemys; species Chrysemys picta. The sequence goes on along the minus strand of NC_088792.1, from coordinate 240,089,677 downwards.
AGGGGCAAATGTTTCAAAAATATTTTTGTGAAAAATTTTCCATGTTTACCACCAGCTCTATTCTCTAAATAGGTGCAGATTAATAGATGCCTGTGTTCCTGCCTACCTAAAAATACATAATTCTTGTGTAGTCGTATATCCTGGTTTCTAACTACACACACAGTATAATTCCAGTTATCTGAATTCCTTTTATCTGAAAATCCTAGTTTTCTGAATCCACAGTGTGTCCCCAAGTAGCCCTATGTGAATTAGTCACCTGCTAATAACTTCTAAATTAGCCTCTGAGAGCCTCTTAGGGTAGGTCTACACTACAGCTGGGATCGACACTCTGAGATCAATCCACCAACAGCCGATTTGGCAGGCTTAGTGAAGACCCACCAAATCAACAGCAGATCATGTTCCAGTCGACCCCTGTACTCTACCCCCGATGAGAAGAATAATGTAAGTCGACAGGAGAATTTCTCCTGTTGACCCCCCGTGGTGTAGACCCCGCGGTAACTCGACCTAAGGTACATCGACTCCAACTACATTATTCATGTAGCTGGAGTTGCGTAGCATAGGTTGACTTACGGCGGTAGTGTAAACATAGCCTTAGTGCTAATCAATGACTTTGTATTTTTGCAGTAGTTCTGAGGGGTTATCTGCAGTTACTGAGGCTAGGTCTACACTACGGGGGGGAGGGTCAACCTAAGATACGCAACTTCAGCTACGTGAATAGCGTAGCTGAAGTTGCATATTTTAGGTCGACTTACCTGGCTGTGAGGACGGCGGAGAGTCAACCGCTGCCGCACCGCCCTCGACTCTGCTTCCGCCTCTTGCCGTGGTGGATTTCCGGAGTCGACGGCAGAGCCATCGGGGATCGATTTTATCTGGTCTTCACTAGACGCGATAAGTCGATCCCCAATAGATCGATTGCTACCCGCCGATCCGGCAGGTAATGAAGACGTGCCCAGAGACCAAATCCAGTTTCAGCAGCAACAGCAGCTTGGAAAGACAAATTAAATTATGTTTAATTTGAATTAATCAGAATTACGTTATGTCCACAATGATTCTAATACCACTCAGTAAAGTTGTTCAAGTTGTTTTTCTACTCTTTTATAAAGTACAAAGTATTAAACAAACATTGTCATTACACCCTTCATTTCCCATATTTCTCTATCAGTGAAACTGCAGCTCAAAATAGCACTTCTGTTTATCTCAATGCCCGGCTATCCAAAACTTTCAAAAGTCCCCCAGCCCATTCAGATAAATATAAGTGTACTGTACATACACTGGACTGGGAAATGCCTCAGCTTATGAAATGCAGCCTCTGAATCTGAGAAATTAGTGTCACATTCCAAACAGAGAAACGGTGTTATCTGTTTAAAAGGAAATTGCTCTGATGCGCTGTAAAGCAATAAGGAATTTCTTCCTTCATAGAAGGTATTTTTATGTCTGATTTGCAGGAGTGGGCTTAGCCACCAGGAAACTAGGTGGCCTGGCCAAGCCCAATGTGATCATCAGAATGAAAGGGGATGTGATAACCATAAGAACTGAAAGCACCTTCAAAAACACAGAGGTCTCCTTCAAATTGGGCCAAGTGTTTGACGAAACCACAGCAGATGACAGGAAAACCAAGGTGAGGGTAATGATTTCCTTCTGAGGGTTTCTGATCCGCTGGATGACAAATGGGAGGATTTTTTTATCCTTAAAAGCATAAATCTGCAAAGCACCATAAGAGGAGCAAATGTTGTGCTGAAACCAACGTTGCTGAGTGGGCTATGTGCCGAGAATGTGGAATTTGCTCCATGTTAAGTGAATTGTCTCTTTAATATGCAAGGCTCTGGGAAAATAGTCAAATTTTTACTCATTCTTTGGGTCTTTGCAGAGTATCGTAACCTTAGAAAAAGGGTCATTGGTTCAAGTGCAGAAGTGGAATGGCAAAGAGACCACAATAAGGAGAAAATTGGTGGATGGGAAAATGGTGGTGGTAAGTAACTAAACCATCCCTAACCATTAATCTCTAATGCTGCAATGATGTAGGCCACAGTTTAATATTTTAAATTTAATTATACTGTCAATTTTCACCTTCTCTTTGGTTTCAGGTATGATAGAAATAGTGAGAGGGGTGCGGGGGGAAAAATAACTTTAGGAAGCAAGTGGGAATGAAAGTAAACATTATATTCCACACACACCAAAAAAACCCTCTACATTAAGGTGAATTACAGGTAAGACTGCTTCATAGTTTTGTAGATGTTAGAGCGCGTGAACATCTATTCTGACCTCCCACATAACACAGGCCAGAGGACTTCCCTGAATTAATTCTTGCTTCAAGTCCAACAGCTGTGACTGTGACAAAACTAGAGCAGATCTTTTAGAAAAAACATCCAGTCTTGATTTAAAAATCTGCCAGTGATGAAAAATCCACAACCACCTTTGGTAAGTTGTTCTAGTAGTTAATTGCCCCAACGCTGTTAAAAATGTGTGCCCTATTCCTACTCTAAATTTATCTAGTTTCAACTTTCAGCCATTGGATCTTGTTATACCTTTGTCTGTAGACTGAAGAGTCCACTATTACCGAATTTCTGTTCCCCATGTAGGTACTTATAGACTTTGATCAAAGCATGCTTAACCTTTTCTTTGATAAACTAAATAGATGGAGCTCCTTGAGTCTCACTAGAAGGCATGTTTTCTAATCATTTAATAAGAGGGGCACGAGGGAACTGGAAGGGGTAGAAAGTGCTATGTACAGTCTTCCCCTCCCCCAGTCTTAGGAAGCTCCTTCGGTTTATTTACAACTTATGAATTTTAGGTGGTTCATCAGTCTCCTTGCAAGGAAAAGTTCATTTATCCATTGACAGTCCACGTTTGCAATCTTGTTACACTTTGAACTCTCTACAAGGAAGGGGGAACTTCTTTTTAAAATGAAAGCACTCATCTGATCTTCTATATTAAGCTTACCAGAGCTGATGTTGGTGTCATTGCAATAATACTCATGAAGGCAACATGTGTTCTTGAAAGAAAATCGAAGTCTGTGATAGCTACTATGTCATGTCTAATTTTATGAAGTATGGTTTTCTTTAAGCACACTTTTGAAAGTTTATGCTGTTGAAATAGAATCCTTTCCCACTTGGAGGATGAAAAATAATTTTGCTGTTTGGGGATCTATATAAATTAATGAAATAATATACAGGAAATATTTCTATTGACTTCATTAGCCTTTGGATTAGATGCTTATGCACTGTCATTCAGAAGTTTCAATTAACCCTTCTTTTTTTGTCTTAGGAATGTGATATGAAAGGTGTTGTCTGCACTCGAATCTATGAGAGAGTGTGAGGAAATTCCATCTCTACTGGACTAGAATTGGCTTTGGAAACCCAGCTTAGTTCAATGAGCAAAGCCCTATCTATTATGCACCTTTTTTTCTTATTTCCTTTATCAGGAAAACAACTAAATTATCAAATGATATTTCAGAGCTGTAGTGTAACTAATCCAAAGTATCGTGGTGATTAAATAAAAGCTTCCCGACATGTGAAATGTAGCTTTTGTCTGTGTTGTAGAATCGTTTTGATTTCCTTTGTTGGGAATTGCAGGCCTTTCCTTAGGGTTGATGTACTGCATAGAAGATATGAACCTACTTTCCTTGATGTATGGACGAACAAGGCTATTTCTGTTTGAAATGGTACAATACAGACTGCAAGGCACTATCTTTTTTTTGGAGGTGTTAAGACACTTTTACTGAAAGCATCCTATCAGGAATAATCCTTATTTCATGGCTTTGATATTGCAGTTTCTCAAATGGTTTTACTATTGAACATTACACATAAGGACATCATCCTTACCCTACAAAACTCATAAGGCTCTCCATGCAATGTATAGTGGCCATGCTTGCAGAAGAAATAGCAGTACATCAGTATTACCACATTATTACTTCACTCTGATATTCTAAATATGATCCCACATAGTTTATACCTTTAAATGTGCTGTTTTTGCCATCTAGGCTCTTTTTCCTAAAAAGACTTCCTGGAGAAAAAGAAGCATGTGTCTCATTCAGTATTTCTATCGGGAAAGGAATAGATTCTCTAATGTCAAATGGTTCTTTCACTGTGAAATGAAATGTGAAGTGCTGTCTTGAATCCATTCTTGAAATCCCAGATCGACAAGGACTCGACCTTTGAAGGTGCTGAGCATTCGAGCTCAGATCCAGCAAAACACTTAAACGTGTGCTTAATATTAGGCACAAGTGATCCCTGTCACTTCAATGAAATTACTCACATGCTTAAAGTTAAGCATGTGCTTAAATGCACATTGTGCTTTGCACCTTGAAAGATCGAACCCTAGAAGAGAATACTTTCAGACTTTAACTGCACATATATTTTGAAGATCATTTGAACACCAACTCTTCCTTTTCACTTATCTGACTTGACTTAGAGTTAAGCATATTGTGCTTCACTTGAAGGAACTAGCTTAAATGAAAGCAGAGCAGGAAGGTAGCATCAAAACCTGTTTTTGAATATGCGCACAGAGCTCACATTGACTAAAATGTGAGATGCACAAAGAAAATGCAATATGCTGAATTGAGTGGTCACAGTCTACCATCAGTTTACACCCTATGAAGTTTCATTTGAGGTTTATACCAATATAACCAGGGGTAGAATATGTCACCAGAGCCCAGATTTTTAAAGTTATTTAGGCATTGCTGTGCTCAGTGCTGCAATGCCTTTCTAAAGGGATTTAGGTACTTAGCAGTCTAAATCCCATTGGCAGTCATGTTTGTAATTTACGTAACAAAACTATATTTAATTGAGCTGCGTATTTGGCCGGTCAATACTTCTCTCCTTTAGTTCTTCCACTTTGTGATGCCAACTCATTCAAACTGAGTACGTCCAGCAGTATCTATTGACTCGTTAATCAGACTAGCCCCTGTGCCATGGCCTAGCTATGTGGGAAGTTTATATTGGACTCCCTGCCTTTTCCTTCTTGGCTAGAACTGATGTGATAGAAATAAGTGTTTAGTTTGGCTTGATATGCAGCAAAGTACAGGCATGAATCTTATGCTGGCCAGCTGTATGATGTCGACTATATCATTTCAAGTCTTGGTCTTGATTTCCCCATCTGTAAAGTGCGGATAATGATAGTTTCCTCCTTTGTGAAATGCTGTGAGGTATATGGACAAAAAATGCTCTCTAAGAGTTATGTATAATTATAGGGCTCCTATCCTGATTCCCTTAGACGAGTCAATGGGAATTTTGCCTTTGTCTTCAGTGTGAACAAGTTCCAGCCTTAACATTTGTGAAAGTGAAGTACGAACACTTACGACCTGAAGCAGATATAGAAGTAGACTCATCCTTGCACTAGAGAAGGGTCCAATGCAGAGGCAGAAGGGAGGCAGCTTGTGCTTAACATAAGGCCTGTGTTCATGGAGAGCACTAAACATTTCCATGTAGCCTCCTTCTTAATACACCCTGTTTTCTGTCCAGATCGGGAGTCTTCGGTCTGCCCTGGGGCCTTAGGAAACACTCAATATAGAAGAGATACCGCTGATTTTAATGCACAGGAGAATGCAGTTATAAATATTTAATACCAAGACTTTCCACATTTCTAAGAGTACAATGTGTTAAAGCAATCATAGTATGTGGGACCATAGATCGACATTGCTAATATCAATATCATTTAAGTGGTCAGTACTCTGAAACTGTTGGGGGGGGGAACGTTAAGTGAGGCTTGTTTTAATGGTTCAGCCAGTTTTAGGGGTAGGGGAAACATACGTACTACAGCCAATTTCTGGGGTTGACTGTAAAGATATGAACTGTAATTAAAAAAGAAGTGTGGCTGTCATATACATGTACACTGAGGATATGTCTACACTGGAGCTGGAAGGTGCAATTTCTAGCTTGGATAGACATACCTGGGCTAGCTCTGATCAAGCTAGTGTGCTAACAGTAGCCATGTAACCATGCAGCATAAGCAGCGGGAAGGGCTGGCCACCCAACTCCATACCTACAGTCTCAGATGGGACTGTACTTGGAGTGGCTAGCATGTCCTACCCCTCGCACCACCAAGGCTACACTTCTGTTTTTAGCTCAATCAGAGTTAGCAAGGATATGTCTACCTCAGTTGGAAATTACATCTTTAATAGATTCAAAGGCCAGAAGGGACCATTGTGATCACCTAATCTTACCTCCTATATAACACAGGCTATAGAATTTCCCCAAAATAATTTCTAGACAATATCTTTTAGAAAAAATACCCAATCTTGATTTAAAAATTGCCAGTTATGGAGAATCCACCATGACCCCTGGTAAACTGTTCTAATGGTTAATTACCCTTACTGTTAAAAATTTACACCTGATTTCTAGTCTGAATTGGTCAAGGTTCAGCTTCCAGCCAATGGATCATGTTATATCTTTCTCTGCTACATTGAAGAGCCCATTATGAAATATATGTTCCCCATGTAGGTACTTATGGATAGTAACCAAGTCATCCTTTAACCGTCTTTTTGTTAAGATGAACAAATTGAGTTCCTTGAGTCTATCACTATAAGGCATGTTTTCTAATCCTTTAATCATTCTTGTGTCTCTTCTTGGAACCCCCTCCAATTTATCAACATCCTTCTTGCCAGTGCCAAATATAGAAGTAAAATAACCTCTCTACTCTTACTTGAGATTCCCATGTTTATGCATCTCTAGATACTACTGAAATACAAGAAGTAAATAGTAATAATGCTATAAATATATAAAATTACAGAGGAGCCTAAACTACTAAAGTCAAATCCTGACCTGGCTCTAGATTCGAACTTTTCCAAAGTTCCAGGTGGTTTCAGTTAAGCCATCTCTAATCTCTGCTGTATTACACTAGAGCTATGATGATTTTACTGTTTGGAACATGAAAGCAGCCAATTTGCAGAGTTTCCATTTAACTATCTCCTGCAGTTAATGACAGCAAGCAAAGTGCATGCGTCTTAATACTAACCTAGTCACTTAACATTTCACCTAGTCCTTAAATAAGCAAGATCAGCTCTTGTGAACAGTTCAAAGCTAGTCACCAGACACATTGACATCGTGCTGACCATACAGATCGGAAATGAAAATTCTCTGGGCTCTTTCCTCACACATCCCTCTCCAGGAAGGTGACTCAAATGTTCTATTACATTCTAAATAAAGCCAACATGCAACAAATAAGAGTAATAAAAAACAGGACAGAAGGGGGGAAGGAGGACAAAGGTAACAATATTATGTGGTTGTATAGGCTATTACTGGGCCCAATTCAAAGGTCACTGGAAGACTTTCCATGGACTTCAATGGACATACCATCAGGCCTAGTGTGCACAGCCTGATGGTCCTGAATCATCTAAACTTTTTAAAGTTATAGTCTTAAAGATTCCCTATCAAATCATAAACTCCAGTGCTCCCTGGACATTTGCCATCCACTCAGAAACACACACCTTGTGTTCACTGTCTGCCATTAATTCTTTATGGGTTTATTTGTCTTTCCTTGTTTTACTGGTATCTGGCTAACCCCTCACACTCTGCCCCTTCTGCCTAGTGTTTTTGGGTTTCATTTTCCCCAGCAATTTGGGACCATGATAATTGCAGCTTTAGGTCTTTAGCCCCTGAATAAGTGTTACTACTTGTTATGAACTCAGTATTTGGCATGTTCACACTACACAACCGTCATTTTTAAACTGTCTTGGGAGCTGGGATTTTTCCAGAACAGGAAAAGTGCAACTTAGCTGATAGTGAAGAAAACAGAGACAGCTGGAGCAGGTGCAGGGGTGAAAGTAACTTAAAGGACTTACTGGTACGCCGGAGTCCTGAGCGGGGGCGTGGCCTCAACTGGAAGAGGCAGGACCTTTAAATCAAAATTTAAAGGGCCTAGGGCTCTGGCTGCGGCTGGGAGCCCCGGGGGTCAGAGGCAATTTAAAGGGCCCAGGGCTCCGGCCACTGCTACCCCAGCATAGCTCCAGGCCCTTTAAATCGCCGGCGGAGACCTGCCGCCGCTACCCAGGGGCTCAGGCAGCGAGGCTCGGACTGCGCTTTAAAGGGCCCAGGACTCCCCGCAGCAGCCGGAGTCCTGGGCCCTTTAAAGCACCGCCCAAGCCCCACTGCCTGAGCCCCGGGGTAGCGGTGGCAGGGGTCTGGAGGTGATTTAAAGAGCTCAGGGCTCCGGCAGCGGGGCTGGAAAGGCGATTTAAAGGGTCCGGGGCTCCTGCTGCTTCAGGGAGCCCCAGGCCCTTTAAATCACCAGCCTGGGGAAGCTGGTCTGGTCTGGTCTGGCACGGCATACCGGCTCTTGCCAGTATGCTGTACTGGACCTTACCGGCTTACTTTCACCTCTGAGCATATGCTACATTCCATCAGTGTCATGAAGAAGCATTTTATAACACTAATGCCCTTAAAGTAATGCTGGGAGAATCAGAAGAAACTTGTGGGCTTCTGAAACCTCAAGAACTTTTATAGAAACATATTTTTTCCACAGAAAATTAGTTTTTCACCACTTCTATGCTTCTTAAATGGAACAAGGGCTGTTGGGACATATACCATGATAGTCTCAACGAACTACATCGATACATTTTGGTCTACACTTCAACCTGTGCTTACACCCAGACAAGCAAATTTATTTGCTCTTTCCCCATCCCATGGGCCACACAGTCAGGAACTTGGTTCATTCACAAACACCCATAGCTCATTCTCAATACTTGCATATACACACTAGTCTGTTATTCAGCACGAATGGCTGGATCCAGCACCCACAGAAGTCAGTGGAAAGACTCCCTTTGATTTCAATGGCTTTATGTCCCTTACTATGGCAACCTACTTATCCTGTCTGTAACACATGTACTTTTACTGGGCTCTGTGGTGCTCTCTGTTGCCCTCAAGGAATACCTGTGGCACTACAGGCAGCCACATCACTGCCATCAATGCCCTCCTCTGTCCTCCCTGCAATCCCCTGGCATAGGATTGTGCCAGGGTTGAGAAAGGCAAGTGACTGGGCATGGCCACGGCATGTGGTGTTCCACTTATTCTTGGCATGTAGATGACCCATCGGAGGCAGTATTGGGGCCATTGCAGCCAGAACATAAATTAGAGCTGTCCTGAGGATGCTCTCACTCATGCCACGGGATGGGAAGGTCCCATGTAAAGACAGAATACAAAAGTAGCTTAAAGCCACCTGTGCTGCCTCCGTGTCCCCTCCCGCCACCTCACATACATCTTTTTCCTGTACAAAGAATTGAGACCACTGATTTTAATGTGTGGATGTGACACAGCCAGGCCTCTCCATCTTAACAAGCACTCACTGCCATTCCCAATGTCCTTTCAGTAGATTTATGTGTCCAAACATAAACACATAACACAGTTCCTCAGCTCACCCTTTGTCCTAGGATTTCACAGTCTCCCCTCCCAGGGGAATCTGGTCATCCTGCTTCTTGCAGCTTCCAAATCCCAGCCAGCTCCATTCTCACAGCCAGTTCTCATTCAGGCAGCTCTGTTCCCCCTCTGGAACACAAGCCCCAGGGTTACCTCTCTCAGCACCTAGCCCTTTGTTGCAGGGACCTACCACTGGAGTTAATTCCATTCCCTGTGGATCCTCTCCCCTGGCATAGCCTGCCCCCATCACTCTTCTCCTTCTTCTTGTATTTAAAGGCATAGCAGACTCACACTGGGAGTCTATGACCGCCAGGTGCTGGATTTCATGATCTATAGTTACAATCTTTCTCTTCAAGTATTTTTTTAAGAAATTGTAATATTGCTTGCTTAATGGTGCCCCATTTTCCTGATGTTCTTACAAGGTATTTTAGTGTAAACTTTGTCACTTCTGGATGTCCGAGTTTGTCATACAACTCCCCCCCACACAAAAGTTACACTTTTTATGCTCCCAGAGGATGTGATAAACTATTGTTTTTACCTTGTTTGTCTCACACCGCCCATCTTTGCATTTGTTAATTAAGGCCAAGTTACTGTTTAAGCCACTGTCTCTGGTAATTACTTGAAGTAGAGCTACCTCACTCTTTCTCCCAGGTTCTTGCAGCATATCAGCATTTTCAGTTCTAGGGCATATGTCATGAAATCTTTTCCCCCTTGTTTCTTTTGTCCAGTCTTCCTTCCTCTTAGTTCATTTTAAATTAGCTTTTTAAATTCCTATTTACTTAGAGCAGTGGTCACCAACCGATAGATTGCGATTGACTGGTTGATCCTGGAGCTTCTGACAGTCGATCACAATCTCCAGCCGTTAAAAGTCTGGCAGTGCAGCAGGGCCAAGGCAGGCTTCCTGCCTGCCCTGGGCCCGTGTCACTCCCGCAAGCGGCCAGCATGCCCCTGCAGCCTGGGGGGCGGGAGGGGCAAGGGATCTCTGTGTGCTGCTCCTGCTTGCAAGCACCGCCCCCGCAGCTCCCATTGGCCGGGAACAGGGAACTGCAGCCAATGGGAGCTGCGGGAGCAGTGCCTGCAGGGAGGGGCAGCACGCGGAGCCACATGCACCCCCAGGGGCTACAGGGGCATGCTGGCCTCTTCTAGGAGTGACGTGGGGCTGGGGCCAGGGCCAGGGCAGGCAGGGAGCCTGTCTTAGCCCTGCTGCACCGCCAACTGGGAGCCACCCAAGGTAAGTGCCGCCTGGCAGGAGCCCGCACCCCAACCCCCAGCCCTGAGCCTCCTCCCGGAGCCAGCACCCCACACCCCCTGCCCCAGCCCGGTTAAAGTGAGTGAGGGTAGGGGAGAGCGAGCGATGGAGGGAGAGGGATGGAGTGAGCAGGGTGCAGTCTCAGGGAAGGGGTGGGGTAGATCCTGGTTGCACTTAAATTCAAAAAGTGATCTTGTGCATAAAAAGATTGGAGACCACTGACTTAGAGGAATCTGTATGTCAAGTTTTTCATCTTTTACAGCATTTTTTTGCTACTTTGTCAGCTGCTTTACTTCCTGCTATCCCAACATATGCTGGGATCCATGCTGTTTCAATGTTTGAACTCCCATCTGTGCCAGTTCTATTGTTAGTAATAATGTTTCATTAATTATATTAATACTGCTATCTGAATTCCCATTTTTGATAGCCAGTAGTCCTGATAGTGAATCTGACAAGATGAAAATGGAGGCAGGTTGCACATCTAATATCAAGTATAATACCAACATTATCTCTGCTAGTTCTGCTCTCATAATGGGTACAAAATTTGATAGTCTGATTTATTTATTTCAAGTGTTGGGACACAGAATGCTGTCCTCGCTCTCCTGTTTTTTTCATTCTTAGACCATCCATAAATATTTTGCAATGTTGCCCAGTTTATCACATATACCGTCTATCAATTTGCTAAATTTAATACTTTAGCTCTCCTTTTCCCCTTTTACTTTCATTAGATACTTCCACATTTTTAACGGGGGGTGCTTTTCCACCCATATGCATTTTCCTATGGCTATATATGCTAATTTTCTTTTAGGTCTTTCTTTTCTTTTATTTCCTTTGTCCATACTTTAATCCGATTAACATGATGCCTTTTGGGTTTCCCCCCCATGTTGTCCAGTATTCTTCATATATTTGTTTAGTGTTTCCATTTTTCCTGTTTCCTATGATGTTTGCTCAAATGGTTAAGTCTGTTGTCAGATGCTACCGGTGTGGTGCTCTGCTTTCTCCTGTGTTGATATCACTCGGCTGCGTGCGTGTGTTCCCTCTGTGTGCGGTCCCAGCTCTGCAGATAGCTGACACAGCAAACTCGACGAGAACCCCCAATGACCACAGACTCTAGTAAGGTACGAAGGCACCTCGGCCAGGTTTATTGTGACCCTGACACAATTTCAGTTCCCTGTAGATTACTTAGTCTACCGGGCATACTGCTAGAAAGTGCCGCTCGGCAATGGACTCAGCTCAGTCAGTGGCGGGACCTTCCACTGCCCCCTCGGCTGGACAAAGATACCGCCCCAGGGATACATTCTTATACACAGGTACAAACAAGTTATACATCACTCCTGATGTATTGAGGTGCAACCCCTCTATGCAGCAAGGTACAACCCCTCTACATAGTAAGGTGCCGCCTCTCACCTTGTACATGTTGATTCGATCAAAACAACTCTATCCATCATTTTACCCTTTTGCCCCTGTCATTGGGATGGGTCGGCCTATTCCATGTTATCTGTGGAATGTTCCGGTATAGTGTATGTTCTGATATCTGGTGTCCAGTACCTTTTAGGTATGTCTCTTTTTGCAGCATCAGCCCTTTCCTTGCCAGCTTCTGTGAGCAGGGCCTGCCTCTGGCTCACAGCTTAACTTTGCTTTATGTTAGCAAAGTCTTGACCATTATTTTAGTTCAGGCCTTAGGCCTCATACCAGGCCTCTGATACCAAGGTTTATCTCTCAGGGCCTCCTCTTACTACAAAGTCCAATAACTACATTCTTAATGCTCCAGATATTTCACCAGCAGCTCTCTGCATTAAAAAGATGTCATGATGAAGACACCACGTCCAATGCATAATCCCAGATCTTGGATTGAGTCTAGTTTCCTTAGTATCAGAGGGGTAACCGTGTTAGTCTGAATCTGTAAAAAGCAACAGAGGGTCCTGTGGCACCTTTAAGACTAACAGAAGTATTGGAGGATAAGCTTTCGTGGGTGAATGCCCACTTCATCAGACGCAAGTAATGGAAATTTATACCTGCCTCTGGAAATTTCCATTACTTGCGTCTGATGAAGTGGACATTCACCCACGAAAGCTTATGCTCCAATACTTCTGTTAGTCTTAAAGGTGCCACAGGACTCTCTGTTGCTTTTTATAGTTTCCTTAGGTTCATGTTTGATGCTGAACTAAATGGTTAGCATCTGTGTTTGGATTTATTAATGCTCCCTAAAGCTTTACCCTTTCTTTCTCATCTGTGCCACAGGTGGTTTTGGAAATACTTTTAAGTAGATTGATTTTACCTTTACATTTTCAATGTGATCCTTCAAATGTTAGCTTGCTATCAAATGTCACACCCAGGAATTTGTAGCTTTTAACTATGCCTATTTGCTGTCCATATAGAGACAGCTGACAATGTTTTTTGTTTTCCTTTTAGTGACTATCATTCCTTTAGTTCTGATAATTGAAATTTATAGCCCATGTTTCCCGATTCTGCACTTTTCCTAAGTACTCCATTAATTTGCTTCTCAGCTATTTCCTGATTTCTGTTTTTAGTCCATATGGCACAGTCATCTGCAAACAAGGAAATACCTATTCCTGCACTTATCCTTTTCAGAAGATAATTTATCATTATGTTGAATAAGATAGGGTGGGTGACCCTAATCTGTGGAGTGCCTTTTGTGATTGTATATATGCTAGAATAGGCTTTCCCTACTCTGACCTGCATAATTCTTTCGCTTAAGAAATCCTTTATCCACCAATATATTCTTGGGTTTATGCCCAGGGATGATATTTTATGCAATAAGCACTTTCTCCATAATGTATCATGTGCTTTTTCAATATGTAGCAAAGCTATTGTCATATATTCTTTATTTACTCTTACTATATGATCAGCTGTACTCCTTCCTCTCCTTGAACCCACTGTGATCACTGCCTATAAGTCCATCTCTCTCAAGATATGTGATAATCTTTCAGTACTCATTCTTTCCATGGGCAGTGCATATAAGAAGCCAGAGGAGGCTAAGTCTCCCTAAAAAAGGCCAGCCATGCAGGGGGGAAATGCTGCAGCTGCAGGGTGAGTCACTCCTTTGAAGGCACGCTGCCCCACCACTGCCTATGGAGCGCTGGAAGCTAAGATCCATAGAAGGGGGGGCACCAGCTCTAGGACCGTGGCCCCACCTGTGCTCTGCCCCACCCCCACTCCATCTCTTACCCCGAGACCTCCCTCCTCTATGCCCCCTTCCCCTCCATTGCTCAGCTAAGGCAGGAAAAAGTGATGGTGCCATGACTCCATGCCCCCCCTGAGTCCCCTGTTCAGAGAAGCGGGGGGAAGGAGCCAGCAGCGGGTGGGAGGGGGCTCGGATAAAGAGGCAGAGAGGATTGAGCGGTGGATGGGGGGACCTCAGGGGAAGAGGTGGAGAGAAGCAAGCGGTGGGTAGGCGGGACCTCAGCGCGGTGGTGCAGGTGACCTTGAGGGAAGAGGCGGAGATTAGCGAGCAATGGGTTGAGGGAACCTGGGGGGAGAGGATGGAGAGGAGAAAGCAGTGGGCAGGGCCTCAGAGGAGGGGGCAGGAAGAGGCAGAGTGAGGGCAGGGCCTCATGAGGAAAAAGCTGAGTCGGGGCAGGGCCATCGTCCAGGTGTCAGTGCCCCCCCCCCCACACACACACACACTTCTAAGGAGCTTCCAGCACTCGCATGTGAGCCTCCCCAAACGGAAAACTCACACGCCACCTATGATTCTTTCCATGCCTATACCCATGTAAGGGCAATTGTATGCATCAGGTCTTGTTCACAGCTTCCCTGGTTGCCACATTGCAACTACAATCCATTCCGTTGGTAGCTTATGTATTTCCCATATGCTGTTGTATAGTTTTAGTAATATTTTCAGACTCCCTTCATCCAGGTTTTTTAGCATTTTGTTAATATGCTGCCCTGGCCTGGTGCAGAGTTCTTGCTTTTAGCTGTAGATTTTTGAAGCTCCCTCATACAGAAGGTTTCATTTAATTGCATATCTTCATCTTCCTCCAACCTCCTGCAGTTCTGATGATTCTCTTTAATAATATTTTTTAACCTTAAGCACATTTTCATCATTCATCATTCTGATTTTCATCATTACTAACACTGTGAAATATTTCTGCCAGGCCTTCTGCTTTTCCTTCATTTGAGCTTTTTAATCCCTTGGCCTTCTACAATGAGGTCTGGTATAAAATTGCTCTTACTCTGTATTCCGTTCATTTTCCTAATCTGCCTATATACCGCTGATGTTTTAGTATCTTTATTTATTTTCCCACAATACTTTATCCAGTTTTCTTTTTTTGCCTTTGTAGTCCTGTGTACAGTTGCCTTGCTTCATTTATATTTCATTAAGTCCTCACTATTCACTGTATTTTTTCGCTTTCTTATATGTTTTGTTCCTTTTTACATTGCTTTATTACATTCCTCATTCCACCATTGTACACCTCTACCCCAATATAACGCTGTCCTTGGGAGCCAAAAAATCTTACCACGTTATAGGTGAAACCGCGTTATATCGAACTTGCTTTGATCTGCCGGAGTGCGCAGCCCCGCCCCTCCGGAGCGCTGCTTTACTGTGTTATATCCGAATTTGTGTTATATCGGGTTGTGTTATATCGGGGTAGAGGTGTATATGTTTTCTACCTTTAGGATGACTTGATATCTTAGGTATAGCTAACTTTGCTGCCATCATGATTCCATTAGATATAATGCTACTAAACTCCTCAGTGTCATTACTTATACATTGTTCATTAATATTTTTCCTACATTTTCTTATAAACAGTTCCCAGTTTGCTTTTCTCATATTCCAAATAGGAGCTCCTCCTCTTCCTGCCCTCTGAGAGGCCTTTATAGCCCCAGGAGTAGCTGTGCCCTCTTTAAGTGGCTCATTTGGGACCACTTGCTCTGATACAGAGACACTGGGCCTGGTCTACTCACAGGGACTAGCTACCCTGTGAGAGTGGGAATGTTTGTCTCTGCAGACATCATGCATGGTAGCTTTTAATTCCCCTAGATGGCTTTAGTGAAGTGAACTTGGATGCCAGGTTGGGGGCAATAGTATTCTCTCAGGAGGGAATTCACACTTGGGCAGAAGGCCAGCGCAAGATGCGATAAAAAATGACCTTCAGAAATTCTGGAATTTAGATGTAATCAAGTTCTTTGTTAGGGAGGTAATTACTGCATATCCTTGTTATTTCAGTGTGAAGTATCATGATTGGCTATAGGCCATGGTATTGCATATGGGAAAATAAAAATCCTTAAAATAACAATGTAATTTTTCTCTAATGGCAAAACAACATTAGAAAATGATGTAGTTCCCGAGGCAAGGCTATGCTAAATAGATACAACTGTTCATACAATATTTTGCAAGAAACAGTAAACTGCTTTCAGGACCGGCTCCAGCATTGCTGCCGCCCCAAGCAAAAAAAAAAGCCGCGATCGCAATCGACGGCGGCAATTGGAAAAAAAAAAAAGTCGCGATCAGCGGCGGCAGTTCAGCGGCAGGTCCTTCGTTCCTAGAGGGAGTGAGGGACCTGCCACCCCCGAATTGCTGCAGGTGCCGCCCCTCTCCCTTGGCCGCCCCAAGCACCTGCTTGTTAAGCTGGTGCCTGGAGCCGGCTCTGACTGCTTTACAATTTGGGTAGCAAATCAGCATTTAAATATGCTTTCCCCACCTATTGTTGACTTTTTTAAATAAAAATGTGTTACTGAGGAAACAGGATAGCTCAGGGGACTGGAAAAGTGATAGGTCACCAATCTGAATGTGGGCTAGTCAGTATTATCCAAGACGTTGCTGGTCAGAGTGGTTGTCTGTGAAATGAGTAAAGGGGTCTCTATCTGCTTCCTAGTAGACAGATGTCTGTATTACAGTTGGTACCCTTGTAGATATAGCTGCAGAGAGGTCAAAGATGCTATGAGAACTGAGGCCACGCTTCCCACTTTACTACTAGAGCCAGTCCCTCCATGTCAGGATTGAGGCCCATCAGTGCAACAGAGATGGGAAGTCTGTACTGGAGCAGTGTAACATCTTGTCAGAGATTCCAAATCAATGGTTTGCCTATAATAAGTTTGATTTGCTTTAGGATTTCACTGTGAATTTTGCATTGAGCAGTAATATAATGGGGAAAGAACTGATGTTTCTGTGTGTCTAGTTTACTGTATAATATCAACAATAATAAGTGAATCAGAAAGAATGCAGCTTATCTTTCTGATCCCAGGTTGAGTTATCAGGGCTGGCATCTAAAAAAACCCAAATATATGTTTGGAAACTGAACATATTTGAGATGAAAAATCAGTGAGTGACAATGAATGTGGAGCTCCATGGTATCTTTTTTTACAGTTTCTTAGCAAAGGATAACAACATTTTTAATTACTGCACCACTGTTTCCTGTATTTTATACCACATATAGTCCAGGGTCTTACAGTGTATTAATACTTGTAAATTTAATTTAGGCAGTTTGTAAAAAAGGCATACGTGTGTTATACTTTAGTTAAATATTCGTTGACAAACTCCTCCTCTATTATTTTCTGCCAGCTTTCTCAGAGAGCTTTCAAGCAACTTGAAGTCAATAGGTTCAAGGACTAGTTTACTTAAATAACACTAAATTCTATTTTTAGTTATCGAGGGATAAAGAAGTAGGCCCTATACACAAAGGTGTGTGCATGCACGTCATCCAGATTCCATAAAAAATCTGGATTAGCAAAGGGAGTGTGGTCCTCCCTCTGTCTCTCTTTCAGTGTAAACATGAAGTTCCATTACAACTACATTATGTTGGCTCTGTTCCTAGCTGGGCAGAGTACCACACTGGGCAATAAAAATGTAATCATTATAGCTTGAAAGTATGAAGTTAGAAACATTTTGTCAAGGAAGACTGAGAAATTTGACCATCTATTTTTCTTCTTCTCTCTGTTTGCAAAACCCAGGCAAATATAGGAGCAATCTAGCTAAATCATACTTTTTCTGCTGATGGCCAGAGAAAGGGCATCAAAGAAGTGAGAAAAAGTTGCAACATTTTAATTTCAGGTCAAATGTGATGTTTTAAGTGAATGTAATATGTATGTAAGGTGCCAAATTCACAGTCCTGGAGCAAGATCCAAAGAATAGGTAAATCACAGGCAGCATCAGTTCAAGCTTCCCACACTGTCTTGCTATTGTGCCTCAAACTTGAACTGGAAGGCTCTCTGATAGAGGAGAGAGCTAAGTTCAGTCAATAAGGGTACCAATCAGATGGTGGTCTGAAGAGAACCCTTCACTAGGAACTCATTTCCTATATAGTAGGCCATCAAGCAACAGCTATTTTCAACTACCCTGAAGAACTTCATCACAGCAATCTCATCTACTCCATCAACATTACTGTTTCTCCTGCTCAGTCAGGACTCAATTCAGCAAAGTCCACAAGCACTCGCGTAACGTTTAGCACTTGCTTAAGTGTTTTGCTGCAGTGGAGCCTTAATTCTCTTGAATCTTGGCTTTTGAAACTGTTTTGACTTCATGGGTGACTACATACCATACCCCTCCAAAGGCTGACTACATGACAGAGCAGGACTAGAGCATGTCCTTGTGCTGTCCTGGTCCGGGTGGAATTGCCTGGGAACTGTTGTTTATCTGATATTTAGTGTAAAAGCCAACTGTCCTGCAGCTAGAGCACCTTATGTTGTTATTCTGGAAGCCCTTATAACTAAATAGGATTAGGGTTGATCAGTATTTGGGCAGGTCTCCAAGGAACACCCAGCTCCTGCACGAAGTAATGTTGGTCATGCAATGGGGCACTCATACGTCTCTGCCAATACTGGGCCAAGGGCACAATGTGACACTAGTCTAGAGCTACTGGGCCAAATTCTCTGCGGGTATAAATGGGTGCAGTGCCAATGACTCCAATTTAGTTCAGTTATTTACAGCAGCAGAGAGTCTGGCCCACTGTTTTTCAATGAGATGTTAAACTGTGGCCCTGACTGTCACAGTTTCAGGATAATTGCACCTGCATCCCCCTTCCGTGGTCCACTCTAGGAGTGCCCACTCAGGTCTCAGGTCTCCAGCCATCACCTATGTCTTGGGAGGGACCCTTGCGTACTCCCTCCTGAGCAGGGTTTTTTTTTAAGGCTGCACAGCTCCCTGCCTTATACTGTGATATCCCCAGCAAGGCAATCTGCCTAATGACCAGCACCTCTACTGTGCTTTCTCTCCCAGGGCCATGACCAGTGGTGTGCTTATAATTACAAGTTACCCAACAGCTCTTTCTACGTAAGCACATTTATCCTTAAGGCAAAAATGTTACAGAGAAAAGATATAAACAGATTTAAACACAAACAAAACGCACCAGGAGTCACCCATCAGCCTTATAGGGTCCTAGTAGGCCAAAGTCTTTCCAACACTTCCGCAAGGGTTGGGGCCCGCTTTGGACAGCTGGTCCTGTCTGTTTGCTGGATCAGAAAGAAGGCAACAAATCAGTCCAAGCTCATCCTTTTATATCAAAAACACTTTCTTTGTTTTCTGGTCTCTGGACATCTCAGCTTGAACCAGTATATGCAAACCACTCCAGGGGGTGCTACCTCTCTAGAATTGTTTAGTCTCGTGACTCACCTTAATCACATCTACTATTTTTAGCTACAGTAACCTTTCATAACTTTAATACAATATGGTCCCCAAAGATATTGCATGGGATTGCAATGTCTGTCACGCTGATCATTGACCATTTAACATCCCAGGGCTCTTTTCATAACAGTGGGGTTGTTAGTCCTTGCATGCATTTCATCCTAGCTGCATTCTGCCTGCTTATATCCACCCTGTTCTTTCAGTTGTGTAGTAGTGATGTATGCTCCCCAACAGTTGTCAAGATCCAAGCTGGCAGTGGCTTCATCCCAATGGTGGAGGAAATGATCCTTACATATGTAGTTTGTATATGTTTGTAAGATGCTTTGGGATCCAGTGGGATAAAAGGTGCTCTATAACGGAATATAATATTATTGTGGTGACTCTCTGTAGCCCAGTATGGCATTTCCATGAGGTTCTGATCTTTCAGATAAATTGGGGGTGCTTAATGGAACCAAACATCTTTGAATCTTTTGACCTTTGTCCATCACAAGTTTTTGCTTCTCATGCATTTTTAAAAATAATACCGTTTTCATCATGAAATAGTAATGTGAACTATCTCTAAGGTTTTCAGGGTGAAAGTTTATATAGTAATGCAGGAAATTACTCAGTGCCTTGCAGAATACCATTGCATAGTGCTGTTTGCAGAAAGCATTCTCAACATTTGGGTGAAGGGTGAAAACACAGAAAGGATGTCAGAGTTCAGCAACCATATACTACACTTCAGATTTGGGGCAGTGATTTGTTTACTGAAAATCCAGACCTGGAAATTGCACATGAGTTTATCTTAAATGATATGATCTACTGATAATAATAGAAATAGCACCCCAGGGATCTGAGCTGAACATTGAATAAAGCCTTTTATTAACATTTGAAAATTCAGATTCGAAGCCAAAAGATTCAAGAATAGGTAATTTATCTTTGTCGTGATGTTAATAGCGTCATAACCAGGTGTGGTGGAGATATGCATGGTGGCCAAACGGAAATGAATTCTTATTCAGTAGCAGACAATTCTAAAAGCACTGCTGGGAATGTAATCGGAGCTATTAGTTAAAGGAAATAACATATAAATTATTCAGTCACTCCTTTGCAATTTACATGCCTTTACACACACGTCCATTTTTATATCACATTCACAAATATATGCACTCCTGGCACCAAACAAGAGACATGCAGTTAAACTGGTTTGCATCCTCCTGGACTCATGAGACTCAAGTCTGAGTTTCATGAGCTGTAGTGGAGGAGAGAACACGTGTGGAAGATGGAGAATCTAAGGCCAGCCACCTTTGCATCAAAATGTGAAACTGGGTGAGTTTTGCTTTTTTTTAATTGTTTGGTTAGTTTTAAAGTAGTTTATGTTAAACATTATTGACTCATATACTATGGGTGATATGGAAGAGCTGAATCTACCTAGGTGGAGCTACTATAAAGTGGATGAATAACTGGTTGGAAAAGCGTTCCCAGAGAGTAGTTATTAGTGGTTCACAGTCAGAGGTGAAAGTGGGCCGGTACGGTCTGGTACGGCATACCAGTAAGAAGTGGCTGCCGGTACCGGCCCATACACAGCTTTAACATCACTGCCCCTTTCCTCCCCTCCCCCCAGCATGGGGGCAAAAGGGGCAGCTTACCTGGGGCCCGGAAATTTAAAAGGGCCGGAGCCCCAGGCGGCGTGGGGCGGGCAGCGCGGAAGGGCTGTCTGGGGGAGGCTGACACCCAGCCCTGCCTCTTCCATCCGAGGCCCCGCCCCTTCTACTAGCCCAGAACCAGGCCTCTGTACCGGTAAGATGTTTATATTACTTTCACCACTGTTCACAGTCAAGCTGGAAGGGCATATTGAGTGGGGTCCCACAGGGAACAGTTCTAGGTCCAGTTCTGTTCAATATCTTCATCAATGGTTTAGATAATGGCATAGAGAGTACACTGCTAAAGTTTGTGACATCAAGATGGGAGGGTTGCAAGTGCTTTGGAGGTTAAAATTCAAAAAATTCAAAAAGACTTGGACAAACTGGAGAAATGTAAATAGGATGAAATTCAATAAGTACAAAAGTACTCTACTTAGGAAGGAACAATCACTTGCACACATACAAAATGGGAAATGATTGCCTAGGAAGGAGTACTGCAGAAAGGGATCTGGGAGTCATAGTGGATCACAAGCTAAATATGAGTCAACAATGCAACACTGTTGCAAAAAAAGCAAACATCATTCTGGGATGTATTAGCAGGAGTGTTGTAAGCAAGACATGAGAAGTAATTCTTCTGCTCTACTCCACTCTGATCAGGTCTCAACTGGAGTATTGTGTCCAGTTCTGGGCCACATTTCAGGAAAGATGTGAACGAATTGAAGAAAGTTCAGAGAAGAGCAACAAAAATGATTAAAGGTCTAGAAAACATGACCTATGAGGGAAGATTGAAAAAATTGGGTTTGTTTAGTCTGGAGAAGAGAAGACTGAGAGGGGACATGATAACAGTTTTCAAGTACATAAAAGGTTGTTACAAGGAGGCGGGAGAAAAAATATTCTTCTTAACTTCTGAGTATAGGACAAGAACCAATGGGCTTAAATTTCAGCAAAGACAGTTTAGGTTGGACATTAGGAAAAACTTCCTAACTGTGAGGGTGGTTGAGCACTGGCATAAATTGCCCATAGAGGTTGTGGAATCTCTGTCATTGGGGATTTTTAAAACCAGGTTAAACAAACACCTGTCAGGGATGGTCTAGATAATCCTTAGTCCTGCTGTGAGTGCAGGGAACTCGATGAGATGACCGCTCAAGGTCCCTTCCAGTCCTACGATTCTATGATTCTTTGGGAGCATGAAGTTTAGACACCATTGCCCTTCTTCCACACTCTCTTGTCACATCTGTCCAGTATCTGTCCTTATAGAAAAGTTTTATAGAATTTAAAAAGAATGAAACCAGTAGGGAACTATAGAAATGTAATAGTTTTCTCTAGGAATTATTCTAAAATACTATAGAATTTACAAGACAATGGTTTCCTTTCTGCAGATTTTTAAACCATCCTGTAGAATTCCATTGCTGGGCTGTAAGTCTTCATTAAGTTCTAGAGGTTGGTTTAAAAATTCGATAGGAAGGGTTTTATTCTCCATTCAGTTCTATAGTTTTTCCATAAAGGTATGCATATTTGTTCCCCTAGACAATGCAGAGCTGAAGGGAATATCTAGCCATATAATCAGTGATGCAAGTAGAAATCATTTCTTGCTAGTATGCTGTACTCATGGGAGGTTAACAAAGGGGGGGGGCACGTGACCTCCCCACATGACTCCTTCCTGCCCTGCCCCATGATCTATGTCCATCTCACATTACCTGGGGGAGAGGGCTCTGTCCTCCTCCCACTGTGCCGGAGACTTCTGCTGTACAGACCCCAGGCAGAAGGACTCAGGAGACACAGCTGCATGGAAGGGCTGGGGGCCAGGCTGGGGGTGGTACAGCCATGCCGGGCAGAGCTGTCAGCGTGGGGCCCCCCGGCAGCCCCACGTTCTGCTCCTTTCACCACTGCAGTTCCTGGGAGAGCCCTGAACTGCAGGGCTATCCCGGGAACCATAACGGGGAAAGGAGCAGAACGTGCAGCTCCTCCAGCATGGCTGCTGTACCACCCCCAGCCCTGCCCCCAGCCCTGTCTGTACAGCAGCCGTGCCAGAGGACAGGGCTGGGGTGGGGCTGGAGGCAGTACAGCAGTCGCGCTAGAGGAGCTGGCGGCGTGGGGCTGCCTGGCAGCCCCACATTCTGCTCCTTTCTCTGCTGCGGTTCCCGAGAGAGCCCTGCTGTTTCTTTCTGGTATGCCATACCAGCTATAAATATCTTACTGGTATGGCGTGACGTACCGGACCATACCACCATACTTGAACCACTGCACATGATATATCCAAAAATTTGCTTTCTTGAAATCTGATAGCCATATTCACGTACCTGTAAGTCTAAGCTACATGAAATTCAAGTAGTTAATGGTCGCTGCTACTAATGTTTTCAAGTATTCTCCCATTCGCCATCTGGTCCTCCCTATCGGTAAGAAGTAAATGCAGGAGGATCATTTTATCAGCCCATATCATCTAGAAAATAATGTTTTATCTGAGTGTTGAGGTTTTTCTTAACTATAGTAAAATAATGATAGAGTGATTTATTATAGGAGGTTTTGTTTGGAAGTGAATGAGTTCATTATCTCAAGGGAATTATTGTATAATATAGACATTTTCACACAGTGGTAGAGCATGGAACCAACTTAATTCACTATTCTCCAGCAACATTTTTTTAGGGGCTTCCTGTAAACTCTGATCCAGGGCAATAGTATTTTGTTGTGTCTTCCAGACCTATGTAAATCCAAGACAAATATCCCTTCATAAATGCATTCTTTTGTCTAACTGAGGGCAAATTCTTCTATCAGATGTGCACAGTGGATCTCTGTTCTAACATTCCATTCCACCCAACATACACACACATCCCTTCTGTGTAACTGACAGTGGACAGTGTGCATGAAAGGATAATTTTGGCCTAACTTTCCTTAGTTCCAACAGCATCGCTGTACTTGTCACCTTTAACTCTGTTTTGTGTGTCCCCCCTCAAGTACTATTAATGTTTGTTGTTGTCACCATTGTAATCCTATTGCAGTAGCACCCAGAGGCCCAATCAGGATCAGGGCCCCATGGTGTTAGTACCGTACAATCACATACTGCAGTGTTATATATGTTTATGCAGTGTTCAGAATTTACTGCTGTAAAGCAGCTGAATAGTAACGTAAAGAAATACTGAAGCAAAGCTGAGCAGCTCCATTTGGATTCGCTAACTGCAAGCAAGAAACCTTATCATGTAAATGCCAGTGATTTCCAAGGACTGAACAAACACAGGCCCTGATCCTGAAAAGAAAACCACACAGGGGTCCACCTGCATTGTTCTCTCTGAGAATTACAGCCATATTTTCTTATACCAGCGGTACATTGATTTTTTTGTACTTCTCACTTCTAACCCGCACTTTCCCCTGTCCTCTCCCTTCAGGGGAAAGTACAAGAGAATGGTTTTTTTTCAGAGGAAGTCTCTGGCTCAATGGCTTTCAATGTATAAGTGTAGAAATGTTCACACAATCCAGATACAGTCTCTGAGTGGGTGAATATCCATCAACTAACAGTACGTAAAATATAACCTTAGTAAACAGCAATAGCTGCTATTCACAGCTGTTGTGAAATGATGCTCATAGAAACAAAACAAAAAAGGATGCCATATAGGTTTTAAAGGCAAAGTACCCTTTTCCTCTCAATTGCAGCAGTAAGACATGCTGGCATTAGTTGTTCAAGAACACAGATCTTCCTGAGTTGCTCTGCTATGATTTTGTGCATTAACAAAAAGGCAAACTACATGCCGCTTTTGCCTCTGGTCATTTTCACAGGCAAAGATTCACACAGCAAAATTTGGTAGTTTTCACTGCCCCCTACCATGTGACAGAGGTATTGACCTTTTGTTCCTCTACAACACAATGGGAGATGACTGCAGCCAGGAAATAAAGACTAGCCTCCTACCAATACTCCTGTATGCCACACATTTATTATATACAGTGGAGCTGGTTGAAATCTTTCATACGAAAATAATTTTGAGTAAAAATTGTGGATTTTGATCAAAATGAAAATTATTTTTAAGGGGAAAAAAGCACTTCCTCTCACTTTTTTTACTTTCCCGCCTTTTTTTCATTTCAGAAAAAAGGACGGGAGCTAAATAATTAAGAAGAAAGTGGGTTTTCCCCCCAATTTTCTCTCATACTTGTATTCTCCTCTGTCCCCTCTCTTTTCCCAATGGAAAAAGTAAAAAAAATGAGAGAGTGTTTTTCTCCCATCAAAGTAAAATGAATGTTTTAATTTTTTTTTAAATTCAGAAAATATCATTTAGATTTTTCATTGAAAAATGAAAAATGTTGGAAAATATTCACAAAAATCTTATATATTTAGTGGGTTTAATTGGGGTTTTGTTTTGCTTCTCGTGAAACATATTTGCCATTTTCTGACCAGCTCTATTATATAATATGGCGTCAGACATAAGCAGAATCTTTGAATTCAAAGGGACTTAGGTGCCTAAATACTTTTGAGGATCTGGGCCCTGATTCCTTGAATTTGGAAGGGAATCTGGCAGAGAACTACAGAAGGTCATAGGGCACTTTCAAATGTTCTTGGGGTATGTCTACCCTATGGGATTACTCCGAATTTACAGAATTTGATTTTGGACAACAGATTGTATAAAGTCGAGTGCATGCGGCCACACTAAGCATATTAATTCGGCAGTGTGCGTCAATGTACCGGGGCTAGCGTCGACTTCCAGAGCGTTGCACTGTGGGTGGCTATCCCATAGCTATCCCATAGTTCCCGCAGTCTCCTCCGCCCATTGGAATTCTGGGTTGAGATCCCAATGCCTGATGGGGCAAAAAACATTGTGGTGGTTCTGGGTACAGCCTCACCCCTCCCTCCGTGAAAGCAATGGCAGACAACCGTTTCGTGCCTTTTTTCCTGGGTGAACTGTGCAGATGCCATACCATAGCATAGAGCCTGCTCAGCTCAAGACAGCAGTCATGAACATTGTAAACACCTCGTGCATTATTGTGCAGTTTATGCTGAACCAGGACCTGAAAAACCAGGTGAGGAGGAGGCTGCGACTGCAGCGCGGCGACGAGAGTGATGAGGACATGGACATGGACACAGAATTCTCTCAAACCACGGGCCCCGGTGCTTTGGAGATCATGCTGTTAATGGGGCAGGTTCTAGCCATGGAATGCCAATTTTGGGCCCGGGAAACAAGCACAGACTGGTGGGACCGCATAGTTTTGCAGGTATGGGATGATTCCCAGTGACTGTGAAACTTTTGCATGTGTAAGGGCACTTTCATGGAACTTTGTGACTTGCTTTCCCCTGCCCTGACGCGCCAGAATACCAAGATGAGAGCAGCTCTCACAGTTGAGAAGCGAGTGGCAATAGCCCTGTGGAAGCTTGCAATGCCAGACAGCTACCAGTCAGTCAGAAATCAATTTGGAGTGGGCAAATCTACTGTGGGGGATGCTGTGATGCAAGTAGCCAAAGCAATCATTGAGCTGCTGCTACCAAAGGTAGTGACTCTGGGAAATGTGCAGGTCAGAGTGGATGGCTTTGCTGCAATGGGATTCCCTAACTGTGGTGGGGCGATAGATGGAACCCATATCCTTATCTTGGCACCGGAGCACCAGGGCAGCCAGTACATAAATCGCAAGGGGTACTTTTCAATGGTGCTGCAAGCACTGGTGGATCACAAGGGACATTTCACCAACATCAACGTGGGATGGCCGGGAAGGATTCATGACGCTCGCGTCTTCAGGAACACTACCTGTTTAAACGGCTGCAGCAAGGGATTTACTTCCCAGACCAGAAAATAACCATTGGGGATGTTGAAATGCCTATAGTTATACTTGGGGACCCAGCCTACCCCTTAATGCCATGGCTCATTAAGCCATACACAGGCAGCCTGGACAGTAGTCAGGAGCTGTTCAACTACAGGCTGAGCAAGTGCAGAATGGTGGTAGAATGTGCATTTGGACGTTTAAAGGGTCGCTGGCGCATGTTACTGACTCGCTCAGACCTCAGCCAAACCAATATTCCCATTGTTATTGCTGCTTGCTGTGTGCTCCACAATCTCTGTGAGAGTAAGGGGGAGACCTTTATGGCAGGGTGAGAGGCTAAGGCAAATCGTCTGGCCTCTGATTAAGCGCAGCCAGACACCAGGGCGATTAGAAGAGCACACCAGGAAGCGCTGCACATCAGAGAAGCTTTGAAAACCAGTTTCATGATTGGCCAGGCTACGGTGTGAAAGTTCTGTTTGTTTCTCCTTGATGAAAATCCGCCCCCTTGATTGACTCATTCTCTGTAAGCAACCCACCCCCCCCTTCAATCAGAGCTTGCTTGCAAAGAAAATAAAGTCACTATCATTTAAAAATCATGTATTCTTTATTAATTGATTATAAAAAGAGTGAGAGAACTGACAAGGTAGCCCGGGTGGGGTTTGGGAGGAGGATAGGAGGGAAGAAAAAGGCTACTAAAAAAGTTCAATATAATGACAGCCTTTTGGTTGGGCTGTCCACTGGGGTGGAGTGGGAGGGTGCACGGAGCCTCCCCCTCCCCCGCCCACGTTCTACACGTCTGGGTGAGGAGGCTATAGAACATGGTGAGGGGGGAGGGCAGTTATACAAGGGCTGCAGTGGCACTCTGTGATCCTGCTGCCGTTCCTGAAGCTCCACCAGATGCCGGAGCATGTCCATTTGCTCACGCAGCAGCAGCAGCGTTGCATCCCGCCACCTCTTATCTCGAGCATCTCTCCTCTCCTCACGTTGGTCTCTTTTGTCCTCATGCTGGTCCCTCATGTCCTCACGTTGGTCCCTCCTGTCCTCACATTCACTGGCATCTTTCCTGTACTTTGATACTGCATCCTTCCACTCATTCTGCTGAGCTCTTTCATTGCAGGTCGATTCCATGATTTCAGAGAACATTTCGTCTCGCGTCCTTTTTTTCCGCTGCCTTATCTGAGATAGCCTTCAGGATGGAGGCTTGAAAAATTTGCAACTGCGGGAGGGAGGGAAAAAAGGGAGTGAAGTATTTTAAAAGATTCATGTTACAGAACAATGCTTATACTCTTTCACGGTGAACAACACTATTCACATTACATAGCACATGTGATTTCAGTACAAGGTCGCATTTTGCATCTTAATATTGAGTGCCTGCAGCTTTGGTGTTAGAGATCACAGACGCAGGCCCAGGCAACAGAATTCGGCTTGCATGCGGCCATGGTAAGCCATTGTCTTTCAGCTTCTGCAGCCTTCAGAAAAGCAATACCCTCCTTTCCCACATACCAAGCAAAGCCCGTTGAGTGCTGCGGTTTTCCTGTTAATGTGCAGCAGCAGAAACCAAACTAACCCCCCACCATCCAATTCTCTGGGATGATCGC
This sequence comes from Chrysemys picta bellii, assembly GCF_011386835.1. Classification (NCBI taxonomy): domain Eukaryota; kingdom Metazoa; phylum Chordata; order Testudines; family Emydidae; genus Chrysemys; species Chrysemys picta. Next base: position 240,061,547 of record NC_088792.1, on the reverse strand, counting down.
TTTATCCCTCCCCCCACTACGTGGCTGGTATCAGGAAAGATCCCTGCTAGTCAAACGCGAAAAGCTCAGCAAAAATCCCACACACACACACTTGGCTAACTGCAGGGAAGGATTTCTTTTCAGCCACAGTCAAACAGCCCAGTAGGAACAGCCACCTCTGTCCCCTTAATTAAATTCCCATATTTAAACCAAGTTACCATGAACGATATCACTCTCCTGAGGATAACACAGCGAGATAAAGAACGGATGTTGCTTGAATGCCAGCAAACACCAGAACGATACGCTGCCAGGCTTTGTCATGCAATGATACCAGATTACTTGCTACTAGCATGGCGTGGTCAAGTGTCCTACCATGGAGGACGGAATAAGGCTGCACTGCCCAGAAACCTTCTGGAAAGGCTTTTGGAGTACCTCCAGGAGAGCTTCATGGAGATGTCCCTGGAGGATTTCCACTCCATCCCCAGACACGTTAACAGACTTTTCCAGTAGCTGTACTGGTTGCAAATGCATCCCAAGCCCTCAGGGCAAATTAATCATTAAAATAAACTTGCTTTTAAACCATGTTTTATATTTACAAAGGTAACTCACCAGAGGTCCCTTCCATGTCTTCATGATCTGAGATAATCCCCTGGGAGGGTTGAGAGGGTACTTCAGTCAGGCTGAGAAAAAGATCCTGGCTGTTGGGGAGAACAGAGTGCTGTGTGCTCGCCGCAAGCTCGTTGTCCTCCTCCTCCTCCTCCTCATCTTCCCCGTCCGCAGAATCCTCAGGCATGGCTGAGATTATCCCCTCCTCAGAATCCACGGTCAGGGGTGGGGCAGTGGTGGCGGCCCCCCCCCAGAACTTCATGCAGCTCAGCGTAGAAGCGGCATGTTTGCGGCTCTGCCCCGGACCTTCCATTTGCTTCTTTGGTTTTCTGGTAGGCTTGACTGAGCTCCTTAACTTTCACGCGGCACTGTAGTGAGTCCCTATTGTGGCCTCTCTCCATCATGCTCTTGGAGATTTTTTCAAATGTTTTGGCATTTAGTCTTTTGGAACGTAGTTCTGCTAGCACGGAATCCTCTCCCCATATAGCGATCAGATCCAGTACCTCCCGTACAGTCCATGCTGGTGCTCTTTTTCAATTCTCGGACTGCATGGTTACCTGTGCTGATGAGCTCTGCGTGGTCACCTGTGCTCTCCACGCTGGGCAAACAGGAAATGAAATTCAAAAGTTTGCGGGGCTTTTCCTGTCTACCTGACCAGTGCATCCAAGTTCAGACTGCTGTCCAGAGCGATCACAATGGTGCACTGTGGGATAGTTCCCGGAGGCCAATACTGTCGAATTGCGGCCACACTAACCCTAATTTGAAATGGCAATATCGATTTCGGCGCTATTCCCCTCGTCGGGGAGGAGTACAGAAATCAATTTTAAGAGCCCTTTATGTAGAAATAAATGGCTTTGTTGTGTGGATGGGTGCAGGGTTAATTCGATTTAATGCTGATAAATTCAAACTAAACTCATAGTGTAGACCAGGTCTTGGAAGCAAGTGGCATAGAAGAGAAAATGGAGAGGTTGAAATTCTCCTCACTGCCACAGATGGTGGGCTCAGAGGCAATAGAAAGACTCAATGAATTTCTGTGGGAGTATGAAGGGCACAGCAAACTACTAAACAACGTCATTCAGAAATTTCAATAATGCTTTTATCCATGCAGGAAGGACACATGGGAAAGGTACATTTTCTTTACAAGACACTAGCTGTTAAGTGAGACCATGGATCATTATGAATCATTAGAGTTACATTAAAAAGTTAGGTAACATGAATTTGAACAGTTAATAGATGGACTAATGAGAGGCTGAATTATTTGTGAAGTAACTGATAACCAGGGATCCTAGAAATCCTTTTGCTATGGAAAAATGTGCAATTTGCATTTTTACAGAGAATCTTTAGTTTTTACATTTTGTGAAAAAATATGAACATCAAGAGCACTCACAGGGGAATATGGGAAATTGACGTTTCAGCCCCAGGCAGCAGGGTTCCCACTGTCAGATTTAATTTTAAGCATGGAAAAATGCAAATGTTTATGTTTTTTTATCTGTGAATGTTGGGGTTTTTATCATGGAAAACTAGGATCCCTGCTGATATCCAGGTCAGAGCAAGGTATTGTGAAAAATGAACTTGCCTTTGGATAGATCAGAAGATATTTGTAGGACTCATGAAAACTATGCTTCCCAAATGAACATAAGGGGATACAGTTGAAACTGAGTAAACATGATGACATATATGGAAGGAAAACATGATCGGAAGTTATTGTTTTTCTAAGAGATGTAGATTTTCCAAAATCCTAAAAGGAAGGGTGTTTAGTGAAAGTATGAAGCTCAGAAAAAAAGAGGGATTTTGAGTTATCTGAGTCAGAAAAAGCAAATGAAGGCAAAGTTATTGGTGAGACAAAGGGGAAATAAAGAGCAAATTAGCTAATAGTCCTATTGACTTCAGTAACTTCCCCCTCCGGATCTGTTATCATGTTTACTCAAATTCAGCTGTACTGCCTTCACTTAGATAAAGATTTCCTGATTTAATGTTTTTAATAAACAATATATTTTAAAAGCACTTTTGTCCCTTTGTATTTTAAAGGAAAGAAAGGGAGAGTCTTTTCTTTCACATATCCTACAGGAAGCCCATTGCATAAGATTCATTTCATTAAATTATTTTCTTCACCATTCATTTTTAGATTTTTATTTGTATTTCTTTTGCAGGAGCACTTAAAAGTAAAACATCATTTCTCTGAATTCCCAGCTCCCAGAATTCTTGGGTCCTGTTGTTTTGCCTTTCATATATCTTGCACAATTGAGATGGGTGCCAGGACATACATTTGATTTCAAACCATTGTTTCCCCTAGCCTAGAGAATGATATCTTTTGTATTTTCTGGCACGCTGACTTTCTGATTACATGGTTTTCAGAATTTCCTTTTTCTTGAGTTCTGAATATTTTATAGCATTCCACCGTGATTTAATTCAACAACTAACACATTAAGCTGGTCATGTAGCATAACATATGGATTAATTAGAAGAGCATGTGGTCTGCAGTGATCCAATTGGCTAGCACTGCCTGAGGTGCTGGAAAGGCTAAACTTGATAAAATACACCTGTATTTTAATTAGGATTCCTTTGTCTATATAAGTGTGGGTTTCAGTGAGATTTGGATGCTGATTACCCTGCGGTAGTGCTCTCTAAAACTTCTTGGACTTTTCAAACTATGCCAACCCGTTTGTTAATGAAATTCAAGCTATCGCATTTTTGTTTCTCACTATACAATAGGATGTGCTCAATGTTAAATCAATGCTGAGTCTGATTCACTCACTAATACAATGCAGTGGTGTGTTTCAAAACATATCTCTTGCCTCGGATTTCTACTTTCCCATTGGTTCCCTTAATTCTAATAGCAATTCCAGATCTAGAACTTCCTTGAGTGCTACAAACTCTGAAAAAATATGTTCAGTGTGAAGTGGCAGTCAAAAAAGCTAACAGAAAGTTAGGAACCATTAGGAAAGGAATAGATAATAAGACAGAAAACATCATAATGTCTGTCAAGGCTGCTTCCCCACTCTGAACTTTAGGGTACAAATGTGGGGGCCTGCATGAAAACTTCTAAGCTTAACTACCAGCTTAGATCTGGTCTGCTGCTACCATTCCCGAGCTAATTCCCTTCCCTGGGAAGCCTTGAGAAACTCTTCACCAATTCCCTGGTGAATACAGATCCAAACCCCTTGGATCTTAAAGCAAGGAGAAATTAATCATCCCCCCCTCCTTCCTCCCACCAACTCCTGGTGGATCAAGATCCAATTCCCTTGGATCTAAAAACAAGGAAAAATCAATCAGGTTCTTAAAAAGAAGGCTTTTAATTAAAGAAAAATGGTAAAAATCCTCTCTGTAAAATCAGTATGGAAAATAACTTTACAGGGTAATCAAACTTAAAGAGCTCAGAGGACCCCCCTCTAGCCTCAGGTTCAAAGTACAGCAAACAGAGATAAACAATCTAGTAAAAGGTACATTTACAAGTTGAGAAAACAAAGTAAAACTAACACGCCTTGTCTGGCTGTTTACTTACAAGTTTGAAATATGAGAGACTTGTTTAGAAAGATTTGGAGAACCTGGATTGATGTCTGGTCCCTCTCAGTCCCAAGAGCGAACGAACTCCCAAACAAAGAGCACAAACAAAAGCCTTCCCCCCCAACCCAAGATTTGAAAGTATCTTGTCCCCTTATTGGTCCTTTGGTCAGGTGTCAGCCAGGTTACCTGAGCTTCTTAACCCTTTACAGGTAAAAGGATTTTGGAGTCTCTGGCCAGGAGGGATTTTATAATACTGTACACAGGAGAGCTGTTACCTTTCCCTTTATAGTTATGACAATGTCACTATATAAATCCGTGGTACTCCCACACCTTCAATGCTGCGTGCACTTCTGGTTGCCGCATCTCAAAAAAAGATATATTCGAATTGGAAAAAGTACAAAGCACAACAAAAATGATTAGGGATATAGAACAGCTTCCATATGAGGTGAGATTAAAAGGATTGGGACTGTTCAGCTTGGAAAAGAGATGACTAACGGGGGATATGATAGAGGTCTATAAAATCATGGATGGTGTGGAGACAGTGAATAAGGAGGTGTTATTTATCCCTTCACATAATAAAAGAACCAGCAGTCACCCAATGAAATTTATAGTCAGCAGGTTTAAAACAAACAAAAGGAAGTGCTTCTTCACACAACACACAGTCACCTTATGGAACTCGTTGCCAGGGGATGTCGTGAAGACCAAAAATATAACTGGGTGCAAAAAAGAATTAGATAAGTTCATGGAGGATAGGTCCATCAATGGCTATTAGCCAAGATGGTCAGGGATGCAACCCCATACTCCGGGTCTCTTAAGCCTCTGACTGCCAGAAGTTGGGACTTTATGACAGGGGACAGATCATTTGATAATTGTCCCGTTCTTTTCATTCCCTCTGAGGCAGCTGGCACTGACCGCTGTTGGAAGAGAGGATACTGGGCTAGCTGGACCACTGGTCTGATCGAGTATGGCCATATATTCTTAAATTCAGCACATACCACAGACCACTACTTTAACAACAACAACTAGCCATTGAATTTTTGATAGATAGTGATTGTCAAAATTCAGATTGGAAAAGGGTGGGCTAATTTTAACTTGTTACACCAGAAAGTTAATTATCTACCAAGCTATTTGACACCCATTTGCGTTAACTAATAGCATCAGGGCATTCGTGTACTCTTCATAGTCCCATTTTATCCAATGAATGCATATTTTGCTTCCATTCGTGACCCAGAAAGACAATAAGTGAATAGTCCTTGATCATGACCAATTTCTTTTCGAAACTCAGCCTTCTATTTCAGGTGATGTTTAGGAGGAGTTTTTAATTTAACAGTTTATTGTGGTGCTGCGACTTCTGGACTCTATCACAAACTCTTTTTAAAAATAGGTTTATAATAAAAGCTGTTGAAGAAAATTAGAATATTGTTCTCTGCTCAGATGCTTTAGCACTGCTATATGTTCTGCCAGCTCCCTTTTTTGTATTAAAGACCTTGCATTAAAACAAACTAACTATAGAAATGCTGCTGCCACATGTTGGGGCTTATGTAAAGCAACCCTGGTCTTAAAGTGAGCTATTTCGTCTTGCATGTCTGCTTCCTAAAGAGTTATGTGCTTAGCACTGCCAACCCCCAAAATTCAAAATCATGTGTTGGGTCCCAGACAGTCACGAGATTAGCTTAAAAATCATGAGGTTTTTTTTTAAAAAAAGAATGCATTTCATTTCCTTTTTATTTGCCTTTTGGTTTTTGAGCTTCTAGTGTTTATGTTTCAAAGCTTTTTCTCTGCAACTAGAACCTTCCAGAAAGAAAGAAAACTGCAATTCTTAGGTATTAACATGATTCCAGGATCTGGGTCTCTAAGAAAAGCATAAATATGATGAGTCTTGTGATAAAATTGCATTGGCAACACTGTGTAGTGCTATTGTAGAGAGAAACTTGATGTAAGTCATAAACACAAATAGCAGGCAAAAAGACTTTTTTCTATTCAGTTAATGATAGCTTACATTTATAGTGTCATGATAATGGTGAAGAATTACAGGAGTTACTTTCTTCTACTACTGAACATGGAACTTTATTAGAATAAGGAAAAATAGTATTATCTGTAAAGGTACTCTGGTTCAATGTAGAGCTTCAGTGCAGAGACTTCCCCAGCACCTCTGGCTTTCTGCTGTATATTTAAGGAAACAGTGCACATATCATTGCATTCAGCCACTTTCATTCAAATGGATCCTGTAGTATGTAACAAAATGGTCTTTCTCTGTCTTTCAATCTCTCTTTTTGTGTGTGTGCATGTCTGAAGTAGCATCCACCAACATAATATCTATATACCAACAGATGGAATCCATTCACCTCCCACTGAAAGCCAGTAGTCCAATAGTTTAGGACAGGATGTTAAGTAATTAGAATAGTACAATGTATAAATTGAATATTCATGAGAGCTGGGTATGTGCCAGCTGGGATAGGCTTTGGCAGTGTATGAAACATATAAAAAAAAACTTATAACAAGATCAGTCTGAGAGTTTGTAGCATTATACACTGCTGCCCAAGCTCTAGTCTGCTGTACTGCAGGAGGAATATGCTAACCCACAGAGAGGAGCATACAGTTGCAATGCTCTCTGAACTGATCCACTCTGGTCCTGACTGCAAGTTCTCAAGAAAGCTACAGTCACAAGAATGAGTTGGCCTTGTCTGCTGGCAAATGCAGTTAATGCAGATTGCAGGGCTATAGGACACTATGTAATGGAAGGATTTTATTTTGTAGGATTCTTTCTCCCTGTCCTTCCCCCATACTGTGCCCATAGTAATTTCACTGGGTGCTAGCAAGATGGTAAGACTGCCACAGCAGGCTTGCTCTGTTGTAGCAGATTTCCAGTTCTAACCACGTAGGCCCTCCTTGCCGCTGCTGTACTGTCATTATACTTTCACTGATTGAGGAGTGGTTGTCTGAGTATCATCAGGAGCAGCAGCCCCTTCTTGCTCCCTGTTAATTTCTCAGACACTGTTTCCCAAAAGGTTACTATGGAGTCTGTAATAAAGACTGATATAGTGTCGCCTGATTTCACTTTTTAATATAAATGATATTGTTTACTAAGGCAATCCATGTTCACATTAATTATTTTATTCTTTCGCTAGAAAAGCTCTGTGATAGCTTGTTCGCAGTGTTGTTGTAGCCATGTTAGTCCCAGGATATTACAGAGACAAGGTGGGTGAGGTAATATCTTTTATTGGACCAACTTCTGTTGGTGAAAGACCTGAAGAAGAGCTCTGTGTAGCTCGAAAGCGTATCTCTCTCACTAAGAGAAGTTGGTCCAGTAAAAGTTAATACTTCACCCACCTTCTCTCTCTGAGATACCTCGACATTACAGTTCAATAGCTACTTTGGGGGTGGACTGGATGAAATCATCAAAGAAATTTTTGCCAGAAAATCATTTGCAAATTGCATGATTCATCTCAAGTCCAAGAAGAGTTCTGGGTCTCTTAAAAAAGGACCAAGTAGCTGTATATGTACAATCTGTAACATACTGTCTAATTCATCACCACAGGTCAGAGGCTAAAAGAGTAAAAGAATGATCTGTTCAAGTCATTTTTCTTTCTTGATATTTTAAATATGTATTAAATAATCATGTGCCTGGATTAAGGGTTATGTTAAAAAGTCACATGTGTCCTGAGCCAGGGACCATTTCTGGTCATATGATTCCTTTATTTTATAAAGCTCTTTGGATAAGGACGCAGTTGACTAATCATGACTCATGAAGCCTTGAAAATCAATAATATAGATATAATAGATGATTTATAAAATAGCTGGTTGCATATCATTAGTACTAGATAGGAACTTGCATTGTCAAAGACTGATGACACAACCTGTTACGATACAGTGAGCCTGGTATCATGCAGCTATTGGAGCATTCTTAGAATGTTTATTACTGTGTTTCCAGTTTAGTCATATGGCCATATGAGTTCCAAGACATTATACTGTCAGCTTATAAGGCATGCACCCTAACTCCCTGGCAATAAAATAACATTAACAAAACAGCCAAGTTTTGTGCAGCTCTATGAGAAATATTTTATGCAAATTATTATTATTATTATTATTTTATTTATAACTTGTAATGCAGTTAGTTCTTAGAGACTGCAAGTCAGGGATCAGGTCCCATTGTGCTAGGAGCTGTACATACACAAAGCGCCTACAATTTACATTTTGCATTAATCTGCCTCTTTACCTATAATTTATGTAGAGTCATAAACTTCACTTTTTAAAAAATTGTATTGATTTAGTGCTGGTGAAAGGCATGCGACTGACAGCCCTGGTGAATGAAGGCTTCTGTTTAGCTATGGGGCAGCAGTAGGACAAGTTTCCCAAGCCCATGTCTCTGCTGGCATACTTTATCCATGATTGCGTGGGAAGGGGTGAACTTGATCACAGAAACATAGGTCATTCTCTCTCTATGGCCTGTACAGATCTTGGCTTCTCTGCCAAATCTGCCAGTTAGTGCAAAGTCTGGTGGTGAGTTAGTGATATGGGACATGGAAATGACACTCACCAAATTCATCTCAGAGGGGCCACCAAACACCTATAGGATGCGAACAACTTTGAATTCCTGCTTTGCTGGGCTGGATGCAAACTAGCGACCTGCAGGTGAAAGACTCTCTGGTTCATTATTAAGTCAAGGTCTCACTTAAGAGAGGGTTTTATAGGTAGCCATATAACATATATAAAGAATGGTATGAGTACAAAGTCAAGCACTCAGCAGTTAGGAAATGCCAGAATTAAGGTTATCCGATAACCTTATGTGTATATACATTATGATACAATATTGAATTACAAGCTCACATGCTACTTTTTCCACATGAGTTGTCAGCGTGATTTGAATCCAAGCCCTTCAGAGGTCACAGCACAAACCTCTTCCACTTGAGCCGAATGACTATTGTCAGCAGAGGTAGTCTATCGTCTCTGTGGACCAGCCTCTAGAGGGAGACATGACACACACTTTGTCACAAGTATTTGTGAGAGAGCAGTGCAATGTTGGGAGCCAAGATTCCTGGGCTCTACTCCTAGTTCTAGAAGCAGACTATGGTCTAGTGGCAGATGCAAGCACATAGATTTGGCACATTCATTCTGAAAGGTATTGTGGATGAGACTTGGGTCTGTTGTAGTAGAGGGTCCAGTTCCAGCTCTTACAGAAGTGATCTTCGGAAGATCCTCTCCTTTACCTTAAACAAGGCAAATGATAAATGCAGACTCCTACGGGAAGGGTATGAGGCCATGATCAACACTAATGAGTGTGAACTTCACAGAAATATTAACACCAGGCAGTAGAAGAGGTAAGACCAGAGCTCCTGACTGCCAGGCTACGGCACCACCTCACTAGAGAAAATGGTATTTCAAAAAGGTTGGTTGGGCTCTTTCTCTTTCTCTCATGAGTCATATTACACTAGAGATGCAGGTAGCTGTGATGTGGTTGCAAAAGTGAATCTAAAACGCAACACTGCAGATATCCTTATCTCCCCATATAGAGTAAAAATCTGCAGCCTAATTTACCAGAATCAACAAGGAAAACTTTAAATGGCCATTCCATCTACTGCTGTGACTCTGGCAAGGAATGTAAATTAAGTGGGATGGGATGGGCTAGTACTCCAACCTGCTGAGGAACAACATGGTGTGGCAGGAACTGGAGCTAGTTGGTGCCGTTTTGCCCTTTGAATCAGCACTGGTACAACACTGACTCTATGGCACAAATGCCCAGTTCAGTATCTAAACACATGTTTTTAAAGAGAACTGTAAACCCTGCGCTTCTCTTCCGAATTAACAGGAGAGAAGTGAAACCTTTAAGGCAAAAGCTACCAGACGATCCCTGTTACCACCATTATTCTCCCTGCCCTTCCACTTTTCATTGCAGTCTCTGTCATCTCCTCTTGTGGGTTTTGTCTTAACCTAGGAGAATAAGGGGAATGACTTCATCTTTGTCTTTAAAGTGCCAGACACTTCTGTGGTGCTATGTAAATAAATAATATTAATTAATAATAATTAAGAAACAGTAGAAGAAGTGAGGTTCTTACCCACGAACGCTTATGCTCCCAATACTTCTGTTAGTCTTAAAGGTGCCACAGGACCCTCTGTTGCTAATTAAGAAACACTGTCCTGAAATGATGGAAGGGCTGTATGCTCTTATAGGTACCTTCCTTCCTTTGAGGTGTAAATCAGAGGCCATTGTGGTCACTAAAGGTCCCATGTCATTTTTTGTAAACTCAGACTCTAGTAATTATATTCTGCCTACTTAAATCCCACTGATCTGCAGTGTAGTGTTTTATGCCCTGTTAAACTGTTGCTGCATTTCACCCAGTGATGGATCAAGGGCTCCTGATTACACTATGAAAACTGGCCATTTTGATAAAAGAGGCTGCTCCTGCCAAAATCTGAAATAACCTCCTGTGTGGCTGTGGAGCTTTGGCTTAGTAGCATGGGCTCAACCTTTCCCTAGTCACCCCAACCTCAAAAGCTTATGCTCTAATACATTTGTTAGTCTCTAAGGTGCCACAAGTACTCCTGTTCTTCTTTTTGTTTTAAAGTTTCCTTGGATTCTTGCCATGGGGCAGCGTTAGGATGACCAGGTAACAAGTGTGAAAAGCTGGGATGGAGGTGGAGAGTAATAGGTGCCTATATAAGACAAAGCCCTGAATATTGGGACCGTCCTTATAATATTGGGATATCTAGAGTTCATCCTGAAATGCAGATTTCCTACTTAGTAGCCATTCTAATTACATTTGTAACTATGTTGGTCGTTGTTTCCCATTCAGGCTCAACATGGCCAAATTGTGGGAGTCAGTTATCATGGCAATGAGTGATATAAAAATGCCTGTAAATAAAGAATAGCAAAAGGCCTGATCAGCAGCCCTGTTGAACTCGATGGAAAGACTCCCACTGACTTCAGTGCACTTTGGATCAGGCCCAAAAACTGTGCGGAGCCAGCTGAGGCGAGTTTATGCAGTGATTGTAGTGCTTACCCTGTGTGCTGACAAGTATTAATTAGCGAATAGTCCAATGGTCTTTGGTAGCTTGGATTCAGTGTCATTCCTTACGGTTGCAGGCACGTAAGTGTGTGCCTAATTTTAGGTAGTCCCAGGGATGCTAATGGCTTAAGTGCTTTGCAGGATCATGGCCTAGGTTTGTATAATACTGGATCATCTATCTTGTGGGCAATGTTTCTCTCTGATATTGTGTTTGTTATCAGAACCCTTATAAACTAGCCTCAACCTGGTCCATTATGCCAGACAGTTAATACTGTGCTTGCCCTTTAAATTATACTCAGTCAATATATTAATAGGCTCACATGGTAATATATGGCTATTTGTTATTCTTTAGAGCAGCAAGTTTCTCCATTGTAAGGATGGTCCATACTTTACTGAACCAGATGTTCATAAAAGGAGCATGGGGCTTAAGACATTGGTCAGGAGTAGAAAGTCTCACAGCTAACAAAAGAAAATGGAGGCGGGAATCAGTTTTCTGTGTGAGAACATTCTCTATCAGCACCCAGGAGGGCTATGAATATAGTCAGTTGTGTCAGATTCCTGCTGTGGCTTCCAAACAATGCTGTGTTGTGTGAAGGCAGTGCTAATGCAGTTGTGTCTCTGTGTTATATTGACTGGTAGGCTGAGCAAATCCCGGAATGATTAGGAATTCACTTGTGTGCCCTTGTCTTCCACAGCTAGTTGGTGAAGCAGGCTATTGTGGATAGAAAAAGGAAACAAAAAGCATTTTGATCAGCACAGTGCTCATGAGATGGTATTGAATTTATTATGATTTTAAACAAAAACAAAGCCCAGCAAAGAAACAGATCAGTATCTGATTAGAGATCAGCACATGCACAAATGCTGATGGCGAATAGTTGTAGGAATCATTTTTCAGGGCCTTGAAAAAAAAGTGGTTCATATTTAGAATTTGCTTTCCAGAGCTTCAGAGTTTGCTTTAAAGTAAACTAAAAAGCTTTGTCTTTTTGTGTCTAGCTACGCTTTCCTTAGAGATGTTAGAGTTTGCCTTAAGCATAAGCAAGACAAGCTATTGCTTGGGACCCAGAATTCTTGGGGAAATGTAATAACCATTATCTCTTCCAGCAGTAAGACTGGGGGTAGGGAGAGATCTCCAATGGTTGAAGTAGGGAAGGTGATTTCTGTTCCAGGCACCGTGGGGGGGGGGGGCGCATTGGTCAAGAGGCAAAGAGCAGGGTAGGCCGGGTGTGCGAGGCCACGGAAGGGAGCTTGGGGCAATGGGCAGGGAGAGGCAGTAGAGCCTGGGAGCAATGGGGGGTGGGGAGCCCAGGGAGGCAGCAGAGGCCAGGGGGATGGTGACATGGATGGGGAGGCAGCAGGGGCCGGGACAATGGGGGGGAGAACAGAGAGGCAGTGGGCCTGGGGGTGATGGGGGGTGGGTGGGGATCCTGAGGAAGCAGCTGGGGCCAAGAGTGATGGGTGGGGAGCCCAGAGAGGCACCAGGGGCCAAGGGCACCAAAATACAAGTTCACCCCCGGTGCCATTTTCCCTAAGGCTAGCCCTGCACTGAATCTTTTTAGGTCTCAGTTTCTTCATCCATACAATGGACATTTTAACATTAAGATTTTTTGAACACTCACTCTTCACCTCAACTATACTGTCCATGAAGTTTCACACAGTGGAACTGTTCCAGATAGTGGATAGCCTAGTCTTTCACTGAGCTCATCCATACATTCTGATGTTGCAGATTGTCTAGTGTCCAATTACAGACTAGATCATGGAACTGTAAACCCTAATGCTGCTGTTACTTTGACTCCTCCATGACAAAGTTTGGTACTTCAGGTTAGAAGCACATAGATAATTGCACGAAGAAGTCAAATGATTTTCTGTTAATCTTAGCCAATAAAAATTCTTCATTACTGCAAGGATGCAGCACTATTGCATATTTATGACTCGGCTCATTACAATTTTTGTACTTCTACATTTGAAAAATGCTGTACATCTAATTATCACAGGCTAGAAATGGTCTTGATACATGCAATCCAGCCTCTTGCAATTAAATTTAGTAAATTAGATATCCTCTATCATCCTTAGAAGGTCAATGAGGGCTTGATCTCATCCCTTTGAATCAAGGACAACATTTCCACTTACATTGATGAGGTAGGGACTGAACCTTCATGCTCCACTAGAACCGATTGAAAAATCAAAAGATTTCCTCACAAAAAAATGGAAGTTTTTAAAGAACTGTCCCCACCCTCCATGGACCAATATTTCATTTTTCAATTTTTCTGCAGAATTTCTTATAAAAACTGTTTCTGTTTTTTAATTTTTTGTTATTTTGAAATATAGCACTATGTAAGATAGCTGACCAGCCAAAATTGGCCAAAGAAAACCTTCCCCTCCCCAAAAATGCACTCAGCCCTTTCCTTCTCAATTCACTTCAATTCAATGAAACTTTATTTGCGTGACCAGCTATACAAGTGTTGCCAAAGTTACAGTAGGAAAGATAACAATATAGAAGAGATATGACCCTCATGCTTCCTGGCCAACCCTTAACTGTGGGGAGTTCAGAAGAAACTTTCCCTATAGGCAGATTATTCTACCATGGTGTTTCTCACATTGTCCTCTAAATCATCTGATGTTGGTTTCAATGAGACTAAGATTTCATCCACTGTCAGAGACAGTGATGGTCCACTGATCTAACTCAGGATGGTAATTCCTGTATTCCTAGCAACATGAATCAAAACAGGCTGATTGCAGATTACAGCATCACTAAGAACAACCTTTATTATGTTTATTCATCATGTTGGTCAATTGGTTAATTGCTTAGTCATGTTTTTAAAACATGCACAATTGTTAAACTTAGATAGTTTTTGAAGATTAAAATTGCAAACTCGGTTTTATTATAGTTTCACAGCCCGTTAACTGCTCACTTCTGTATGGATAATGGTTTAATCAAATACATATAATATGTGCACTATGAACCATAGGGGATCTGCTGGGGTCCCTTGTTTTTCACTACTCTGATTGCTGTTTTAGGGGATGGATGGGTGGCAGTAATCTTGGAGGCTGTATGACCATCTGACAGGTTAACAGTGCTAGTTCACAGCCAAGTCAGAGATCGCTTGTATGTGACCCCTTTCCAGTTCTTTCCTGATGATTCCTATCAGCCAACGAAGATCCCACGAAGAACCCACCACACTACACTGCTCAAGGAATCTTCTCTGACCTCATTCCCACAAGTAGAGGTTGGGTTGAGTCTGAGTGGTTTCAGGGCCCATGCACCTCACCAGCCACTACCAAGAAGTAAGTGCCCTCTCCAAAGACAAAGCAGGCTCAATGGCTGCTGGAGCTGATAGGATCTTAAGGTTCAGAATCCACAGAAATGAATCAGGCCTAGATTTAAGCGACTTTCCCACTGGCACCAATCTACCTCTAATTTTAGGCAGAAAATATGTAAGCATAAACAATGAAGCGTTTAATTTTTGGTTAATAGACCTTTGGCCCCTAAAAGGTGGAATATGCTAAAAAAATTGCTTGAACATAGTGGCATATGGAAAAACAGACCCAAGCACCTGCCCCTATAGTGCCAAACTCTGTTCCTCTTCTTTCTTGCCCCTAAAATAGGCTCAAATTAATGCTGCAAAGGAACATCCATTTGCCCTTACATTCTATTTGCCCATGCCTGCAGCAATTCTCCCCTATTTTTCTTAGACTGACTATCCCTGTCAGGACCACAAGAAAGCTGAATGAGGGGAAGTGGGTGTATCAAGGGGTGTGCTTGCTAAGATGCACGTACCAATGCTCCCTGGCCTCGATATGGCTATACTGCAGCTGGGAGCAAGTGGCCCAGCCCAGGTAGACAGACTCACTCCAGCACTCTAAAAATAGCAGTGTGAAAATTGCAGCTCAGGCTGGAGCTTGGGCTCTCAAGCCCACCAGGCCCCTAGGTTTCAGAGCCCAAGCTCCAGCCCAAGTGCAATGGCCGTACTGCTATTTTTCATGTCCTAGCTCAAGCCCCACTAGCGTGAGTCCATTCAGTCCAGCTGGGAGGCTCACTCCCAGCTGCAGAGTCAACATAGCCCCAGGCTGTCCCCTGGATGCCCCTCAGTACCCTCTAAGGAGCTGCAGACCTGCCCTCCACGCATTTGTAGAGGAGTCAGACTCAGAACCATTCCAGCCTGCATTTCCCTCCTGGCTATAGCATTGGGAGCCCTTAAACTCATCAGAGATTATGAATAACCGTCAGGATGTGGAAATGCCAAATTACTTCAAAAGACTCTTTTAATTAACTACACCAGCCAAAGCAAAACTGTGTATGTGAGCAAGTTAAGTGTGCTTGGCACTCATGCAGCGGGCTGGGGTAAATGGGTAAAGGGCAAGCCTAATTATGTCTTTATTATTAACAAACAACATCTGATTATAGCACTGTCTGTATTTAATTACTAGTGCAGATTCCAGTATTTGCAAGTGTCATGTTTTTTGCTAAATATGTGGAGGCTTGCCATTCACTTCAAAGGCTTTTGGATCAGGCTCAAAGTACTTAAATTTTGATAAAGACCATGTTGTGCTCTCAACTTGCATTCAAATGAAACAGTAAATGTATGAATCCCAGCTTCTGAACCTTGGCAGAAAATAAAATAGTCTAATCCTATAACACACAGTAGTGTTTTGGCTCCCTGAAATCTTTCAAAGAGCTTTCAGTGTGGCCATGTGAACACTTGCTTCCCAATTGCTCATGCAGAGACATATTTGCATGAATATTTATGGGTATTTTCACTTTTTGCAAACAAAACTGCACCTATATAAATATTTACCCCAAAATGGGCACCTTGTAAATATCATTGTAGTGATTTCATGGTTTTCAGTCAAATGAATCTTCACAATTACTTTTATGGTGTATTTGTCCCATTTCAAAGAAAAATAATTTTTTTTAAAGATGAAGATGTAACTATTCACGTATGAAGATGAAATTCACCCAAAGCAGATTTTCAGTTAGATCTTGGCTTTTCACTTGAAATTTCTCATAACTGGAAGGCAAAGCCTACTGATGTACTGCAAAATATACTTTGAATTTAGGATTCTGCCTTCAACTGAAAATGAAAGTTCCAAGCAAAGGTGAAAACCAATACTGTCCCACCATAACAGAGACAGACACTTCTTTTTGTACACTCAGTGTGTATGAACATTAGTAAATAGCACTTATTATTGTATTATACCTAGGACTCCCAGCCATGGACCAAGCCCCCATTGTTCTATGCACTGTACACACACAGAACAACATGAGGGACCTTGCTCCAAAGAGCTTACCATTTTAGTATAAGACAAGAGAAAACAGATGGATGCTTGCAGACAGACTGATGGGAGTAGAAGGAAACGATATTGGTCAGCATGGTTGGCAATGTCCTCAGCACACCAGTGGCCTGTTGACAGGATTTTGTCATCATGGCAACAGGGTTTTAAGGAGGAATTTGTAGGTAGCTAATGTGTTAGTTTGTGCGGGAGCTCCTCCCAAGCATAAGGTGCAGCATGGGAAAAATCATGAAGATGCTTGTTTGAAAATGTAACAAGTGGGCAGCGGAAGCTGGCATCATGGGCCCATTGGAGGCAGGAGTTGACATCTCAGCAGAGAATGAGAAATGCTAATCAGGGTGAAGATAAGCCACAATGTGCCTCTGATGTTTAATTAGTGCACTGTAGAACCAAAAAAAATTGGACTGCATGAACAAGGGCACAACCTGTTTAGGGGGGGTTCAGTCAAAACCAAAAGATGATGGAGAGTAAGACCATGTAATAAAGGTGTCTGGAAAATATTTCAAATATTTCTATTAAGATTTTTGTAAATGATCCAAAAATCAAATCAGTTTAGATTTACAGAAATATTGTGATTACTCCCTGGAGCCCAGTTGACTCCTGGACTCTTTCAATCTATTGTATTCTTAATCTTCAAGGAGGGTAAAGATCTTGAGGAATGTCTTACTTTCATGTACCTAAACCTTCCCAGTGTGAATACAAACATTTTGGTCAAAATGGCTGTTCACAGAACTAAGTGTACTTTGTAACCTAGTGCAAAAGGACCAGGGAGCTTGTAAATGACACTGGAGAATATAGATAGATTACTAGAACTAGAGATTATAAAGTTACACTGTGGAAGTGGGTTAAGCCAGATGGCAAGCTTTACTTTTGTTTTTAATGGCATTCAGTCACATATCAAATCTTCAGGCTGGGGATTTTGTGAAAAGAGAAATAGAGAAAGTTAACTGTTTCATTTATGAAGGGCTGCTGCTTTTTCCATTAAAAAAACCAATGCAAAGAAACAAAATCTTTAAAAAAAAAAGTCGTGTGCCCCAGACCTTTCTTGCAGTGTTGGATACATTTTCTCTGGACTCAAGCCCTTACATTTTTTCTAATGGCAACTCATATGACATCAGTTTTCATTTTACGTTTATTGCTGTGCACTGTACCATTTCACATGTTCATAAAGATAGGCAGGCTTGTTACAAAACGCAATAGACAGTTTGTCTTCATTTATAAATCTGACAAAATACAGGAAGAGGTTTTTGTCTTTGTAGAACAGTCCCAACAATGGTCAATATTTTACTATGACACACAAAAAACTACATTAAAAGAACCTTCTTAAGGTTGCAAGTCTCTGTGGGAGTTTGTGCCTCAATTTTGGACCAATCCCTGAGAAAGCTCTGTCTCCTGAACAGATGAACATAACATGCTGGGTCAGACCAAAGATCCATCTAGTCCAGTATCCTGTCTTCCGACAGTGGTCAATGCCAGGTACTTCAAAGGGAATGAATAGAACAGGTAATCATCAAATGATCCATCCCCTGTTGTCCATGCCCAGCTTCTGGCAAACAGAGGCTCACCCTAACCACAGTCTCTATCCCAGGGCTTTAAGTGATCTTGTAGATATGCTAGGCCCAGGCTACTGAGTAAGAATGAAGAAGGTAGAAGGTCCCTGTGAGTGTCACATGGAGGGATGAGTGAGAGGAGCTATTGAGACTTGGATTGGGGGGAGAGGAGGGAAGCCGCCCCTAAGCTAGGAAGGGGTATGCCAGTAATTCCTACTGCTCTTCTTACAGCAGTTCCTTGGCAGCTGGTACCCAGGGCTTCCTGTGCCCCTTTGGCAGGTGGCATCCTGTGCCCTGACACCACTTGACTGCTGCCAAGGTGCCCGTGCCTTGTCCCCCACCCACCCTAGCTCCTGCCCCTACCCCTGGATCACTCTGTCTGCTGCTGGGACCTGTGGTGGATGGAAGGTGGAACCAGGCTGGCCCGGGGCGTCCTACCTGCTCCCTGGTAGCTAGCCCAATGTTGTATGACAAAGCTGCTGCTCCAGCCCTCTCACCTCATCTCCACCATACATTTGGGGTGGGGGAACGGATGCTGATCCATCCCCACACACAATATTTCCATTATGGGGGCGCTAACCCCCATTTCCCCTAGCTCTGGCGCCCTGCCCCCTTAGTAGCCCATGTTACTATGGAGATGCGCTCCAGCTTTCTGCACTACATGGAGTTCCTTTAGAGCTGATAGAATCATGCCCAGGAATATTGCATTGCTGTAGTCCAGACGGGAGGTGCCAAAGGTGTATAGCTGAGGCCAGGTCATTGTACTCCAGGGTGGGACAGAGTCTCCTAGTCAACTGAAAATGACAGAAAGTATTATTCATGGAAGCTGCTATGTGAGAGCTCATCAGCAAGGAATCCTGGAATGTTCCCGAACTATGGACTGATCACAGTGTGCTGAAGACATACACCCAGTTGTGGGTGTGTGCCTTGAACAAAAGGAGACTGCATCCTGGCTGTGAACTCTTCCAAATGCATTCCTTTGCCCATTAGCATCATCTCTGTCTTGCCTGGGTTCAGCTTCAACAGCCGTTCTTACATTAATGAGCTGATCTCATCCATGCATTGGGCCATCTTGGTGGTAGTGGTGTAATTGTAAGTGATGACGGATAGATAGAATTCTGTGTCATCTGCATATTGCTAGCACTTGAGTCCCTGTCATCTTAGTGGCTGTATGTAGATGTGGAACTGGACTGGAGAGAGGGTTGGTCCTTGATGGATGCCACAAGGGAGAGCTCTAGTGATGGAGGTTCAATTTTCCATCATTACTCTTTAGATGCATCTATCAAGGAAGGAATTAAACCTTTTAAATACTACCTAGCTCTTATATAGTGGTTTTCATTCACAGATCACAAAGCACTTTTACATATGAGGAAACTGAGGCACAAGGAGATCAAACAACTTGCCTTAAGGTCACACCGCAAACCAGGTCTTCTGAGTCCCAGTCCAGTGCTCTGTCCACTAGGTTACTTCCTCCAACATTCCCCTGGACCGCCCCTCCCCCCCACCTCGCCCAGGCAGGACAGCAATATCTCATGGTTGACAGTATCAGTGCTGGAAACAAGTCGAGGAGGATGAAAATGGATGTGTGCCCACCATCCACTGATAGCAGCACATCATCCATCAGTGCCACTAAAGCTGTTTCCATCCCAGGTCTTGAATCCAGATTATGCCAGGCCTAGGATATTAATTTAAATTAGATGAACTTGTAGATAGCCTTTGACTAGCTTCTCTATGAGCTCACTCAGGAATAAAACATTAATTTTTCATTAACCTCCCCCATAACAGAATGATGGGAGAAATCTCTGCAGAGAAAATCATTGTGGCAATGTCCTACCATAGCCCCTCCTTGGACGAGGCCCTCCATTACTAAGGGTTTGTTTCAGTGTACTTCATGCTGCACACCACTGACTGTATGAAAGGTGACATCACCAGACCTGATGAGATCATCTCTGCATGCTTTATGGGTTTGGCTGGAATTCCTCTTGGTTTAATAACTGCCATCTCCTCCTTTCCATTCTCTAATTGTCAGGCTGCCAGGCTTTATTCACAAGTCTTTGCCAAGAGAATATGTCTAAATCAACATGTCAAGGTCAAAAGATAAATGGCAGCTTGGTTGTTTCATTTGAAATGTTTCTTTTTTTATTATTTGCATAATTTAGTTGCTTTAAAATAAAATAGTGGATTTTATTTAAACCTATTAGGATTTTATTTTCAAATCAGAAAGGCTAGTTTTCTATATCTCTGCAGTTATTTTCCAGCACAGCATTCTGCTTTTATTCCACTTAGTGGACATCACATCTCCATCTATGTGACAGATACGACTGTGCTGGGAAACTATTTTTGAAAACATGTTTCAGAGAGGTTTCACTAGCATAGTTTTCAATGTGGATGAGGCACAGTTTGGGTAAAAATGGTCTGATTTCATTTCATAATTCCTTAACATGCCTTTTTTTGTAATGTAGATGAGTCACTCTTAATCATGTCTAATGTCCCTGTCCTCTGTTTAGCACTCCATGAAAGTCCACCTTAAAATCAATTGATGGAATCAGTGATGAATGAGAAGGAAATCTCTCTAAATATAACATATTGTGTTCCTATGATGTAACATACATAAGGCATCAGAGTTACCTTGTTCTACAGTATAAAGATATATTTTTATAGATCCTCATAGTTCACTAAAGTTTCCACTCATGTCAAACAAGACTCAGAGATCTCTGATCTCTTCATAGTATCTAATAATTCTGTCTTATTAGCTGTGTCTCTGATTCACACTGAAACACATGAAAGCAGGCTACTGGACATGGCCAATAGTTAAACTTCAATCAATAGAGTTTGCTCAGGCATAAGACTGGTGGCAACATTCCTCCAGGTTACATCTATGGCCTGCATTTGTTTCAAGGAGAAAGTTACCTTTTTAATGACTACTACCTAATGCAAATGCTGGTGCTGATATTCATTATTTATAATGCAGTCATACCTAGAGGCCTCAACCAATCAGAGACCTATGCCATGTCTGCAACCACAGTCCTATGGTAAATAATAGTTTCCATCCCAAAGATCTTACACTCCTGTTGTTCTATATGCTATCCCCCATAATGTGTTAGACAATTCCTTATATAAATCTACATTTGTTACTAACACTGAAGTGGAACCTGAACTACCACTGAACATAGGTGCTATAGTGGGGGTGCTGAAAGCCATTAAGCAAACTGTGAATCCTGTAAATGATGAAAACCACTTCAAAGCAGGGGGTGCTGCCACACCCCCAGCACCCCTACTTCCAGCACCTCTGCCACTGAATGTAACATCTTGTAACATCCCTTCTTGTTTTCCTGACCGGGTCTTTGGAAAAACTGAAAGTGACACTTCCTCCCCTACCCCCCAAAGAATCCATCTCAATTTCTACATACGACCAAAGGCATTCTGAGATAGGCCATTAGTTCAATCTAATTCCAGGAATCAGCAAATTGAATATATTAAATAAAGCTGTTAATTCTTCAACACTGAGTCTTAATGCATTAATGAAAGGCCTCCAGTAACGTTGGACACACCTCGAAGGTGCTAGACTTTTAACTCCAAAGTGTATTTTATATATACCATTTTAACACATATTGGTCCTAAGTTTCAATTTAAATTTCTCTTAGAATTAGCAGTGTTTTAGATGCCCAGGGACAGACAACAAATAGATAATCAAAATCAGAATTTGGAGACATTCAAAGATTGGTATAAATTTAATACATGCTATTTCCTGTCTTGAGGGATTATAGCCTTACTCTTGGCAAGCAAGCAGATTCAGCCAGCTGGGTCATTTATATCTCAAAGTTTTAAGATTCCATGCTATTTTATATTACAGAAATATAAGGCTTTTAAGAGCCAGATTCTGCCCCCCTTACACAGGCTGACTAGGATCTTACTTCAGGAGCAGCTCCAATGAAAGTAATAGGACTAGTCCTGCTATAAAGGTACTACTGAATGTGAGTAAGGGGTGGTGGAATCTGGCCCTGGGAAATAAAGAATCCTGCAGCAGCAGTAATGAGACAAGCATTCCTTTGAGCCTCTTTGAACCTTTCCCCCTTTATTTTTAAGCTTCATTTCTGACTGAGATCTGCTTAGCTCTGTGATGTGAAATGAATCTGTGGATGAATTAAGAAAGCCAAGAAGAGGCAAAAATGAGGATTACGAGAGAAGGGAAGCACAGATATTGTGTCAGTTGATTTTTCTTCAAGTTATGGAAATGCTTATACAATAGACCATCGACTGTAATTTCTTTTGTTTTGGAGGACAAGTTGTACAATTCTTTAAAATAGTTCAAAATGTTTAATAGATAATAAATATCACACACCATTAACCTACATTAGGCAGCATGTTATCTTGAGATGAGACCCGATTTATGGTAGTTTTAACTACTAGGGTCTCTTTATAATATAAAGGTAAAGGAAACCTACGGCTCTGCATGAAATTAGTTGAAGATCATCTGCCAAATACACATTGATGGGAAATAGTTGGTACCACTGCAGCAGGGCTTTCCTGATCATCTATTTCACATCATGTGCTATAGTGTCAAGCCAAAAGGAGGAGCCTGCGTTGCCACAATAACTCTACCCTATCCATATGAGTCACAACATTAACCGCTTAGTTAATAGAGTGACTTTACCAGTTCCGAGCACAACTAATGCTGCCTCATTTCTTTTGTTCTCTTATTTCCAACTATCTTCTGTAAAGTGAACTCAGCAAGCTGCCAGCGTACTCCTTGCGTTTATCCATTCAAGCATCTGAGATCATGCCAGAGCATGTCTTAACATTGCAAAACAGCCTTCCACAATAAGCAGCTTCTGTTACGTTAAAGAAATCCTTGCAAAAGAACTAGAGTAACCTTTCTTCCAGTACTTCATGGTAGTGGGCTTTTTTTCCTTCCCCTGTAATACTTGGTGAGTATGTGGTAATAGACCAAGAGGTTATTATTGCTTAATGTTGCTACAACATTAAAATCTTAAGACATTCAATACAAGCTACAACATAACAAGCAAAGGGAGTGCCAGTTGCAGGTATATAGCTGAAGAGTTCCTTTTGTACAACCAGCTTGAGAATCTGTGGAGCACTTTGCTATGTCGCATCTGTTCCAGTTGAGGTACCACACTGATCAGTTTTGGATCATCATAGTTAGCTATTAGAGAGACAAGGTAGGTGAGGTAATATCTTTTACTGAATCAACCTCTGTTGGTGAAACGTCTGAAGAAGAGCTCTGTGTAATCTTGCCTCTCTCACCAACAGAAGCTGGTCCAATAAAAGATTATCTCACCTACTTTGTCCCTCTAATATCCTAGCACCAACACAGCTACAACAACACGGCAAGCTGTAATTAGCTATAACTTTCTGGGTGAGCTTTCCATACCTGAGATCACCTCATGGAGGAGACATTTAAAAGCTGAACCTTGTAGATTGAATGACAGTCGTGTTCAGTGAGATGAGTGACTGAGACTGACAGTTTACTGCTTTAAAGGAAAACACCAGTGATTTTTTCTCCCAAAGTTTCAGAATCATGCAGCTTTGTATAACAATGGGACAGACATTAAACAATAACATTGTTTTAAGTAAAGCACACACTTTCTTTGCAAACAGCCTGTGAAATCATAGAAAGGCTAATTAACTGACATGGAAAGAAAATCTTGACCATTGATTTCCATGGGAAAGGCCCCCGTACCGGATCCTCAGCTGATTTAAATTAGCCTCCCTTCATGCTGATTTGCATTAGCTGAGGATCTGCCCTTCCGTCTTTTCTACCAGGCCTAAAGGCAGAGCAGAGCAAAGAGGCGTGATCATCCTGCCAGCCAACTCCTCTGTCTTTGGCTATGTCTACACTACAAGCTAGGGGTGTGATTCCCCTGCTCACATACACGGTCATTGAGCTAGCATGAGTATAGCAGCAGTGTAGCTGCGGTAGCAACGCTGTGCAGAGTACATAGCCACAACGTCAAAGGCTCCTTGAAACTAACTAAGGATTTTCTCAACCAGGAGGGGATACTGAGTAATACTGATCAAAAATAGGATTAGTACATTCAAAATAAATACCAATGGCACATAAGTGTTTGCAGGTAAGGGGAGAATTAAATCAAAGCAGCACTGTCAGGGGGATTTGTGACTTCACTTTATCTGCTGTATCTTCAGGTGTAAATATTAATCTACCATGTTTTGTGCAGTATTCCCCATTCCAAGTAAAGGGATTACTGCATTCATAGCAAAGCTAATGCTGTGGTGTAGGAAATGTCAAGATTGTAATAATGCTCACTGTGTGCACCAGATAAAGTAGAGCTGTCAAACTGCCAACGGTATCATACTCCACTATCCCAGGAGTGTCCTACTGAATAATTTCTGCAATTCAGTTCTTAAATGAATGCAATATTATAGTTGGAGAAAATATGCACAGTGAGAAATGATTGGCAGAATTTCTTTCCAGTGCTATAAGCTCACACTGAATAGGTGTAAATAAATGCATTGTTGGAAGGCACGTCATTAGCCTTGCAATGGGCCTGGTATAAGAGCCTCTGTGGAATAAAGAAAATGAACCTATTTCACTTAGACGTGGGCACAATTCTTGAAGAACAGAAGAAAGAACTTTCCTTTTGAGAAAATGATTTTTGAACTCTAAAGTCATTAAAAGAACCAATAGGAAATGTTTTCAGAGCCCTCTGTAACAACCATTATAGGAGTCCACTCTTGTGAGACATGAATGCCCTCAGTTCCTGAGGAAGTCTGGCATGAACTTCTTTCGGGGAGGGAGGGGGAAATCTTAGCTTCTTAAGCACTAAAGAGTAATGTACACTCTTGATCTCTTGTGCTATATCAAGAGATGACCTAGAAATTGACTCAAGCCACCTTTGTTTGCCTTTCAAATTAATATTTTCCCTTAGTATCACAGTGATGCACACCTGAATCTGACTATCCAGGTATATTATATGGCTCCTCTCAGCACAAAGTGTGATCTGCCATAGTTGTATTCAAATTTTTTAAATAATGTATTTGGCAACCTGTTACACAAAGCAACAACAAGGATTTTCCCAGTGAGCTGATAACCTTGCAGGCAATTGGAATACGGCCCTATCAGTGATTCACCATAACACGACTTCTCATGTTAGAACATGAGAACCTCACCCTTGAGAGCTAGAAACATAAATCAGTTTTCATCCATGCAGGCTCTATGGAAGGCAATAAAGCAAGACACTAACTTTTAAGATTTGGGAGGGGATGTGGGGTGAGGTGGAACAGTCATTCAGAAATGTAGGGCTTATCTTACCACTTCACGAGGGGTGCTGCTCAAAACACATCTTTACACCTGTAATCTTTACTTTGCTCTATAAATCCTAAAAATGTCCTTTTCTCTTTATAAGGTCAGTGGGATTTAGGACACTGTGTATTGGGTTTTTCCTAGGGTCCCAACCTAACAATGGGCTGCATAGAGCCTTTCCCATGCACTTCTTTCATATGGCAATTTGAAAAGTGAAAGTTGTTGATAAACTGGAAAAGGTTCAGAGAAAAGCCATGAGAATGATTAAAGAATTAGAAAACATGCCCTATAGTGGTAGACTCAAAGAGCTTAATCTATTTAGCTTAATAAGAGACAGTTAAGGTGTGACTTGATTACAGTCTTATGTATCTACATAGGGAACAAATATTTAATAATGGGCTCTACAATCTGGCGGAGAAAGGTATAACACAATCCAATGGCTGGAAGTTGCAGCTAGATAAATTCAGACTGCAAATAAATCATCAGTTTCTGACAGTGAGGGTAATTAGCCATTGGAACAACTTACCAACAGTCATGGTGGATTCGCCATCACTGACCATTTTTAAAATCAAGATTGGATCTTTTTCTAAAAGATCTGCTCTGGGAATTGTTTTGGGGGAGTGCTATGGCCTGTGTTGTACAGGAGGTCAGACTACATGATCACAATGGTCCCTTCGGCGCCTTGGAATCTATGAAAAGGGGATGTCCAAATTTGTCATCTACGCTGTGGCTTCTGGTGACATGGAATGAATCAAGGCTGTCCCTCTGGGGAAGAATCTTAGAGGGCAGCAGTTTGCTAGATGATCCATCATTTGGAAATCTTCACATCCATGTTTCAGGTTGTCCTTTATTTTCCATTTGTGTAGTAGGTAATTGCAATATCTGTGTGAGGTTCCTGTAAACTAGAGAGTTGCATTCCAAAAGTGCAAGATAGATTATATCATAGCCCTGAGTTGTCAATTATTTCTCCTCCTTCTCCACTAGAGCATGCTAGCCCTGAAAGAGTAGCCATTTTACCAAATGGAGTGTTGATCCACACCTTTCCAGGGAAGATTTGCGGGGGCAAATGTGGAGAAACAGCATGCCTGAACATGAAGATGATGTCACAGGATGAAGTATTTTATGAACTGAAACAAGAGCTGAGGCAGTAATCAGAGCTTCTACTTGAAAGAGAGAGTGGCATTGCATAGGCAACTGGAAGAGGCAAAAATGCAGAAAGGGGATGAAAGACTGAAGCTTTCAATGCCAAAATAGGGCCAAGACATTGTGAATACATGAAGCACAAATCCATAGCATGAAGATGGAGAGGGAAAGCCAGTCCCATCTCATCAGGTAAATGATTTAAAGCTTTCATGATGTTATAAATAACAATCATGAGGAACATAGAGAGGCACACAGCCTAACATTGCTTTCCACCTGCCTCAGTCAAGTACTAGTAGAATCCATTTCTTTCTAGTCCTACTTCTTGGTTATCAAGGAGCAGAGATAAATCTAGCAGCCTCCCCAGTCTCTACACTATTTTGAGAATCTCAGGGCAGATTCTTTATAAAAAGACATGGTCCAAGTTAGCTCCACTAAAGGTTTTCCTCTTCTGCCCAGAATCACTTTTCTTCCCCGGCTTCAACTTTCACCTGCTTTTCTTTATCCAGGCATTTATCTATTGCATCTCTGCCATCTGAGTTGGTCACAGAAGCCAAGAAGGAGATTTGTAGCTGAGTGCCACCACCATATGCCTTTTATGTGCCATTCTTGTCCTTCTGCTTCTACCCACCATCCTCTATACCTATACACTGTGCTGCTAGACCAGTGTCTTTCTAATTTTACCCTTATTTTTCAATACAATAGAGCCCCATTTTCAGACCCTGCAAACTATTTCCTCCCCTGAGCCCCCAGTTTGAGTGTGTGGTTGTTTAGTAAAAGGTTTGCTCATAAAAAAAATACTCATCAGCATTTTTATTGTTTAGCCAGAAGAAAGGGCATCAAATGGGATTTGAAATGCTTTAATTAGTGTCAAAGAGAGGTACAATAAGATAATTGATAATTACGTGCCCATAAAAGCATTCCCATGCCCAACCCTCCACATCCAAATCAAATAGAAGTATTTTGCATAATCAGGACACTTATGACTAAAATCAATTATTACGCTGCTTGCTGCCTACAGTAGCTGTAATTGGCAATGGATCTCAAGTAGTGGGTTACTCCCTCTTTTGCTGCTGCAGTAACAAAGTATTGGCATAGAGCACCCATTAGTTATGTTAGTGTTAGGAAATCTAACAGCAGTGCTGGACTTTCATACCTGGTCTTTGTGGTAAGTATTATTTCTGATTCCTCATTCCACTCCCTGCAATAAACCCTTGCCTTGCTTTATATCAACTGTACAAAATGCACCAAGGTGCAGTAACTCTGAGGACATAATCAATTTAATTATATGTGTTTTAGAAGGCATCTCCTTTTTGCCGTCAGCCTTGCCTTCAGGCTTCCAAAGACACATCCACCCACCATTTGACTCACACTGAAGTAGTAATTGGAGCTGTTCATCTCTCTTGGTGTAATCCTGCTAATGATTTGTTAGCGAATGGAGCACAGGATAGGCAAGATCAACACAAATTAGCTGGACCCCAGTTACAGTGGTCCCATTAATTTCCGTGGTGTGTGTGCTGTTTCCCTTCTCATACAAGAGATGGTTCTTGAAAATGCACTTTGCCAGGCCAGCTAAAGTATCTATCCAGACACTGGTCTCTCATCCACCAGGATCTGCACCCCAATGGAGCAGTGGCCTTTCTGGTTACACTCTTCCTGTGATGGGTAAAGAGTGGGCATCTGAGTTCCATCAATAGCTTTCCACTAATGGGGACTCCTCATTTGCCTGAAAACCTCTTATTACCCCAAGAGTAATTTTAATAGTGTCTCTTCATGACCTCATTTATTTCTGTACACACCTTTAGCTCAGTGACTCCAAATGTGGACTTGCCATCATGAAGCATGATGGGTATCAGCAAGTGGCACTTTATATTTGTAGCCTGCTCCCACAAAGCAGCAGCTGTGTTCTTGTCCGCAGAGACTGCTGCCCTTATCTGGGCTGACTCTCACTGACAGA
Organism: Chrysemys picta bellii; assembly: GCF_011386835.1. Taxonomy (NCBI): domain Eukaryota; kingdom Metazoa; phylum Chordata; order Testudines; family Emydidae; genus Chrysemys; species Chrysemys picta. Next base: position 240,033,236 of record NC_088792.1, on the reverse strand, counting down.
ATAAAGAGTGTCCTTCCTAATTTGGACTTAGGACCCCATGTGCCCCAAAATAATAGATTTTTAGATCCTGCTCTTGATAACAATGTTGAGTTCTATTGGATAACGCTCCGGGAGCCCTATAATGCATGGTATCACCATATCTGAGAGGCAGGCCACACCAAAGCTGTGCTTTCAGAGCCAGTGTTGCTGTCTGGATGCAATGGAGCACTCCAGGACAAATGAGGTAGCCAGCTATTTCATGTAATAATTGATGTTCCTGTCATGCAGTCTGGAGTGGCTCATGGCCGTGAGTGCTACCTCAGGGCCGACTGTCAAAAACAAGGCAGCCATCCCACACTGGTAGTATGTTCTATAAGTAGATTTCACCAACCCAGTAAGAAATGTGAACTCCTGGATCACTATAACAGTCCTACCAGGGAGTCAGACAGTCCCCTTAGACTCTCCAGTCTATCTTGCCACCCAGACAAACAGGACTTAAGTGACCATTTATCACTTACACCATAAAATCTCATCACATGCAGGTTGCTTCCAGTTCCAAGAGACCAGTCACTCATTCCAGGTCAATTGCTACCTTAGAATCTTACACCAAAGACAATGCCTGTAGCCAATCCTGTAATAAACTCTCTAAAGATTTAACAACTAGGAAAAGGAAGTAACACAAATGATTTACCAGCTAAATCCTAAGAGTGACAGAGTTGTAGTGATCTGTCAATTCAAAGTGTCTTTCAGGGCAGACCCAGGAGGCAGCCCTGCAAATCTCTGACTTCAGTTTAGAGTTTCTGTTCCTTCAGAGTTCAAACAGACAAAAAGATGGAAAATTTTCCTGTGGCTTTGTTTTATTTCCTTCATTCAGCTTCCAAGACTACAGGACGAGCTTCCTTGCACGTAGCCTTTCCCATGTGTGATGGGGCCATTAACCAATCCTTTGTATTGCAATGATCCTCAATTGACCATCTGATTTTGATAGTCCTTCTGCCTGGATGGGAGGAGGGAATGATTCCCATGCCTGAGTTCACAGCAAACATTTTCAAAGTTGTAAAGCAAAGCTTACATATTATAGCATGGAATACAGACGTTACAAGTGAGATTAATGCATGCAGCAGCTTACAACAGTACATGCATTCTTATAAGACTAGTAACTATTTTCAGCAAAACTAATTCTATGTCTACATTACAAAATTAAGTTGACCTAACTTACATCAGCATACAGCTGCCGTAGTATTACATTGCTTGTGCATGTACACACTTTGCTCTTTGTGTCAGCAGTACGCATCCTCAGGCGCATTTGTATTGATAGTACTGTTAGTGTGATGCATTGTGGGCCAGTGACAGTTGACACTGACACTGTGCTGACCTAACTACATCGACCTTGACTCTACACGTCTCATGAAGGTGGAATTAAGTCAGTGTAGCAGGGTGGTTATGTTAGTATAGACACTTCCATAGTTAGGGTAACATAAGCTGCCTTGCATAGACCTTCCTCTGCAGTGAGAGGCATGCTCACTTGCTGGTTCAAACCAGAGTAAATGGTGGATTCTCTGTCATTTAAAGTCTTTAAAACAAGATTTGAGGATTGCAGTAACTCAGCCAGAGGTTATGGGCCTATTACTGGAGTGGGTGAGTGAGTTTCTGTGACCTGCAACGTACAAGAGGTCAGACTAGATCAGGGATCGGCAAGCTTTGGCACGCGGCCATCAGGGAAATCCGCTGGCGGGACAGGATGGTTTGTTTACCTGCAGCGTCCGCAGGTTCAGCCGATCGCAGCTCCCACTGGCCGCGGTTCGCCGTTCCAGGCCAATGGGGGCTGTGGGAAGCGGCAGCCAGCACATCCCTCGTACTTACCCCAGAAATACCCCAGGGCCCTGCCCCTCAGTGCCAGGTGTACCAGGTGTGAGCAGGCAGGCTCAGCCCAGCAGGATCCAAGTGTGGAGTGCCTTACTATGAGAATCAGGTGAAGGTGGTTGTGGCTGAGCCGGGGGAAGGGTGTCTGGGTGTGGAAGGATGGGGTTCAGCAGGTGGAGTCTGGGTGCTGGGGGAGTGGGGCTTGGTGGGGTGGGGGTCTGGGTGCCACTCATCAGGGCATTCCAGGTGCAGGAGGTGGGGATCATTGGGGTGGGGGGTTCGATGGGCCTGCTTAATGGGGGAGCCCCAGCTGCTCCTCCTGTCAAGGGGATGCAGCATGCCGGGCTCCTGTTCCGCCATTCCCCTATCCCCTTCTCTTCCCTCTCCCATCCCCTTTCCCCACTGCCTCTTCCCCATCCCATCCCCCTGCCCTGTCCCACTACCCCTTGCCCCATTACCTCCCCCTGCCCCTCCTCACTGCCCCCTACTTCATCCCCTCCCCCTTCCTTTCCAAACAGTCCCCTGCCCCATCCCCATCCCCTCACTCCCACATCCCCCTCCCCCTGCCCTAGCCCATCCCCTTCCTTCCCCACTGCCTCTTTCCCCTCCCCCACCCTCCTGCCCCCATTTTCCTCACCCCACCGGGGCACTTACCATTGTACATAAAACATGCAGGGTGCCCAGCACATATAGAAGGGGAACACGACCGACACTAGGACACAGGAGGCAGCATCCAGCTGCACAGTCAGCAAGCTGAGCGACACCCTCCCTCACCCAGACAGCTCTGTGTTCACAGAAAGCGAGGGGGCGGGGCAGTGGCATGTGGCTCCACATGCCTCCAATGCCTCGCCTATGTTTGGAGGGCAATGCCTCCAAACTACACCCATGGGCATGATTTACCCCTCTGCCAGCTGCTCCAGGCGCCAGAAACGAGGCGCCCGTGATGCTGGGGAGGGGCATGTGACCGCTCTTGCAGATTCCCTTTGCTTTTCCATCATTTTCACTGGCGCAGAATTCCCCCAGGACTCGGAGTAATACTCAAATACCTTTTCTTATGCATGGTTGGGGCTAATCTGGAGGCAAAGGCAGATTTCTTCCCAAGGAAACATTACTGCCCTACTGCTCAAGTGTTGCAAACATAGTAATTGTTTATGATTTTAAGGCCAGAAGGAACCACTGATCTCCTCTAGTCTGACTTCTGCACAATACAGGCCATAGAACCTCTCCTAGTAATTCCTGCATCAAGCCCATAACTTCTGTTTGAGCTAGTATATCTTTTAAAAAGACATCAGGTCTTCAAGACATCCAGTCTTGCTTGTTCTCTTATCTACTGAGTCTGAAGTAATGACAATAATTATGTTCTCATTGGCCCACTAGGCAGTAAATCCATTGATTCCATTGACTTCATTCCAGGACTGAGTTTATTTCAATACTGAATTTTGGATCACTATGAAGGGGCAGCTTCTAGGTATTTTTTAAACTGAAAAATATGATGTACATTTCAGTTTGGACAATGCTAGTATTGTAAGATTAACTCAGGATTCATTTGGTTTTGCCAGTTTGCATTATAACATTTTTATAGCACTGACTGCCTATTTATGCACCTGGTTTTCTACGTATAAGTAACGGTATTACCAGTTTATGTGAAACAAAAAACACAGGATTCACAGACCCCTTAATCTGAAGAGGAGAACAACTATAAAAACACAAGTAGAAGACTTGTGGGTTTTTTTAAGCCACACATTTTTAGTGTAACTTCATACTGTACATTTTTACAAATGAGCCATTCAGAGTACACTTTGGTTATTCAAGCACTTTAAAGAAGATATTGTTTAAAGTTTGTTAGTTAAATGGCATTTGTTTCCCTCTATATATCCTTTCCACAGATGTGGGAGAAATATGCAGAAAAGAAACAGTTGCAAGCTTTGTGGCTTTGAAGAATTATTTGGGACGGCCGTGTTCTGCTTGATCACATTTCCCTGTGTAGGCTGTATATAGCTAGAGTCAGCTTTTGTTTTCATTAGGTCATTTCTCAGCCTTTCTATTGGTTTACAAAGCACTTTTCATGCCACTACTGGAACAAGCACTGCATTCTGCAGGTTGATCATGTTGTGTCGGGAATTTTCCATTCACAGACCCGCCGTGTCATCACACCACTTTAGTCTCGCATGGTAAGTGGCCTGTGATATTGCCCCACATTCTGCAAAATCAGTCTGTGGCAAGTAAAAGAAGAGAAAAATCGATAATGTGTTTAGACTACACAGCTGCCAAGCTCTTAAAATAACTGACATGTCAAATTCACAAATGAACTAACATACTACAAGGGTCTCCAAGGGTTTGCTAGAACCTAGGGCTTGGAATAGCAAATGTTAGTTCATTTATAAGAGGGAAGCAGTTGGAATTCTTGAAGCTGAAGTCTTTTGAAATTCAGAGATTTCCCATATGCAACTCCCTCCTTGGTGGGGAGATTAAATTCCCCTTGCAGCCACAAGCACACAGCAGCTGGCATGCTTCCAGTCAGCAAGCGCTTTGTCTGATTTATTAGATGGAAACTTTGCTGCAGTACTCTGAAAGGAAACTAGAGCAAAGGTGGATACCTCCTTCTGGGTACTATAGGTCAAGAGGCTGGAATGTACCACTTTGTTCAGTCCATTATAAGAGTGATTAGCTGTGATTAGTTTTGGTCACCTGAACAAAAATATGAATTCTTCCACCTTGCCCCTTACCATAAAATCCATTGAACAGAAGTGTTGAATGCCCAGAGAAAACTTATGCTAGATACAACTAACTAAGGACAGTACATCACCAAAGATAGCACAACAGCACTCTGCTATAAGGAAAGTCAGTATTGCCTGTCTTCTCAGGACATGATGCTCTGGATTTGGTGCCATAATGCACATGGCCTGGCACAGGGACACAAACAGTGGGCTCTGTGTACACTTCAGGTAGGAATTCTCTTTCATGGGGTTAACTTTAGTTGGTCTTAATTTTTCTCTCTTGGGATTTGCAATACGTGCTCTGCCTGGCCCTCGTGAGGATGCACAAAAGGGGTTAGGGGAAAGAGCGTAAGAAGCCTTTCCTCCTACTTTGCCTTGCTTCTACACAGACCACACAAAATTGCAACCCTGGTGTTCAGGGGAGGGGCTGCTCTGCCTCTACAATTCTAGGAGTGTTCATATGGGCAGAGAAAGGTGGGCAGGAGGCTGGGCTAACCACCCCAATATGTCAGCTATTAGAACTCACTAGCTGCACAGGGGGAGTAACCTGCACCCGAATGGATGTGGAAGCAGCTGCAGAGAGGCTGGGATGTCCAGGAACTCAAGGAAGTGTTCTGCCTTTCAGAGGCAAAATGCTTCCCAGTGCTCATGATGGGGCAATGTAGTTCTGTGCCACTTTTAGTGTAGCCCCTAATGGAGTACCACACCACACTGAGTCACTGATAGGCTATAAGCCGGCTGATGCAATCACAGTGTTAGGATGGCAAATTCAAACCACCCAAACACTTTCAACTTCAGCAGAGGAAGCAGCAGTATTCATGTACAGGATTAAAAAAAAAAAAAGCTATTGGAGCTGTGAGTAATCTTTTTTCAGATTGTGAAATACTCCTGTTGAGCAATGATAGAGTGACGTTAAGCCTCACTAATGCTCTGCATTAGGAATTGAAAGCACCTCTGCATTGCTATACAGTACTGTAGATCTGAAATAGGGTCCTGTCTACAGCACAAATCAAATCATGTCTGTAGCAGAGTTGGGCCCACTTACACCACTAGTGAATTTGGTCCTAGATCCTTACCCAACCCCTTCCTATTCTACAGGATATGTTTTAAACATGATTTTATAATGGTTCTACTCTGTCAACACCAGCCAGGAAAACTGTTTAAACAAAGCTATCAGGAGTCCATTTTAATGGTATTTAAAACCAGTTCCTGTATCACAGTGTCGTCACTAGTGTGGACAGTATCCAAGATCAAGATTACTTGGTTACCCTGTATTCAGAGGAACATCTAGTTCCTGTGCGGAAAAAAACTGATAGACCAGTCAAGGTTTCAGAAATAAAATGTGTGTATGTGTGTGTGTCTGTCTGTCTGTGTATGTGTGTAATATCCAAGAGTGTGCCCCCTCTGTTTCCTCCACCCTTTGGTCCTCTCTCATCTCCTCTCTCCCTCCCCTTCTCCTCATCACTGCAATTTGGACCTGGAAACTGGTAGGGAAAAATATTATAGCCTCCCCTGTATAAAGGGTGACCCACAGGAGCAGAGGAAACATCTCAGTATCTGGGCTTGGTACAATGTTTTCTCCTCTCTTGGAAGTGGCAGTGATAATGCTATACGAGGAAGTCAGCAGGGACAGCACTATCTGGTGAAAAATCAGAAACCAGAGAAAGGGTCCCATATTGCCTTTATTAGAAGGAATTAATACTCCTCTATATTGACCAAATAGGTAAGCATCTAGTCCTGTCATTTTCTCCCTGTATCCAAGATGGGAGCCAGAGCACAAGTGGTGTTAAGCCAGCTATATCATCATGGCAAATCCCAAAGGGATATGGCCTCCTCGCAATTCAAGTGTCACACGGCTCAATCTCTGGCAAGGTGCTTAAGATGGTCTGGCTGTATATTCAGTTTATGCCCATCACTGGCAATCTTGTTGTACCAAAGCTTTTGGTACACTGCCAGAGATCTCCTGGGCAACAGCATTCTTGGTACATATACTTCAGAATTTTTTGGTCGTCCATTCTTATATCAATACCAGAAAACCAAAGCAGTGCTGACAGGGGAAGTTATTGGGTTCAGCTTTGAATAGCCTCATTTCTGATCTTCTTGTACCAGTTGATATGGAGCAGCTGACAGAGATGAGAATCTAAAATGTATCCTATATATTTTGCAAAACACTTCAAAACGAGGAAGATTAAAGTGTTTTGGTAGCCAGGTCACAGATTGAATTTAGGGCATCACATACACAAAGGGTTGTTGAGAGGCCGGAGTATTGGAAGGTGGACATTTTTGGTACATGTTACTTTTAGATCCTGTAATTTTGTTCTCGTTTATTGTCATTATGTGTTTCCCATGTATTATGCCAACTGCAGCCCTGGCACCAACTGTACCTTAGGGGACATTCCCCTTTTGTCCAGGTCGTCTGATTGAGAATTCCAATCAGGCATAGGCTCTAGATAGCCTCCTTTGTTACCCTCTCTTAGGTAACAAAGGTCCATTCTGGAATTAACTCGTGGATTTCATAAACAAAATCCAAGACCACATGATCTTATAAAAACAAGATGTCTCTGAAACAGAGACAAAATCATATCAGAACAACATACCTGGTATTAAAGCCTATGTAGCTTTAACTATGCACAAGTTAATCTAAACAGATACAGATTTACAGGTAAGAAAAGAAATCAGAAGATGAGCAGCTTACATCTGTAGCTTTCTGTCTGAGTCACTCATGGTATATCAGAGTGGCTCCCTCACCAACAAGCTATGGTTTAACTGCCAGTTTTGTAGCTCCAAGGGATCAGATGGGGCTCTATTGTCTTGCTCTACTAGTGAACTCAGGTGAGCCTTCCTTTTTTAGACAGGGATCCCCCTAATGTATCAGGCCTGGTCTACACTAGAAAATTGTTGTTGTTATAACTACATTGCTAAATTCCACACCCCGAGCGAGGCAGTTAAACTGACCTCACTGCCAGTGTAGACACTGCTACGTCGAACGGAGAACCTCCAATTGACCAAACTACCACCTCTTTAGTAGGTGAAGTACCTACACCAACCAGAGAACCCCTCCTGTCAGTGCAGTTAGCATCTTCCCTGAAGTGCAACAGTTGTGCCACTGGAGTGTTTTGAATGTAGACAAGCCCTTACTCAATATCTTTGGAATTTAAGTGTTCACTTGTATTTCCATATTCTTAGTTTATACATATGTTGGGAAGTACATTTCTCTCCCCTTTCTGGGGACAGAGAAATTGGCCTCAAAGGGTTCTTTGAATTCAGGGTGTGGTCTGGTAACCATGCATACATTCTTCGTATTAGCTTCCTCATTGATCAGACTAACATTCAGTTGTGTATCTTTGTTTGTCCCAGCTTTAGATGTGTGTAAATGTTCTCCCAGACTAAAGTGTAACTGTCTCCGATGAGATTAACATTTCCTTTCCTGGCAAAAAGGCCACCATATCTTGTGACCCTACATTTAAACATATAGTGATAAAATTTACCAGTATTTCCCTCTTTCAATTATGTCCATTCAATATCCAATTATTGACAGATGAACCCCCATCTTTCAGTTGTCAAAAAGTACTGTTTAATTGTTGGGGAAAATGGCTTATGATGTATATCTTTTTCTCTTCATGATACCCCATCTGACTTCTCAAGAGCGTCTCTACTTATTGCACTATTCTGAGAGCTTCATCCTGTCTTCACTGGTATCTGTTCCTGTCACATTGTACTATTTCTTTCTCGTTGTGCTATTATCCTCTTACCTTTCTTGCCTGCTTTATAAGACATGACATACAGGAAGTGAGCAAATGCCCCAGCTACAATAATCCTGGTCTGGTGGTGCTCTTTATGGCTTATAATCAGTTTTTTTTTAAAAACACACGGGCTCCTTTTTGTGGATGTAACATGCATCTAATTTTTATGGGTGCTGATCTGAGTATGTACACCTCAAAATTTCTAGTTATGGGCAAAAATCAGGTATTAGAGGTGCAAGCAGTTTGATTTGCTCCAGCAATTTATTCTGAGGTGAGCATAAACTGACCCCTTGGGGAGAGAGACCAGACCTCGATCCAGCTGAAAGTTTAGGCCAGCATATGGATCCCAATCTTGTCTGTTCACACAGAACATTCAAATAAATTGGATTTCTGCATGTCACTGACTGTCAGGATTGGGTATACAGTGATGTCATGGTATATGATCAAATTCAAAGTGATTCCTGTACATTATTAATCACTGGATTTGTATTTGCAGATAAAAATGCACTAAAATAATTCACAACAATTTTAGGCTAATTTGTTGTACAGAGCACATACTTTGTGTGCTGACTACAGTGGTCACTAACCATATGTCTACACTGTAGTTAGTTTAGACATGGGCTCTGTCACAAGTTTATGCCCAAACCTCCTTACTGTCCACACACAACGCCTTCTGATACATGCCTGCATCCCCCTAGAGCACGAGGGGTATAGCTACAGGCCCATGTTCCACTGTAGCTTGTGACCAAGTCTGCCCACTTTTCAGTGAGGACATAGCTAAAGCTTGCATTCCCAGACTCCTGTTTGGCTAATTTTGAGACGTTTGTTAAGATAATGGGCAGAAAACTGTGAAGAGAAGGATGGCCTCCCAGTAAGAGTGCTCAACTGGGACTTGGGAGGTCTGGGAGAAATTCCTTGTTCTGCCACATGCTTCTGGTGTGATTGTGGGAAAATCACTTCATCTCTGCATCAGTTCCCCATCTGTGAAATGGGGATGGTAGTACTTCTCTACCTCTCAGGGGTCTGAGGAGAATGATAGGAGTTATATAGATCACAGGAGCTGACTTTCAGCTTTCCCCAGTGGTACTCCACCCCCACTCCACCCCAAGGCCCTGCTCCCACTCTGCCCCTTCCCCCAAGGCCCCACCCTCACCCCGCCTCTTTCTGCCCCTACTCTGCCCCCTCCCCCAAGGCTCCGCCCCCACTCCACCTTTTCCCACCCCATTCCGCGCTTTCCTCCGAGCACGACCCACCCTCATTCTGCCTTTTCCAGACCCCACTCCTCCCTCTCCCCACCCAGTGCCTTCCACCCATCACTGAACAGCTGATCGGCGGTGGGTGGGAGGCACTGGGGGGGAGGGAGAAGGAGAAGCTAATTGGCAGGGCCTGCTGAACAGCTGATCGGTGGATGGCTGGTGGGTGCTGAGCACCAATATTTTTTTCTGTGGATGCTCCAACCCCGGAGCACCCACGGAGTCAGTGCCTATGGTACAGATTAGCAGTGGCTAAAAACCTTTTTTATAGTTATATTTATGTATTCCTTTAGCAGCAAGTCTGCACAAGGGAGCCTCTCCTGCCAACCTTATCAGATGTGCAAAGACTCAGGCAATGGTTCACCTTCCAAGAAACACACAGATTGTATTTTCACTATATGGCTAAGTTAGCCAGGCATGCATAGCTACCGACTACATTGTCGGTGAATGTTGGTCAAAAGCCTCATGTGCCAGGACAAAGTGAGATTTTCAGAGGTTAGTGAACTTGAACTGAGTTTTCACTGGTGCTTCTCCTCAGTGTGGGGTTATTTCCATGAATAATCTTTTGAGCCCCAGACATTTTAATGCCAGAGCTCCCCAGAACACATGGAAAAAGAGAAAATGGGGAAAGATTTTTTTCTACTTTCCTCATCACACTTTGCTCAAACCTGGACAATAAAAAACATTTCAGCAGTGACCAAGCCAAAAAGTTACAGCCCTAAAGAATGTTTTGCAAAGGTATGAATAATTGAAAACAGGCAGCTGTAACTGCAATGCTTGTGCAACCATAAGCACAGTAATCACTGCTACTCCTACTATCACATACAGTGAATACCAACCTCGGTGTGTGGGCATAAACTGAATGAAAGCCAGTAGGTTTCTATTTTTCTCTATTCCTGTAACGTTAGCAGTAAATATCTCTGCTTGCCTATAATTTCTGAATGAAGAATGAGTTTGCAGTAACTAAACTGACCACGTAAAGAGAAGAGCTGTGGTTGGCAGTAGACCTCCCACTTACTCTGAACACACATTACACACTCCTTTCTCACACCTTCCAACCATAGGGATCCAGTTTTCTGGAGAGAAAAGCCATGATTTAGCTACAAGCATACACCTGTTGCAACCAGTGCATTGCCACCTTTGATGCTCTTCTTTGTAAGAAGCCTAGGCTGTGAGACTGGCTGCAGCAGTTGTTTGTGTGGGTGGTGGGAGAGTAACTGTGTACTGGGGGAAGGATGCACATAGTGACCCTAATCTATGAGAGCCCAGTGGGACTCCAAGGCTCCGGACAACTGCTTCAGAATGGCAGCCTGGGAAAAACGGGGACAAAGCTGAGATGAACAGACGAAACACACTTTTCCTCTAGAGCTGCTCCTGGTGGCAGTGTCCCCGTGGTGCTCTCCAGGATAGCCTCCTCTGGACACTGGAGGAAGCATGAGGGCATTTCTGATCCTACAGGCAGAGTCCCTAGGCTGGGATTCTGGCTACCAGTCCCCTAGCACGGTTCTGACATATTCTGATCTGTATATCATAGCCCCTGACTCTTCGCAGGAAGTGAAGAAAAGGGCTGGGAAACAAGACATTTGATTGAAAATCAAATTATTAAAATAAAAGGTTTAAAAAAAATGCTGGCATGAGTATGGCTAGTCCAGCAGGATTCAACAGGTGCAGTTTAGGTGAAAGTATGGAGCTTAAAGGTGCTCAAAGTTTGCCTGTCCCATGACCATAATGTCATACTGTGCAGCTTTTAGCTCATGTGACCTTGTTTCAGCTAAATGGATCATTTGGCAATTTAAAGTCTGTTTCACCCTTCCCCTTCTCCTCTTATATAATTCTTTGTACTACTCCCCACTTCCTTCTTACGCTAGTTTTAACTGTGGCCCTTGTGGGAAGGCATTATGCTAAAATGGGATTGAACACTGAGCATTGGGACACAGATTTGGTAAATATATTTGACAACTACAGTTAATCAAGGTGAAGGCATAGAATTAGTTCACTCATAAAGGGTGTTAAGAGAACAATGTACAGGAAAACAATATAAGATGGGGTGTTTGAGGAGTCCTAACCTAATGAATATGCAGCGGGAGCAAAACTTGTAAACCTGGACATTGTACAGGACAGCCTTCCTGGCTACTTCTGTCTCTTCCTTTGCAACATTCCGTATGATATATAATCATGGATTCCACTGTAGTTTCAACATAAGTTAACCATTTCAGTGCAATCAAACACGACACACAGGTGGTACCATGAAATCTGAGCAGCTTTTAAAAGGCATCCTTGAACTAGAAAAAGCACCAATCCTTATCAATGACACATCCAACATAGCTATAAAGGAATTAAACTTTCGGAGGCAGTTTCTTTGCAGTGAAAGAATGGGAGTGGGGAAGGGGTCAGTTGCAGCTCCCCGGTCCTCAGCTGCCTGGCCCTAGTGCAATTTAGAGCAGCATTGGAGTAGCTCATATTTATGTTAGTGGAGGATCAAGCACTGCCTGCCCTGTCTTGCCCTCTTCCTGAGCTGATAGAGGGAGTGGGAAGCACCTGGCAGGAGGGGGCAGAGCTGCCTCCACCAGCTTTACATCAGAGGAAAGTTCCCTTATACAAAGGGAAATACTCAGCTGATCATCTCTATCTGCTGTAAGGCCATTTTGCACCATTCTTCCACTTTCCCAGTGCAAAGTGGACTTAGTGAAGAATCTGGCCCCGCATGAAGATTAAAAAAAAAAAAGGGTGGCGGGGGAAGGGGTGTTGGAAGGTTTGGTATTTAATCCAACCCAATTGATTTGGAAACAAATGAGCATTCGAAATTGCTACTAGTGCATGTGAGCACTAGTTGTCTCTATTTCATCTCTTCATTATTCAACACAGGATTGATCTGCCAATGCTTAGCAATCAGGGATATTCCTATTCAGGATAGAGTACAGCAATGGGAAGCAAAAAGACAGTGCTGTTGTACATGGTGATTACTCGTGAATTTTTATTTGCATGATCAGTACTTTTTTCATGTGGTCATTTTTTCTCCCGTTGAATTGCTTAAGCTATGTTTCCTGTATTCACAAATATACAGATAAATAAACAGTGACAAGTTTTTAAAGTGCTTGTACACAAATGCTAGAAGTCTAAATAATAAGATGGGTGAACTATAGTGCCTTGTGATAAAGGAGGATATTGATATAATAGGCATCACAGAAACCTGGTGGACTGAGAGCAATCAATGGGACACAATCATTCCGGGGTACAAAATATATCGGAAGGACAGAACAGGTCGTGCAGGGGGGGAGTGGCACTATATGTGAAAGAAAATGTACAATCAAATGAAGTAAAAATCCTAAGCAAATCCGCATGTTCCATAGAATCTCTATGGATAGAAATTTCATGCTCTAATAAGAATATAACATTAGGGATCTATTATCAACCACCTGACCAGGACGGTGATAGTGATGATGAAATGCTAAGGGAAATTAGAGAGGCTATCAAAATTAAGAACTCAATAATAGTGGGGGATTTCAATTATCCCCATATTGACTGGGGACATTTCACTTCAGGACGAAATGCAGAGATAAAATTTCTCGATACTTTAAATGACTGCTTCATGGAGCAGCTGGTACGGGAACCCACAAGGGGAGAGGCAACTCTAGATTTAGTCCTGAGTGGAGCGCAGGAGCTGGTCCAAGAGGTAACTATAGCAGGACCGCTTGGAAATAGTGACCATAATACAATAGCATTCAACTTCCCTGTGGTGGGAAGACCATCTCAACAGCCCAACACTGTGGCATTTAATTTCAAAAGGGGGAACTATGCAAAAATGAGGGGGTTAGTTAAACAGAAGTCAAAAGGTACAGTGACTAAAGTGAAATCCTTGCAAGCTGCATGGGTGCTTTTTAAAGACACCATAATAGAGGCCCAACTTCAATGTATACCCCAAATTAAGAAACACAGTAAAAGAACTAAAAGAGAGCCACCGTGGCTTAACAACCATGTAAAAGAAGCAGTGAGAGATAAAAAGACATCCTTTAAAAAGTGGAAGTCAAATCCTAGTGAGACAAATAGAAAGGAGCATAAACGCTGCCAAATTAAGTGCAAGAAAGTAATAAGAAAAACCAAAGAGGAGTTTGAAGAACGGCTAGCCAAAAACTCCAAAAGGTAATAACAAAATGTTTTTTAAGTACCTCAGAAGCAGGAAGCCTGCTAAACAACCAGTGGGGCCCCTTGATGATCGAGATACAAAAGGAGCGCTTAAAGATGATAAAGTCATTTTGGAGAAACTAAATGGATTCTTTGCTTCAGTCTTCACAGCTGAGGATGTTAGGGAGATTCCCAAACCTGAGCGGGCTTTTGTAGGTGACAAATTATCTGAGGAACTGTCATGGATTGAAGTGTCATGAGAGGAGGTTTTGGAATTAATTGATAAACTTAACATTAACAAGTCACCGGGACCAGATGGCATTCACCCAAGAGTTCTGAAAGAACTCAAATGTGAAGTTGCTGAACTGTTAACTAAGGTTTGTAACCTGTCCTTCAAATCGGCTTCTGTACCCAATGACTGGAAGTTAGCTAATGTAACGCCAATATTTAAAAAGGGCTCTAGAGGTGATCCCGGCAATTACAGACTGGTAAGTCTAACGCCTGTACCGGGCAAATTAGTCAAAACAATAGTTAAGAATAAAATTGTCCGACACATAGAAAAACATAAACTGTTGAGCAATAGTCAACATGGTTTCTGTAAAGGGAAATCGTGTCTTACTAATCTATTAGAATTCTTTGAAGGGGTCAACAAACGTGGACAAGGGGGATCCAGTGGACATAGTGTACTTAGATTTCCAGAAAGCCTTTGACAAGGTCCCTCACCAAAGGCTCTTATGTAAATTAAGCTGCCATGGGGTCAGTCCTCGGACCTATCCTATTCAACTTATTCATAAATGATCTGGAGAAAGGGGTAAACAGTGAGGTGGCAAAGTTTGCAGATGATACTAAACTGCTAAAGATAGTTAAGTCCAAAGCAGACTGTGAAGTACTTCAAAAAGATCTCACAAAACTAAGTGATTGGGCAACAAAATGGCAAATGAAATTTAATGTGGATAAATGTAAAGTAATGCACATTGGAAAAAATAACCCCAACTATACTTACAATATGATGAGGGCTAATTTATCTACAACAAGTCAGGAAAAAGATCTTGGAGTCCTCGTGGATAGTTCTCTGAAAATGTCCACGCAGTGTGCAGAGGCGGTCAAAAAAGCAAACAGGATGTTAGGAATCATTAAAAAGGGGATAGAGAATAAGACTGAGAATATATTATTGCCCTTATATAAATCAATGGTACGCCCTCATCTCGAATACTGCGTACAGATGTGGTCTCCTCATCTCAAAGAAGATATACTGGCACTAGAAAAGGTTCAGAAAATGGCAACTAAAATGATTAAGGGTTTGGAACAGGTCCCATATGAGGAGAGATTAAAGAGGCTAGGACTCTTCAGCTTGGAAAAGAGGAGACTAAGGGGGGATATGATAGAGGTATATAAAATCATGAGTGATGTGGAGAAAGTGGATAAGAAAAAGTTATTTACTTATTCCCATAATACAAGAACTAGGGGTCATCAAATGAAATTAATAGGCAGCAGGTTTAAAACAAATAAAAGGAAGTTCTTCTTCACGCAGCGCACAGTCAACTTGTGGAACTCCTTACCTGAGAAGGTTGTGAAGGCTAGGACTATAACAGAGTTTAAAAGAGAACTGGATAAATTCATGGTGGTTAAGTCCATTAATGGCTATTAGCCAGGACGGGTAAGGAATGGTGTCCCTAGCCTCTATCTGTCAGAGGATGGAAATGGATGGCAGGAGAGAGATCACTTGATCATTGCCTGTTAGGTTCACTCCCTCTGGGGCACCTGGCATTGGCCACTGTCGGTAGACAGGATACTGGGCTAGATGGACCTTTGGTCTGACCCGGTACGGCCTTTCTTATGTTCTTATGTTCTTATATACATAGGAAGATCACATTTTATGCACATAGGAAGAGTATCACACTCAACTTATGGATTTACAGTGTATTAATTCTGCTTTAAGGGTTATGGTGAGAAAGCAGGAATTCCCTCCTTCTTCAGTAAAAGATCTTGGTGTCAGTTGAAATCATGTATTTACTTTACATGCTTTTCCTAGTGATTTACTCCATATATTTACAAGTCCAGTACTCCTATCTGAGTGTCTTATTTGCCACCAATTTCTCTGAAGAAAGTTCCGGCCTAGGAGAGAAAGATGAAAGGAGAGACTATCTCCTTTGTTGGGGAGCCCACCCATGCAGGAGCCAGGCACAATATACACTCAGGATGTGGCTACACTGCAGCTGGGAAGTGCGATTGATTGCAATATGTATGGGCATACCTGAGCTAGCTTCGACTGAGCTAGCTCACTAAAACTAGCCACACTACCCTTCTTCCTGTACAATGATTAGCACGACGTGCAGTAATCCAGCAGAGATTTGAACATTAACAGGGATGTGTTCATCAATGTGAAATGGAGGTGGATATGAATCTTGGTTACTCAGCAGTAGCAGGATACAGGCCAGGATGGAGTCAAACCTGAGTCTGAGGTGAATGCCATGGGCTGAAAGAGTGGCAGGAGACAGGCCTTCAAGCAGAAGAGAACCTGAAAAGTACTTAAAATAGCTCCCAGCATTCGGTAGCGGCCATTATAAGTACCTGAAGGCCAAACTTTCTTTTTTCAGTTCAGATTTCTAGGAATCTAAAAATAGCTAAATGGCTAGGCTTAATTAAAAAATAGATTCTGCTTTGGAGAAGTGTCCCCTCATTACTAAAATACCTTTTGGCAGTATCAGTATATCCTTTTCTGTTTTTTAGTCTCTCTGATAATACACACTAGTTGACAGAGTCAGAAATTTCTTTTTTTTGTGGAGAATTTTGACTTTTATTGAAAAACAAAACCAGAAGTTTTCTGTTCTTGGGTTTTCAGTTTTGTGATGAAAAGCCAAAACATCTTCCATATGGAAAGCAGACATTTTTTTCTGAAAAAAATATAGTTTTGTCAAGACCTGTTTTCCACCAAAAGAGTTTCGATGGAAATTTTTTGACCAGCCCTCACACTAGTACCTCATTTGACTTTTCTTCTTTTTTTTTAAACACTAAAGCTGGACACTGCCCAGATACCCAGGTTAATTAAATTCAACCAATAGGCTTAACAGTTTTCATTTTCACACATACACACACTTTTCTTGTCCATTAGATGAAGGATTTAGACATTCAGTGCTATGGAAATGAACCTGACTACAAATACACATGATAGTATCACAAGTTATCAAGCATGAGAAGCTAATTCTGGATCTCATCCCACTCTTATGTCCATCACAAATACTGCTCATCTGGCATTCTGAGGCCAGGAGAAGAGAGTTCTATTATCCATGACCAGAACAGAGACAGCCCCCTGCCCCCCGCCTCCAGTGAGTGTGTGAAGTTTATTTACTCAGACTCTGGTCAGAGGATAAGTGAATCTATAAAGGGGACAGCTCATGGAAGGGGTGGAGAAGAACCATTCAATCCCAGATTAACCAGAAATGCTGATTCTGGAATGCAAATTTTGGACAACTTTAATCACTGTTCCCAAAAGTTGTATAATCTAATGTCTCACTTGCCCTGAAGACATTATGGTTTGATCTTTCTGTAATGATAAATAGTTTCTTCAGTGGATTTGGCACAAGTGATCTTTATTTCAAGATCAGGCAAGTGTAGCAAGTGATGTGCTGCCAATATTTTAACAAAGGGGGTTCCATGTTTTTTCCCCTAGCCTGAGAAAAATTTTGAGGGCATGCAGTCTTGCTGCACACAGGAGGCTGAGGCAGTGGGGAATGTAGTCACTGGTTTTCCCATTGAAACAAAAACACTTTCTTGTAATTATAATCATAGTCAAGGAAGGAGGCAATATCACATGGCAAATTAATGTATGTACAGTAAGTGCTGTTCACTGGAAATTTTATACAGCACTTTGTTCTTGAAAAGTATGCTGAGTACACTGATAGCTCACCACAGAGCTCAGCTTGTGTAATTTGAAATCAAGGCTTGGATTCCTGGTAGGAGGCCTCCCCTGGTTTTTTTTATTATTATTATTATTATGTACAATGGTTTTGTATAATAAAGCCAGAGTTTTACTAGGACCCGTGTTGACACTTAGTTGTGTGAAAACAGAAAAATATTCTCCCATGTAGTATTAACCAATGAAATCCTCCTGTTTTTTCAGCTTTATGAAAAAGAAATTAGCCAATAAGAAAAAATCTGATCGATTCCAAAGGTAAAAGTTCCTTCTGAAGTATTTTAATGAGCCCCAATAACTCAAGAAGGGGTGAGCTCCATTTCAGGAAGTGTAACCCCCTGTACTCCCCAATCTTCTTAAAATTTGGTAGCAACATTTGAACAAGTGGCTTTCAATAGCATGTCACTAGGGTACAAGAAGTTCTGAGGTACTGTGGTGATGGCAAGATACAAAAATCTATAATAGTTAGGCAGATAGTTACATATTTGTGTGCAGTCCTGGTTCATTTTACTTTTGGAATGGATCCCCTTAGCATTATTACTGGAACAAATGAACCCACAGCTTATTCTGTGCCTAGACAGAGTTCCTATACTCTGTTGAAGGACTTAGGAAAGCCCCTCTGTCTGTAAGTTATTTCCTCAATGAAAGTGTGTGAATCCAATTAATTAATCCATTCTTTTTAAACAGAAGTTGTTGTCTGATCGAGTGCAGCATTACACAGCTCCTGGCAATGGGAACTGCAGTCCCAACAAGTTTCCCCTGGCACTCCAGCTCATCCCTGACAAATCAATGCATAGGCAGACTTGTGTCTATATCTGGGGCCTTTCAGCACAATCTGTAGCTATTCACGACATGTTATTCGCTTCCCACCACTCTTATAAGAATCTGCATAAAGTAAATATTTGATTTTTTTAAACCTGCTGCATATGATATCTGGCATTCCTTTGCCATGATAAGGCTGCTTTCATTTGCTAGCTTGATGCCTGGCATTTCAATATGGTGTGTTTATAAAACATTATTTAGAAGCACCTGCTCTCACTGAAGTGAATGAAAAAATTGCCATTGACTTCAACAGGAACAGGAACTAGCTAAGTCTGTTCTGGATTTGTAAGTTATGTATAAGTCATCTGTCATTTCTATTGGGGACTATTGGGTGTTGCTGAGATGCAGCCAATAGAAGGAATATTCTGTTTTGAAGCAGAATTTGGAGATGAGAGCTAAAACAGAGTACTAACTTGAAAGAACAGTGAGATTTTGGAAAAAAAACTGCTTCCCCTCAGCTGGCTAAAGAGCAAATAATAAAAAAACAAGTCAAACATTTGCTACAATCTGTGCTGATGATTAGTTGTGTGAAAAAAAGAAAAACATTCTCACAACTGATGAAATTTTGATTTTGGTCTGATTTCTTTGAGTTTATGAAAAGAATTTAGTCAACAGTGTTTGAGAAAAAGACTCAAAAATATTATTATTATGAGGCTCTATACAATTGTAAAGAATAAATCAAGGAACGCTTTAGATGCCCAATGCGGCAGAGCCTATAAAATATCTGCAGACACAGATTTGTATAGAGATACTTTAATAATATGTACTGACCTTTGAATGGGCAGGTAAAAGTGAAATGGAAAGGTGCTCTGAGACACAATTTACCATGGTTGGCATAGATCTGTGATTTTTTTCTCCACCCATCACCTTCAGAGACATATGCTCTTCAAGAAAAACCTGCTAAGACAGACAAAGTATGTGAGAACCAGAAATAAGGTGTTCTTGATCAAGGCTAACAAAAGGAGGTGGCTACGCTAAAACCTGGCCATCTTTAGAACAAACTGCAAGACCCAACTATCTTCCCATCATGATAAGAGACAGGGAAACATTACCATAGGGAGGGATTGGAGAGGGAGAATGGACCTAGAAGTTCTATCTGAATCTGGGAGAGGCAAAGAGCAGAATCTACTACAAAGTCTACTTTGGATAATGTGCAGAGCTTAATGACCTGACCAGCACTTATTGCACAGTAGCGCAGCTGGGGGGAGCAGAGGGAATGGCTGGTGCTAAAATAAAATAATCTAAAATAGACTGGTTAAGATTATACTGTATCAGATCAAAAGCCCTATAAGAAAAGCCTAACCTATATACTGATGAATCCTTCACTGGGCACAGCAGACTCGCCCCTTATTTAAGAAATTATATATAAGAGAAGTTCAGGAATCCACTCCCTTTTTCCAAAAATAACCTAAAAGATTGAATAAATTTAGTGCTCCCAAAAGGTGCCAGCCTGACAGCCCTAGAGACAAAAGTCCTCTCTGTCTGCAGGACAAGTACTCCCAGACTGCCTCTTCTAGCTTCCAGAGACGATTGCTTCTTACTACAAGGAGTTTACTTTGCCAGTAATTCAGGGCAGCCTCGCTGGTGTTATGGCTGCAGTAAGGAGCAAATGCACAGTATCCTCCAACAGAGTCTCATCTGAATGCAAGCCAGGAAGCTCCGGAGATACACCCTCCATCACATACAAAACACCTTTACCTCATGTCTCACTCTTACATATCCAGGAAAAAAATAGTAAAGAAACTAGTGTAGCCACATCTAAAACAAGCTTTTCAGCATGAAAGAGATCGACATAAATTCATCTCCAGAAAGACGCAATGCACCATTTTAAACAGTAGCTGCTTTTTTAAAAAACAGACTGAGGTTCTGGACATACCAAAAATTCTAACTAAGAAAAGTTAGGCATGTTTGGATAGCTCTATTTTCATTCTGATTCCAGGGAATACTTTGTTAATTTGCCAATAGAAACCAAGTGGAAACTTAATGCTATTTATATTGCTTGGAGGCAGAAATTTGGCTCGAATGACAATCATATGGAAGTTTGAGCTGCCTATGCAGTGAAATGCAAGTTTAATGAAAAAATCCAAAGGATTAATTTCTTAGACTTAAAAGTACCTTTTGTGAGAGAAAAGAAAAAACCTCATATTTCTGTGAAAATGAATTTAAAGTCTTCCATTTTCTAACCTTTATTGGCAAAATTCAAAGTGAATTAATTTGGGGTGTGAATTCAAAAGACTAACAGAATGGATAATAAAAGAAGCATGTAATTTTATGGGAAAATACACTGAGCCCTAAAAATATTGCTAAGGAGAAAATATCCAAACATCTGAAAGCAAGTGAAGCCACTTAAAAAATATTCTAGCGTGGGACTAAACGACCCAAAGGATTAGTAATGGTTGGGGTAGGAGTCTTTTATCTCTCAGTCAATGTTTGAACCTAGCTCAGGCCAATAATGTCAAAAGGCTGAGGTTGTTAATATACAATGGCAGCTCTTTTTTGATCTCCATGAATTGAGTTGGAGTTCTCAGTTCAGTTCCTGCTTTCTGATGTATGGTAGGACATGTGTAGCAGGATGGTTTGGTCACTCAGTAGGCCTAGTGGTCTGGGCTTCCAACTCCAGTTTTTCTATCAGTTCAAGATATCTCAGCCCTCTGGATGAGGTCCCAGCTAGACTGGTCTCTTTGCTAGTAAACCCTTGCTGTGCCCTCCTTGGGTCAAGATTGGATAGGGAGACCTAGGCCCTCCTTCTCCTCCACTAGGTCCCAGCCCAGGACCCTGAAAGTGCAGCAGCATGAGATGGCCTAGATTCAGCCAGCCCCTTGCTCACTTTCCCCTGGACCACTTCTTACCACACCCTGTCTCTCAGTTCAGGGTGTGGTTGCAGTTAACTTAAAGCCTTTATTCAAAACCGCCACTGTCTAGGGCCAATGCCTGCAGCTCTCTTGTGCCCTTGCCCACGGTTCTCCTTCCCTCTCGAGGAATGTCTAGGAGGGGTGAGGGAAGACTCACCTACAGGTCCCAATGGTAGAAGAATCTTCTTCTATTGCTGCAGGGCAGAGCTTCTCCAGGAGATGGCCTCTCTTTCCCCCCTCTCCTCCCATCTAGTGTGCTGAAATTTCCTTTATACTGGACTTCTCCCCAGGAGCATGCTCAGCATTACCTGAGGTGCGGGGCTTTCTGGGCCCAGTCCTGCTCTACCCCTTCCCCTGTCTCCTCCATAGTGTGAGGTTTGTAAACCTCATCACAAAATGTAACTATATCACAAAAATTACTAGGATGTGTGATACCAAGTCAGACACTTAATGGAAACCAAACACCTTCACATTGTCCAAGTGTGGAGAATGAACCTGAGAGGTGGTTTTTGCAGGTCCGGGTTTAGTCTCATTGGCTGGGAAAGGCAGTGTGGACAGTTTTGGACAATCCTATTCTTGTTCTGTGAATAGAGGACTTAGGAGACATGGCTTCTATTCTCAGCTCTGCCACTGGCCTGCTGAGTGACCTTGGGCAAGTCACTTCCCCCCTCTGTGCCTCAATTTCTCTGTCTGTCTGTAAAATGAGGGTAATGATACTGCCCTCCTTTATGAAGCACAGTAAGATCTAGTGCTGGAAAGCACTATAGCAGAGCCAGATGTTATTCTTATGCATGAACTTTAAAGACAAAATATCATCATGACATGGAAGGCAATGTGTTAACTAATATGCGACTTTCAGCCTGAAGAAAACTCTTCAGCCTAAACCACTAAGGAATTTGTGAAGGAAGATAAAAGTTACCAGAAACAAGAGAAGTATTAAGGGAGGGGAAAAAACCCAGATCTAGAGGAACACTGTTGAAAGTTTTATTAAAGACAAACCTACATTCTAAAAGACATTCCTCCAACACAAAGGAACATACAATTCAGTAATTCAGCCCCCTTCATCATAATTCAGTAGAAACCAGCACTGCTTATCCATTCATCCAAAGGACCAAAACTGCACACTCTCAGAAACTGGGAACAGTGGAGTTGCTTGTGGGCAGATGGAATGAGAATAGCAAACTGTTTCCTGCTAAGCCCAGTTGATGGAACTGGAACCTGGCCACAATTGTGGTTTCAAGACAGGCATAGATGAAAAAGCTTCGGTGCTCACCACTAGACAAGTCAGCATTTGCCAAGCATTACCACACTGCGCTTTCTCTGAGCAATGTGCAATATGCACAGAGCCCTGCCTCATGCGGGAAGATTGTGCTTCATGAGGAAAGTGAGGTGTCATCATGAGGCACAAATCTCCCCCGGGGCTGTTCCAAGTGCAAGGAGAGTGTATGCTCTGGCTCCTTCCCACAAATCCCTGCCCCCTTCTGGGTGGTTGGCTCCCCTGAGGCAGCAATGCTGTTGTTCTCTGCCCTTTTGTAGGCTGTGCAAAGGAGGAGAGAGGTTCCTTATGCTCACCTGGGACAGATCAAAATCTAACCCTATACATTCAGAATAGGAAATAGCTGGGGTAACTGTTAAGTGCCAGTTGGCAGGTTATGGATTTTTAATGATGAATACTGTAGCTTTGAGTTTGTGGGTGGAACTCTACCAGCCTGTCCAGAATTTTCATTTCATTCACACTGATTGTCATGTAGAATGGTTCCACTCTCTGTCATTCAGCAAAATAGGAGAATGGGACACAGTCATTTGAGGTTTCCTAGAAAATCAATAGGATCTCATGTTAAAGGGATGAAATTCACTGCACTCGCCAGTCTGACTTGGAAACTGGATTTTGCTGTGTCAGTGAAGGACAACGGCATTTGGGTGTGGATTAAGCTCGGGGATGAAATTCAATGTCTTTCTAACAACACAAAGCTCTCAGACAGGGAGCAAAAGAAACATTGTGTGGTATAATACAGATTAAACAGTCTCTTCTATTAGTATTCAATTAATTTTTTTAAAGTATGTAAAGACCGTAATACCTCCATTGTGTCTGGATTAATTTCATTTGTAAGGAATTGTTTAATTTTTAAGTGTTACAACAGCAACAGATTGCTCTAGCCTAGAAAAAAACAATGGTTAGTTCAGTGCTTTTTCATGGCAAGCACTTTCAAAGCAGAGATTATGCCTTCAGGGTCTGATCCTGAGAGGTGCTGCTAAGCAACTACAACCTCCATGTAAGTCAAACAGAGCTGCAGTTGATCAGCAGCTCTTGTTATTAGGCTCTGAATCCTAATGGGCAAAGGAGTAAATTGAATCTGGTACTGTGTGTGCTGAGTTAAAATTTTAGTGGGCTCAGGGTCAAAGAATTTCGTATCAGGTATGGTTGACGCAAGTGTGGATATGATCGCATTATTTTCATGAAGACTAGTATAAGGAAGTTCTAGTTTCTAAAACCCATTGCCCAGTTCCTCCTCCTTTTTCATCTTCTCCCTTAAGTTACATATATGGCTCTTATTACCCTAGAGTCTGAACATCCCACTATACCAGTGGTTCCCAAACCTGGGACATCACTTGTGTAAGGAAAGCCCCTGGCGGGCCGGGCTGGTTTGTTTACCTGCCGCGTCCGCAGGTTCGGCAGATCGCGGCTCCCCTTGAACGCAGTTTGTTGCTCCAGGCCAATGAGGGCTGCTGGAAGCGGCGGCCAGTAGGTCCCGCGGCCCGCGTCGCTTCCAGCAGCTCCCATTGGCCTGGAGAAGTGAACTGCGGCCAGTGGGAGCCGCAATCGGCCAGACCTGCGGACGCAGCAGGTAAACAAACCGGCCCAGCCCGCCAGGGGCTTTCCCTACACAAGCGGCGTCCCAAGTTTGGGAAACACTGCACTATACCCCTCTGAGATAAGAAAGTATTACTATCTGCATTTCACAGATGGGGAATTGAGGCACAGAGAGGCTCAGTGACTTGTCCAGTGTCACACATAAGCCCTAACCACTGAGTCAGCCTTCCTTTCTATTACAGAAGTGCAGGGCAAATGCACACAATTGCGAGCATCCTAGCAATGCTACATGCTTGCTCACATTTCTTGGAATTCATTATTTGATTCCCGCAACTCGGGTAATAATTCTCCATCTCTCTAGCATATCAGGGGGTAATGTTAAAGCTGGCAACATTTTCCAGAGAAATTTCAAATCTGCACATAAAAAATGGGTGAAAATCTTCACAACATTTTCATGAAAATGTCATCCCAGTTTTCAACCAGCTGTAAAGGTTTTGACCCATTTGACTCATTTTTCCACAAGCTCTCACTAGCATGATCTTGCTTTCATCTGTTTCCCAATAGAAGGGGAACTGCCAATTTTTTATTGTTTATTAGGGAGGATGGGTAACTGAGACAATCCTGGCAGCTTTGTATGAACTTTTGACAATAGAAATCATTCCCATTTAAACATGGCAATTTAACACTGATCTTTTTGTACTGAGTTATCCTTCTTATGTTCATTTTTCTTTTTGTGCAACATTATTTGCAACAGTAAAGTATGTTGGTCAGACATTGAGAAAGCAATATCAAGGACTTATTTGGCTGTATACTTTTCAGCACATAATTCATTCTAAAGGACTGTAGGAACTTATCACCCTCCAAAACAAATGTCAGCAGAGTTCCAAATCAGGGTCCGCATGCCATTAGCTGCAATATTTAGGGCATAGACTAAACATTTCTCAAACTTTACAAAATTCAAGTGACTCATTTTGGTTTCTCTTTATACAAATTTGCATTTCCTCTGGGCTCTGCATTTTCTTGACATTTGCTTTGACTGGCTCTTGTGATTGGCAAATCCTTTCTGCCTATAGTACAACATTGCCTTAACAGACAAGCTTTGGCAGTAGCTCCACCGCGCCACTTTCTTCTTCGGCGGCACTTTGGTGGCAGGTCCTTCCCTTCGAGAGGGACGGAGGGACCCGCCGCTGAATTGCCGCCGAAGAGCCCGACGTGCCGCCCCTTCTCCTTGGCTGCCCCAAGCACCTGCTTGCTGAGCTGCTGCCTGGAGTCGGCCCTGACTTGAGGGTATTTCTCTGTGTGCTTATCTGGACGTAATGTGATAACTTTTGAATACGGTATCTGATCAATTCCAAAATTTTAGGGAGTGTTCTACGCAAAATGGGCAGAACACTGTTGATTTTGGTGAAAATCATAATACCATGATGGGGGGAGATGGGGAGACAAATGGATCTTCTTACATCAGGTCTATAATTGACTATAAGTCAAAGAACCAGTTGATGGCAGTTGGTAACACTTTCCAGCAATACCCCCACCCATCTCAGCTCTGCCCATTATCCCAGTAGAGTTTAAAATGCTGACCCCTTATATTATCTCCCATACAGAAAAAAAAGAAATAAGAATGATGGAGGGAATGGGAAAAGGGGGGCAAAACAGGCCCCTGGCATGGGGCAAGAATGGGGGACCCTGATATGGAGGAAAAAGGGGAAAAGGTGATACACACAGATCCTGGCTTGGGGGGGGGGACTAGAATGGGTGAAATGAGGATCATGGAGAGAAGGGGGAAGCTCACACAGCACCTGGGACGAGAGCAGAATGGGACACAATGGTACATGGGGATTGGGGGAGGCACACAGAGCCTCTGACATGGGCGGGGGGAAGAGGACATGGGAGGAAGGGAAAATGAGGGAGCACACAGAGCCCCTGACATGGGTAGAGAATGGTGCCGAATTGGGGGGGGGGACACAGAGCCCCTGATGGGGGGGAGGGGAAAAGGGGGGGAAGGAGGGAGCACACAGAGCCCCTGGCATGGGTGGAGAATGAGACACAATGCTATGGGGGGGGGAGAGTACAGGGGACATGGGTAGTGGGGTTACAGGGAATGGGAAGGTCTCAGACAGGGAGCTTGTGGGGGAGGGGAAATGACCTAAAATATAATTTCCACAAAAAAAGTGAAAGTCTGATATCACAGAATCTCCCAGATCCAGTCACTGCCGTGCTGGGAAGCTAGGAATATGTATTTTAGTTGATGTAAAATTCCTGTTATGAGAGAGAGAGACAGACAGACAGACAGAGAGATTCCACCAACAGTTTTGCCTGAAAGTACCTGAGATCTGACATAGTTGAGCTTTTTCTATATTTATATAAATCCACTCTTGCTAGCATATTTTTCTAGCTTTAGATTTAACCTCTGGATTTTCTGAATGGCATTCAATTTATTCATCCATTACAAGTTTATTAAATTCAGGAACCTTGCTAATTAAAGATACACTTTTTGTGCATGACTAGTGTTTTGCCTGATAATATTATGGATCTAGCCATTTATGTAATAGTTCGAAGTATTCCTTTTCTATATTGACCCATTTAGGAGTTTCCTCATTGTTTTGTGATCCTGTGTCCCAATGTTTGGTTTATTGTTTCGCAATGAGGAAAATGTCAAGATGTCCAGGAAAGCACTTTAAAGCAGTTGGTCATTCAGTCATTTGTGGTTTTGATATGAGTACTTGTGACACCTAGTGGTTAAGACCTAGAGTAATGCACAAGACATTAAAGGAAGAGGAAGTAGGAGGTGAAGACGGGGGGGGGGGGGGAAGGAAAGGTTAAACACAATCTGGGGAGGAACCTGGTGACTATAGAGGTGGAACAAAAACACTGTTGGACACAGTTGAATTTAAAATGTTATATTGACACTGACGAGAATGTTTTTGTGGTGCCTGAGCCAGCAGAACCAGATATGCCATCTAGCAATGAAGAGCTCTAGCTACAAAAACATTTTGAGATGGGTATGGGAGATTATGGGTATGGGCCAAAAGAAATCTGATGAGGTTCAACAAGGACAAGTGCAGAGTCCTGCACTTAGGAAAAAAGAATCCCATGCACCACTACAGGCTGGGGACCGACTGGCTAAGTAGCAGTTCTACAGAAAAGGACCTGGGGATTACAGTGGATGAGAAGCTGGATATGAGTCAGCAATGTGCCCTCGTTGCCAAGAAGGCCAACGGCATATTGGGCTGTATTAGTAGGACCATTGCCAGCAGATTGAGGGAAGTGATAATTCCCCTCTATTCGGCACTAGTGAGGCCACATCTGGAGTACTGCGTCCAGTTTTGGTCCCCCCACATACAGAGGGATGTGGACAAATTTGAGAGAGTCCAGTGGAGGGCAATGGAAATGATTAGGGGGCTGGGACACATGGCTTATGAGGAGAGGCTGAGGGAACTGGGCTTATTTAGTCTGCAGAAGAGAAGAGTGAGGGGGGATTTGATAGCAGCCTTCAAGTACCTGAAGGGTGGTTCCAAAGAGGATGGAGCTTGGCTGTTCTCAGTGGTGGCAGAGAACAGAACAAGGAGTAATGGTTGCAGTGGGAGAGGTCTAGGTTGCATATTAGGAAACACTATTTCACTAGAGGGTGGTGAAGCATTGGAATGGGTTACCTAGGGAGGTGGTGGAATCTCCATCCTTAGAGCTTTTTAAGGCCTGGCTTGACAAAGCCTTGGCTGGGATGATTTAGTTGGTGTTGGTCCTGATTTGAGCTGGGGATTGGACTAGGTGACCTCCTGAGGTCTCTTCCAACCCTAATATTCTATGATTCTATGATTAAAGAGGTTTGAGTTCTATGGTAAGGCTGATGTTTAAATAATGGGATACAGTTATGCAGCCTCCTAGCTGTGTTGCAGAACTGAGCTATATGACTCTAAAGCATGTCTTCCAGCAAATGAAAAGGCTAACTTGGAAAATTAAAGGCTGCCTTACAAACAGATTGTGCCCCAATAGAGAGGCCCAGGAGTTATGGATAACTGAGTTTCATCAAGACCACCAGGACACTCACAAGTATGCTTTTGATGGATAGAAGAAGAAGAAGAGGAAGAAGAAGATGGATAGTCTCCTGAACTGGGCAGTTCCAATGTATGAAGGAAAGAGAAGGGATTCCCTTTAAAAAGCTTAGTTTACTGCTGGCTCATTTTCTGACAGAGAACCTCTATCCAGCCTGACTACACCTACCACAGATGTGGTCATACATATTGTTCAAACAATTTCTGTCAGTACTATTGTAAGGTTTGTCCAATCAGTAGAGAAACTTTGGATCACAGTAATTCTATGTTCTTTTAGAATTCTTAGGGATGCGCAGGATTGACAGTTCTTTATGTCACTCCCTAAAGAGTCCCATGCCAGTTGCTCTTAGGCTTTGTGTGTGATCATTTGACTGGGACCAACCTGTCTTAACTCTATTTGCCAATCCCATCAGTCATCATCAGGTGATGTTCTATCAGAGATGGTCAGAAGAACTTTAATCTCATATAGTAACTAGGGTACGAGTTGTATGTCATCCAGAGATGGGGTAAATATTTGCCAACAGAAAAAGGAGTGAAACTGATATTTGGACTATGCTCCAGGATCACCTTACTTTCCTCATGCCTTCCTCTGCACAATGAAAACAGTTAGGAATGAAAGTTGAATCTGCTAACTGGCTCCAAATTCCATTCCTCCACTTTCCCACTCAGCGCCTCAGACTTGCAAGTAAGCCAAGAAACATTGACCCCTCAGGTCAGAGCAGCAGAGTCACTCTGTTGGGATTTAATGCCATCAGTCTGTGATTTGTAGCAGTCTTGTGTATGGGAACTTGGCAGGACAAATCTAGAGCCACACTGTAATCTCACAAGGGCCCTGGCCTGTTATACAAAGCCTTGAAGAGTAAAGGGAAGTTGAGACTAGAAGCAGCTGAACACGAGACCCCACTGGTGGCTGGGATGATTAATAGTCAGCAGCCTGGATTGCAGAAGTCCAAAAGGAGTTGACATGCAAGAAAAGGCAAGGCCGTATAGGGGAGTTAAAACTGCCACCAGTCTATGGATCTAGGGTAGGGCTCAGGGAGTAACATTGCACCAGATAAAGCTGTAAAAGTGGTTAGTTTTTTTTCTTTTTCTTTCCATGAATGAATGTAACATTCATATAAATTTGATCCATCTGTAGGCAGAAGATTAATGAAATATCAGAAATTACAAGATCATTAGCTTCTTATCCTTGCAGTGTCAAGTGTACATGTTAAGAAGCTATTAAAATAGAAACAATTACTAAACTTAAAAATAGAAACAACAAGAAATTAGGAAACTGGCCAGGTTCTATTTCAGGATCACCCTGGTAAATCCAGAATAACTCCATTGGCTTGAATAGAGTCACACTCAATTTACACTGGTGTAATTGAGATCAAAATCTAGCTAATTAGGTTCAAAGTTGAAGTTTTAACATCTAGCCTAAAAATCTCAGTAAGGGGTCAGTAACCATCCATGTGCAATTTGTCTATGTTCCTTTCTTTTCATCTAGAAATGCCATTGGAGACTACATAGCAAATGTTCAACTAGTTCTGGGGCTGCTAAAATCCTCTTCTTTTGACAAAGAAAATCCGAATTTAAGTGTTAGAATTTATATAAGAAAAATAAAATCAAAATGTTTACACCTTCATCAATTTGTTCTCTTGCTTTCAGAGAGTCTTAGTAGTGTAGAGAGTGTTAGTCTTATCAATGGGTGGAGCAGCTTTGGAAAAATTCCACATTGGTTTCCCCATTAAACAGAAATTCCTCAGATTTAATTTTTCCTGGAAGAGTAAAAGTCTTTTTTTCTAGTGGCATTAATTGTAACATTCCCTACTTGCAAAGAACAAATTGTGAGGGATTGTCCTGCATTTATAATAAAATGTGATACCTCTTTGTGCTATGAGTAATGACTGAGCTAATAACCCTTTAGCTACAGCTGAGCTTTCCAGAAGAGCAGTTTCTAGTTTGGTGTGAGGACATGGCCATATAAATACTAGTCTTGTAACTAACATTCACAAGCCAGATAAGAACTATGTCTATGCACTGCGCCCCAGAGATGCAAACCACATAAAAGGGTCTGAGCTTGTTCATTCTAGCTTGTGCATTAACACTGCTAATGAAGCATCTAAGAATCTTGCCCTCAGTTATACCTATATAACCCCATTGTCCTCAGTTACACCAAGCACAACCCTATTGCCTTCAATAGGCAACAGATGAAGTCATTGGGGTCACAAAGGCATCCCTGTAATTGGAATTAAGTTATTAACTCTGTTGATGATGCTCAAGCTATAAAAAAATGCAGTTGGCTTTTCCAGAGTGACATTGGTTCTACAGGGCTCCCTGTAGGAAGGAGTCAAATCTTACTTTTTTTTCCACTAAACTAAGCAGAGCGACTGAATGCACATAGGACGCAGTTCTGCTTAGTAAATACGTGCCATTGCACGGTCACTTTGCATAGTCAATCAAGAAAAATAACTGAGTTTTATTTACAAGTTCTGCTGAGAACCAAGCCCATTGGAAATGGGCTATGAAGAAAATTAATTATAGCTTTCTCACTAGAAGTATGAAATAAGTGTGAGGACATTAGGAATTTAATGCTATACCATGTGCTTGGTAGGTGTTTCAGAAGCTATTTCAATCAGTACTTTTATTTTTAACATAGTATGTGACATGGATTAGAAATGCTTTTTTACTTGTTTAGACATATTAATGGAGTTATCAGGGAAGTGTTACTGTAAGATGCAACTGAATATCCTTCCTACTGAAATATGTTGATACCATCCAAGGCCAATACACAATGTAAAGGAAATGTTTTCCCTGTGATAAAGTAATTAATTGGAATAACTTTGGCAGAATAAATGTGCTTTGGCCTGTACTTCATTTCCACACACTACTCTTATGTTTTATTTTACTCCAAGAATAAAACAGAGCCAGGCAATGTACAAAGAGGTGTAGAGTAGCAATGCCCTTCTCATCCCTCTATTGCTAAAAGTTAGCATCACCAGCATATTGGACCAAAAATAGAAATAGTAACTGATCATCATTTCCTTTTGCCTCTAATTGTGTTGAATTGTTAATATCACTGGATTCATAAAAACAGGAAAGAACCCTCACATGCTAAATTTTACAATATTAAGCCTTTTGAACAGTGCATAGCATGAGTGTCTTAAAAATTAAGCACTTACCTTTTACCTCTAAGAGTAGGTCTACACTGTATCTCAGAATGTGCTTCCCAGCTCTGGTGGGACAGATGTGCACTAGCTCTTCTCCAGTTAGCAACTAAAAATAGCAGTGTAGCCCAGGCAGCAGCTCAAGCTAGTCATCCGAGTACAAACCTGCCCAGACCCCCTGGGTAAGTACTTCGGAGGCTAGCTCAAACCACTGTCCATGCTGCGCCTGGCTATACTACTATTTTTAGCGCACTAGCTTGAGCAGTGCCACCACATGTCTGTCTACCGGCAGTGGGAAGCACATCCCTAGCAATGGTATAGACATACCCTAAAATTAGGGTTCAAGACCTGATGCCAAGCCCACTGACGTAATGGAAGGTTGCCCACTGACTTCAGTAGATTTTAGGTCTGGCTTTAAGTGCTACTTAAGGGCTGAAGGATGCACCCTTATATTGGGCAATCTTAGCTCCTGATCAACAGAAGTCCACTTCACAAAATAGATTAGTATATACATCACCATTCCCAGGAGAGCCCCAAGTCTGACCTGGTGTAGAGACTGAACTACTCCGAACCCCCCCAGAAAAGGAGTCATCAGTTCTGAAGCATAAGGGCTTGTCTACATGCAGTTACTCAGGAAAACTAATCCAAATGAACTAAGGCCTGATCTACACTACGGGGTTAGGTGGAATTTAGCTGCATTAGGTCGATTTAAAAATGAATGCGTCCACACAACCCACCCCGTTCCGTTAACCTAAAGGGCTCTTAAAATCGACTTCTTTATTGCTCTCCGGCAAGGGGAGTAGCTTTAAAATCGACTTTTCTGGGTTGAATTTGGCGTAGTGCGGATGCAAATTGACGGTATTGGCTTCCAGGAGCTATCCCAGAGTGCTCCATTGTGACTGCTCTGGACAGCACTTTGAACTCCAAAGCACTAGCCAGGTACACAGGAAAAGCCCTGGGAACTTTTGAATTTCATTTCCTGTTTGGTCAGCGCGGCGAACTCAGCAGCACAAATGGGAAGAGAGATGCCCAGCAATCCCCCTCAGAGGTGGTGCTTGCATGAATGGGGTAATTAATGGGACGGGGTTGTGGATCCTTAAGTAAGGCTTTCGGGGAAAGGAGAGTGGCCTGGACAGATGAATGAGGTCTTGGGAGACAGTTCTAATCACGCCAGCTCATAGTGACTTCTTGTGTGCTCTTGGACAAATCATTTGAGAGCCTTCCCCATCTATGACATTGAGATAATTCTTACTTATGTACCGCTCAGGGTTGTTGAAATAATTAATTAGTTAAGGCCAGATTGTGTCCAGCCCTGCACTTTTGTGCATGGGGTGAGGAGAAGTGCAAATTGCTTCCAGCCCTCAAATTTCCAGGCCTGCTGGAAGACCAGGTACAATCACAGTCCTTGCATTCCCAGGGCTTCTGGGAATTAACACCTTCAAAAGGTGGGGAAGGACAGGGTGAGGGAATGCTGGTCAATGGATCTTGGTTCTGGGCCATCAAGCAGGTTGGGGAGTTCATGCTGCTCTGTTCTACAGGGTTTGGGGACTGATGGCCCATCACGTACTCCCTCAGAACCTGAATCCTGGAAGTTGGCCAGATTTCTTTCCTGAGTTCACACTGCAGCATAGCTCCTCCATACCTAATGCCGTAATGCAAGCCATGGCTGAAAATCACAATCTGGCCCTTAATTCCTGTTTAGCACTTTGAATGTGCAGAAAACTATGAGCCAGGTTCAGTCACCCCTACTGGTGTTACATAGCATCTTATT
Organism: Chrysemys picta bellii; assembly: GCF_011386835.1. Classification (NCBI taxonomy): domain Eukaryota; kingdom Metazoa; phylum Chordata; order Testudines; family Emydidae; genus Chrysemys; species Chrysemys picta. Next base: position 240,000,188 of record NC_088792.1, on the reverse strand, counting down.
GTGCCAGTAGTCCCACTGATTTCAACTGATGATTGCAGTGGGGCTACTTGTGGAGTAAGATACTATACAATATGCATAAAGGTGATAGAGGCCAGCCCTTCATTAAGTGTTAAATATTAGCATAATAACAGCATGTCTGCCTTCTGGCAGGTTAGTTTTACAGTTTTATTATTGTGCTTTATGGAACTTTTTATGTTTGTTTTTTTTTGTAATTGGAACTATAAGTAAAAGAATTAGGATTCAATGGATTTTGCAGACACTATATGAAACTGATTCTGAATTAGATTTAATTCCATTTATTGCTAAAACTTTATACCTCTCCTCTGACTGACTTTGACTTCACCTGTAAATATCTCCAGAGAGTAGTTAAAAGCATTTGCTAGTGAGAATTGATTCAGAAAAAAAGGTAATCCACAACACATTTATGTGTTGACACTCTCAAATAATCTTACCTTTATCTCTCTAATAAAGAAAAGTAAATAAATTCTAAGCCATGTGGGCCAAATTCTGGTTTGACATGCAAGGTCTGAAAAGCCAAAACCAGAAAAGGAATCATGGGATAAAATGTGTTGGTTTGAATTCTGACTTCTCTCCAAATCCTCAGGAGATATAGGGATGGATCACTTGATGATTACCTGTTCTGTTCACTCCCTCTGAAACACCTGGCATTGGCCACTGTCAAAGACAGGATACTGGGCTAGATGGACCTTTGGTCAGAGCCAGTATGGCTGTTCTTATGTTTTCCACCAATCTTCCATGTGTGAAACACTGGAGGACATTCTGGAACTGAGCTGAGGGACCAAAGGACATTTCATGAATGTTAACATGGTCCCATGCACCTTCATCCTATGCGGATTATTCCTTTACTGGAAAGAGTAATCTATTTGGTAAGCTGTGCACTGGGCTGAAGGCTGCCAATACATAGGCTCACATTAGCAGTGCTAACATATACCCAAGTGGAGAAGGGGGCAATTACAAAATTTCATGTCTGGAGTTAGCCTACTATATATACTTCCTTGTTTTTCCAAATCATGCTCAGGTAGAAGAGAAACACTTTTCAAATTTAAGGACAGCTTCTTCACGAAAAGTGGTGCACTACGTGAATTTTGGTGCAGCATTTGAATAGTTGGGATACTGGTTTATATGTATGCATGCAAACTTGGAGATGGAAATACTCATGTTGATGTGGCAAGACAGTTATTCCTAGATTCCAATTTAAAAAAAGAAATGAGTCCCTTGGAGTGAATTGCTTCATGAATTGGTATTTAATTACTCATTTTTCCTTAGGATGACTGATTTTTTCCTCTTACAGTTACCATGAATTATGTTACCTGAGTCCTGGCATCCTTCTTGTGTCTTGAGTGGCCAGGTAGTCTGAACTGACATGCATAACATTCCACAAAATCTAATACTCTTAAGAGTTCTGACTCCCCTCTCCAATCTCTGACCTGATCACAATTAATTGCTGATGCTAATCTATCACAGGCTGCTCCTCCAGCCATCTCAGAACTGATGCCAGTTTATTTCCATCCTTTAATGAGACCATGAAACCATAAGTAGAGCAGCACTGTTTGTTCCCTCGACAGTTGCCTTCTTCCCACAGCCACAAAAACATTAAAAAAATAAAAAGACTTTTTCTCTGTCCCTAAAATTATCATCAAGGATGGAACCACAGTGACATGCCAGAACTTGCTTCTATGCTTTATAGTTCTTCAGCAGTGCTATGAAGGAGTACTGGATATTGCCTTATTTCTTGTTTTTGATCTGTTAGTGTAGCTCCGTCTAGCTTTTTAGCCATCTTATGGGATGTGTTAAACAAGGGATAATTAGTCAACATTCAAGGACAAAATCAGTCATTTTAGCACTAAGGGCAATATGTCATATTTGCATGTGAGCTATAAAAGAGAAAACCTTAGCTTATCAAATGGAGAATAAAATCAGACTGGAAAGAAATTTGATTTTCAAATTTTGAGTATTACAAACCATACAGTTCAAAACTCAAACATAAGTGCCATTTTAACACTATTATCTAGTCTTCAAGGGCCCCAACCTTGCAAACATTTACACATCTGTTTAACTTTAAGTCTCCCTTTGAAGTTAATGGGCCGACTCACATGTATAAGTGTTAGCAGACTCAGGCTCTACAGCCGTATTCATTTATATCATCCTCTTTCAAAATGAGGTGGCTTTCCACAATCATGTAATTATGGTAAAATAAGTCACCTGACCAGTAACCAGGAAGAAAGCACATTTTCAGATCACAACCTGCTTACTATTATGAAGGCACCTGGAGTTTGCTGTAGAACAAGACAAATAAAACCAGATAGCCCTCTGTGTCCTGCTCCATCAAAAGGAACTTCATCACAAAAGAAACAGATGTCCCATGAAAGACATGGAAACCTTTTTTCTATTCAAATGAAAGGTGAACAATTAAATATTACATGATGTTAGCAGTGCAAACAACAAAGTAATAGAGCAGTGATCCCAAATTAACAATTATATTGTGCTGTTTTTCATAGATTCCAAGGGCAGAAGGAACTATTGTGATCATCTGGTCTGACCTGTATATATGCAATAGAACTTCCCCAAAGTAATTCCTAGAGCAGATCTTTTAGAAAAACATTCAATTTTGATTTAAAAATGGTCAGGGATGGAGAATCCACCAAGACCCTTGGTAAGTTGTCCCAGTGGTTAATTACTCTCATTGTTAAACTTGTATGCTTTATTTCCAGTCTGAATTTGTTTAGCTTCAACTTCTAGGCATTGGCTCATGTTATACCTTTCTCGGCTAGACTGAAGAGCTTATCATTAAATATTTGTTGCCTATGTAGGCATTTATAGACTGTAATCAAATCACTCCTCAACCTTCTCTTTGTTAAGCTAAATAGATTGAGCTCCTTGAATCTATTGCTATAAGGCATGTTTTCTAATCCTTAAATCATTCTAGGGACCCTTCTCTGAACCCTGTCCAATTTATCAACATCCTTCTTGTACTGTGGAAAGCAGAACTGGACACAATATTCCAGTAGTGGTTGCAGCTCCTGGGGGGAATTCTGCACCAAAAATGTAAGAGTTCTATGCACAATATTTTAAAATTCTGCTAATTTTATTTGTCAAAATAACACTATGTAATCATGCCAGTTTCAATTATTTTGGTAATTTATTTCAAAATACCAGTCACAAGTATGTCTGAAACAATACACACATACACAAAAATTCCCCCAGGAGTAGAGAGTTATAGAAACACATATGACAACCCAGTTCCTGTTTCTCTGCTCCCTCCCCCCACAGAGTCCAGCTGTGGGCCCCCCCCAGCCCAGACATTCTCACCTCCTACCCCCCACCTCCAGAGTCCAGCTGTGGGCCCCCCACCCCCCAGCCCAGACACTCACGCCCCCTACCCTCCTAGAGCCCAGGGATAGCTCAGTGGTTTGAGCATTGGCCTGCTAAACCCAGGGGTGTAAATTCAGTCCTTGAGGGGGCCATTTAGGGGTCTGGGGATTGGTCCTGCTTTGAGCAAGGGATTGGACTAGATGACCTCCTAAGCTCCCTTCCAACCCTGACATTCTTTGATCTTGCCCAGGACTGATGTCAGACAAAAGAGCTTAAGGTCATCCTCTTTAGCCTTTACCCTTTTTACATATTGGCACAACGTTAGCTTTCTGTTTAATAACCTAGTTATTGTAGAAATGTGGCAGAGGCAAAATCTGCATTTTAGTTATAAAAACATATTTCCAGTATTAGAATATGTCATAAATACAGGCCTGTGCACAACTGGTATTTAAAAATGTTATACTATTGGCCCAAAATCTTAGACAGGCAAATGCAGAGGAGGTGAAATTCACTTCCCCCACATTGAGGAGTTGTATTTGGCCTATATGTGGGTGGAGTGCAGGGAGATGAAATTCACTTCATAAATCCAGGGTCATAGCTTCTACATGTGGCACCAATGCTACTGAATAAACTTGAAAGTAATAATACCGGTCTGTAGTCCTGGCACACCAGATGGAATACATCATACAGAAATCTCCTCTTCACCGGTTAGGGAAGCTTAAAAAAAATAAAATTGAGGAAAAATACAAAAAAGGACCAAAATGATACAAGGATGGGCCAGTTCAAGAAAACACATCAAGAAATATGAAACATATGAAGAAAGCATCTAGAAAATAATCTTGAGAGAACTACAATCCATCTATAAATACCTGATGATAATGTAAATAAAGGGGATTATTCACAAACTCATAAGAAGTTAACTTTAGGCCATTTCTTCTTATCTTTTATGAAAGGAAAAAATTAGGTTCCATATTAGGTAGCATTAACACATAGAACAATTGGTTAGTACACCAGATAGCACTTGCAGTGGTTAGCTAAGACATCAGTAGGAATGAGGTAGTGACTAGTTCTGCAAAATGCAAGCAGAGAGATTACATGACTCTGTAGATTCTTCTGAACCTACTATATAGAATCCTGTTAAAAATTTTACCAGACAGTTTTAGCTTTCAGAAAAAAAAAAAGTTAGTCTAGTCTGATAGCACTAAACAATCTACAGTTTGTAGAACAACAATTTCACAGGATCTGTTTTGACCACTTCCCAATCATTATAAAAAATAATAACCAAGACATTAATATTTGTGATAATAGATTATTGCGCTTGTAAGCATATAAACTGCATTACCAAATGTTTTGAGCAAGTAAAATTGAGGCTTTTAACTTTTTAGCTGACTATTTGGGTTAGGGGGTGTTGATTCTCACCAGAAAGCAACCAATTAAAAGTGTGCTCAGCTGTTTAAACACAATGGATGAAGTTTTCCTCTCAGTTTGTACCAGTTCAACTCTACTACTTTTGCAACAGGCACGATCTTAAAGCGGTTAGAAAGATTCTGCACCATAACAATGATTGTTCCACTTGATACAATTTTATTACCTTTATCATCAATGAAATATGAATAGCTGAACCAAAATGCAGTTTGCTGTTAACAATACCTTAACTGTTCCAGTGAGATGATATCCCCATCATTTGTGATTTAATACTGATTTTAGGCTCCCCTGCATAACTAATGAGCTTTTATAAATCTTCACTTGAAAAAGAAAATCTTTAAAATTCCACTATATTGACAACAGCTCCACTTCATATATCTGAAAACTTTATTTAACAGCCACAACCGTTCAGAATAGTTACATCATCGCTTTGAAATATGATTGCACACAGCTGTGCAGTCCATTGAAATACTACAAAACAGGGAAAAGGAAAAACCTGGAGAGTAGAGGAGCTTTGTTCGCTAAACTGAGCTGGCTTGTAGCAAGCTCCAGTATGGAGACAATGTCATCATGCTTTCTGGTAGACTCTCTTACACTTGCAACCATTCATGTCACATTCCTGGAAAAAAAAATAAATTAATTCAGTAGTGTATAGGCCAGTGGTTCTCAGCCAGGGGTCCAAGGCCCTCTGGGGGGCCACAAGCAGGGGGGAGGGATAGCTCAGTGATTTGAGCAATGGCCTGCTAAACCCAGGGTTGTGAGTTCAGTCCTTGAGGGGGCCACCTAAGGAACTGGGGCAGGCAAAATCAGTACTTGGTCCTGCTAGTGAAGTCAGGTAGCTGGACTCAATGACCTTTCAGGGTCCCTTCCAGCTCTATGAGATAGGTATATCTCCATATATTATTTTTCAGGAGGTCCACCAAAATAAACCAGAGAGCAGGACCAGCAGACTCACTGGGGCCCAGGGCAGAAAGCAGAATCCCAAGCCCCGTGGTCCAGGGCTGAAGCCAAAGCCCGAGCAATTTAGCTTCACAGGGTTCCCTGTGGCATAAGGCCCTGGGCTATTGTTCTGCTTGCTACCCCCTAATGCCTTTTAATCTACTGAAAAACAGTTGTTGTGGCACAGGTGGGCCATGGAATTTTTATAGTAGATTGGGGGGGCCTCAGAAAGAAAAAGGTTGAGAACCCCTGATATAGGCTAAATTACTGCAAAATACAGGGATGCAGATGGCAGTTTATAATAGATTTTGAGTCTCTTTTAAAGTTAGATTCCTGCTATCATCTATAGTCTTGCAGTAGTCAATGATCAGAAAGTAGGAATGCACTCACCACCACCAGTTTCCCATCCTCTATCTTCCGTGTTATTGTGGACTCTTTGCCATCCCACTGCTGGAGCTGAGTCAATGTGTTACCATCTAAGGTGACAAGAGTCTGCAAAGAAAAGCAGGTCTTAAATATTTTACTCGGTCTCTTTGAGTGGAGGTGATACACTCCCACACTATACTCCAAGGCCCTACTGAAGTCAATGGGAGTTTTGCCATTGACTTCAGTAGGGCCAGGATTTCACTCTACATTTCTCTGGACTCCTGTTCTTCTTCCATTACTTTGCTACTTGTTCAGTCACTGCTTTGGCACATTTATACAAGAAACATGACTTTGACAGCATGCACAATTTAAGTGAACAAGACCTGCTTAGTGTGCTAAATTCATCTCCTCATACATGTGCTTTGGCTTTTTGTATCGTCTACATCTGAATCTTGCACTTGGCAGATGTGTTGCCAGTGCACAGGTGAGGAGTGGGAGGGTCTTGGCAAGTGGCCAGCATTCACACAAGGAGATAATTGGCCTGAGAGAATCCTATGGAGAGTGAATAATCTTTCTTCACCATCCGCCACCTCCTCCCAGGGATGAGTGGCGGATTAATAATTTTGCCGCCCGTAGGCCGGGAAATAATTGCCACCCTGGCCCCGCCCCAACTCTGCCCTTTTCCCGCCCCCATTCCAACCCCCTCCCCAAAGTCCCTGCCCCAACTCCACCCCTCCCTTCCCCTGTTGGATCCCTTCCCCAAATCCCCGCCCCCGCCTCTTCCCCCAGCGCGCAGCGTTCCGCCTCCTCCCCCTTCCCTCTCTGCCCCGCGAAACAGCTGTTTCGTGGCACAAGCGCTGGGAAGGGAGAGAAACAGGACATGGTGGGGCGCTTGCAGAGGAGGCGGAGGTGAGCTGGAGCAGGGGGGCGGGGCGCGGAGGGGAGGGGAGCTTCTCCCCTATAAATTTGTCGGCCTAGGCAATAATACGGCGCTGCCAGGGATAGTCCCTTTAATCAGTCAAGTTGGAAGCTACTTGAACTCTTGTAAAGACGGGGAATATGGAGTCTGAATTACATTTAATTTACTCCCTATATAGGATATTCCACTTGTTACGCAAGTGTGTGAGATTGTGTCATCAGATTAGTTGTAGGACCATATCCTGCTCCTGTTAAAAATCAAAAGGCTTTTTTGACATTAACTTCAATGAAAGTGAAATTTGGCCTTTGGTATTTTTAACATGGGTCTGGAGGGCTGCCAGTTTTATCACCCCAAGGTGCGTCACGGGGCCATACAAACTGAAAATGATTAACCAAACACACCAGGCTTTATCTGGTTTCAGTATTTTACCATTTGTAGACTGGTTAGTCCATAAAAACTGATGGATTTCAATGGGGCTTGTGATGACAGGGGTACCCCACCCACCAACAGAGCAGGGTACTTACTCAATATGAGAGACTGGGTCCCTAAATAGCATTTATATCTGTGAGCCAGCCACTCCAGTGGACTGGGTGTATTCAGTGAAAAAAAACCTCTTGTACTAACCTGAACTTTCCTGCCATCTAATGTATTTTCCTCACATTTCTCACCCAGCTTGAAGCTGAGCTGTGAAGATTTAAAGGTGCTTTCTGTTTTTATGGTGATTGTATCTCCATCCTTGCTGATGTAAACATCTGGTTTGGCCATGCTCCCCATTTTCCTCAGGGCCACACCCACACCTGCAGAGCAAAAGCAACAGCATATCAGAGGAGACAGTTAAACACTAAGCCCACATAGAGAGAGGATCCCTTTTAATTATACAGGGCGAGGGAGGAGAAATTCATTTTGCAGACTCATTCATCCTGAATGCTCCTGAGATCTAAATCAAATCTATTTCTCCCCCTATAGGACCTGCAGGTCACCTGAAAAGCAGTATCTCCATTCACACAAACCGACGTGTAAGGTGGAAAAGGGGAAATAAGAGCTATAAAGTAGTGTTACAAGAAGATTGTGTCCAAGTTTAAGTGAACTGTGTTTTAAAAGTTCTCCAATTGACTTTTCAAACTGTAACATTAATCCACTTTTATATTTATATACAATTTATTAAATGTATATTCATTATATAGATGTATTTCTTCTAACTTACTTACGGAACACCCAGCTGTCACTCTAGACGTGTGTAAAATGTCAAAAGTATAAAAAAAAACCTAGAAGACTCCCCTCTGCAGAAAAAAGCTTAAGGGAAAAATTGGAGCTTTGGAGCATGACTTGAATTCAACAAAGTAGGACTTTAGCACACTACTAAAGGAAGCACTTGAGGTCCCTTCATCAAAAAGCACCTTGCCTCCAGCCCCCTCTTGATTAATCCAGTGACTCATTAGCTTGAGTGCTTCACCCAACTCAACAGGTTTCAGGCTTTGTGGTTACTCAGGACTTTCACAATGCAGGGCTTTATACAGCAGCTATTAATCAGCCATTTAAATTGCATCCAACAATAAACTGGAAGCCAATGAAGAGCTCCAGGGTGACATTCTTTCTGCAAGAAGTATCACTAAGTAAGTCAGAAGCTGCATTCTGTAGTAGCTGTAGTTTGAATAATCTTAAAGTGCCCTCACATACAGCACAGTGCAGCATTCCAAAATGAAGCTGATAAGGGCATACATTACTGTGGTGAGATCTGCATCCAAAACAGAAGGGCCTGGATCCACAAAGGCATTACAATGCTCAGTATTGCGACAACTAGAAAAATCACAGGAACATGCTACAATCCACAAAGCCTGAGTTAAGCACTTAGGCTCCCAATACAATGCATGCGGAGAGACAGGTGCCTTCAAATACAATCCACAAAAGCCAGCATGCTAGGCAGGGAGCCACTTAAGCTAGCCATTGGGAGATGCTCAAGAGAGGGTTGTGTACTAAGCCCCTCCCCTCTCATCAAGATAGGTGCCTAAGTCCAGGCTGCAGGGAGGTGCCTATCTTTGCTTAGCAATAGTGATCCATGAACAGAAAGCCGATGCCTGGAGTCAGGTGGCTCCAGCACCTAAACTGTTTCTTGCAGGAATGAGTTAGGTGCCTGCCTTGCTGTGCACAAAAGAGCTGGAGGAAGAGAAGCCCACTTAATAGCTTTAGCTCAGTAGTTAGAGTACTTGCCTGGGAAGTGGGATATACAGGTTAAATTCCCCACTCTGCCGGAAGGGCAGGGAGAAGAAAGGATTTGAATAGGGGCTGCCCACTCTCCTGTTGAAGCTGTTCCACTGTGGCTAAATAATGAAAGAGTGATTGGAGCAAGGGAACTGGCCAGGGGAATCCCACATGGGTACTCTAACCACTGTACTACAGAATCATTCTGTCTCTGGCCCAATGACTATATAAGTATTTATACTCAGTGAAACTGTTATTTTTTGGGGGGAGGGGCAGGGGAGGAAGCAGCATAGAGAGAGAAAGAGACTCTGTAGCATAGGCGCCGACTTCTACTGGCGCCGGTGGGTGCTTGAACCCCCTTTGCCCCCGGCCCTGCCCTGCTCCCTCCCGCCCCCATTCCAATCCCTTCCCCAAAGTCCCCACCCCAACTCCACCCCCTTCCTGCCCCTATTCCAACTCCTTCCCCAAATCCCCACCCCAGCCCCGCCTCCTCCTCTGAGCATGCCACATTCCCACTCCTCCCCCTGGAGCCTGCTACAGTTGTTTGACAGCGGCAAGCACTTGGAGGTAGGTGGAGGAGCGGGGATGCGGCATGCTCAGAGGAGGAGGCGGAGGAGGAGATGGGGTGGGGAGCTTGACTAATTTTTCCCTGTGGGTGCTCTAGCCCCGGAGAACCCACGGAGTTGGCACCTATGCTCTGTAGTCCAGAAAAACTAGTAGTCCAAAACAAGTCCAGTGGTTAGGGCCCCCAATCAGGAAGGCAGAAAAGCCAAGCAATCTTGAAACCCAATCATGACACAGGTGGAAGTGGAAGTATCATTGAAGAACCAACTCTTTGTAATGTTTAAGATTGTAGGTGGGGTCTGAAAATGTGAATCTGTGGCTTGTGGACAGACATGCTCTGAAGGTAATATTTAGAACTGATCATCTGGACAGGAACCGTAGAAGGAGCTCTTTGTTAAGTGCTAACAATTCCTTGCAGACTATATTTAGAGCCATTCACTCTTTCAAAACTATACTCCTAGCAAAATCTGCATTTAATCTTGCAAACTATTTAGATTTAAAATCTAAAATGATGTGGAGCCTAAATATGCCCTACACTATCCTAAATATTCTTTTAAAAAGTGTTGATAAATACATTAAGGGTGGTGATAAAAAATAAGTCAGAATTCAGGCTGATACCTCTTTTCACACTTGATTTCTGGGGGTGGATGGGGGGAGGAGACAGATGGACACGAGCTAAGGACCTAGTGTGTTCACTTTAACTTTTTAATTTCCCAAGTGTGTGGTTGACTTGTACCTCAAACTAAGAATTTATTATATTTTGTACTTCACATAGACTGTCTTTGCAAGGTCTGAATTTTAAGATCTGGATTTAGATTTTTTTTTAAAACAAACATTGCCTGTGCTCACTCTTGTTTAATGTTATAAGCTGCATAGCAGGAAGTTGTATTGCTTTGCTATGAATGTTTACAATATCATAAGTTGCACTTTCTTGTTATGAGGCAATTTATTAACAATTAAACAGTTTATCGTTTTTTAAAAAGTTCTTTGTGAGTTCTTTAAGACTTAGGGTAGGATTTTCAAAAGTGCCTAAGGGAGTTTTTTGAAAAATGGACCTTAAATTTTAATTTTGCTGTCTCTGGCTTGTAGTACAGTCTTCTGTCAGTACGGCAAGTGGCTTGGCAAGGAGCAATCACACCACATTGTGCTGCAGTAAGGCCATTAAACTGTTGTAGCCAAATGTACATTTCCTCCCCCCCCCCCCCCCCCAGGCTATCTGCATACCCAGTCCCCCTGCTCCAATGATTCTTTCATTGTTTATCCACCGGGGAACAGCTTCAGTGGGGGCGCCCCACATCAGAATATCCCATAGCTCATCTTGAAAACATGACCCTAAAAGATTCAAAACCCATAAGGGAAATTAAAAGGACTCCAACAGTTTTTTAATCCAATCTCAGAATTGGGAGGAGGGGGCTCCCTTGTGATTTTTGAACAGTTGAGATTGGCAATTCAGGAAGAAAATACTTGGGATAGAAAGTGAACTGATGGTGCTACCACTGAAACTGTTAAGGAATACAGATACATTTTACATCTAGCAATAGAAAGAGTCTTTTCAATGATATTTTGTATCCCAGTAGCAGCTGCATTGATATGACCCCTTATGATAATCTACTATCAGACAAATTCATGTGAGAGTATTACAGCACAAATTTAATAGAAAATAGGAAGAGGCTGATAATTGTGTGTTCTAGTTGGGGATTTCCCACTCCATTCTCTTCTCATGCTATCATTTACCCACCTGTTCTTAACACTAAAGACTGTCATTTAACTGAAAGCATGTGTGCATATACACAAGTTTCCAATCTGTTATTGAAATGTTAATATAAGGAACTGTGATTCTAGTCAGTTTCAGTCCAGTGTGCTCTGATTTTGCAGATTTAATGCACAACACAAACTCATCTCAAACCAGATAATATGCAAGCTACTTTGTTTATAACAATATGAAATTCGAGGTGTATATACCACTGAGTCCCAATCTGCTCTCACTTCCACTGATAAAAACCTGGAGGAATTTCAGTTATTTCAGTGGAACTGAGAGCAAATTATGGCCCAGGGGTTCAGACATTCAGCAAACCAAGAGGTTACAAATGCCTCACAGCAGATGCTTTATTTAGGCAATGAACGCACAGCTGTATTGGCGCTACCCATCTCAGGTGCAGTATAATAAAGACTAACATGCACACGTTCATTTTCTCCGTATTGGATAGATTTTGTTTTCTGTTCTTCTCCCCTTTCCCTAACCCCAGAGAAGGACCAAAACCATTCCAAGAGGTCCCCTCTCTATGTGAGTGTGCTCTGCCCAGCATCAGCTTAGCCAGCAGAGGAGAGAGGCTCTTGCTATTCAAACCATTGCTGCAGGTCGCACGGTTGCTTTTATGTTGACACCCTGGGAATTGTCTCCTTTCACTTTAGTTAGCAACCTATTCCCAGGCGGCTCCTAGCATCGGGCACCGAGACGCCCCCGCAGACCTTGGACAGAGCAGCTGAAGAAACCAGGCACAAAGCTTTGGATCCCAGATGAACTAACATAGTGGAGCTAAGTCCGGTGGGCCAAGGAAGGGGCACCTTAAATCTTAGATCCTTGCCCTCTCCACCCCCCACCCCCCCATCCATCCATCCAGGACTATACAGACAATACAAATAAATTACACACACGTATATATGAGAGAGAGGGGGGGGTTCTTCCAGCGGGCAACCAGCAACAATGGGATTTAGGGAGATAGTCACAGAAATCAGAGTCCACCAAACCTCATTTCTTCCCCCAAACCTAACAGCCAGGGAGATCCTGAATGAAAAGTCCTCGCTGCCCAGAGTGCGGGGGACATTCCTTTATTTTCTATCCAGGAGCAGAAGTACAGAGCCCCAGCACCCAGCCCGCCACCCCTACCTTCCCCTCCCTCAGACCCACAGACGGTGAGCGATGATTTTTATCCCACACGGTCTCTCTGCCCCGTCAAGGCTTCCTTACCTAATTCCTTCATGTACTCCTCAAAGCCTTCGCTGGAGATGAGGCTCCACTTGCCTACAAAATCGTCTATGCTCATCGTGCCGGCTCGCTAGGAGGTGTCCCGCAGGAGGTGGAGGCTGGAGGACGATGTAGGAGGCAGACGGGGGCCAGAGGCGTCTTTATCCAGATGCCCCTGAACATGTGCTGCGGGAGAGAACCAATGGGGACCGACAACGTCAGGGGTTCCTACTCCCGGCCCTCGCCCCCTTCGCTCATCAGCCCCCGGGAGGACAGAGCGGGGTGAGGTTCACACCGCCACTCCCGCCAGGCGAGGTGTCGCCCCGTCAGCGCCTGCAAGCAGAGACTTGCTGCTGCTGCTGTGTACAGCGCCGGCATAGCGCGGGGAGACGAGGTTGCATTTCTGCCGCCTTGCCAAAGGCAAGTGCTCTGGTTACTGGAGCCCGAAGGAAAAGTGCACGTGCTCCGCGTTTTCCAGCGCAGCTCCCCACTCCCAGAACATCTGCAGCCCTAACAGCGTCACACCGGGGAAAAGGTAACGCTACAGCCGTCTGGAATGGATCCTGTCAATTTGTGTTACCAAGCCCCAAAGTGTCCCACGATCACTATAGTGAACAAGTGCAGCACACACACGCGTCCAGACCCTGGTGCCTACTGCAGCACCAGTGCAGCAAAAACCCCGATCCAGCCCCTGTATCCTGCTGGAACCAGCCAAATCTTGGCTGTAAGACTCTAAATTGTAGTGACTAACTAAACAAGTATAGCTGCTCTTACTGCACCTGGACCATCGTGCATTCTGGCAAATGAATGCCACAAAAACGCAGACTCTAGCGCATGGATCTTACTAGAGCCACTCAATTTTGAACATAAGGACATAAGAACGGCCATACTGGGTCAGATCAAAGGTCCATCAAGCCCAGTATCCTGTCTTTTGACAGTGGCCAATGGCAGGCGCCCCAAAGGGAATGAACAGACAGGTTATCATCAAGTGATCCATGCCGTCACCCAATCCCAGCTTCTGGCAAACAGAGGCAAGGGACACCATTCCTGTCCATCCTGGCTAATAGCCATTGATGGACCTATCTTCCATGTATCTATCTAGCTCCCTTTTGAACCCTGTTATAGTATTGGCCTTCACAACACCCTGTGGCAAAGAGTTCCAGAGGTTGACAGTGCGTTGCATGAAAAAATACTTTCTTGTGTTTGTTTTAAACCTGATACCTATTAATTTTGGCTCTCACATTCCAATGCCTGAAAAAAGAACAAATGTAGCTGCTCTTACTGCATCAGAAAATCCAGCACAAACTGATGCAAAACCTGGATTTTGCACCTGGATCCATGGAGCTTTGCAATTTCTGGTTCCAACCACCAAACTGTATGATTTCTTATTAATCATGTTTCTTATGGTAGTGCCTGAAGATCAGCCAAGAATGGGTTGTTTGAGACACTGTACTGATACAGAATAGTAGACAGTCCCTGCCCCAAAGAGCTTACAATCTACATCTAAATAGAAAACAAGGATAGCCATTCCCACTACACTGGAAAAATTGAACCCCTCATGCATCCCAGCCTAATAACACTGGAAAAATGCATTTCTGATACCTGGACCTTGCCAATGTTTAATGGCAATGCTCCCAAATTCTACTAAATAGACAAAACATAGCAGCTATTAGCTGCTGCAAAGTGGCACAGAAGCACCACAAAAACATGTATCTGGCATCTCGACCCTACTGAATCAAGCTAGTTTTTTGTTCCCAAAATTCTACCAGCTAAGTAGAGGAGTGCAACTGTTCCAGTTCCACTAAAAACTACAGATGCATCCCTACTCAAAGGCACCCCAAAGATACATATGCAAGTTCTGGAGTGGCTGGATCCTACCACTTTTTTGGCCCCAAGCTATCAAAACAGACAACACATGGTGTCACTCCTACTTGACCAGAAATATCCATGCTCCAGCAAACCTCAAGATGCACCGCGGTCTGGGGTGTTTGGGTGCAGTAGAAGCAGCTACGCTTGTTTTCTATTAATGCCATGGAATTTAAAGTTGAGAATCAAAAATTAAATGAACACAGCAAGATCCCTTTGCTAGTTCTGGGTTTTTGCACCAAGATACGTCAGGGTTCTGAATTGTTCTGGTGCAGTTGGAGCAACTGGTCTTGTTCTCTCTTTAGGCATTAGATTTTGCAGCAAAGCTAATCCTTGAAGCTAGCTGGAAAATTTTGAAATTCCAAATTATTTATTGAAAAAAGAGACATTTTTCACCAAAAAATCATCCAATTTTTTGACCAGCTTTCGTAATCAACCAGGTTTTTTTTTAAAAGATTCTGTACAAATTAAGAACAGGAGTACTTGTGGCACCTTAGAGACTAACAAATTTATTAGAGCATAAGCTTTCGTGGACTACAGCCCACTTCTTCGGATGCACATATGCATATATGCATCCGAAGAAGTGGGCTGTAGTCCACGAAAGCTTATGCTCTAATAAATTTGTTAGTCTCTAAGGTGCCACAAGTACTCCTGTTCTTCTTTTTGCGGATACAGACTAACACGGCTGCTACTCTGAAACCCGTACAAATCAAGTTGTTCAATCCCATAAACCAAACAAGCAATGCAATATTCCCTTCCTGGTGGCACTGGGTTGTCAATTACTGCTCTATATTTCCTTAATCTTCAGTAACCCTATTTTTTAAAATATGTGAATAATGTCTACTCATAAAAAAGCAAGTCACATTGTTTTCTTGTCATTAAATAGCTAACTTTAGACATAAATGCTTCAGCTTCCTTCCTCTTTGATCTTTCTTGCTTGCACAAGTGGGTCTGAGTGGGTTTTAAATTAGCCTACTTGCCATCTATTTCATGTCACGGCAGCTACTGTGCTGTCGGTCTAGTAGTCCTGATTTCAAAAAGGATAAATTAAAAACCATCTGATTACAGATCAAACAGAACATCTGTTAGTCACAATCTTTAATATATTGGGAAGCATTGAGTCTTCTGTCTTGTGACTGAGCACAAGTCTGCAGCATACGCCTCCCTAGAAGCAGAAATCCTGCCTTTACTCTACCATTGCAAAATATTAATTTCTGATCCAGGACTTCTGAAGTCCTGTCTGCAGAGGGTTTACGTGCACATAGACTTCTGGTTCACCCTCTTGGCAATACAACAGGGGAATGGAAAACACTCTATTTCCATCTAGTGGTGAGACAATATTCCTTTACCTGAAATCTAGGTATCCAGCTAGAGATCTATTTTCAGAGTAGCAGCCGTGTTAGTCTGTATCCGCAAAAAGAAGAACAGGAGTACTTGTGGCACCTTAGAGACTAACAAATTTATTAGAGCATAAGCTTTCGTGGACTACAGCCCACTTCTTCGGATGCATATAGAATGGAACATATATTGAGGAGATATATATACACACATACAGAGAGCATGAACAGGTGGGAGTTGTCTTACCAACTCTGAGAGGCCAATTAATTAAGAGAAAAAAAACTTTTGAAGTGATAATCAAGCTAGCCCAGTACAGACAGTTTGATAAGAAGTGTGAGAATACTTACAAGGGGAGATAGATTCAATGTTTGTAATGGTAGTCTCTAAGGTGCCACAAGTACTCCTGTTCTTCTTTTTGCTAGAGATCTAGTTACCCATGTATCTACAGTGATGACAACTCTTGTGATTTTAGCATAAGTCTTATGATATTTGGTGTTTTTCTTACAGTGCCAGCTTCAGGAGTCATGGGAATATGGGAGAATCTTAGCTTTCATTTTAAAAAAGTGTCTAGCCCCACTAGTTTGCAAAGAAAGCTTGAAAATCTAACCCAACTGTACTCTAAGGCACTACGGGTAAATACAAATTGTCCCCATTTTTAAAATAAATCAAATGCATTTTAAGATAATCCTGTGATTTTTTTAGGGGAAATGCAGTCTAATGATTTTTAAATGCTTGGGATTGGCAATGTTGAGTTGTATCTATATCTCCAGTAGTCAGACTTAAAAAAAACTTCTCTGACATGGGAAATACTGCTGGAACTGGTGATATCTCACACAAGAGAAGAAACTTAGTAAGTGTGACCAATGTAGACGTATCTTTGTGCACACACGTACATTGCGCTACAACATATTTATGTTTGATTACTGTAGTAAGATGAGGACCGGAGACATAAACCCTTGGTATCAGAGGCCCGGTATGAGGCCTGAGGCTTGAACTGAAGTAATGGTCAAGACGTTGCTAACATAAAGCAAAGTTAGGCTGTGAGCCAGAGGCAGGCCCTGCTCACTGAAGCTGGCAAGAGGAAGGCTGCTAAAAGCACGTATACACATGTAAGCACTAATAAGATGAACATATGCCAGGACAGCACCAGAACAGCCTGGTACAAACACATCCCACACAGATAACAAGGAACAGGCAGACCTAACCTAAATACAGTATAAAAGGACAATATGATGGATAGACAATATGAAAGGGCAATACGGTGGATAGACAGTATGATGGATAGACAATATGAAAGGACAATACAGTGGATAGACAGTATGATGAATGGACTTGTTTGTTCGAACCAACCTGTACCAGGAGAAAGACAATACCCTAATGCATAGAGGGGCTGTACCTCAGTGCGTTCAATGATGCGTAACCTGTTTGTACCTGTGTATAAGAATGCATCCCTGATGGGAACGTCTTTGTCTGGCCTAGGGGGCAGTGGCAAATCCCGCCCCTGACTGAGCCGGTCCATTGTCAGGGAGCACATATGTACTAGCAGAACTGTAGACATCTGATCCGGGGAGCTAGAGACTGTGTTTCGTTTGACAATAAACCTGGCCAGGTGCCTTTGTACCTTATTAGAGTCTGCGATCATTGGGCGGTACGCTCGAAATCTGCTGTGCCAGCGATCTGTGCAGAGCTGGGACAGCACACAGAGGGAACACACGCACACAGCCAACTGTTATCATCATTGAACAGAGCAGAGCACCACACCGGTAGCATCTGACGACAATTACTTTACATAGTGTTGATATTGGCCAAACATATCAAATGTGGGTGAATGAATTTAGGCACCTAAATCCATATTTAGGCACCAAAATAAAAGTGGCTGCATTTTCAGAAATGCAGAGCTCTCATTGGCTCCCACTCAAATTTCTATTCAGATTTCTCTCTATAAATCCCTATTCAAGTCTGAGTTCAGGTTGGCATCAAGTTCGGACTACCTTAGAAAGAGCCCCTTTCTACTGGCCAGCTTCCTCTCCACTGCAGCCACATCCAAAGGGAAGGAAAAGCTGTACATTTACATTGGAGCATAATGAGGCCAATCCATGTGCCAAGTATTACAGTTCCTATCTGGATAGGATGAGCACTTGGAGAGTGTGACGGACCTGAAATTCTGGATGTGTCACTAGTCGATCATTATTGTCCAAGAGGAACAGAATAGAATCAAATTCAGTGCAAAGAAAATACATAACCAAAGTTAGAGACACCATTTTGACAGCTTGGGTACAGCCACAGAGGGATAGTACAGAAGCACGTTGACCCCAAATAGGCAGATCCTGCTTGAGTTGTGTAAGGGTGGGGAGTAATTTTGTTGTTTATCACTGACTGCAAGGGCAGAAGGGGGGGAAAGGATGCAAAGAGCCCTTCCCGCTACACCACACACCTGTGTATGATGCAGACAGATCATGGCCTTTGACTGCAATGAGAGCTGGGAATTGGGGCCAGCTAGCATTACAGGCAGATGAGGTTTGTTCTAATGTGACCATAGTCTCACCTCCTGCATTGCAGCCAAGGGAGGAATTAATGTCTTTCAAAATTACAATAGATGCTGCTTGGGCAGGGCACCTTCTCGCCATCCACACATATTGCTGGCTTGTGCGAGGCATAATTCTGTCTCAGACGTTGCCTCATTAAAATGCCCATCTACTTAATCTGGGAGGAACCCATATAAAATTGCAATCTGATAATGTTATGTGTGGGCTGTATTGGGTAAGAGAGAAGAACTTCCTTTCCCCTAATTAATTATATGTCTAGAGAAATGGCGAAACTCTCTGTACACCAGACTCCTTGTAGGTGTGAGGTGGGTCAGCACCTACTGGAGCCTTGCAAAATTGTCCAAAAATATTAACAGCACAAACAAAATCTACTCACCTGCCCTTTAGCAGTGAAAAAGCTAATAGCATTCTACTAGGTCAGGGGTAGGCAACCTATGGCGTGTGTGCCAAAGGCAGCACACGAGCTGATTTTCAGTGGCACTCACACTGCCCGGGTCCTGGCCACTGGTCGGGAGGCTCTGCATTTTAATTTAATTTTAAATGACGTTTCTTAAACATTTTAAAAACCTTATTTACTTTACATACAACAATAGTTTAGTTATATATTATAGACTTATAAAAAGAGACCTTCTAAAAACATTAAAATGTAAAACGAAATCTTAAATTAGAGTGAATAAATGAAAACTCAGCACACCACTTCTGAAAGGTTGCCGACCCCGTACTAGGCCATCAAAAAATGTTACTCACCTCTCCTGCTTCGTGAGTAAGAAGAATTTTGCAAGGCTGACTGTTTCTATTTCCTTATTGTGTTTGGGTGGTACTCTGTTGCCAGCTGTGTAGTCACTGGGCTAACAAGATGAAACATGAGACCCTGGTTACACAGCTGATGTGGGGTACACCTTACTCAGTTCAAAAGGTACTATGATACTACATCGAGAATTGTGAAGCTATGTGTGACCCTTGACATTTGCATGTCAATACTCTTGCTATACTTTAGTTTACAGATATTTCAGTAGTGTCTGAGCTCTGGGAAGTGGGTTTTATATATATGTAGGGTCCTACCAAATTCACAGCTGTGAAAAATGCAACATGGACCATGAAATCTGGTCTCCCCTGTGAAATCTGTTTGTGTACTTTTACCCTATACTCTACAGATTTCACGGGGGAGACCAGAATTTTTCTCAAACTAGGGGTCCCAACCCAAAAGGGGGTTGCAAGGTTATTGAAGGATGGTCATGGTATTGCCACCCTTACTTCTGCACTGCCTTCAGAGCAGGTGCCCAGCAGCAGTGCAGTGCAGAAGTAAGGTGGCAATACCATACCATGCTATCCTTACTTCTGCGCTGCTGCTGGCAGTGGCGCTGCCTTCAGAGCTGGGCGGCAAGAGAGCGGCAGCTGCTGGCCGAGGGCCCCGCTCTGAAGGCAGCAGTGCAGAAGTGAGGGTAGCAATACCATACCATGCCATCCTTACTTCTACACTGCTGCTGGCAGTGGCGCTGCCTTCAGAGCTGGGCGGCAAGAGAGTGGCAGCTGCTGGCCGAGGGCCCCGCTCTGAAGGCAGCAGTGCAGAAGTAAGGGTGACAATACCATACCATGCCATCCTTACTTCTACACTGCTGCTGGCAATGGCGCTGCCTTCAGAGCTGGGCTTCTGGCCAACAGCCATTGCTCTCCAGCTGCCCAGCTCTGAGGCAGCGCCACCACCAGCAGCAGTACAGAAGTATGAGTCGCAATACCACAACCTCTCCCACAACCCTCTTTTGGGTCAGGACCCCTACAATTACAATGCCATTACATTTCAGATTTAAATGTCTGAAATAACAAAATTTATTATATTTTAAATCATATGGCCGTGAAATTGATCAAAATAGAATGTGAATTTGATAGGGCCCAATCTATATGCAGTTTGCTAAGATTTAAGTCAAAATAAGGTTGCTCTAACCCCGTGCCCAGCAAAGTCTCCCTGGTGTCTGCAAACCACGCTACATGCTTTCTATCTCACCAACAATATCCGGGAATCAAAGCTTGGTGTCCCATTCTGCCCTTGGATATGTGCACCATATCTAGGCAGAGTTTTTCCCTTAGGTGGCAGGTTTCCCAAAGCTGCATGTGACAGAAGAATATACAAAATGATCCTCAGGACCCATATTTGCTGTATATACAGTAATATGTATTTATGTGCAACCTAAAGAAATGACTTCGTAAGTGTCACTTTGAGACTCATTTGAGTGATCAAAAATCACACCTGAAAGTTTTCATCTTTGGTCCACATCTAGAGAAAATTTGTCTTTTTTTGTTCTGTTTTGGCTTTTTTGTCCTGTAAAGAATCTAGTCAGAAATTTCAAACTTTAAATTGTAAGGTGTAAACTCAGGGATTGCAGTCAATGCAATTTAAATTCCACCCTAGCACTAGTCATCAAAAGGTATGCATGCTCCTCCCGCAAGCTGCCTTTCTATTATAGTAGGGGCCAGATTCTGCCCGCATAGAATGGCTCCAAATGCAGTATGGCTGCACAAATGTACGTGGGAGTATAGCTTGTCAAAATTGCCAAAATCAGTGGTTGAGATTTTCAAAACCAAATAGGGGATTTAACCTTGCAACACCCATTGAAACTAATGAAAATTGTGTGGATACATCCCCTAAGCAGTCAGTTTGGCAATCTCAACTGACACCATTTAAAAAAAAAGTAATGCATTTTAATTTGATCATTTGATTAAACTTTTTTTCAGTAAGAAAGGCCTCTCTCCTGCAATAGCTACACCAGGCAAATTCCTGTACCTCTGCAGAGTCCCTGTGAAGTCTCTGAGACTCTGCATGGCCACCAGTGCAGATCTGATTACCCGATAGCAGCCCTTAGCCCAGAGGTGTAGTAGAAAACTGTAATTAGCCAACCGATTAATTTAAAAAGCACTCTGTGTCACATTTTATGATACGGTCAAGGCTTGGTCAAAAGGCAGTGCCATTAATTATTCCAATGGAGAAATAAAAATTATGCCTTCAAAATTATTCCCTATTTATTTGGGAGGGGGAATGTTATACTGGTAAATGGTGAGACCTTGCTGAGATAATCTCTAGTCAGTTTCCTTGTTAGGAACAGAATCAGAAAGAACTCTAAAGAACTCGAAAGATGAAAAACCCAGTGGGCCTGATGCTGGGGGACCTCACCCAATATTAATGTCGATGGGAGTTCACAGTCGCAGCATCTCGAAGGCAGAGCTCAGCATCTTGCAGGACTGAACCCTAAGGGTTAACTATTCTTATCCCCTATTAGAAGTGCCACATTTTTCAGTTTTTACTGAGCCCACAATCGTCAGTTTTTTCAGCACTCTGGCTCAAATGCCAGACTATCATTTCCCACAGACATTGATGTGCTCCTAATTTAATACATACCCCATTGTTAAGCTAACATGTCCTACTTCCTAGGTGACCATGTACTTTAACCCAGGGATCGGCAATCTTTGGCACACGGCCCATCAGGGAAATCCGCTGGCGGGCCGGGCCGGTTTGTTTACCTGCAGCGTCCACAGGTTCGGCCGATCGCAGCTCCCACTGGCCGCGGTTCACCGTTCCAGGCCAATGGGGGCTGCAGGAAGCGGCACGGCTGAGGGATGACGCTGCAGGTAAACAAACCGTCCCAGCCCACCAGCAGATTTCCCTGATGGGCCGTGTGCCAAAGATTGCCGATCCCTGATTGAGCCCATCCAATGGTCATCTTCATATTAACTCTACCAGGAACAAATAATGGATTAATTTATTTGGGTATAAAATAAAGGGTTTTAAATAAAGGATCAGAGCACAGGTCCATCAAATGTAGGGTGACCAGACATCCCGTTTTTAAAGGAATAGTCTCGTATTTAAGCCCTCCTACAGGTGTCCCGACTTTTTCTTAAAAATGGGCAAATTGTCCCATATTTTTTGCTTCCCTCCATCAGCCTCCTGCCCACCAGCAGTAAGTGGGGAGGTCCAGTGGCTGACAATGTGGGTGGCTGTGCAAGGCTGGTGGTGGGGCGGAGCTGCAGCACACGGGGCCGGCCGCTCCCTCTTCTGGTCCGTCAGCGCAGCCCCGCTGCATGCCAGTTCTCGGCCAGCAGGGCCCCGCCCCCTGTCCTGTTTCTGGCCAGCGCTGGCTGCACACAGTGGCAGCTGATAAGTACGGGCAGGCGCCAGGTGGCGTCCGTTACGTCGCCTCTGCTACCCACCCATCAGCCCTTTACATGCTCCCCCTCTTGCTGTACTCTCCTTGTTTTGCCCCACTGTTCCTCCATATCCCCCCTGGCGGGGCGTGTCCCGCTCCCAGCCCTGTGCGGAGAACCAGCTCCTGGTCTGAGCGCTCAGCTCACCAGCAGCCTGGCCAGGAGGCTCCTTCCTTCCCCCACTGCCTCTG
This sequence comes from Chrysemys picta bellii, assembly GCF_011386835.1. Lineage (NCBI taxonomy): Eukaryota > Metazoa > Chordata > Testudines > Emydidae > Chrysemys > Chrysemys picta. The sequence goes on along the minus strand of NC_088792.1, from coordinate 239,977,343 downwards.
GCTGGGCTGGCACCCCAGGACAGCCCAAGACCCTCCAGTCCAGGGTACTAGCCAGGAGAAGCCAAGCCCTGCATGTGCCAATGCCCCGCACAGCGCTGGCACAGGGAAGCTTCTTGGTTCTTCAGCTAAGCTCTGGAGTGGGCGGGGGGCGGGGCAGGCGGGGAAGTGATTTCCAGACTGTTCCTGCTGGCTCCACAGCAACCCCCAGGGGCTTAGCACCCTCTTCACCCGCCCTACCCCTCACCACTCTGAGTCCTGCCCCCAGGGAGTGGGGACTGTTCTGTCCCCTAGGCACCCTCCTCTGCTGAGCCACCTCTCTGGCTGGTTTGCTGAAGCCCCCCCCCCCCCAGTCAGGTTCCCTGGGCCCTGGTGCACAATGTGTCCTTAGGGCTTAACCCTTTCCTCCCCGCTCTGTAGCCCGGGGACCGGAGGGGGCTGGGTTATGTCGGTGACCAGCAGCAGCCTGGAGATGTTAGTTACCTTTTGACACTGTGTGGGCAGGAAGGGACATACCCCATTGTCTTCCAGCCATGGGGGGTAAGGGGGAGGAAGAGATGAACTCTGCAAAGACACAGGCCAGGTCATCCCTTCCCCCTCTCCTCGTTCCCTGTGGCTGGAAGCAGCTCCCGTCCCTTCCCTCCCATACAGTTCTGAAAGGCTGCTGCTAGCCACGTTCTGGTGTGAAGCCTGGCAGAAATCGGGGGGGGGGGGGGGGAGAAGGGAAGGGGGAGATGTGACCCCATGTGTCCCCCCCTACCCCCCCACAGAACAGTGCGTCTGGACCTCATTTCCCCTTTAGCCTGACAAAGCTGAGATTTGTTAACATTCTGGGTACATTCATCTATTTTAATGTGCTTGTTTGCACAAAGTGGGATGAGGAAAGGTTCTGACTATTATGGGATTACTATGTTATGTACTGAGTTTATTTTATCAGTATAAAGGCCATGTTTTAAAATGACTTGGGCAGTCGAGTCCTTTTATCGTATTAAGGATATCTGTCCTTTTGCCGTGGTTTTTAATAACTGTACAATGCCTAAAGGATTGATAGGTGATTTAGTAAATGTAAATTTTAAAAAATCCATTACTACTACACATATTGTGGTCGCGCCTGGAGCCCCAGCCCCGGACCAGGACCTCATTGGGCTAAACACTGTACACAGAACAAACACTGTACACAGAACAAAAAAAAGGTTTTAACTACCTCCTCTTGCCATCTTTCTGAAATAAGAGCAAGCCTAATGGACCTTACCATTCTCCTTTCTATGGGCCCAAACTACAAACCTGTACTGGTAAAACTGTCCTTCCTTCTGCAGATTTTATGCATATGGGAAAAAACCACACAGAATCAGGCCTACTCTGTTCTTAAAAAAACTAACAAAACTGGACCACAGCAAATGACCTCTCCCACCAAAATACTGAAAACACCAATTCATCTTTCACTTTGGGCTATATTCTGTCACCCTTATTCACAACAAGTTGCACTTTTTCTCTGTGGATAGTCCCTTATAAGATGGGTCTTCCACATTCTTATTTATTTTGTGGGTTTGATTTAATGTCTGAGCTAACTAAACAGTTATTAATCTTCAGAGATTCTTGAATCAAAATCAGTTACTTAGTGACAGACAAGTAGAACACTATAGAATCTGTCCTGAATTTTGTCTAAAATACTGTAGCTGAGTGACAGCAAATCTAGATAATATTTTAAACTTATTCATCACATTTATATTTACTGACTAACTTTAAAAGCAATAACATTGTTTAACCATCTAATGAAGTTTTGGATACCAGTGCATAGCATGTATGCTGAAAACACTGTCTAAACTTAATTCTTCCATTTGTAACAAATTTATTAGGCTCATCTTCATTATTCATATTAATATACAAATAGGCATGGCATTGATCCAGTGTGTGCATAGTCAAGAGACTGATGATTTATGTATATGGCAAGAGGAATTTATTTGTGCATACAAGACTTGCCGACCCTGCCAGAGTTAATGATTTTAGCTTCTCCATTATACTTTCCTTAGGAAAAATATATATTTATATGAATTGATATTTATATGTATGTTGAATTGGCCAGCATTTTGTCCATGTCTCTTTTTAAGATTTCATGTCAGTTATTAGTGAAGTTTCCTATGTAGTTCTGATGAGAAAAGCTGCTCGCTGCTTTTCACATGCCTAAACAATTTTAAACATAATCGTTCCTTTGATCTTCAAGCACCCTTTTTCTTGGTTTTCTCTTCTGCCTTAAGGTCTTTTGCTATGCATCTGGAGTTGAAAGCTGATAACATTTCTGCTGCTGTCAAGTTGGCTCCTTTCATTATCAATCTGTCTCCATCAGCTGTAAAGGAAAGATCGTAAGTTTTAGAGGTGATAAAGTTATAAGAAACAATTTAGCATACATTCAAACTAAAATCGGTGTAAACACTCAGTTCATTCAGTTTACTTAAAAATATTCAGTGATTTCATATACCCATTACCATTGAATCTGTGCACATACCATACATTAAGAGCAAGGAACACACTGAAGTTAACTGCCCACAACAACAAAAACAGCCTCCATCCCTGAACTGCCTCATCCAAACATAAGGAAAAGCTCCCCATATATGATCTAGTTTCAGAACAGATGTGTTACTAAAGTAGTTCACACTATTCTCTGAAAGTCAGCAAACTTGGACTCTAAGGGTATGTCTACACTAGAAAGGTAAGTCGACCTATATTATGTCGACTTACAGCCACTGCTGTAATTATTGTAGCGGTACAGTTCCACACTACCCTCCTTGGGTCTGTAGTATGTGTCCTCACCAGGAGCACTTCCACTGACCTAAGAGGGGTAGCGTACAGGGCTGAGAGACCAGTCTCTCAGCTCTGCTGGCAGCTCCCTATCGGGAGCCCAGCTGCCCCACAGACTTCCGGTGGGTTGCCCTCCCTCCACTCGGGCGGGGGGTGGGGGGAGAGAAGAGGGGGAAGCTGACCGCGGCTTCTTGCCCCGGCTTGCAGCCGGGAGCAGGGTCCAGTCACCCAGGCTTCTCACCACGGCTCCCAGCCAGGAGCAGAGTCCATTCTCACCCCAGCTCCCAGGCAGGAGCGGAGTCCAGCCGCCCAGCTCTCCAGGGGAGTGGGGGGAAGCGGGACTCTAGCTGCCTGCTTTCTTGTCAGTTTCATGGCTCCTGCCAACAGCTGATGTAAGTAACGCAGTGTCTACCCTTACATTGCATTGCCCTATCTACACCGACATAAGCCTTACGCCTCTCGTGCAGGTGGAGTTATAACGGTGTAGTAGGGCACTTAGGTTATGTCTACACTTACCAGAGATCAACACTGATGTGATCGATGTAGCGGGGGTCAATTTAGTGGGTCTGGTAAAGTCCTACTAAATCGATCGCAGAGCGCTCTCCGGTCGACTCCAGTACTCCACCGGACTGAGAAAAGTAAGGTAAATCGACAGGAGAGCGTCTCCCATCAGTGCAGCACGGTGTAGACACCCACAGTAACTCAACCTAAGCTACGTCGATTCAAGTTATGTTATTCATGTAACTAGAGTGGCATAACTTGGGTTGACTTACCGCGGTAGTGTAGACAAGGCCTTACATCGGCAGGAGGAAGGCTGTTGTATAGAGACTGACATAATTAGGTCGACATAAGCTGCCTTACATTGACCTGTGTAGTATAGACCAGCCCTAAGGGAGTGGATTCCACATCTGAAAGAGACAAGGTGGGTGAGGTAATATTTTTTAGTGGACTAACTTCTATTGGTGAGAGAGACAAGCTTTCTCACCAACAGAAGTTGGTTCAGTAAAAGATATTACCTCACCCACTTTGTCTCTCTAGTATCCCAAGACCAACAAACTACAACTATACTATATATTGTGTATAGTCAGTTTCGGTATCCCCTGAAGAGGAATCAAGTTAATCAGTTTACCCTGTTCGTTTGTGTCTTTAATATAGAAACAGGTAAGAACAAACACTTTAAAAATTAGGAAAATTTCATTTTAAAACCTAAAAATTGTCAGGGAGAACTAGGAACAAAATGTAGTGCCTAAAACTAATTGTAACTAAATTTCAAAGTGACTAGATTTTTCAAGTTGACAGTATCCCTCAAAAAAACTATAGCAAGCCCAGCAGCATAATACACTGTCTTGTGCAGTTTCCAAGTTCAGGTCATAGAATCATAGAATATCAGGGTTGGAAGGGACCTTGGGAGGGCATCTAGTCTAACCCCCTGCTCAAAGTAGGACCAATCCCCAGACAGAGGTCCTGTGTTCGCAGGCTGCAAGGACTGGAAATGTTTCCTTGGCAACATGCTCAGCACCTTGGGAAAGTGAAAAATTGAGAGCAGTAGTTCCTGGCATCAGTAAAATAATCCCTTTTGGCAGAGGCTCTGCACAGCATTGAGCTTCATCATCTAGTATACCCAGGCAAGAGATAAAGATGAGAAATAAACGAGGAAGGAAATACTGTAAAGACACTGAAAAATATATATATGTTTGACATATCAAAGCTAAATCTTTGCAGTGTTCGCTAGAAATGACAGCTGACCCGATTAAAATATGAAAGTTTAAAAGGAAAACAAATAGATAATCATTAGTGAAGGAAAAATCTTAATGGGCTGGGTTCTCTGCTGGACCTCTTAGAAGGCAGCAGAACAGAAGGTAAAGCTCAGGAGAGAGGAGAACAAAGGCGGATTAAAGCGATTTGTGAAGTGCCTCAAATCTGGGCTGCGCTGGGGTTGACGGAAACCTCCAGTATAAGTTAGAGGAGCCTACAGAGCTGGCTGCACATCTCGTAGACCCATTTCTGCAAACATTTATACATGTGAGTAGTCCCACTAAGGTGGGACAGCTCATATGACCAAGTTACTCAACTGCATAAGTAGCTGCAGGATCAGACCTTAAGTTCTCAAGACTGAGAAGTCTATGACTCCAATATTACAAGTGAGATGCACAAAGGTGGACAGGTCTCTGTGGCATCATGGAGCCACATTGACTTCAACAGGGCTCTGCACAGGTACAAGGGTCCACTTGCAGACCTCTCATTTAAGTATTGGAACTTTATGTTTGTAATGAAATCAATCTCTTTTTTTTTTTAGCATTCCCTTTCTTCCCAGTTCTAAATCCAGTAGTCGGAATTTTTTATGATTTCCTTCCATATCTATTAACCTGACTGATTCCATCCTACTTTTGCTCAAAAACATGTTTGTACAACACCTAGCACAATACGGTTCTGATCCATAACTGCGATGTCAATACAAATACAAATTACAGGAAACAATCACATATATCTTCCAGTGTGAGTCTAGAAAGGCTACGTTCCCTTTAAGATGAATGATAAACTCCTTACCAAACATGATGTCTACAACTGGTTCAGATCCATCATGTCTTACATCTGTTGTCACTACACAGTTGATATTGGAGGCACGAGCTTTTTTACTGTTAACATGTTGAAGAAATATTCTGAAAAGATTTAAGAAATATAGATTAAGTAAGAATATACTGAACATATTTCTGCAATCTTACATAGTTTGATGTTGCTAGCTAACCAAAATACAAACCAATTAGGATTTATATTTACTGCCCCAGTTCTACAAGGAGTTCCATAAGTGCAGACTCGATTGCATGATCATTTTAACAGATTATTATTACAAAGAAATTTTAAAATCCAATTTGCTTTTCACTATTTTGTTTACTTTCTGCATTTCTTTTTGATTGATTGCATTATCCCAGCTATCAATCAAATCAGTTTTATTTTTCTTTATAACTAATTTTACTTTCAGGTTGTCAATGTTTCAGTATTTGGAGTCCAGATAAATGTTTATTTTGTTTAAATATCTGTTTCCATTGGATTTTTTCCCCAACTCCATGGTAACATGTCTAATGATTTGCTGAAGCTTGTGTAATTTGTTTTTCCACATTTAAATTTTGGCCAAAGTTCAATTAATAGGGTCCCTTTGAAGATAGGACAGTCATCTGCAGGAGTCAGGAAGGGATTCCCTGCACGCACACCAATGTATTCTGTTGTGGGTTATTTTTATTGCCTTCCTCTGAAGCATCAGCGATGGCAACAGCTGGAGATATGACATTGGAAGGGATGGGCCAGAGCTCTTAGGTGGCACGGAGCATTCTCTCTCTCTCTCAAGGTGCTTGGCTGGCTGGTTCTTGCTCATATACTCAGGGTCTACCTCATCACCATATGTGGGGTGAGGAAGGAATTTTCTCTCAGGTCAGATTGGCAGTGACCTTGGTTGTGTTTCACCTTCCTCTGTAGTGTGTGGGTGGTGGTGGCAGCGGCGACCTGTAATATACAGGTCAGACTAGATGATCTGGTTGTCCCTTCTAGCCTTAACCTCTATTACTGTGTGTATATGCACATGCACGCATGCGGGTGTGTGTAAAATAACTCCTCAAATCTGCTCCAAATTTGTGTTTTATGTTCCTGTAGTGAAGTAGTTATGGAAAAAGCACAATTATTTGGACTTCAGGCAATTAATTACCAAAGAACATCAGCATTGTGTTTTTCCTCACTATTTGTAAGTATTGTAATACTAATAACTAGGGCCCTACCAATTTCACAGCCATGAAAAAAACGTCACGGACCATGAAATAAGCCATTCCTCGCAATGGGGGCGGGCTGGGGGGGACGACTAGAGCCACCTCTGGGAGCCTCCCCCTTCTGCAGGATGCTCTGGAACTAGGCAGCAGCCCCAGAGAGTTCCCACAGCTGGAGGAGGCTTGTGGAGTTGGATCCAATCTTCCCTGTGCTGCTGGGAGCATCCCAGCAAAGGGGGCTCCTAGCTGATAGTCCGGGCAGGGCTGGGGCAGGACAGAACTTGCTCTTTCCCTGCAGGGGTGCTCTTGGGTATCTCTCCTGGCTGCAGATAGCTCCACACCCCCTCCTCCCCACTCTGTCCAGCTCTGAAGGCAGCACAGAAGTGAGGGTGGCAACCCCATGACCCTCCCCCACAAACAGGTTTGCAACCCTCCCACACATTCCCTTTTGGGGTCGGGACCCCCACCATTAAAACACCATGAAATTTCAGATTTAAAAATCTAACAACATGAAATTTACCAATTTTCAAATCCTATGGTCATGAAATTGACCATAATGGACGGAGAATTTGGTAGGGCCGTACTAATAACAAAGGCTTGGTCTACACTACCCCCCTAATTCGAACTAAGGTACGCAACTTCAGCTACGTGAATAACGTAGCTGAAGTTCGAAGTACCTTAGTTCGAATTAGTTCGAACTTACCTTGGTCCACACTCGGCAGGCAGGCTCCCCCGTCGACTCCGCGGTACTCCTCTCGCCGAGCTGGAGTACCGCAGTCGACGGCGAGCACTTCCGGGTTCGACTTATCGCGTCCAGACTAGACGCGATAAGTCGAACCCAGAAGTTCGATTTCCAGCCGTCGAACTAGCGGGTAAGTGTAGCCAAGGCCAAAGGCCCTAATCTTACTGCTGACGCCACATGGGCTGACCCTTGCACTCACATGGATCCTCAATGACTTTAGGATTGGGGCCTCTGTGCTTAGCATAGTAAAGTTAAGCACATGTGTGTTTGCAGGCCTTAGTAAGTACCTCTACACTTTGAGCTGGAGGTGCAAATTCTAGCTCCAGGAGACTTAACCCGTGCTAGCTCTGACTGAGTGTAGCTGTGGCAGCAGGAAGGGCTACCCACCCACTACATGCTTAGTGTCTCAGACTACATAGTGTGGATAGCTCCCCATCCCCTCTACTGCTACACTCTATTTTTAGCATGCTAGCTCAGTCCCAGCTCCAGCAGATATGTCCCCTCAAGTTGGAATTTACACTTTCCAGCTCATAGTGTAGAGTAGACATACCCAAAGACACAGAAGCAGAAGATACACTAGTATTTCAACCCATCTTCTGATCATTTGTTATAGTATATCTTTCCTGTGGAACTTCGTTATGATACCTTTCTTCTCTGAAAAGCGAATAAAAATGGCACCTTTCTATTAAAGAATGCCTCCTCAGTGTTCAGACATATACCTGCTTACTGATAGTAAATCATATCATGTTATTGTAGTAACAGTAATTTTCACTGCTGCATTTTACTCTCATCAATGTAGTAAAGACAGCACATCCGAGGAGGAACTAGATTCTATTCCTTCTTTTACAACATCAACAATTGTTTGCTAAACTCATGTAAATTATATTTGTGCAAATCAAGTGAACACATCTGTACAGGTGTCACCAAATGAGTAGTCTGAAAACAATGGGGTTGCATAGGTCTTGCCGGGATCTTAACTTGGCCAACTCTCACGATATTTGAGATTTTAACTTAAATATAAGAATGGCCATACTGAGTCAGGCCAATGGTCCACCTATCCCAATATCCTATCATCCAACAGTGGCCAATGCCAGATGCTTCAAAGGGAATGAACAGAACAGAGCAATTATCAAGTGATCCATCCCATCCTCCAGTCCCAGTATCTGGCAATCAAAGGGTGGGGCTGCTCCCCGTGAGAAAAGGATGGGGAGAGATGGGCTGCTCCCTGTGAGCGAGATATAGGGGGGACGGGCTGCTCCCTGTGAGAAGGGGATGGGGGAGTCTGCTCCCTGTGAGCGAGGTATAGGGGGGGACGGGCTGCTCCCCGTGAGAAGGGGATGGGCGGGGACGGGCTGCTCCCCGTGAGTGGGGTATGGGGGGGACGGGCTGCTCCCCGTGAGAAGGGGATGGGCGGGGACGGGCTGCTCCCTGTGAGCGAGGTATGGGGGGGACGGGCTGCTCCCCGTGAGAAGGGGATGGGCGGGGACGGGCTGCTCCCCGTGAGTGGGGTATCGGGGGACGGGCTGCTCCCCGTGTGGAGGCTGAATGGGAAGGGGTGTCTGGCCGCCCTCCAGAGCTCTCCTCACCGCGTGGTTTCCACGTTGGTCTGGAAAGGGCAGAACCGGACCATGACGCTCTTCACGTTCCTCAGCGCCACCACGGCCTTGGGCACCGCCATCTTCTCCTTGCTCCGCCTGGGACTACAATTCCCAGACGCCCCTTCGCCAAGGCGGGACGCAGAGCGGTGGCGGTGCGCACAGCTCTGTGGGAAATGTAGTGCTCGGCGGGAGCGGCGGTGCCGCTCCGCTGGTGCCTGTGCCTGTGCCTGTGCCTGTGCCTGGGAGCTAAGCGCCGGGTCGCGCCTCTCCCGCTGCGGGATGATAGAGTTTGCTGCTGGGTCCGCTCAGATGAGCGGTTTTCACTCATTTAAAGAAATGATCCCCGTCTTCAGAACGGGCTCCGATTTTGCCCTGGGAGCAGTCGGACGGGGTGCGGGGGAGTGTACGCCCGTAACGCCCCGCCAGGTGTCGTTCATTGCAGTGCAGTGCAGTGCAGTGAACAGAAATGAGTGAAGAGCAGGACACCCCCCGGCCTCATCAAAGCTTTCAAAAGACAAAGAGCAAAGATTCGAGTTCAGGGCAATTGTTAGGAAACTTGATTCTTTTCATGTTAACATTTTTATTTGATTCTTTTTTTCTTCATCAAACTTATCAAACAGCAGGAGCAAAAATATAGAACTATATATCCCTGACACAGTGCCCTCCTAGGTGCCCTGTAGTTTGTTTATACACGGACCCACTCCAATTGGCTTTGTGCAGATAGACATTCATTGGCTTCAGTGTGGGTTGTCAATAGAGTTGCCAACCATCCAGGATTGTCCGGGAGTCTCCAGTAATTAAAGATTAATTTTAATTAAAGATTATGTCGTGATGAAACCTCCAGGCACATATCCCACCAAAATTGGTAACCCTAGTAGGCACATGAGGTATCACTTGCAGAATCAGGGCCTACCATAGTTTCTTGTAGGTTTCTCTGCCTTCATAGAATTTAGAATTGCAGGAGTTAAGGATATAAAGACCTATATCCCTGGCAATATACAGCCCTGATCCTCTAATGCGTTGCTGTGTGGGCATGGATACATCCATGCAGAGCTCACTGCAGGATCTGAGTCTATTACTGTACCAATTGGTTTCCACTACTTCTCCTAGGAATTGTGTCTTGCTTTGGTTTGCCTGGCCTCCTCTGATAATATCTATCCATTTTTGAAGCAAACCTTTTTTTATAAGAATGGTTGTATACTAAACAAAGGGCAATATGAATCATTACTGCTGAGACCTGCTGAAGAGTCTGATAGAAATGGAAATAAAGACTTTTTAAAATAGGTGCATTAGAAAATATATAAAAGGAGGTAAGATAAACCAGCTAAATAATAAGTCATTAAACAAACACTGTTGAAGTTAATTGGAATGCAGCATAGCCAATGCAATTCACCAATTTTACAGCAGATGGCAGAAACAACTTTTGTAAAGTTTTTGGGAGTTGTGTGCTATCTGAAATTGTTGGTAGAGTACTGGGATCCTAGCAAACCTTTGGTGTGGGAGCTTGGAATAAATCAGCTTTGGTAACGTATTTAAACACAGTGTGAAATTCTAGGGAGTCTTTCAATACTGTATTTCATTTTTACCTTGGTTGAAGTACTGCTGATGCTTTTTTCCACAGTAACTAACTGATGTATAAAATAGAATAGTTGGCATCATTTAGAAATGCTAAGGTATTGTTGTAATGTAGCTTTAGCTCTCTCTCTCTTTTTTTTTAATGTAGTCACTAAATTAACTCCAGCTTTATAGTGAGATGAAGCTTAAACAATAAATTAAATAGTTAAACTAATTTCAGAAGTAAGTATTTTAAAACTTTGTCTCCAAATTCATTTATATTATAGCTTTGTCTTTGCAAAAATAAGTCTCTGAGAGAAAGCATTGTAACAAACATACTTCTTAAGCAAAAACTCAGTGATTTAAAAGAGGATTTGCTTGAGTTAGAAGTGCCAGATCAGGCACATAGGGGGCAAATAGAATATTTTATATTTAAAAGGTGAAACCAAACTATAGAACTTCAACAATCCTTCTCTCTCTTCATTATAATACAAATCAGCCTCTCTTAGAGCAGTATTTTGGGAATGCGGAAGAAAAGATGTATTTTATTGATCGTTAAGAGTTCAGTTCTGCCAGGTGCTGGGCACCCTGTACTCCTGTTGATTTCAAAATAGGTAAGGCAGAAATAATCTTTATATCACCCTATTGTGTTTTGATAGCAGTTTTCTGTGGAATTTGTACAGTTTGCTGTGCAGAATCCAGGGCAAAGAGAACTTTCTTCAATCATCTCCTCCATAATGCAAATCAACCAACCTGTTGGCCTTTTCATAATCTATAAAAGTTTTATCTTTCCTCCTAGCTCTGAACCATCACTTTGGAAAGATATAAAATAATCCCCTTTTCAGTAATTTATTTTTTAGCTGCCTGAACGTGATCCATCCAACTTAAAGTAACATAAGGCACAATATAAGTTCAGTAACCTTAAGACAACACATCTTTCTTCCTCCCTTAAAAAGATAGAATCTTTCTATGAAATGAAGCCAAGGGAAATGAGTGCAGGCATCTTGTTTGCTTAAAGAAGGATCTTCTCTGTACTTGGTTACAACCAAGTCCTAGAATGAATATGGAACAGAAGCAGGAAGCTTAGTTTTGTTCTTTTACACCAGTTTAACTCCATCAGTGTCTCCGCTTACCCTGGATTTACACAGGTGTAACTAAGATTGAACTCTGACCCATAGTGTCTTAATTTGATTCCAGAATAGCTCATAACAAATTATCCACAAAGGACCTGAATCATTCCTTTCCATTCCAGCAGTTAATCTGAGAACTCTGAAATGTCTATGCTAAAGACTATTCTCCAAGGATTCACATTTGAAACCAAGTGATTAATTATTCTTAAGTACTGTATAGTGATAACTAGAGTATATTTACTTTTAACAGACAATGATGTTGTAACATCTGTAACATTGGTATCCCAACCTGATTGATTTCACTGCTCTACAGCCAAAATGCTTCTGAAATAAATGTAGTCAAACTTTACTAATTCTGGGTCACTGAGAATGAAAATGATGCTTAAAATTGTTGATTGGCTCTAGTTTTCAGGATATGCTTTTGGGTCAGTATATACGACCCTGGACTTGGGAATGGCGGAGGATAAGTGAGTTATAAAGGGAAGGGATCTCAATTTAAACCAGAAATGACTAAAATACATCTTTGACTGGATCCATGAATAAATCTATGACTGGGTTTGGACAGTACTTGCTTTTTAGGCAAAACAATGAATGATGCAATCTGAAGCTGGTATTGTGTCATACATGATATGAATTGCATCATGTTATTCCTAGAAGTCATGGATGATGCAATCATAACAAAGCTTACATCACTCTGCTGAACAAATTGCCCTATATCAGCTCTAGAAATCATACAGTGTCATGCTCTCTTATTTGTCAGTGTTTGATTTTGCAAAGGGACACATTTCTGTTTAGCCAAAGTGAGCAGAGGTGCCTCGTACTTGTGTGAACAGTGCAGATAACTTCTGCTATGTTTGTGGTGAAGTGACTTTTGCATCACAAAAGCGCAGTATAACCACTATGGTTAAGAAAGCCTATCACCTTTATTTTGGCTCCAAAATTGGAGATCAGGACAAGAGGTGGGCCCCACACATATGCTGCAACACTTGTGCAACAAATCTTCGCCAGTGGTTGAACAGGAAAAGGAAATCTATGCCTTTTGCAATGCCAATGATTTGGAGAGAGCCAACGGATCATACCAGCAATTGTTACTTCTGCATGGTGCCTCCAGTTGAGAAAGGTGTGTCAAAGAAGAAAAAGTGGACTGTGCATTATCCAAACATTCCATCAGCTATACGCCCAGTACCCCACGGAGAAGGACTGCCGGTTCCTGATGCACCAGAATCATTCTCACTTGAGTCAGACGAGGAAGAGGAAGAGGATGAAACTTCTGGTCCTGAACCATCAATGTCACAGGACCCGCATTTTCTCCCATCCAGCTCCTCTGAACCACACCTCATAACACAAGGTGAACTGAATGACCTTGTCAGGGATTTGGAACTACCCAAGAGTAAGGCAGAGCTGTTGGGCTCCAGACTACAGCAGTGGAATCTCCTGGCAGGTGATGTTAGGGTTTCCATGTTCCGTGACCGTCAAAAGGATCTTGTCCCATTCTTCTTCATGGAAGGTGATCTTGTAGCCTGCAACAACATCGATGGTGTGATGGCAGCCCTCAACATCGTTCACGATCCAGATGTGTGGAGACTGTTCATTGATTCATCGAAGACGAGTCTTAAAGCTGTTTTACTGCATAATGGCAATGTTTTGCCATCACTTCCAGTTGGTCATGCAGTCCATATGAAGGAAACCTATGACAACATGAAACAACTTTTGAGGTGCATAAACTATGACCAACATCAGTGGCAGCTTTGTGGCGATTTGAAGGTTGTTGCTCTCTTGCTTGGTCTGCAGACTAGATACACAAAGTACTGCTGTTTTCTCTGCGGATGGGATAGTCGTGCAAGAGATTCCCACTACATCAAGAAAGATTGGCCACTCCGACAGTCATTGGAGCCTGGGAGGAAAAGTGTTCAGCATCCACCACTTGTTGAATCAAGGAAGATTTTGTTACCACCCTTACACATCAAGCTGGGTCTGATGAAGAACTTTGTCAAGGCCATTGACAAAACACAAGCAGCTTTCAAGTACCTCCGTGGAAAATTTCCAAGGTTAAGTGAAGCTAAGATAAAGGAAGGTGTCTTTGTTGGTCCTCAGATTCGTGAACTTCTTCGAGATGATGCATTTGACCATGCACTGCATGGCAAGGAAAAGACGGGATGGAAAGCCTTCCAGTTAGTGGCAATAAATTTTCTCGGAAACAACAAGGCAGACAACTACAGGTTGTTGGTGGAAAACTTCCTCAAGGCATACAAAAGCCTTGGTTGCAACATGTCACTAAAGATACATTTTTTGCACTCTCATCTAGATTTTTTTCCACCGAACTGCGGAGCACTGTGAGCGACGAGCATGGCGAGCGATTTCACCAGGACATTGCAACAATGGAGAAACGCTATCAGGACAAATGGAGCCCATCAATGCTTGCAGACTATTGCTGGACAGTGACAAGAGATGCTCCATTTAATGAATACAAGAGACAAGCCAAGAAGCGCCGAGTAGACACTGAATAGGACTAAACTATGTACATAATCGTTTTTTGCCTTTTGTTTCATAATAAATTTTATTTATATAACCCTTTTGCTGATTTTTAAAGTGTTACATAAACAGGACAGGTGAAATATTATCATGTAAAGCAACCATAAACACATGAAAAGACCTAGGTTTACAATTTATGATTAAAACTCTACTATCTACACAATATACATAGACATAAAATGTAAAAACTTAAATATCTTAGAAACAGTAGCCAATCAGTTGTTTTAATTGTCATATTTGAATTCAGCACATCAAAATACATGATAAATAGCACATTTTATCTCTGAAGCAGACAACTTCTCAAAAATTGTAGACCAGTGTTTTTATTCTAATTACTATTTTAGAGCGGCAAACTTTCTCAAAAGGAAAAATACAGTCATCCCATTGACTAATTCAGCAGTCCATAGTTTTATATCTAACCAATGTATGCATCAGGCAGCAATTCAGCCCCTTCACACACCCTCATTATGGAGAGGGTGTTAGCCTGAGACAGCTGGAACTAGGTTTTACTTTACAGAAGATGGGTTATCTGCAGTGTTCTACCCCCTCCGCATCTATCATCGGCAATTGTGTAGTTAAGATAAAGGCAGATTGAGGTTGCAAATAGTCAGGTGGTATTTATTAAGAGTAACAATAACAGGCTAGGACTCCCTGAAAACTAAGATAACACAATAACAGCTTGTTTTTTAACACAAATGATGGAAAAGGGGGTGAACCACAGAGCCCCAAACCCTATACACAATGGTGTACACAGGACTTAACAAGAAGGACTATACTATTTCTTGCAGACACTGGACAGGAGAACAGGAACACAGATGGGAACCAGGTTCTCAGGGACAGGTGCTAGGAACAGGAACACAACAGGAACTGGACCGTAGGAACTTTAGTGACAGGTAAGTAGAACTTCAGTATGGTTTCTTCTGTCTTCTATTCTTGATTTCATCATCCTGCGCGCTGAATGCGAATGCTATCTCAAGTGATGATAGAACAGGCGAGTGGAGGTAAGTTAAGGGAACTTTGGTAGATGTTACTGGTTCATCTCAAGTCCTAATCCCTCAGGGCTCTAGCTAATAGCAAGGCTGGTACTCTGTAAGAGGGCTTCTATGCCTCACTGAGTTGACCTGCTTTCACAGCATCCAGAGACACAGAGCGCCCCTCAGAGGGTGACACTCCCTTATATGCGTTCTCTGTTGCTAGGCAGCTTCTACTGCCACGACACACTATCTTTCCAGTCTTTTCCTTGTTTTGGCGCCAAACTCGAAAAGAGCGCTTTAATAGTTGATTCCTTCCCTTGAATCCTTTAATCTTTTTTTCCCTGATTATTTTCCCAAGACCCTCTGTCACAGATGGCTACAGGCCCAGGATTTAGCATTTAGTAATTAATTTCCAAACACCTATTCATGACACAAGGTACTCTCTGTATGAATAAAACATAATGCTGCCTGGGGGCAGCAGCCCTCAAAGAGGAGAGGTGAGCCAAAACAAGCCCTGCATGCCTGCCTGTTATGTGCAAAGACAGTCTCTCCAGCTGGCTGCACAGAATGCTAAGCTTGGCTGTATAAAACAGGTCTTTTCTGGAAGCAGAGAAACACACACACCATGTCTACACTACAGGGACTATACTGTCAGAGCCCAGTGCCGCAGCTATGCTGGCATAACCCTGTAGTGTAGATTCAGCCATCATTGACAGAATGGGTTTTTCCATCAGTGTAGAAACACCACCTCCCCGAATGATGGAAGAATGCTTCTGTCAACCTAGCTACCATCAACTGAGCTGCATCTACACTAGGGGCTAGGTCAGCACAGCTACGTTGCTCAGCTGTGTCCACCCCGCCCTGAGTGACATCTCTATGGGTAGACCAGGCCACAGACTTTAAGGAGAACAACAGCAAGAGGCAGATCCTAGTACCCACTGTGGACAGAGACCGCTAAGAACAGTAAGGACGCATGGGACACCCTTGTTAAAATTCTGCACAAAACTGAAGGGATGACTTCCCTATCTCCCATGGAGGATCACTGACTTACTACTGAGGTAAGAGATGACTTACCATTGAGGTTCATAAAAATACTTCAGAAGATCAATCACAAACAGAGGAAGGTAACAGGGGAGTTTCGGAGGGAGTAGTTTCAGCTGCGGCCTCATGCGTGGAGGTAGCAGGGCTTGGTGAGTGGTGCATTTGGTCTATCTATGGGTTGTTTGTTTGACTCTTTATTTGTTGTTCTTTATGTACCGGCTGTGGACCCCTGAGCAAGCCTTTGGGGCTTTGATGAGTGCCTTGCTAAAGGCTGCCAGGGTCTAGTCCTTAGAACAGAGATGGCTGAGGGGGGATATGATAGATGTCTATAAAATCATGACTGGTGTGGAGTGTTATTTATCCCTTCACATAACACAAGAACCAGGCGTCACCCAATGAAATTAGTAGGCAGCAGGTTAAAAACAAACAAAAGGAAGTACTTCTTCACACAACACACAGTCAAGCTGTGGAACTCATTGCTAGAGGATGTTGTAAAGGCCAAAACTATAACAAGGTTCAAAAAATAACTAGCTAAGTTCATGGAGGAAAGGGCCATCAATGGCTACTAGCCACGATGGTCAGGGATGCAAGACCATGCTCTTGGAATGTCCCTAGGCTCTGACTTCCAGCAGCTGGGAGTTGACAACAGGGCATGGATCACTCAATGATTGCCTGTTCTGTTCATTCCCTCTGAAGGGCCTGGCATTGGCCACTGTCAGCAGACAGGGTACTGGGCTAGAGGGACCATTGGTTCCACCCCGAATGGCAGTTCTTATGTTCTTGGAGCTTTGATCAGCTCAGCTGATTGAAGTCTGAGTGGTTAATTTACCTAGTGAGGTAAATAGAAAGGAGCATAAACACTGCCAAATTAAGTGTAAAAATGTAATAAGAAAAGCCAAAAAGGAGTTTGAAGAACAGCTAGCCAAAAACTCAAAAGGTAATAACAAAATGTTTTTTTTAAGTACATCAGAAACAGGAAGCCTGCTAAACAATCAGTGGGGCCCCTGGATGATCGAGATACAAAAGGAGCACTTAAAAACAATAAAGTCATTGCGGAGAAACTAAATGAATTCTTTGCTTCAGTCTTCACGGATGAGGATGTTAGGGAGATTCCCAAACCTGAGCCATCCTTTGTAGGTGACAAATCTGAGGAACTGTCACAGATTGAAGTGTCACTAGAGGAGGTTTTGGAATTAATTGATAAACTTAACAGTAACAAGTCACTGGGACCAGATGGCATTCATGCAAGAGTTCTGAAAGAACTCAAATGTGAAATTGCGGAACTATTAACTATGGTTTGTAACCTGTCCTTTAAATCGGCTTCTGTACCCAATGACTGGAAGTTAGCTAATGTAATGCCAATATTTAAAAAGGGCTCTAGAGGTGATCCTGGCAATTACAGACCGGTAAGTCTGACGTCAGTACCGGGCAAATTAGTTGAAACAATAGTAAAGAATAAAATTGTCAGACACATAGAAGAACATAAATTGTTGGGCAAAAGTCAATATGGTTTCTGTAAAGGGAAATCATATCTTACTAATCTATTAGAATTCTTTGAAGGGGTCAACAAACATGTGGAAAAGGGGGATTCAGTGGACATAGTGTACTTAGATTTCCAGAAAGCCTTTGACAAGGTCCCTCACCAAAGGCTCTTACGTAAATTAAGTTGTCATGGGATAAGAGGGAAGATCCTTTCATGGATTGAGAACTGGTTAAAAGACAGAGAACAAAGGGTAGGAATAAATGGTAAATTTTCAGAATGGAGAGGGGTAACTAGTGGTGTTCCCCAAGAGTCAGTCCTAGAACCAATCTTATTCAACTTATTCATAAATGATCTGGAGAAAGGGGTAAAAAGTGAGGTGGCAAAGTTTGCAGATGATACTAAACTGCTCAAGATAGTTCAGACCAAAGCAAACTGTGAAAAACTTCAAAAAGATCTCACAAAACTAAGTGATTGGGCACAAAATAGCAAATGAAATTTAATGTGGATAAAAGTAAAGTAATGCACGTTTGGAAAAAATAACCCCACCTATACATATAATATGATGGAGGCTAATTTACCTACAACTAATCAGGAAAGAGATCTTGGAGTCGTGGATAGTCTCTGAAGATGTCCACACAGTGTGCAGCGGCAGTCAAAAAGGCAAACAGGATGTTAGGAATCATTAAAAAGGGGATAGAGAATAAGACGGAGAATATCTTATTGCCCTTATGTAAATCCGTTGTATGCCCATATATTGAATACTGCGTACAGATGTGGTCTCCTCATCTCAAAAAAGATATACTGGCATTAGAAAAAGTTCAGAAAAGGGCAACTAAAATGATTAGGGGTTTGGAACGGGTCCCATATGAGGAGAGATTAAAGAGGCTAGGACTCTTCAGCTTGGAAAAGAGGAGAGTAAGGGGGGATATGATAGAGGTATATAAAATCATGAGTGGTATGGAGAAAGTGAATAAGGAAAAGTTATTTACTTGTTCCCATAATATAAGAACTAGGGGCCACCAAATGAAATTAATGGGCAGCAGGTTTAAAACAAATAAAAGGAAGTTCTTCTTCACACAGCTCACAGTCAACCTGTGGAACTTCTTGCCTGAGGAAGTTGTGAAGGCTGGGACTATAACAGGGTTTAAAAGAGAACTAGATACATTAATTGAGGTTAAGTCCATTAATAGCTATTAGCCAGGATGGTTAAGGAACGATGTCCCTAGCCTCTGTTTGTCAGAGGGTGGAGATGGATGGCTGGAGAGAGATCACTTGATCATTACTTGTAAGGTTCACTCCCTCTTGGACGCCTGACATTGGTCACTGTTGGTAGACAGGATACCGGGCTGGATGGACCTTTGGTCTGACCCAGTATGGCCGTTCTTATGGTCTTATATTATTATATAATCACTCCCTGGTGGTGAGGGGCAAAGCAGAGCTGAGCGAAGCAGGGAAGACTTGTTACGAATTCAAGAGTTGTTGGCGAACTCAAGAACCACTAACAGAGACAAGTAACAGGAGAGTTTTGGAAGGAGTTGAGAGAGGATGTGTGTGAGGCTTTCCTTCCAGGTTCAGTAGTACCTGTGATATCAAGATGGTCACTGATGGACCAGTGACAGTGACCTGCAATGGATGTGCCATGTACTCTCTCCTGCCTGAAGCCAGAAGGGATTTCCTGTGTGAAGTGCAAGTTGGTTGCTGTGCTGGAGGAAAAGATTTTTGGATTGGAGGGGCAAGTTGAGATACTACTAAGGATCAGAGAAGCTCAGGAGTTCCTAGACAGCCAGGTTCAGGAAACACCAGTACCCCAGGTTCAAGGAAGAATGGAGCTGCCCACAAAAGAATCAGTGAGAGAGGAGGTCAGAGAGGAGGCCTGGCAGTTCACAACCATCAGAGACAAGATCTCACAGCAGCATTCTACATGGTTTGAGACAGATGAGGATAGGCAAGCTGTGGCTACTAGACAGAAGAGAAGGAGGAGGAATTTGTTGCTGACTGGAACATGGACAGTCAGGCCTAGTGGTGAAAGCGAGAGTTTTAGAGCTGGGTCCAGGAGGGGCAAAGTCCAGGAAATTAGCTGAGGGTCAGTACCAGAGGAGCAGAAGCCAAATGCCAGAACCAGAGGTTCAACCATTCGTAAGCCAGAGGCAGAGTTGGGGGTTGAAGCCAGAAGTCTGGTGCCAGAGGGGAGCAAAGACTGGAAGCAGGCTGGAGGCAGGGACTGGAACAAGGGCAAGCACAGCAACAGGTGTGATATGTGGTGAGCAGCCGTTGATCTGCTGTGAGGCCAGGCGTACTAGCAGGGCACTAAACCAGCTGCCAATCAGGGGCTGTGGCCACTCTGAGTTCTAAGGCAGTGCAGATGGGCTCATTGGTTGCCTAGCAGCGCAGTTAGTCAGGGAGCAGGCCAACAGCTCTTCCTAGCTGGTCTGGTCCCTCACAGAATTCCATACAGCTAGAAGTTTCAAATAGATGTCACATCCTCAATGTGGAAACTATGGAAGATACCGCTCAAGATCCAGCAGGTCCAAGGGGAATGGAGAGATGTACAGAACACATGTGGACGGCAGCTCAGCCCATCCTGTAAGAAAATTAATCTTACCTGCAGAGTTCTCCAACCGTCCAAGGAAGACAGACAATTCTTGTTGGAAATTCAGTACTCAGAAATATCAAAAGAACATTTTGCAAGAGATAGGCAGACAGCAGGAGAGTGTGCTGCCTTCCTGGAGCCAAGACACAAGAGATCACTCTAAGACTGTAGTCTTCTGAGGTCAATGGACAAGGATCCATTGGTGATGACTTATATCAGCACAAATGACACTACATCACAGGATATCTCACAGATAATAGATGACTTCAGGAAACTTGGAAGCATTCTTCTTTAGCTATTGTGGGATGTTAAGGGGGACAAAAGACTTTGTTGTTCTGCTCGCTCTCGCTCTCTCTCTCTCTCCCTCTCCCCCTGCCCCGTGAAGAGGAATTGTCCAAATGGATTCCTGCCACCAGCTGAGTTTGCAGCTCAGAGCACATAGCAGAAGGGGGATAAAACCCTCAAACAAAAGGAACTTGGTATCTTTATGTTGCTTGGAGTGTGGGGGGCAAGGGTTTCTAGGAATAAGCAAGAGATCCCCAGCTGCTTAGTCTGGATATATCGAGCTTATTTATTGTAGAAGCTTCTATCATCTTTTGAAACTTAAGATTGTAACTCATTTGTGTATACATGTGTGATGGGGCATTCACCACTGACCAGCATGGATGGGGTTAAAGTGGCTTGAGAGGCCAATTAGTCTTGGGCTGCACCTGCTGGGCAAAGAGACTGATTGAGAAGGAAGATCACCTGGGCAGGAATAAGCGGGGCTTCTATAAAGTCTAGAAGCTGAGGCTAGAGCAGGGAGCTGCAGTAAGGAAGCCTGTTGTCACATTATCTGATAAAAGGGGGAGAGTAATAGTCTAAGAAATGGTGGGAAGGAATCCAGAGAAGGAGCAGTAAGGTCTGAGAGGGAAAGATCTGAACTTCTGGTTTGAGGGTCCCTGGATTAGAAGCTGGTGTAGAGATTGGGCCTGGATTCCCTTACCAGCCATGGTAGAAGTGGTGCAGTCAGCATAGTGCCAGAGACTTTGAGGAAGGGAGATGGTTATAAAACCCGAGAAGGGAAGGATAATGGTGACTTGACTGGAGGGCTAAGCTATGAAGGAGAGGTGCTGCAGCTTGTGATGAGCAAGAGGGGGCTGCAGTGCAAATGACAGAGGCAAGAGACTGAACAAATGCTGGGCGGGGAGCAGACAGTGATGAGTTAATTCTGTGGATGAGCAGGTGCCACCAAGTGGTGAGTAGCAGACCCCTTGAATATGAGGACTAGACAGAACAGGACATACATTTCTGGGGAGAAATCTGAGACTGGAGGTGTGTTGGTGTCACCCTGCAGTATAACCAAGGCTAAGGAGATCCAGAGTTTAACTCAAGTGTGATTGGCCGGCTGCAATTACACACTGACACTCAGGGTGTGGCCTGCAAGCTATTTGGCTGTTTGAGTGGCCCAGATAGAAGGTACTTCAGCAGAGCATTGTAAAACACTCCAGGTTGCAGGGCAGGGGTGACAGCCCCACTGATCTAGACTGTACCCTGGTATATCAGTAATGAATTGTTCTTCTCCACTGAGAACAAGACAGGAAGTAATGGTCTTAAATTGCAGCAAGGGAGATTTAGTTAGGAAGTTTTTACTAATATCTAATCTACAAGGGTAGTTATAAGTTCTGGAACAAATTACCTAGAGTGGTTGTGGAATTTCTGTCATTGGCAGTTTTTAAGTACAGGTTAGCTAAACAATTGTCAGGGATGGTCTAGATAATATTTAGTCTTATTTCAGTGCAGGGGATTGGACTAGATGACCTATTAAGGTCCCTTCCAGTCCTACAAGTCTATGATTCTATGTACCAACAGTAATACTGTTTTTATTTTTATTTTTTTAAAAAAGGCAATTCTGTGCATGCATAGTAGACTTGTGCCATTTCTCCCCAAAACTGTCAGTATATTATATCTGGATGCATGGTTTCTAATATTGCCTGTACTTCTCCCTGGAGCCTCATCTTTTTTTTGCAGTTTTATGCCGTTATGGAATCAGAAAAATAATCGAGATACAAGTGTTGCCACAGTGTATTATTGTAGTGTAATGTGCATCTATGGACACAAGTTCCCCAAAGTCAATAAGAGTGTGTCTGTTGCTTCCACACAGGAATTCCAAATGCAGTGTAATCAAGGATGCACATAAATTTATTGCAGCATTATTAGATATAGATCTTAGCCACTTTGAAGTATTTGTCAGGTGTCTCCTTAATCTATATGCTAGCAATTACATTACCAGTTAATGTATGTCAAAATATAAGAAAATGATCATAATACAGGAGTTGTGCAGAAAAGAATTGTTACACAAGAGGTGTTCTCAGGGAAATTACCCCACACAATTCAAAGTAGGAACACAAGATGCTACACAAACGATTCCATAATAGTAAATAAAATTCATTGGAGATTTTTTTAATTAACATTGATCCTACAATATTAGCTACAGGAATGAGACTTCTGAAATATTATTCATTGTCACTGGAACTTTGTAATACGATAAGCAGACAGAGAATTATGTATCTAGTTCTAGAAGTTTAACTATTTCAGATCAAGATTATAGATGCCTTCAAAATACCTATGTCTGTCTTCTGTCTCACAGAACTAAAGAAACCTTTTAATTTATATCAGTTTTCATTGTCTTGAATTATTGATAGCACATTCACATTGAATTCCCCTTTAACTTTGAGACACATTAGCTAAGTCAAACATCTCAGAGCCTCTAGCATAGCGAATTCAGTGCTCTGTATTCAGTTGTTAAATATATACATTTACACACACTTTTATGCTTAGTTTTGCAGCAGTTTATATAATACAACATGCAGTGGGAGAAGGTTTTACTGATTCAATCACACTTGTCCCAACATAATTTAAAAAAAAAAAAAAAGCAAATCCCATTTTTAATGTATGCTAAGAACTGCCATTTGTTGCCCAAGTCATGAGCAATGTGGTGGCTCATGTCCCCAATGAGATATTAAAAATTTATTAGGTGCACTCTTTAAAAAGTTGAGTGAACCTGCCTGAAGCTGGCTTCAGTGAGAGCTCTTTTCATTAGCTATAAAGCTCGTTTCATGAACTATTAAGGGATGTTTATTTCTTCTTCGTGATCTTATGTGCTGAACAGGCTTCTGTTATAAATTCTTCATCTATTATCAATCTTCTACCATTCTACAGAATTTACTGATCTAGAGCTCCACATGGGTTTTGGGGTTTGGATGGCTTCAGTTCTGAGAGACATAGAAAAAAAACTGGCAATCTCCAGATTTGGACCTCAAGAATTTGACACAGTCACAATTGAATAGCAAGAACAGGATAAGTGGTAGACACAAACATGCTGAAATAAAGGTACTTGGGTAATCAATTTGAAGTGTGTACACCTCAGGTTTGGTACTTAAACATATTTAGGCCCCTACATTCATAAGGATTTAGGTGCCTACCTTTAGATACCCAAGTCTGAAAATTTTGGGCATACAATCATAGGTTAAAAACCAGTTCTCTCTCTCTCTCTCTCTCTCTCTCTCTCTATATATATATATATATGAAAATAAATGCCTACATAGTGGTCCTTTTAATTTCAGTTCCAGGTTTGTTTGTTTGATTTTGTTTGTTTGTTTTACAAGACTAAGCAGTGTGAACAGAAATGAACTGTCTATTGATTTAAAGTATCAGATCTTACAAAAAGCCAATGTCAGGCTGTGGGGGAAGGAGAGAATAATTTTTGGCAATAATGTTCAATCTCACCACCTCTCTAACTTGATAAATAGAACACATACATTTACTGCAAGAATTTCTAGTTGTATAGTGTTTTGACTAATTATGGTTACTATTTGCCAATTTTAACATGTTTTATTTTTAAAAATAAAGATGATGATTCCTAGCATCTGGCATGTGCCTCACTCCTTAGTAGAGATGGACTGGAAACATGGAACTAATGTAAAATGAATATGTGGCCTCGCTCTTTTATGCTACAATAAATAGTTCTAGAGTAATTCAAACAAGTATTCAGGAACAAAACCTGTCACTTCTTATATTGTCAGCTCTCTGCAAGTGGTAACAGATTTGGGGGACTTGCAGGTCAGATTCCAATTGGAGGAGAAATCAGTGTTGTGGAGGCTGGGTATTTTCTTAGAGTAATTTGTTTATTTAGACTTGTATAAAGCCCTGGAACTGAGGTGGTCACAAACTGCCTGCAAGCAATCCACCGCCCCCCTCCTTTTATTTATTTATTTATTTATTTTAAATAAATATTAGTCAAAACACTAATACCTGTTTCCCAGGACTCCTAATGATTGACTCTAGTTAGAGAGATTAAGACAAAGAGCTAATTTTCTTACTATTTGCCACAGCTCCCCCAAAAGAATTTGCATCACAAAACTAACAAAACATCATTATTTAAAAAATTGTACATTGCTTGCTTGGTTAGAAAAACAGCTTCCTAAGACTGTGTGCAACAATTCTGCGTGGAGACTCCAGCCATAACAATGTACGTTAACCGTGTAAGTTCTTTTGTTATGTTTGTAGCCCAAGGGGGATGAGGTCTTTAGGCACTACTTGTAATAGAAATAATGAATAACAAAATGGACCATCTCTTTTTCATATCTTAGTCTGAAATTATATCACCAAAACATAAACCAGATGGGTTTATGCAAAACATTTTGTCCAAAATCCATAGAATCATGCTCATACTTTATATCTTAAAGGCACATACTCTATGAAAAGGGTGACTGAGCATGACAAGTGGGATATTATGCATTTAAGTTCACACAAAAGGAGATCTTTATGATAGCAGGCTATTGAGTTGAGTGTAGCTCACTGTTGTGATGAAACCAAGGCCTTCACTAGCAACACTTGTCTGCCCCTTGTGAATCATTCATATAATCACTTACAATCAAGTAAAGAGATCATCAGCTCAGAAAAAGAGACTCCTTTGCCCAGTATATTCTTATACAAATATAGTCTATTTCAGTTATTGATTCATGCCCTTTGGTTGTGGTATGTTTAAATCCAGAGTATTTCTGCTGTCTTAAGTTCTTTCTATCTCCTCTCCTGGGGCTTTCAGAACATACAATACCTATATACTTTAAAGATATGACATGATGCTTCATCTCACTAAAATGCCTCATAAGTGAGGATTACTTAGCCCCCTCTTCTGATATTTGATTTGTCCTCACAGTTGGTGACCTT
Source organism: Chrysemys picta bellii (assembly GCF_011386835.1). Classification (NCBI taxonomy): domain Eukaryota; kingdom Metazoa; phylum Chordata; order Testudines; family Emydidae; genus Chrysemys; species Chrysemys picta. Next base: position 239,951,943 of record NC_088792.1, on the reverse strand, counting down.
GTTGTTTCTCCAACATATTGTGAGCCCCTGGGGCATGTAATCAAATGTCACATGATTCATATTAAATGGTTTTTTGCTTTACTTTATACACCTTCCAAATACCACTGCGAGAGAAGTTTCTTCTTGTGCATGGCACAGATGCAGTAGCAGTAACCTATACACAACACCCTTTCCTCTCTGACATCAGTTGGTAGACGTAATTTTCTACATCACTTTCAGATTTACATTGAGTTCACTAATATCTTTTTCAAACATGTCTTACAACAATAATATTCCATGGTAGGCTCTAAATCAGCTGTCTAAAAAGTCAGTTCCCCTCTGGAGATTGGTGGGGTGTTTTCATTTGTTTGTTTGTTTTCCTCCCCCCCTCCCTCTCCCCCTGGAGTTAAGGGTGCTGTAGCTGATAGAATATTTGCTGTTTGTGCGGGTCTGACTGTGCCATGTTGTCTAGGTCTTCCTTCAGGCTTATTTCCCATGGCACTAGGGGCATGGCTACACTCGAAACTCCAAGGCGCTGCTGCGGGAGCGCTCCCATGGCAGCGCTTTGAAGTGCGAGTGTGGTCGCGGCGCCAGCACTGGGAGAGAGCTCTTCCAGCGCTGCAGGTACTCCACCTCCCCAAGGGGATTAGCTTACAACGCTGGGAGCACTGTTTACACTGGCACTTTACAGTGCTGTAACTTGCTGCACTCAGGGGGGTGTTTTTTCACACCCCAAGCGAGAAAGTTGCAGCGCTGTAAAGCGCCAGGGTAGCCATAGCCTAAGGCTTAAGTCCCCCGTCCAGCAGTGAGAACCACATAGGCAGACCCCCCATGCAGTGATCTACTGAAGTCCAATAACTTTACTGCGCATATGAATTTATGAACAATGCTACATATGTGCCAGGAGATGACACTCTTTATATTAACTAATGATTTTACATAAAACACACGTATACACAACTCTAATATAGCACTCCCTTAACACTTAGGACTGACCCACAATTAGGAGGGAAAACGAGGCAATAAAGAAAAAAGAAATACCATAGAAAAGAGAGAAGAATGGGCTAAATAAATAACTAGCAACAAAAAAAATCGTAGGGTAAAAAAAATAATTTTTACTCTTCTCTCCCCCTCCATAGTACTTAATTATTTTCTGGCACTCGTATACCATTGTGGTAGATATAAAATATTTGTACCAAAATAAATATGGTACCAACCCATTCAGTCATTATCAATACATTACAGTGAATGTTCTTTACTTATACTGACATGTTCATGCAACATTAGTGTGCCATTCTCTAGAACATTAGTTGAAAAGTCTGCCAGTTGTTTTGCATCCACAGGGATGAACATTCCATAGAAATATCAAATGCAGTGAGCTGAAAAAGAGATTTTACTGCAGATGACAAACAGGCATAGAGAAATCCCTGTCCGTTATTTAAATTTTAAACCCTTCAGTACGTAATCAGTAACTGCACCAAGATGAAAAAATCAGCTTCTGAAAACTGCTGAATTATAATGTTGGCATAGAAAAAAGGAACAAAGAGTAAATCACCAACTTAATTATTGAGTTGTAAAGAAGAAGTTAACCTAGGAACTTCTGAAGTAGGCTAAATTATAATGCTGTAGTGGGAACCAAGAAACGAAACCAGAAATAAGTAATAGATGATATAACTACAACTCGTATTATTTGTAGTATTATCAAAGCTGATAATCAAAGTGAAGTAATGACAGCATATTTGGTAAATATAATCTGCTGATTGTTTCTTTACAAATACATTGGAGTACCATGTATTTCTAGCTACTTGTTTTACCAATATTTATGCACAATAAATATTTTTCTAGAGGTATCCATATTCCTCATAGTTAATAATTCATAACTTCTTAACTGTGGTTTTCTGATGGCATAACTTCATTAAAATCTATAGTTATGCCAGTATTAAACTGGAGGAATGCAGTGGTGACACAGATTCGAGTAAATTATTGGCCCCATTGAAGTCAATGGAAGTTTTGCTATTGATTTCAATGGAGTTAGTATTTTGCCCTGGAGACTTTACTCTCAGGGAGTGGATTTTTATACAGAAAGAGTAGGAGAAATCAATCAAAACCCTTCACAGCCTGCCACACAGATCTTGCCATATTAATGAATGTATGAGGTGTTTTTAGATGACAGTCTTTTTCCCTATGTTCACCCTTTCTACAAGACTATGATAAACTTGGTATAAAGTATGCCTTGTGAGGTATCATTTGAAAGCTCATATGATAAACATCATTGTCCTGGTACAATGTGTGGCAATATTGTATGTAAAGTTATGAAATTCCACTGTATAAGACATGTTCCAAGTCTAGGGAAACTGCTTCAACCAGTTCTCCAGAGACTAGCCAGCACCTTGGCCAGGTATCAGCATAATCAAATGGACTATCACCTGGTTAAGCTGCCATTCTTTGGCAGGAAGAAGGGTGTGAGTGAGAAATTTACATCTTGGTAATGCAACAGCTGGAGGTTCTCATGTAAACAGACTGGCTGAACCCCAGCTGGAGATGATTCTCAAAGAGGAGGAAAAGATATAAAAATGAGGAACAGAGGCCCCAAATCACCTCTCTCCCCTCATCTCTACTTATGGCATCAACAACATTTGAAAGACAAAAGAAGCATCACTGAACTGGGGCAGCAGTCCTGCAGAAGTCCAGTCAGACTTCTACAAGCATGTGGTGAGAAACCCTTTTTCTTTAAGTTCACTTATCTTGTTAAGTTAGGTATTAGTTTCCATTTTACTTTTTATTTCTTTGTAACCAGTTCTGACTTTTATGCTTCATTACTTATAATCACTTAAAAACTATCTTTCTGTAGTTAATAAACTTGTTTTATTTAAGCCGGTATGTTTGAATCGAAGTGTTTGTTATCTCAAATGACGTTTCCCAAGGTTTGTGCATTTCATTTTCTATTAATGAAATAACAGACAGCTTGTATTATCCAGGAGGTACTGGACAGTACAAGATGCACATTTCTAGGGGAAGTCTGGGACTGGGAATTCGCTCATGTCGCTCTGCAGTGTAATTCAAGGGGGGAAGGCTGGCTGGCTGAAGCACTGTTGCAATGTAGCTGGGGGTAATTTACATGCTGGAGGTTGTGAGAGCAGGCCAGGAGTGGTTACTCTCACAGCAAAGCAGTGTAAAAGGCATCCCAGATTGGAAAACTGAGGAGAGACAGCTGTCCAGATTGCACCCTGGGAAATGTCACATATACACTTAAACTGTGCAGCTTTAGCACTTCAGTGTAGACCGGGGTGGGCAAACTTTTTGGCCTGAGGGCCACATCTGGGGGGGGAAATTGTATGCAGGGCCATGAATGTGGGGTTGGAGTGCAGGGTGTGGGAGGGGGTGCAGTGTGCAGGAAGAGGCTCAGGGCAAGGGATTGGGGCAGAGAAGGGGTGCAGAGTGTACGAGGGGGCTCCAGGAAGGGGGTTGGGGTGCATAATGCAGGAGGGGGCTCAGGGCAGTGGTGCAGGGAGGGGCAATCCCACGGGCTAGATCCAAAGCCTTGAGGGGCCGGATCCAGCCCGCAGGCCGTAGTTTGCCCACCCCTGGTGTAGACCCTCGCTACAGCAGTGTGAGGGGTTCTCCCATCGCTGTAGTTAATCCACCTCCCCAAAAGCAGTAGCTAGGTCAATGGAAGAGTTCTTCTGTTGACCTAGTGCTATCTACACCGGAGGTTAGGTTGGGTTAATTATGTCGTCATGGGTGTGAAAAATTCACACCCCAAGCGATGTAACTGGGTCAACCTAGCTTTTTAATGTAGGCCTGGCCTTGGTGTTCACATATAGCTAGTCCCATATCTAGGGCTCGATTTGAGTGTATTGCTGGTTCAAAATTATTGTTGAAGTTGCCAAATATGATGAATACTACGTACATATTCTGTAGCACCAGAATACCATCAACTAATTCTTAATTAGTTAAATGTGTACCGTGCCTTGAGAAGGTAAAGTGCTATATAAGTAGTGATGATGATTGAGCGACTGCTTTACTTGAAACACATTTGTTTTGCAGTAAGACCAGACTGACATTTTTTTTTTTTTTGGTAATGGATTGTGTCAGATGGTATTTTCTTATAGTTTTATAATACAACAACTGAAGATCATGCAATTCCTCTCCTTGGTGTTTCATAGTCACTTTTTTCTTTTCCCAAAACTTTAGGCTGCAAGTAAAGCAACAGTTGCTGGATAATAACCAGCTATCATGCCTTTCACTTCAAACATGCATGCCACAAAGTATTCCAAGTCTTCCATTTTTGATAAGCAAGTCCCATGTTGTGATCTTCCATTGTAGTCATTTTTCTTGTATGGACATTCCTGCCCTGGCAGATTAGATGACTTAATAGGTTTTTCCATTTCTAGTGTCTGTGGCTCTATAAAATTACTATACTTTTTGTTGTATCTGCACTACCCTCATTTCTTTTATTAAGTCCCTAAAGTTTCCTATGCAGCTTAATCCCAAGGTAGAGTAAAAAAAACGCCAGGTTTCACTTTGCTGTATTCCTGCCTTTCATTTATTGTGAGAGATGCTGATCCAGTGAGTCCTCCATGATCTGTAGATTTTTGAGGATCTGCTGAAAGCAAGAGCTGCCTGTATAAAGGATCCAGGCCTCCACATTCCCTCCTTGACCTCCCCCCCTCCTCAGCTCTTTGCTATCCCCTGGCAGCAAGGAAAATATGGTCTAGAGTAAATTTACTGTACAGATAACAGGTACACAAATGGCTGAAACTGTACTCAAAGAGTAATTATCAGTGGTTCACTGTCAAACTGGGAAGACATACCTAATGGGAGTCCTACAGCTGGGTCCAGTACTATTCAATGTTTTTTGTTATGACTTGGATCATGGGGTGGAGAATTATGCTTACAAAATTTGCAGATGACATCACGCTGGGAGAGGTTCCAAGCACTTTGGAGAACAGGGTTAGAATTCGAAAGGACCTTTATAAATTGGAGAATTGGTCTGAAATGAACTAAATTAAGTTTAACAAAGACAAGTGCAAAGTACTTCACTTAGGGCTGGTCTACACTGAAAAGTTACAAGGTGGACTTTTCAACCCCACTGGAGACTGCGCTAGGGTGATAGAAGAAGTCTTCTGTTGACCTAGTTACCTCCTCTCGGGAGGGCGAGGGTGGATTACCTACAGTGAAGAGAGAACCCCTTTTGTTGCTGGAGTAAGTGTCTACACTGAAGTGCTACAGGGTTGGATGCCAGGCTTTCAGGAATATGTGGACAAACTGGAGAGTCCAGAGGAGAGCCAAAAAACAAACAAACCCAGATGAACGGTTTAGAAAACCTGACTTACGAGGAAAGGTTAAAAAAACTGGGCATGTTTAAGCCTAAGAGGAGAAGACTGAGGGGGGACACAGTCTTCAAATATGTTAAGGGCTGTTATGAAGAGGACTGTGATCAGTTGTTCTCCATGGCCACTGGTGGTAGGACAGGAAATAATCAGTTTAATCTACAAGGGAGATTTAAGTTAGATACTAGGAAAGACTTTCTAACTATACAGATAGTTAAGCTCTGCAATAGGTGTCCAGAGGCAGTTGTGGAATCCACATCACTGAAGGTTTTAAAGAACAGGTTAGACAAATACCTATCCTGGATGGTCTAAGGTAACCAGATAGCATGTGTGAAAAATCGGGACTGTCCCTATAAAATCTAACTTGGTCCCCCATGTGTGTGTGTGTGGTGGGGATGGACTAGAGGACCTCTAGATGTCCCTTCCATTCCTGCATTTCTAGTATTCTGTGGGATCTCCTCTGGCCTACGCTGCCCTGACACTTCCTTGGTGGAGGGGAGAGAACGATCTGCAGCCCAATGGGGAAAACTCATGTGAGTTACTGCTGATACTGACCACTGTTTTGAAAGAGCCCCACCCCGTTCTCTCCAGCTGGAGAACTTATATAGGCAGAGTTCCTGTGCAGGGGGATTCAACATGATCTAGAATAAGTGGAGACATGTCCAGATGCTGGCACTTCATTTCAAATGAGAATAAATTTGGGCGGATCTTACAAAAATTGGAGCACTCTCCAGTGTTGAGTTTTCGTACTATAGGAGTCACCTTCTAGACTAGCTATTGCAACCAAAAATCAAAGTGTCTGAGCCTCATTAAAGGTTTACCTAGTAAGGAAAGGAGTGGAAAGCGTCTCTTCATTTTACATTTATTTTCTTTCCATCCTTCCCTGAAGTGTGTAGTTTGTGAACTGAGGCAGGCATCTCCAGTTGGTAAAAATAAAGGGATGAGAATATTTAAAGTAATTGGTAGTGACAAGTCACAGACCGAGTACAGGCAGTTTGCTGTGAAAAATCCTCAAGTATAAAAGAAGGGAAGGTCTATGATATTTCATCTTGCATGAAGAATGTAGTAGTGGGGAGGATTCCTAGGAAATCCAACTTTTTTTCCCCAGAAGAATTAAATGCAACATAAAATTGTGCCCATTCGTTTAACAAATAACCCATATTACAACAAGTGACATACAATAGTATGTCAGCTGTTCACACTGAGGAAAATACACAAAAAGTGTGAAACATTAGATCATACTCTTTTCCTGGGTTAAGGGAAGTCAGTTTGAACTTTGACAGTGTACTATCATGTAGCATCAGAACTTAACTGGGGGATATGGACAAGAAAAACAGTAGGTAAGAAGGAGAGAGAGAGTCATGGGGTATGCTTCACTGCTTGCTAGACAGAATAATGTATTATGCTATTGTTAAAAACTCCACCTCAGATGAACCCTTTTGAGTGTCTAGCAGCGCACAAGTATGTAAATAGTTTATTGCTGTAATTGTAACTAAAGACTAAAAGAGGCTACAGTGGAGGTTAATTATAAAGGTTCCCACCAGGATTTCAGTGTTAGTTTCTTGTTGCCATTTGGGCTTTGGTGAAGCAACCCATTGATATGTTTGGGAGATGTAACCCCTCCATGAGAAAACAGCCTTGAAGAGGGAGCAACTCTAATCCTAAAATATTAGTCTTTACATTTGGCCGACACTGTTCATATTCTCTTTAGTAATGGAGTAGGTGTGTGCTGCCATTTACAATGTTCGGAATATTATTGTAAAAATTTCTATTCTTTGACTTAGCTAAACAATCAGGAAATTTGATTAAGCACCTGAGGCTGGAAATGCAGTGTGCTGTACAACGTATTGTCTTGACTGGGAACTTTTCATTTATCCTTTAAAAGGCTCAAATGAATGTTCTTTAGCTAGATACTCCCCGACCACTTTAACACAGCCAGCTGAGGAGTGGAATAAAGTAGCCATTTGATATCTGTAATACAACAGCTTTTAGGGGAGGTGAGATAAACAAACTTCTTCATTTGAAACTATTATAATTTATCTACATTTATTCATTAAGCAGTACAATGTTCTGGGAGAGGATGGCAGTAATTTAGAGTGCTAGATTTTCCTTTCTCCATCTTTCTTGTATTATAAATTGTGGGTAATGATGGTATTCTGTTGGTGTTGTTTGGGGGGGATAAAAAGGGGGATTTTAAATAGGCAATATGTGAAGATACTGGATATTAATCTTTCCAGCTCTAATATAAGTAACTATGGGTCTGAAAAATAGTTGACCACAGTGTGATGGGTTGGGTCACAGAGACCCGCCTTGGGACTGTCACCTGATGTGCCGAGACTACCTCTGAGACCATTTTCTCTGCCAGTTTGGGCCTCCAGAACACTGCCTTTTTGAGCCAGACATGCCAGTCTGCTCCAAAGCTGAAGACTGAAAATGGCTTAAGAAGTGCTCCTGTCTCTAGCACCCAGTTCCCAATGGGATACAAACCCCAAATAAATCTGTTTTAACCTGTGTGACAGGGTCGGGTCAGATGGCTACAGGAGAGTGATCGAAGGCAGATATATTAGCCCCAGGTTACCCAGGTCCCTCTCCCTGGGTAAGGCAACAGAGGCAGTTCCAGAACAATCAGGAACTTGTTGGAACAAATTAAGGCAGGCAGGCTAATTAGGACACCTGGAACCAATTAAGAAGCTGCTAGAATCAATTAAGGCAGTCTAATGAGGGTACCTGGTTTAAAAAGGACCTCACTTCAGTCAGTGAGGGGCATGTGTGAGGAGCTGGGAGTAAAAGGCACAAGAAGCTGAGAGTGAGTAGGCATACTGTTGGAGGATTGCGAAGTACAAGCGTTACCAGACATCAAGAGGAAGGTCCTGTGGTGAGGATAAAGAAGGTGTTGGGAGGAGGCCATGGGGAAGTAGCCCAGGGAGTTGTAGCTGTTACAGGAGACACTATAGACAGCTGCAATCCACAGGGTCCTGGGCTGGAACCCGGAGTAGAGGGTGGGCCTGGGTTCCCCCCATCCCCTCAACTTCCTATTTGATATAAGACTATTTGATCTGGGCTGTGGGTCCCACCAGCAGGGAAGGTCTCTGGCCTGTCCCCTGACCCATTAGGTGGGCCAGCAGAGATTGCGGGGATTGTTCTCCTCCTTTTCCCCATGCTGGCCAGCGATGAGGTTATCCAAGTGAACGGCAGGTTTGTGCCACTAACAAAAGGAGCCAAACTGAGGACTGCCGTGAACCTCTGAGGTGAGCAAATCTGCCAGAAAGCACAGAACCCACCAAGGCAGAGGAGGAACTTTATCACACCTGTATAAAGCTTATACAGGGTAAACTCATAAATTGTCTGCGCTCTATAACACTGATAGACATATGCACAGCTGTTTGCTCCCCCAGGTATTAGTCACTAACTCTGGGTTCAATAATAAGCAAAAAGCGATTTTATGAAGTATAACAAGTAGGATTTAAGTGGTTCCAAGTAATAATAGACACAGTAAATTAAGTTAAAAGTAAAATAAAACAAAAACACACAAATCTAAGCCTAATACATTAAGAAACTGATTACAGATACAATCTCAGCCTCATATGTTCCAATAAGCTTCTTTCACAGACTGGACACCTTCCTAGTCCGGGCCCAGTCCTTTCCCCTAGTACAATCCTTGTTCCAGCTCAGGTGGTAGCTAGGGGATTTCTCATGACTGCAGCCCCTTTGTTCTGTTTCACCCCCGTATATAGCTTTGGCACAAGGCAGGAATCTTTTGTCTCTCTGAGTCCCCACCCCTCCTTCTAAATGGAAAAGCCCCAGGTTTAAGATGGATTCCAGTACCAGGTGACATGGTCAGATGTCCTGGGAGACTCTAAGCCTTTGTTCTTCATGACTCACAGGAAGGCTTGCAAATAAACAGAGCTATTTATAACCAATTGTCCTAGTTGATGGCAGCCATCAAGATTCGAAACCACCATTAATGGCCCACACTTTGCATCATTGCAATAGGACCTCAGAGTTATATTTCATATTTCTAGTTTGATACAAGAATCATACATTTATACAGATTGGATGCCCACACGTAGTAGATTATAACCTTTTAATGGTACCTTACAAGGGACCTTTTGCATGAAGCATATTCCAGTTACATTATATTCACACTCACTGGCATATTTTCATAAAATCATAAAATCAACGTCACAAACGGAAAACCCAGATGTTGCAGAAAGTTATGTTGGTTATCAAGTAACTCTCAATATCAAATCTGATTCAGTATGTAACCAATGTTATAGATTAACATTAGGAGTCGTGGTGAATGCTCAATTTTTTTATGAGATGTAAAACCATGATACTCTTAATAGTTTTGACCATTACAGATTCCATGAGACTTTTCAGTTATGAGCAAAATGTTTCTTAAGTAATTATATTTACGGAATGGATCAATTATTTCTGTCTGAACGGAAAGATTAGATGTGATCATTTTACAATCTTTCTAGCTGAATGTTAGACCGGAGAGAATAACATGCAATGAATAATGTAATGAATTTAGCCTTTCTAGTCTCGGAATGTGCATTAGCAGATCATTTCCTTGAATTTATTTGGCAACATTTTCAGTACTTAATTGTTGAAATTTGAGCTGTGCTGCTTAGTTGTGACAAGCCAGTGTGATGGTCCTCACTTGTGGTCTGGTTGGGGAGCATGGCCTAGTGGTCATGGCCACAACTCCTGACTGCCAAGAGAGTTGTGGGGAGGGGAGCCCGGGCCCTCCCACTCCACCGGGCTCCAACCCAGGGCCCTTTGAGCTACCTGTGGTCTGGCAACCAAGGCTGCTTAAAAGCTTAAGGCTGTTCTTCCTGGGCCTCTTCCTCTCATCTCGTTCCCTGCCCCCTCCCCCAGCCCCGGATCAGCTTAGCCCATGGCTTTTTCCTGTTGCCTTCATAGATTGACTTGGATGTAAAGATTTGCAAGCAGATTAGAAGGGAAATCCTTTCATAAAGGACTAGAAAAATAAGAGGCTGTTAAACAAATCAAATTCAAGATTTGAGAGGGCTGCAGTATTTGTGACAAGTTTTAACCAATTAAGTAATAGCTTTTGACATGGGGGAACTGCCATCTGAGTGCGCCTAGAAACTGCTAAATTAGATGCCCACTGGGAAAACTGAGGGTGGTAAATGGACAAATTCCAGTTGCAATCTAGATAATAACAAATCCCTACTTGGCAGGCATTAGTACTAGTAGAAAAATTAATAAAGGGAAGGATGATTGTTACTCCTCTGCACAGCTACAACTGTGCTATTGCCCAGAAATAAACAAATCACATTTACATGGTGTAAATCTAGATTAATTCTGCTGTAGACAAGTGTCACTCCTGATTTACATTGGGATAGATTAGAGCAGAATCTACTTCCCACCTTCTCCCTGAACCCATCTGCGGCATTTTGAATTGTCACAAACATCTTACTAAAGCTTGGAGGTTGTAGCAAATGGGTTCCTGCTTCAGTAACAGCTGGGTTAATTTGTGCGATGTAAAAATATAGCTCCCATGCTGAATTGTGGAAATCAGTACTCACTTGATGGCTTGGGATTCTATTTTTTATAGAGACAGTTCTTTGCTTGATATTTTACTGCCAGCACAGAACAATACAATGAATTCATCCTGTTTACTAGTTGGTGGGATTGTGGGTTGATTGTGTAGTTTTTGTGTTTTTTATTTTTTTTAGCATATCTAAAAATATATTGCTTAACTGGAACTGCATCTACCCAAGAAACAAGACCTGACCACAAACCAGTCTCTGCCTACTGTGACACCAAAATGAGATGCTACCCACAATTGATTACACAGATCTTAATATAATAGTCCCTCTCCTTTCTTATTTGCTTTGATCAGTGGTGAAATAGTTAAGTGTTGACATTTAAATTTTAGGTCCCAGAGTTAGCACCCTAGTGAGGCAAATGGGGCAGCTCACACCTCTCAGAACCACCAGTTCAGGCTGTATGCAGACGCAGGCAGACAGCATTGCATTGGTTTATACTCAGTTTACACTCTGAAGGTTTTCCTGACTACTGAAATGTCTAGCAACTTTTTTAAAAATGAAGCTTGGATTCTACAGAACAAGATGATAGCCACTATGAAAAAGTGCTAGGGGAGAGATAGCTCAGTGGTTTGAGCATTGGCCTATTAAAGCCAGGGTTATGAGTTCAATCCTTAAGCGGGCCACTTAGGGATCTGGGGCAAAATCAGTACTTGGTCCTGCTAGTGAAGGCAGGGGGCTGGACTTGATGACCTTTCAAGGTCCCTTCCAGTTCTAGGATAGGATATCTCCATTTATTTATAAATGAACCACTGCAAGCCTGCCAATTCCGTATGTTTATTCCAGAGTAGCCTAACACAGTAATATTTGAGCATATTATAGTATAGTGAGCATATAGCTAATAGGGTAAAACTTAAATCAATAAGATTTGCTGACATATCTAAAATTAATGATCAAATACCTAAAGCCATATATTTTTGGAAGTTGATTAATACAATTACTTCCCCCTCCTTCCAGATTTATAGTATTAATAATCACTTGGTGTGTAGCATAATCAGACTGTGGGATATGAGCAGATGCATTAATAAAACCAATATATTAACTTTATTTTTGTTCTACTTTATATTTAATGTGACTATACATTGCTTAAACCACTTTCATATTAACTAGAAATATTCAATATCACAATTTAATTCAACCCAAGCAATAAAATGACCCATCTGTCACTTCATACAGTATGTTTATATGATGCCGTAATATTATGGGTTAAATCCTGTTTCTACTGAAGTCAGTGGTAAAACTCCTGTTGACTGCAATGGGTATAGGATCTAGCCCAGTTACCCAGTTTACCATATCAGATCCTTTAACCCACCTCCTCCCCAAATAAAATAAAATAAAATAAATAAATGTCTGAGTAAATTTATGCAATGATACAATGAAAACTCACTAACAAGAAAACATGGGGATAATACAATGGACCCTTCATAAGGACTCAGTCTGTACTTTTTCAGACTCTGTCACAACCCAGCTGTTGCCATCTGCTGGAGAGAGCTTTTGGCAGAGATGTGTTACAAAAGTCTGCCAAGCCACCAATCTGTTGAAAAAGTGAATCTACAGAATTCTCACAGACGGAATCGCCTTGAGAAAAAAGTAATTTTGTATGTCTAAGAAGAGTTCACATTTGTGGCTCGGTTTGCTGCCTGGATATCTCTCTGTAGCAGTTTGAAGATTAGGAAGTGACTGAATCCGTAAAAATAAAATAGAAACTTTTCATGGTCAGTTACAAAAAGCTGATTTGAATTTTAAACAGAGCTACTGTAGTTGTTATCAAAGCAACACCTTTTGGTTCTTTTAATTTCCTCGCAGCCCTCTTTCAATTAATAATCACTAATTTTAGATTAAAGTCCTTGGCTCAAGGGCTAACTGCTAGGATTTATTTAAAGGATAAATTACTGATGAAATTTTTCCTATGGTGATTTCATCCACAAAGTTTCTCCAATTTAGCTAAGATTGGTGTTAGTGGAAAATTGACAAACTACTAGTATAAAAAACTGTTAAGTAGCTAAAAATAATCTGCATAAATTGACATCTTATATTACATAGAGAAAATTCAATATTCCAGATACCAGATTCTGTTTAAAGTTGCTTCATGGTGAAGTATCAAATCCTCTTACCATATGATTTATATTTTAATGCTTTTGCTGAACTTATAAAACTATCCCATTTTTCTTGCATGGATTTAATTTTTTTCCCTTTTTGTTTGTCTCAAGTACTGCACAAAGACACAGAGTTACTAGTGCATTACCTCGGGAACTGTTTTCTTCAAAAGAATAAGTGATCACTCTACTGACATTCTAGGAATTCACTATAGAAATATCCATATAACATAAAATAAAATGCAAGTGAAAAAGTCAAGTGAAAGCATACATTGTTGTAAGGCATTATCTGGAGACCAAGGTTGTAGTCCAGAATGGAAAGTTCACCACATTTGGAAAGAGATTTGTACTTCAGGCTTTGGTAAAGTAGTAATTTTGTTTTTGTTTGTAAAGTGCCCCCCCCACCTTCCCCAAAAGCTATTCCTGGGCTAGAGTAGTTTAATTTTAGAAATGTTATCTCCCATTTTTGAAGTTCTTTCAGAATCTTATGTCCATTCTAATCTTAATAACAAAAGCCTTATATTAGTTTGCTCATAATTTACATACAAGTAGATACTGCTTGAATCACATGTATACACACAGTTTTAGTACATACATCAGTTCCAGCTTATTAAACCCAGCTGTTCTCTACGTTTCCACTTTCCCCTTTTGGGTTCAGTGGTAATCAAACCATTTTTCTCACTCCATTGGTTAGTTACTACTAACCAGAGAAAAGTGGTAGAATTAGCATTTGTTGGGGTTTCCATGTTTAAGGGCTTGCCTATGTGGAAAATTGACTTCCCCTGCAGTATAACTACTGCAATAACGCCACTTTCATTCCAGAATAGAGTGTCCACATGGGGACTTACACCAGCATAGCTACAGCAGTATAATTATACCAGCACAGTTCTGCCTGTCAATTTCCCAGTACAGCTGAGCCCTAAGTATTTGGTTCTTAGGGCCTGATTCTGATTTTACACAGAGCAGTATGACTCTATTTACTCCAGTAGAGTATATCCTGACTTACACTGCTGTAAATGAGAAGAGAATCAGGCACATACGTATATGTATATTTGCAATCAGTTGCCCAAATTTTAATCAGACTCCACTGATATCAGTAGAGTTATTATGGAATTATATGGGTATAAATGATTGTATGATTCTGTAAAGGGGAAATGCAATGCCATTGCACAAGGCATAATACTCTTTTGAAACACAAATGACTGACTGGGTCCTAATGTAAATTCAAATTCACACCATTATCTTCTCTTAAGCATCAGAACTGGATGTCGTGGAGTACTCCACATGTCCTTTTGAGGAGATGGTTCATCTTAATGTGTTTAGGAATTCACAACCTTTGTAGGGCATGCTGAATTGAAATCCTATTCCCTTGTAGCACAGGAGCCCTGATAAACAATGGAACTTGTGAATTTACACTGTGGGGGAAGGAAAATGTGGGGCACCTTTGTGGGCTATGTAGATACCTTTCATCCCACAAAATATGGCTCTAGTGGGGCTTCCAACACCCTAGTACATAGGAGCTTTAAGCCAGGAAGGGCTGCAAGACAGTGATATATGTGAAAAGTGACTAAGGCATAAGGAGCACAAAACCCATTGCTTGCGTTTTGACAGTGAGCTCCCCAACCCAGGCGGGAAGTATTTGACATAGTGACCACTAAAGGGAATGAGAGAGTGACTCCTCTCTCAGAATGGAGTATGTATGGAGGCACAGTTTAAAAGAAGGGACATACTGTCCACGTTGTGTGTGTGTGTGTAACTGGTTGGCTTGAAAAGGTCTCATCCTCAGCTGAGCAAATGGAGTCACATAACTGGTAAAGGCATGAGGCAAAATATCATTGCCTGATGAATGGCTTGTCATAGTTTCAAATTCTTCTTCTTTAGGAAGAAGGCCATGGCTTGCACAGAGATTAGAACTGTCCTGATGAAAGAAATCCTTCAAGATGGAATCATGGTATTTGTTTCAGTTGATGAGGAGGCCTGCCCTCTGGAACAAACTGCACATCTGCTCCACGGAGGTTCTCAGTATCTGCCACAGACCTCAATCAGCCAGTCATTCACATGCATATAGGTAAGAATCACCTGGTATCTTTAATGAGTAGCCCCCACACCAGGTACTTGGTGAGGACTCTGGGTATCATGGTCATGTCAAAAGGAATGGTATCAATAAAAACAGACATTTTTGATGAGAGCATCTAATATTGTTGTGAAAATAGGCATCTATGAATTCGAGACCCAAACCCGTCCTGTTGGGAAAGGGAGAGAAGGAGAAAGGCCAAAGTAAGTGTCCAGAATTTGAAACTTCTGAAGAAAGTTCTCAGCATTCTGAGGTTTGTGCAAGGTGTCACAGTTCATGACAACTGCACCCGTATTTCTCCCTTGCAGTCCAGCAAGGGCACCCACTGTGGGCTCCTGGCTCCTCAGCCATCACCTCTCTTGTGTGGTGTCACAACCGGGATGAAGATGGTCAGACCTTGTGCCTGGAACAGGAGTTAGGCCAAGTCAGGTACATTAGCTCAGCACACCCATGAATAGGTTAGTCTGTTCTTTATACAGCTCAGGCCTTTGATCTTCAGACTCTGGGAACAGGTCCCTTCCTCAGGATGTGGCTTCAGAAGACAGATATTTTGCATAAGTGGAGGTGGAGAATTTACATCCATCTCTAGAGATTCCCCAGGCAAACCACTTGACACTTTTTGTCCCCAAAGTACATTCTTGTCTGTCACATTGTTCAGTATAATCCTCTGAAGTTCTAACATTTCCCATTGCATCTCCCTCACTAGAGAGGTTATGTACAATCCCGGCCCACAATAATACATAACCTTTGCATTTAATACAATGGACTCCAAAGATACTTCAACTTAATTCATTAAGGCTTTTCAAAGATATTGCAGGAAATTGCTATATCTGTCATATTAGGGCAAATACTCTTCAGAATGAGGTGCCCTGAGTAGAAACCTTTTGCTCTCTACCCTTTAGAACTTCCTCTGTGGCTCCCAACTCCAGTAAGGCACTGCAAGGATACAACTGCAGAAGGGTCAGTCTCCTAGCAATACATTGGAAACAACTGATCCTGGCAAGGGCTGCCTGACTGATTGCACTTCCTGAGAGGTGGAGCTAGCTACTACTTAACCCAGCAGCAGCCAGATCTCACTGGCTGTTCAATGCGTTCCTTGCCTGCAGCTGTATTTGGTGCTGCTCCTGCCCAGCCTGCTGTTGTACCCACTTCAGCCCCTGCCCTTCTCCATCCTTGATGTGCCTAGCTCTGGTTCCTGACCACCTCTCCAGCTCACCCGTTGGAGTCAGATAGCATGTTGTGAATTATTTGGGTCTGGAGTCGGTTCATGAGGATCCATGCATGAGTCTTGCCAGCAATGGAGAGCAAAGAGACACCATGGTTTTACTACAGTTGCTCATTGAGTCTTAGTCACTATTTATAAGAATAATGTTGGCATATTTCAGTTATTGTGGTATAATTTCTCGAAACCAGGCATGTACAAAAAATTCCAAGAGCTTATCAATGGAAAGATTTTCTGTGTTTGAAAACCTCAGCTGGAATGGCATCAGGCCTAGGGGATTTATTATTTTTCATTACTTGAACAGCCTTCAACACTTTGGATTGTGGGTGTGGATCGGCAAGTGCAGTAGATGTGGGAATTTAATGGATGTTGTCCAGTGACTCATCAAAAACTGTAGTTGAACAATTAAGTAGTTCACTGAAATGTTCACACCGACTTTATAATATGTTATAAGAGATTGGCCATCAGCATTTGTTAGCCATGTCAAGGCAGATTGGATAGGGTCATACACAGCTGTGGCCACATTATAAACCTTTGGAGTCATGTTGTTTCAGAGTGAAACCCTGTAGGACTTCATGGCTACCGTAGCAGCCCAGAGAATAAACCTTGCCACCATACTTCGCTCTACAGGACAATCCCCTACTCACCCTGTGTCTACCATCACACCACATGGAGGAGGGGTTGGATTTACAGGACCCAGAGAGTGGGTCCTTAACTATCACCAAGGTGCTTCCTTAACTATCACCAAGATGACAAAGTCATTCTCCTGCTGTATGCCGAATTTGCTTGCAGAACTCTATCCACACCTCCATCTGACACAGTCCATTTTATGCCAGTTACGGTTTTCACCCTCATCTCAATCTAGTTGCACCTGCAGACTTGCAAGTTCCTGTAGTAACAGACCTCATTATCCACCTTCACCAAACTCACCAGGAACTTATGGAGTATCTGGAAGCCACCAAGGAAATGTAGACATCATCTCCCAACTGACACCACCAAGTTGCACCAACACTAAAAGTGAGTGATAAGGTCTAGCTGTTTGCTAAATATCTGAAATCCTCTCGCCTATCTATCAAATTAGACCATCAATACCAGGGTCTATTCAAGATTGCTGAACAAGTCAACCAGTATCATTCTGATGCCAGCTGCCTGAATCCTTAAGTGTACACCCGGTTTTCCATGTGTCCCCTACTGAAGCCTTACACAGAAAATCTCTTTCCGCACTGCTCCTCTCCACTGCCTGCTCCCTTGAAAGAGTCAAGAAGAATATGTAGTTGAGAAATCCTGGATTCTAAGCCAGTCCATGATCAACTTTATTACCTGTTGGACTGGGAGGGTTACAGCCCAGAAGAATGGTCTTGAGAACCAGGTGGGAATGTCCATGCTCCAGAGCTTGTACATACTTTTCTTCATAAGAGCCCAGAACAACCAGGCCCTAAAGCCCTTAAAAGGCACCTTAAGGGGCAAGTACTGTCAGGAAGCCTGTTTCAGCACTACACTGGACACCGCTGATCCTGGCATGGCTGCCTGATAGATTGTACTTCCAGATTAGTGGAGGGTGGAGCTAGCTACTACTTAATCCAGCAGCAGCCAGAGCTCACTCATTGCTTAATGCATTCCATGCCTACAGCTTCTTCCCGCACCTCTTCCTGCTCCTGCCCAGCCTGCTCTTGTGTCTGCATCAGCCCCTGCCCTTCTCCATCCTACACACCCCTTGCTCTGTTTCCTGACCACCTCTCCGGGTCACCCATTGGCTTTGGCATTTGACTTCTGATCTCTGGCTCTGACCCTCAATTCTCAACTATGCCCCTGGGTGTCCCATGGTCCTGATTCTTGATTCCAGCTCCTCCCCCTGGCCAGCCCCAATGTCTCTGACCATTAGGCCTGACCGCTCATGTCCCTGACAGGCATTCACTTGTGCCGTCAGTACTATTTCATGAGCAGGATTAATGATAAGGGATTTTAGAGTGGCTTGTGAAGTGGCATGGAGTGGAACTGGATCATGTTTCAATGTTCATTGTTTTGTGGCCCAACAATCCCAAGTAATTCTACTCTGTGCTGCAAGGAAATGGGGGGGAAAGGTCCCCAAATAAAGGAAAAGAAGGGTAGAGATTAGTTCCAAAACTGGTTCCAGGCTCTTGGGCACTTTGGCCTGGCTGACGACGTGGCAGATCTGGGAGAAACCAATCCAGCAGGTTTCTGGTCTTGCTTCAGAAGGGTTCCCTTTGATTGTGGGTGCCTCTGAAGCAGTGCCGTAACAAGGGCGAGGCGAGTGAGGCACTTGCCTCGGGTGTGCAAAGTTGAGGGGCACAGAAAATCCCGGGAGCATCCCTGCCAGAACGAAAGCTGCTGTTGCCTATGGCAACAGGACGCCAGCAGGCAGCCGGCTGCCTCAGCCAGCTGCTGCATGTCGGGGGTCGGGGGGGGGGAGGCACACACATGCTTCGCAGCCCTCCCCTCCCCCGGCACCCACCTGGAGGAGACACCAAGGGGGCTTCCGGTGGGAGACAGACAGGATCAGCTGCAGCCAGTGGACCTCACTCACCTAAGCAGCTGCTGGGGCTTCAGTGAGTGTACTGTTTGACCCTGTGATCCACCCCCTTTCCCCCCCAGCCACCACTCCTGCAAACTGGGCAAGGGGCAGCCCCATCCCCCATGCCCAGTGAGGCTTTAGCAAGGGGCAGCAGGGGAGGAAGGAAGCCACATGTAATGGCAGTCCCCTCCCTCCCAGCACCCACCACCCCCTCTCAGGCCCCCAAACTCTGTCCTAGAGCCTGCACCCAGCCCTCTGCACTCCCTCCCAGAGCCTGCACCCCTCCACCCATCCTGCACTCCCACCCTGTGCCCCAGCCCAGAGCCTGCACCCAGCACCCAAACTCCATCCCAGAGCCTGCACCCTAGACTCCATCCCAGAGCCCAACCTCTCAACCATCCTACACCCCAATCCCTTGCCCCAACCCAGGGCCTGCACCCAAACCTCTTTTCCCCCCCCACCCAAACTCCCTCGCAGAGCCTTAGGCAGGTGGGGGGCAGAGTTCGGGGAGGGGGGGCGGGCGGGCTCTGAGCATTCTGGGCACCACCAAAATTTCTACAAACCTGCTGCCTCTGATACTTGGAGGGGGGGTGAGGAGGCGAGCGGCGAGTCGGTGGGTGGAGGGGGGCATCTATTTTCAGTATTTTAATTTTTGGTACTGCATTGATTGACTGTGTGCATTAATATAGTGACCCCCTGGGTCTTTGAATGAGGCTTTATACTTGTGGGGGGGGGGGCGGTGAGGAGGCAAGCAGCGAGTTGGTGGCTGGAGGGGGGCAAATCTCCCAGATTCAAAATCTGGGACTGTCTGTTGGTCCTTTTTGCTGCTTTTTTCTGGGCTGGGGTTGTCCCAATGCTGCAAAGAGGGTGTTCCCAAAGGAAGGTGCTTGCTTCTAACCCCCTAGGCCATCAGTATGTCTGCTCTTCTCTAGTCAGCCCCCAGCAGGAGTTCTAGGGGGCGGGCATGGGGGTTTCTGGCAGGGGAGGGAGAAGGTGAAAGGAGGTGGGGGACTGACTAGGAGGGACGCAGCAAGCCAGCTGAGGGCGAGGGGGTAAAGAGGGGTGTGATGGTGGGGCCGAGTGGGGAGGGGGCAGGTCCTATTTTACTGCTGTGATCTGTTCGCCCTATGCGTGCTGTTTCTTCTTATATGGAGCGGGGAGGAGGCAATTTTATATTCTTGCCTCAGGCGCAAAAATAGCTAGTTACGGCTCTGCTCTGAAGGGTCCTGGGGACAGAGAAGATGGTGCTAAAGAGGAAGCGAACCCCTAGCTCTTCCATACAAGAGGGAGCAGGGATGATCCCCTGCTTCACCCTCTCCTCCTTATATTATCTCACCTGAAGATCAGACATGAATTTTGTAGGACCTCCAGTAATAGCCAATCACTTATGACACTGGTAATGTGCCCATCAAATTTCTTGCACTCAGATTTTTTCTGGGTTTGAAAACCAGGCCTCCAACTGTCCATGTATCGGAAGTGGAGTTCACGTAGGGCCTCTCTTACACACTATGCTAATTTGATTAGTCATGTATTTCTGTAAAAAGCTCACGACTGTGCCTCCAGGAAAATTCTGAACTGCTTTACAACTAAAATTTTAAAAGCGCTTTATTTATTAGATACAATAAACTGAATTTTATTGGGGAACAGGCCTGCTCCCAGTTAAATCAATGTGAGTTTTGCCACTGACTTCAATGGGAGCAGGAGAAGGCATTTGTTGCCCCTTTGTTGCCCATTTTTTTCCTGTTATGTTCTTGAATATTTTTTGCAGCTAAACACTAGCAGCTAAAGAGCAGCATGAAGCTGAAATCTGCTGCTACTCCATGCCACTCATTGGCTGTTTAGTGTGATTGACAGAACATATTTTCTGGGCCCTCCCCAGCACCAGCTCTCTGCAAACATTCTCTCTCGCTCACTCTCTCTTTGCCCCTCAGAGGTTACTTTGCTAATTCAGGAGAAAGATGGAAGAAAAGAGCATGATGAGTCTGAAACATGCTAAATATACTGGTTGTTTGGTGCTTGAAAAGCATGATTATGAGGCCTGGTCTACACAACGAGGTTAGGTCGAATTTAGCAGCATTAGGTCGATTTTTATAAGCAATGCAGCTACACAACCAACCCCATTCCGCTCTTAAAATTGACTGCTGTACTCCTCCCTGACGAGGGGAGTAGCACTAAAATCGACCTTCCAGAGTCGAATTTGGGGTAATGCAGATGCAGCGCTGTGCAATTCGATAGTATTGGCCTCCGGGAGCTATTCCAGAGTGCTCCAATGTGACTGCTCTGGTCAGCACTTTCAACTCTGATGCACTAGCCAGGTACACAGGAGAAACCCTGGGAACTTTTGAATTTCATTTCCTGTTTGGTCAGCGTGGCGAGCTCAGCAAAACAGGTGACCATGCAGTCCCCCCAGAATTGCAAATGAGCTCCAGCATGGAGCGAATGGGAGACATTGGATCTGATTGCTATATGGGGAGAAGAATCTGTGCAGGCAGAACTCCAATCCAGCAGAAGAAATGCTGATATATTTACCAAAATCGCACAGGTCATGGTGGACAGAGGCTACACCAGGGACACACAGCAGTGCCACGTGAAAATTAAGGAGCTCAGGCAAGCCTACCAAAAGACAAAGGAGGCAAACGGTTGCTCCAGGACAGAACCCCAGACATGCCACTTCTATGATCAGCTGCATGTCATTCTAGGACCCTATCAGTACCCCACCACTGTTCGTGGACACCTGCAAGGGGGGAACCTCACGCAATATGGATGAGGAAGGGCAAATTGTTCCCAGACCCTGAAGGCAGAGAAGGCACCTCTGGTGAGTGCACATTTGTAACTACAGGGGTTAAAAGCAATTGTGTTTTAATGTTTGATTCCCCCTGAACAATTTGCAGTACAGCTACTGTAAAAGTCTGTTAATGTGTCTGGGGATGGAGCGGGAATCCTTCAGGGACATCTCCATGAAGCTCTCCTGGAAGTACTCTGAAAGCCTTTGCAAAAGGTTTCTGGGGAGGGCTGCCTTATTTCGTCCTCCACGGTAGGACACTTTACTACTCCAAACCAGTAGCAAGTAGTCTGGAATCATTGCAGCACAAAGCATGGCAGCGAATGGTCCTGGGTTTTGGTCGCATTCATGCAACATTTGGTCTTTATCTTTCTGTGTCAGCCTCAGGAGAGTGATATCATTCATGGTCATCTGGTTGAAATCAGGGAATTTTTGTAAGGGAACAGTAATCCCCTCTGTTTGGTGATCCCCAGCACATTAGACCCCAGTCATGCTGGGCTGTTTGCACTTGGCTAAAAGGGATCATCCCAGAGAATAGCCATGCAGGGAGGGATGGGTGTGCTGCACATCCACCCTGAAAGCTGCAGGCCCTCCTTTTAAACAGAAAAACCATCCGGCATTGGTTTCTATGGGAAAGGAGGGTGCTGCAGTGTGAAATCATTCCCACATGTTATGAACATGGAAGAAGCCAACCCTGCATAACCTTTGGCTTACCATGGCTGCCTGGAAACCGAATTCTGTTGCCCAGCCATGTGTGATGTGTCACCATACCGGCAGGCGCTCAATGTAAAAGGCAAAATGTGACCTTGTACCTAAAACACATGTGCTGTCTGCTGTGAATTGCTTGATTCACTGTGAAAGAGTCTCCATTTTGTTCTCCAAAATGTATCTTCTTAAATTATACTCTCCCTTCCCCCCACCCCCGCAGCTGCAAATATTTCTATGCTCCCCATATCAACTCTGTCCCTGAGGTTATTGCAGATTAGAAGGCGGAAAAAATGCACTCGCGATGACATGTTTTTCAGAGATCATGCAGTCTTCCTGCACTGATAGGGCATAGCTGAAGGCATGGAGGCATTCGGTGGCAGAGACCAGGAAAGCATTCAGTGAGCATGATCAGAACACACAAGAGCAGATGCTGAGGCTAATGTGGGAGGAAACGACATGATGACGCATCTGGTGGAGCTGCAGGAAAGGCAACTAGAGTACAGAATCCCACTGCATCCATTGTGTAACTGTCTGCCCTCCTCGCCAAGTTCCATATCCTCCTCACCCAGACACCCAAGAACATGGGGGCTGGGCACCCAGCCACTCAACTCCAGAGGATGGCCCAAGCAACAGAAGTCTGTCATTCAAACAGCTTTGATTTGTACTGTGGCTACAATATGCAATGTGGCCTTCTTCCTTCCTTCCTCCCCTACCCCACCCGGGCTACCTTTTACTAGTCAGCATTGTCAGTGATCTCAATTTTTTTTTTAATAACTAAAGAATGAATCAAGTATCAGGGGTAGCCGTGTTAGTCTGTATCCACAAAAACATCAAGGAGTCCGGTGGCACCTTAAAGACTAACAGATTTATTTGGGCATAATCTTTCATGGGTAAAAAACCCACTTCTTCAGATGCATGGAGTGAAAATTACACCAGCGCCCTTTTAAACATCCAAAGCCACATTCTACCACCATTCTGCACTTGCTCAGCCTATAGTTGAACTGCTCCTTACTACTGTCCAGGCTGCCTGTGTATGGCTTCATGAGCCATGGGAGCGAGGAGTAGGCTGGGTCCCCAAGGATAACTATTGGCATTTCAACATCCCCAATGGTCATTTTCCGGTCTGGGAAGAAAGTCCCTTATTGCAGCTTTTCGAACAGCCCAGAGTTCCAAAAGATGCGAGCATCATGCACCTTCCTTTCTCAGCCATCCCATGTTGATGTCAATGAAATGGCCACCAGTGCTTGCAGCACCATTGAGAATTACCCCTTGCAGTCCATGTACTGTTTGGCAAGGTGGTCCGGTGCCAAGATAGAGATATGCGTTCTGTCTATCACCCCACCACAGTTAGGGAACTCCATTGCAGCAAAGCCATCTACTATGACCTGCACATTTCCCAGAGTCACTACCCTTGTTAGCAGAAGGTTATTGATTGCCTTGGCTACTTGGACCACAGCAGCCCCAACAGTAGATTTGGCTACTCCGAATTGATTCCCGACTGACCGGTAGCAGTCAGGCGTTGCAAGCTTCCAGAGGGCTATCGCCACTCACTTCTCAACTGTCAGGGCAGGTCTCATCTTGGTATTCTTGTGCTTCAGGATGGGTGAAAGCAACTCACAAAGTTCCATGAAAGTGGCCTTACGCATGCAAAAGCTTCACAGCCACTGGGAATCATCCCAAACCTGCAACACTATGCAGTCCCACCAGTCTGTGCTTGGGGGGGGGGGGGAAGCCGCGATCGGCAGCGGCAGTTCGGCAGCAGGTCCTTTGCTCCTAGAGGGAGTCAGGGACCTGCCGCCCCCGAATTGCCGCACATGCTGCCCCTCTCCCTTGGCCGCCCCAAGCACCTGCTTGTTAAGCTGGTGCCTGGAGCCGGCCCTGAGGAGAGCTCTCTTCTGTCGACGTAGAACATCTTCATTAAAGGGCTACAACAGCTCAGCTGCATCAGTGCAGCTGCACCAATGCAGTGGTTTAGTTTAGACCTGCCCTTATTCTGATGTGGTAACAGCTGATGTGACACAAGCCTTAACAAGAGAAATTAAAAACACAACAACAAAATGAATTTCTAGTCTGAACATGAACAACAACAAATAGTACCCTGCAAAATTTGCTGGCAATCCACTTAGGCTCACACATTTCTTTCCCTTGCTGCAAAGAGAGGGGCAAAAATTCACTGTGAAGGGCAATATATTAAGCAAATATTGTGCTTGCTTGATCCATTATTGTCTATAATGAATCTAGGATTTTTTTTCTTTGAACAGCCCTCAAGCAAGGATATTATTGCAGTTCTTTAAGATGAAAAGCAAAAAGGTTTTTCTCACTCTCCTCCTTAGTTAACCCCTTGTGTGTTTTGTGTAAAAGTGGAAGTAGAAAATCAGACAAAAGAGAAACTTTTTTTTTCTAATGGCCACTGTGGAAAATAACTGGAATTACTGAAAACAGGAGATTATTTTATAGATTGATTCCCAGAATAGTTCTGTTTAAGATCGCATGTAACCTACAGTAATTTGCTCCTCTGATTGGTACTATGATGGTTATAGGAAATCTGAGGTAATGTGGCAGGTTTCAATGTTTCTGTTTTATAATATTAGGTTGTAGAAGTCAAATACAGTTATTGAACAGGTACTATATTTTTTGCTAAATTCAACTAAGATATATTGCTGTCTACAAGTGTCATGTATGGCTGTAAATTCCGATATTGATTTTGATCATAGCTGGACATATCTGTAAGGAAAAAAAAGTGTGTTTATATAACAACCCTTGTGCTTCAAAGCAAGATTACTATGGTTGTTAATGAAGCTGGCAGTAGGAAAATATTATAGCTATGAAAATGCATGTTGTAATTACTACTGTTATCTCTGTGCTTTTATATTCAATAGTTCTGTCCTGGATGCTATTACCGCATATTGATTTGGAGAACAGAAAATGAGTTCTCCGTACTAAAGCAGTTTAGCTTTACTTAGAACAAGTCACTTCCTTTTTTTCTTTTTTTTTTCTGCTCTGGTTGTATCTTTAGATACCCATCTAACAACCGCTTTGATTTATTTTTAGCACTTTTTTTGCATATTTAAAAGGGTGTTACCATATGGTGTGAGTAGCAAGCTAGTGTAGCAGCAATTAACTGACAAAGAAGCTGATCTCTACAATTCCAAATAAGGTAGAGATTAGTTTCTGGTTCAAAACAAATGTAGCCACATACACTGATACATTGAAAAGCATAGTCAAATGTCTGACTTTTCTATTTTGAGTCACAGCATAGTATACAAATTACATTCAAAAATTGTGGTGAGTTTTTTAATTCAGATTATATAAACTGAATATTGCTGGCAGCACTAGCTAACCAGCAGCAACCTTTCAGAAGCAGTATCCTGTATGGCTAATGGAGCATGATCTACAAGCTACATTTGCATCTAAATACAATGATCCATGCAGAAAATATCTGGCTTTTATTTATAACTTACAATGAGCTTTTCTGTTTCTGAACATAATAGTTCATTGTAAAGGAGAGGAAGCTTCATCTTCCAATTGAACAGCTGATTTCATATTGTTTGAATAAGGTACAGTATGCTTGCAGTCAAGATATGTTACACAGAGGCACTTATAAAATGTAGATATAGAAATAAGTTTGCTTTTTTTCAGCTAGCGCCAAATATCTTATTAAATGCATTATTTGGGCAGAGCACAAACTCTTTTTACATTGTATCTTGATTAAGAATTTAAAAAGTACTTATAAGAAAAAATATTGTAATGAAATTATTTTTCTTTATTTTCTACATTTTGTTTTTGTAAATGACTTTCTGCTTTTATCTCCAGTGGAGGCACAGTCATCAGCTTCTCATAGAAATACACGACTAATCAAATTAGCATAGTGAGTAAGAGAGGCCATAAATGAACTCCACTTCTGATACATGGACAGTTGGAGGCCTGGTTTTCAAAACCAGAAAAAATCTGAGTGCAAGAAATTGGATAGGCACATTACAAGTGTCATAAGTGACTGGCTATTCCTGGAGGTCCTACAAAATTCATGTCTGAGCTTCAGGTGAGATAATATAAGGAGGAGAGGATGAAGCTCCCTCTTGTATGGAAGAGCTGGGGTTTGCTTCCTCTTAAGCACTATCTTCTCCTTCCCCGGGACCCTGCAGAGGCACCCACAACCAAAGGGAAACCTTCTGAGGCTAGACTAAGCCTCCTGCTGGATTGGTTTCTCCCATGTCAGCCAGGCCAAAGTGTCCAAGAGCCTGGAACCTGTTTTGGAACTAATCTCTACCCTTCTTCTCCTTCATTTGGGGGACCTTTTTCCCCATTTCCTTGCAGCACAGAGTAGAATTACTTGGGATTGTTGGACAACAAAACAATGAACACTGAAAAATGATTCAGTTCCACTCCATGCCACTTCACAAGCCACTCTAAAATCCCTTATCATGAATCCTGCTCATGAAATAGTGCTGAGGGCAGAGGTGAATGCCTGTCAGGGACACGAGTGGGACATGGGCAGTCAGGTCTAATGGTCAGAGACACTGGGGTTGGCCAGGTCTGGCGGTTAGAGAGGAGGTGAGCTGGAATCAAGAATCAGAACCATGGGACACCCAGGGGCATAGTTGAGAATTGAGGGTCAGAGCCAGGGATCGGAAGTCAAATGCCAAAGCCAATGGGTGACCCGGAGAGGTGGTCAGGAAACCGAGCAAGGGGTGTGTAGGATGGAGAAGGGCAGGGGCTGATGCAGACACAAGAGCAGGCTGGGCAGGAGCAGGAAGAGGTGCAGGAAGAAGCTGTAGGCATGGAATGCATTAAGCAATGAGTGAGCTCCGGCTGCTGCTGGATTAAGTAGTAGCTAGCTCCACCCTCCACTAATCTGGAAGTACAAACTATCAGGCAGCCATGCCAGGATCAACTGTGTCCAGTGTAGTGCTGCAATGGGCTCCCTGACAGTACTTGCCCCTTAAGGTGCCTTTTAAGGGCCTTAGGGCCTGGTTGTTCTGGATTCTTATGATGAAAAGTATGTACAAGCTCTGGAGCATGGACATTCCTGCCTGGTTCTCAAGACCATTCTTCTGGGCTGTAACCCTCCCAGTCCAACAGGTAATAAAGTTGATCATGGACTGGCTTAGAATCCAGGATTCCTCGACTACATATTCTTCTTGACTCTTTCAAGGGAGCAGGCAGTGGAGAGGAGCAGTGGGGAAAGAGATTTTCTGTGTAAGGCTTCAGTAGGGGACACATGGAAAATGGGGTGTACACTTAAGGATTCAGGCAGCTGGCATCAGAATGATACTGGTTGACTTGTTCAGCAATCTTGAATAGACCCAGGTATTGATAGTCTAATTTGATAGATGGGCGAGAGAGGATTTCAGACGTTTAGCAAACAACTGGACCTTATCACTCACTTTTACTGTTGGTGCAACTTGGCGGTCTCAGTTGGGATGATGTCTATGTTTCCTTGGTGGCTTCCAGATACTCCATAAGTTCCTGGTGAGTGTGGTGAAGGTGGGTAATGAGGGCTGTTGCCACAGGAACTTGCAAGTCTGCAGGTGCAACTAGATTGGGATGAGGGTGAAAACCGTGACTGGCATAAAATGGACTGTGTCAGATGGAGGTGTGGATAGAGTTCTGCAAGCAAATTCGGCATACAGCATGAGAATGACTTTGTCATCTTAGTGATAGTTAAGGAAGCACCTTGGTGATAGTTAAGGACCCACTCTCTGGGTCCCTTAATCCAACCCCTCCTCCACGTGGTGGGATGGTAGACACAGGGTGAGTAGGGGATTGTCCTGTAGAGTGAAGTATGGTGGCAAGGTTTGCTCCCTGTGCTGCTACCGTAGCCATGAAGTCCTACACTCTGAAACAACATGACTCCAAAGGTTTCTGTGATGTGGCCACAACTGTGTATGACCCTATCCAATCTGCCTTGACATGGCTAACAAGTGCTGATGGCAAATCTCTTATAACATATTATAAAGGTGGCGTGAACCATTTTCGTGAACTACTTAATCATTCATCTACAGTTTCTGATGAGTCACTAGATAACATCCATTAAATTCCCACATCTACTGCATTTGCCGATCCACATCCACCAGGCTGTTCAAATAATGAAAAATAATAAATCCCCTAATCCTGATGCCATTCCAGCTGAAGTATTCAAACACAGAGAAAATCTTCCCGTTGATAATCTCTTCGAATTTTTTGTACATACCTGGTTTCAAGAAATTATATCAAATAATTGAAATATGCCAACATTATGCTTATAAATAGTGACAAAGCTCCAATGAGCGACAGTGGTAACTACCACAGTATCTCTTTGCTCTCCATTGCTGGCAAGACTCATGGAGCAGCTGGAAGCACAGCACCAGGCACGGAAACAACGTTCAGTTCAATCAACACAACGAGGCATATGGCTCTGTGGCCAGTATGGTAAATGTTGTTCTTCCTGAATTGGTCTATGGCAGTGGTGGGAAACCTGCAGACCGCATGCGGCCCATCAGGGTAATCCTGGTTTAAACTGGTTTAAATGACTTGCCTAATATCACATAGGAGTTGTATGAGAGCCAGGAATATAACCAGATCTCCTAGATCCCAGTTAAGTCACTGGAAGACCAGTTATTCCCTTCCCAGAACACCTTGGTTCATATATTATGCATATGTATACATACTTGTGCAGTGAATGATGCAGAGGTTATACGAATAACAGATATTCCTTTGCTAGTTTGCTGTATTTTGTTTGTATCAGAAGATTGCAGGGATGGGGCTTAAGTAATATCTAGAGCTATTGGGAAAGATTTTTTTAAAAATAGAAACCTAAAGCTGGGCTCCTAAATCCATAGATAAGCTACTTAATAAGTAGCCTGATTTTCAAAAGTGTTGAGCTATGAGCAACTTTGAGAATCAGGTCAGTTACTTAGACACCTAAATTTAGGCACCCATTTAAAAAAAATGTTGGCCAATCCATTCACTTTTTCTTTTGATGAATTTCTCTTTTAAATAAAGGACTCTTATGATTAAGCGGGTTTCCCAAGGAATCTGAGGTAAACATTGAGCGTTTATGTATTATTGGAGTTATTGCAGATGTGCTGCAGAATCTGGTTGGCATATCAATTATGTATATTGCAACAGAGAGCACTCCCTTTTTTTGCTCCTTACCTTGGGTCCTCAGTGCAGATCAGATAAGAACATTTTGTCCTTAGGGAGCAGAATTCTTGTAATCCTTCACCAACTGGGATTTCCTACACAACATTCGTGGCAATGGTACCATTAGTGCTGCTGCTGTTGTAGTGTGCTGGTGACAGAAATGAATTCTCTGGGCTGTTAAACAGAGCTTTCATTGTTCGTTCATATGTGATTAATTGTTTATATGGCCATCAAGTTTCCCCCTGTAAATCTGATAGGAAAATAAGTTCTAATGATAAAATATACTGTCGCAAATTGACCTTGTGTAGTTTTAATGACTAGAGATGTTTGAAGTAAACTCCACACTTGTAGTCAATTATTCCAGATATAATTTATGATGGGTATTAGTATACAAATAACATTACTTGATTCAGAAGGGAACACATTGTTTTAACAGCCAGCTTTCATGAAGTGTGCTCCTATCATCACCATAACTGAAGTGATCAATGAATGATTGATTTATCATGGCACTGAATGGCAATGTGTAAAATATGCTAAACATTTTTTAAAAACAATGTTTGTGATCACCTTTTTGCACCTGACTGGTAGTCATGGCCAGAGCTGCTATTTTGGCTGGGAAGCCACAAACTGTGATCCAGTTAGCAATTAATCAATTCATAACTCTGATTTTTAGTCTGTGGACAAGTCTTGCTATTTATAATTGAAATGAAGAAAGAAAAACCAATTTTAAGGCTCACTTTTTGGAGGGGTTTAATCAGGGTGGTGAACTGTGGGGGGAAAAGGCAGTGGCACTCTTCTATGACCTGCCCACAAAATAAACTCTGCCCATGAGAGCTGTCAGAATGATACACCATTCAGAGTATACTGTGCAGAAGTCCAAAATAAGATGATGTGTGCTCACTAAACCCATGAGCGTGGATCCCACTTGGTGAGGTTTGAATATGACCACTGGCTCTGTGGGCTCCCTGGGCCTGGCTCTTTCTTGATTGGAGGGGAAAAAATTATACCTGTAGCACTAAATGAGACCTCATTCAGTAAATTGTGCAGATCTGTGATCCTCCTGCTTTTTTGCATGAGCAAAGAAATAGCTAACAGTGTTGATGTCTATATTATCATCACTGGACATCTGAATTAATACCTCACTGAGATGAATAAGGCAGTTCACACCTCTCAGCACTGTTGTTCCAAGCTCCCTGCAGATTTGCATAGACATCTTTGCATTATGCTAAGTTGACACTTTATGAGGTTTTCTTCACAGCCGTAACAACCACAGACGTACTTTTTGTTTCCAAGTGAAAGCTGAACAAGCCAGCATCATCAGAGAGGTGCTGGGAGACCCTATCATTGTGTATCAGCTCATTCTGAGCACTGGGTTAGCATTTTATTACCTCTAGACTGGACTATTGAAATGCACTCTAATGGCCCAATGTTCAGAGATGGTGAGTACCTGTAACTCCCTTTGTCTGCAATGCCAGAAGGCAAAGGCCTGATCTCAGACCATTGAAGTCAGTGGGAGCTTTTCATTAACTTATAGGAGAGCAGAATCAGGCTCTTGAATGCCTGACAAAAATAGCAAACAAATTATTGAACATATCACCTACATGGAAGCAAATAGAAAGATAAATGGACAATTTGGCTGAGAAACAATTATATTTATATGAGGGTAATTATTGGAATTTTCCTCTTCAGTAATCATTTTTTTTGTATTACAATTCTAAGCACTTTTGTTCATATGCTCACAAGAGTGACTCTGAGTATCAAGTATTTCTAATAAGGTTAGGATATTGATCTGCTTATAAACATAGAAATGCAATTCCCTCACTATTCATTCTCAGTTTCAAGTGTTGGTACAACTGTTATTGCTGCTTACTTAGAGTCTTTTGAAATTGCTGCTGTGTGTAATTAAAACTTACAATGCATTTATGAAAGTGCACACTGGAAAAAAAATCCTTCAGAACTAGCATCTCAGAGTGAAGATGGAAATTCTGTTCGGCTTCTTTCAAGCTCTTCTTTAAAAATCCCACTGCGCTGGATTCAAAACTGGGGGTAAATTGGCATAGTTTCTTTGGCTTCAGTGGAGCTCTATTGATTTACACCAGCTCGAGGATCTGGATCCAGGGGTTTAAGTAGTTTTGGCAGTAGTATTAAAGGTACATTTGAAGCCAAAATATGGCCTTGTCTGTTTGTGTGACAAAGCTTATACAAATACAGCTTGCTGATGTGTTCTGTGAACCCACTGCTTTTGCAAAGAATGTATCCAATTAGGATGGAGGGTAACAAGGGTGGATTCTCAAAGACCATGTGCAATAGCTTGAATGTTATAGTGAGCTGATGATACTAGTCAAAAACATAATGTATTATTTTATACCTGGAGGAAATTTAAGTGAAAAATATATCAACATAAATGTTTTATTATTAAAGGACTTCTTAAATACGCAGTGACTTAATAGATATTATAACTGTAATATCTTCCCAGTAATAAAGAAGACCTTTGATTATTGGAATATTTTTTTATTTGGGAAGAGAAAGGAATGGACTCAGACTTTGGTCACTCTTTCCTAGATGTACAAATATACATTTGTTTCCTTGAATAAGGATGGATGAAACAGCAATGACAAAACTTACAGATATTTAGCCACAGTTTCAGGGCTCTAGCAAAAGTGCTGTTTTCAAACCTAGAGCCAGTCATGCTGCTCAACTGTCTGCTACTTCTCCCAGAGCCTGCTTCCAACAGCTGATTGTGTGATTGGGTATTTACAACACCTCCTTCAAATACACAAAACCCCTTTGTACTGATGCCATTCATCAGAGTAACTGTTCCCAGTCAGCCAGACAGATGTCAATCAAAGTAATTCCTCTCAACACAAAGCCTATCTCTCTGTGGTTGCAGGGCTTGAGCCAATTTAATTTAACCTATTAAAGTTGAAAGGAATGTTTGCCCCTTTGACAATGGGTGAAATGGTGTCATAATGATTATCATTTAATTGATAAATGAAGACCTGGCACTTGAAAGTTAAACAGGCCCATTAGGACAGTACGAGTGAAATCCTTCACCGCAGAAGGGTGTCCTCGTGACTCTTATGCTTAACTTTCCTGTCAGAGGTCTCCTCTCCAGTATTACATATATTGTAATGTATAGAAGCCTCCACCGCCTGTTGAATGAATCTGGAACTGCTCAAGTGCCTCTCATGAGCAGTAAGCCGCTAACTGAAATTCCTCCCATCAGTTAAATTTGCAACTTGAAGCAGAAGGGGGGAAGGAATAAAAGCCATAACAAGGAGGAACTGTCTTATGCTGCTTTGACTCTGAGGGGCAAGGATTATTAAGCATAAGCAAAAGATCCCCAGTGCTTAGCCTGGGTTAGTCCTAAAGAACATATAGAGCTTCTATTACTTTTTGAATATGACTTTTTTAACATCCACATCCCTGCGTGATGTAGTTAAGAGGACCTCACTCCTGGTGGAGACAGCACTAAGCTGACAGAAGAATTCTTCTCTGCCTACCCACTGCCTCTCCGGGAGGTGGATACTTACAGCGGACGGGAGAACCCCTCACTTTGCTATAGTGAGTGTCTACACTGAAGCATTATAACCTTAGCTACTGAAGGTATACGCCTTCTTAGACCTGAGTTACCTGCTATGGATAAAGACTTCTAAAATATTAAATGTAACATTTAAATGACTTTTGACATGCTTCAAAATTGCATTACTTTTTTCTTCTTTTCCTTGCCTCCATTTTTTTGTCTACAGCCTACCTTTTCTGCTTATTAGCTAAAAACAGATTTTAAATAGAAAAAAACATTTAAAGCAATAAACTAGGGACTGAAAAGAAATATGCCAAAGAAATATTTCAAAGAAAGACAGAATACACGAAGTGTTAATGCAGTGTTATAAAATACTTTGGGGCTCTTAAATCTGTCTCTAAGGCATTTATGTACCTAAAGATGCACATAAGCAACTAAATATGTTTAAAAATCTGACCCTTAATGTATTGCATATACCAGATAGGTAAACTTGTATTAGTTTTTTAAATAGTTAGGGTCCTACTTGAGTAGTCTGTCTGTTATGAAAATTTAGCTAATTGCAGGTTTATATGCTGAATGTTCATCCTATTGGGCCGTTAGCAGACATTACAGATATAAAATTTTATTTTAAATTAATTTCTTGAATGTTATTTTGGCTCCATGAAATCTGGCTTTACTAAAGATATTCTATAAAGGATCATTATGTGAGTTCACTGATACCAGAATTCTCTTTATAGCCTGTTACATCATTAATGTATTCTATGGCCAAACATTTTAAAGTTAGCTGTGTAAATATGGATTTAGATGCCCACATTAAGGCAAACCAATGTGACAGATTTGGCCCATGGTTTTTAATGAAACAGAAAATGCCAGGGGAACATAACTATTCAGGAAAAGCTAGTTAAGATTTGTTTATGTGCTGAATGTCCCCAACAGCCAGGTTAGTGGGGGCACATGGTATGTACATCGGGATTAACTCAGTTTCCATTGTAGCATTACAGGTCTCTTTGAACTGGATAGCTGCTGACCTATTTTCAGGTGTCTTGGTGAGGGTGGTACAAAACCTTTCTGGCACCTCAAAACACAACCAGGTCATATTTTACATTTTAAAAAAATGGTATCTATAGAATAGCAAATACTAGCAAGGTAAATCATAGAAGTCCTCTCTCAGAATTACATGTGCATGTTGATGTGGGAAAGAGCAGTTAATTTGCTACTCTGAAAAAGCAGTTTATTATTATGTGTATTACAGTTGCACTCAGAACACCATGTGGACCCCGAATCCATAGTAAGAGATAGCCTCTGCCTCCAAGGGCTTCCAATCCAAATAGGGAAGATGAACTAAGAATGAAAGGGGAAACAGAGATGAAAATCTGGATCCACAAAGAGACTGAGGCATTGCAACGCTGAGCATCTGTCACCACCAGCACCACCACCTGCCTGCTCCAGATTTTGTAAGGGCCCTGATCCGGTAGGTGTGCTCAAAGTGTGCCTCCTGGATTGAGCCCCACAGGTGAGATAGGTTTGTGGATTGTTCCAGGGCTTAAGTGTGTGATAGGCACCCGGATGCCTACAGTGAGGCTGTGTGCATGCCCAGCAGCAGAAACCTAGGCACTAGGGGACTCTTATGGCAAAAATTTAGGTGCCTTCAGGGTTAGGTGGCAGCTGCAAAAGCAGGGGTTTTGAAGGTCTCAGTGGTGCCTACCTTTTTGGACTTGGGCACCTTAGTCTTTTTGTAGATCTGGGTCAAAGTGACTGGTCACGCAGCAGGCCAGTGGCAAAGCTAGGAGTAGAACCCAGGTTTCCTGATGCCCTAGTTGGTACCTTATCTATTAGACCATGTTGCTTCTTTATGTTGGCTGGAAGAATATTTTACTTCATTTTTGTTAGCACGTCATTAGTTGCTTGTTTCTTTATTGGCAAATATGCAAATTTGTATTCAGATGACATTTAACAATGTAGATGTTTTCCTTGAAACATTAGTCATGTCATATGAAAGACTGTGCCAGTTCTCCAATATAGCACTTTATGGACTGTTAAATTGAGTCTACACTGGATAACTTCATAGCCCTAATTCACTGCCGGTGCACTTTCACCATTGGAAGCAATGGTGCAAACTGTAGTAAAAGCATAACTCATGCAGCACAGTGGCAAAAACCTGATCCCTGTCTACTCCACAGCTTCCACTATTGTTACCACTGCTGGAGCTGTACCTATGGTGAATTACATCTATGAAGTTTGGTAGTGTAAACAGAGCCTTTGAGTTCAGAAATGTCCATTCTAAATGAGAACAAAAGACTATCTAATACCAGTAATTTTAGATAGACAAATAGAAGCCTACACAAAGAGCACAACATTAACCTTGTACAAGAACAGTAATGGAATTAAGGAGGACTGGGAATTTTTTAAAACTTTCTTATAAATTAAAAAACAAATAGATTTTATTTAAGCTGTTTTAAGGACATGCTCCTGATGAGAGGGCACGACATATGTCTCATTTCAGTATGGAGTATAATTTTTGTAGCTAAATTATGAACTGAAATATATTTTTGTGTAGCGATTCTGCCAGACCTTTAACTACAGTATTACTACCACCATAGTAGTAAAATGATCTGCTGTGCTTCTTTAGCCTTTGAGTGCCTAGTGAGGTTATTAGAGAAAATTCTATACTTTGTTATGATGCCTGCAGGAGGGCTGCCCTAGATAATAGGGCATGTAGATAAGACTCATGCAGTTCAAAATCTGCATTGATCTGTCATGTCCAGCACTACTTATGATGTCTGACTGGTTTGATTACACAGTGTAACAGGTGGGGGAGGAAAGGAAAGGGGCGGGGTCAAGACAAGGCAGAAAACAAGACAGCAAATTAAATACCTCATTGTGTCTTTAAGGATACACAGTGGCACATTTTATGATTTCTACATCTGTGTACCCAGGTTTGGCCAGCTAATCCTTGAAGTAATCTAATGAGTCTAGTGGAATTACCTTAGGAACGAATTTGCCTTATTATGTTCTGAATTTGTCTGGTTAGGTAAATATAATGGCAGTAGTAACAGACTTTAAGGAGTGCATGTAATAGTACGGAGTGATGTCTTGGAAAACTGTAAAAAGTTTGAAGAGCCTTCAGAAAATTGAAATTTAAACCTCTTTCCTAACACTGCTAAGTCAAAAGCTTTGCTTCACCTGTGTTTGAAGTAGATTATACCACACAACCAAACAGATACACTTTGAAGCAGTAGGGCCTTTCTTCAAAAGGGAAATATTTTGTAAGCTTGCCTAGAGCATGTTTCCTTGCAAAAGATTTTAAATAGGTGAAAACCTGTAAAATCTTTCATGTGAGAAGCTATGAAATATGTGTATCTGATTTCTGCATCTATAGTAATGGCTTATTTAAATTTTATGCTGCCTGTAATTCTTTCCTGTTTAATGGATTGAGTTTGCTTTACATCTTCAGATATATCCACTTGCTTGGGGCACCTGCAGTCTAATGCTGTATGAATGTATTTCAAAATTATTTTCTCTAGTTTTTAATTACTGTGGCTATATTTAGATGTGAACTGCAAAGAATTGTTTTTAAATCACTAAGCCCTTTTAAAAATTATTTGTGAGGTATCCGTAACAAGAAGGAAGGAATACTCCTTTTTAAAAGTTAAAATACATTGCATTATACTTGAAACATTTGCCACCTTCTTGAGAAATATGAACTGCAGACTTGTGGGTTTCTCTGGCTGAATAAGTGACATCACAAGCACCATCAGCAAAAGCTTGAAAGAAAAAAAATTAGACTAGAATTTTCAAATGAGCCTGAAGCCGTTAGACTTCCAATTTCTACTGTTATTTGGGGCAGCTGATCATCTGACTCCCGCAGACTGGGATTTTCAAAGAACCCTAAACCTTTATCATTCCCATTACATATAGGCATTTGTGATGGCACTGGCAAGGAAACCAAGGAGTCTGCACCTCAGATCCTTGAATTTAGCATGTCATTTTATTCTGAACCTTTAATTTGGCCTCTAGCTTCTTGCTTAGGGAGGAAGATCAACAGATTTGACCTGAATGCATGCAAGCAGCGGTGGAAAGAACATGGCCTTGCATTATAACAGGGCAGCTGCTCTCCCAATTGAGCATATTCATTGGACTCTCCTCAAATCACTCCTCAGGATCTGATTCTTCAGGGGGCTGGCTGCTCTCAGCCAGGATCAGACCCCAATTGTGGCAGAGTGAGCAGAACCTCAAGTTTCCCCTTGAGAATTGGAATTAACCTCCTATATCATAGAAGTCACTGCAACATCTGTGGGCTAGGTGCAATAGGAGTTAATACCTGCTTGATCACGTCCTGGAGGTACCCAATCTGTATTTTTTTCCTAGCTTGCTCTTTCTCATCTTCATGTAATAATAATGCTTAGCAAGTCTATAAGCAAGGAGATTTCCTTAGCTTGCACAAGAACCAGCCCTATTACCCCAGTGTTTAACAGAAACAGAGGAGTTGCAATAGTAATGCCACCAGCATTTCTTTTCAATATTCTTCTCTCTTTTTGTCAGAAAGCTGCTTTTGAACACTAATGGCCACAATCTATTCAGGTTCATTACACTTGGTAGGTAGGATATTAATTGAAATGCGCATTAGTGAATTCAGAAGATCTATTTTTAATCTGTTCCTCAGACAGGTTTTGATTTGTTTTCAAGGGCCTGCTCCTTGTTCTGGCTAGATTCTTGTAATGGGCTCATATAGAGCCATATTTAAAAAAAAAATCAGCTTCCTTACATATAAGGCAATGGAAACATAACATTTAACAGTTGAAAGCATGTTCCTATAAAAAGGTTCCTAGTTCTCCTGACCTTTGCTGTACCATGAAAACAAAATTTCTGCAGTCATTAAATTTCTGATAGATACAAGTAAGGCAGGTTGATGGTCTGACTAATCTGTGGATTCATTTTGATGTTTGTAACCAATACTATAATAATCCCCACTATCTTTCTAATAATTACACTCAGATAAGTTTTGATAACATTCAGAGGTTACATTCTAGACAGTAATTTCCTTATGCTTTTAGATGCCAGTTTTACATTTGAAGATGGTAATTTAAACCAGACCAGTCTGAAATATTTTGCGTAATGTAGTTATGCAAAGCAAAATCCTATTAAAAATACATTACTCCCATTAATGTGGATTGTTCATAATTCTACATAGGCCAAATACTAAGAAATCCATCCACTTATTCTCAGATTTATAATACTTCTGGAAAATGACACACTGATTTTGACATGATTTCATGAACTAAAATATTTCTTTCTTAGTCAGTTACATCCATTATATATAATCAGTTATATTAATCATTATTGTGGCCTGATCTCTTAAAGTCTTTCAAGCTTTCTGCCAATTTGTTGCAATTCTGGTACATAGAAGTTAGTTTAACGGTGCCTTTGTCCCTATCCGTCGATTCCCAACCATAAAAATAAATAAAGCAGTAACGGCAGCAGCCATTGCCAATAACAGAATCAAGGTATAAGAAACAATCTATTGTTCCTGAATAACAGTGAAATACTGTCAGTTAAATATTGTCACTTGTACATGCTCTCTTCATCTAAAAATAAATTGCTGGATTGTGTCACCAAAATCAACAAGCCTACAATACTACTGACTAAGGACTATAGGATTCTTGGTTGGAGATCTCTTTGTGGTAAAGTGAAGGACATGCACACACTAAGGCTACATCTACACTACAGGGGGGAGTCGATTTAAGATACGCAAATTCAGCTACATGACTAGCGTAGCTGAATTCGACGTATCGCAGCCGACTTACCCCGCTGTGAGGACGGCGGCAAAATCGACCTCTGCGGCTTCCCGTCAACGGCACTTACTCCCACCTCCGCTGGTGGAGTAAGAGCATCGATTCGGGGATCGATTGTCGCGTCCCGTTGGGACGCGATAAATCGATCCCTGAGAGGTCGATTTCTACCCGCCGATTCAGGCGGGTAGCGTAGACCCAGCCTGAGCCTAATTTTGTCTTACACCTGTGTAAATTAGGAGTAACTCCACTGAAGTCAAAGAAGTCAAATTTAAAACTGTCAAACTGAGATCAGAATCAGGCCAACTGATACAGGCAAGCAGATGGGGAGACTCCGCTAACTGGTTACATCTGATCTAGTGCCTGATCACCAGTTAGGCAGATACTTCATCTTTTTTTCCTTTGTAACCTTTAAAACAAAGCTAAATCTTTTATGAAACTGACCACACTGATGGTGAAATTGTTAAGAATTACTTTGTCACTTTAATCAATTTCTCCCTCATGGAATACCGAGATCTGATTTTTTCACCTGATTTTGTCAAGAAATTACTCATCACAGTTATCCACGAAGACACTGGATTAATCAGGGCACAGAACTAACAATCATTGTTTCTGGTAAATTGGCCATGCTAGCAGTCATATCTTTGACAGAATTATTTTGCACACATCATGTATAATGCAATTTCTCATTGATTCCAGACATGAATTGCACTGGATAGAGTCACCCAGTCTTTCATAGAATTATTTGGACTGGAAGAGAGCTCTGTTAGAACATTTAATCCATACACCAGCCAGTGGCAATCTCTTTCTGGTACACTGAGTGGAAGCAAGGCCTTCCTACCAATTCCTGCATCTTATTCAAGGTCCCATTCGTTGCCCTAATAGCCAGATTTTCAGCAGTGCTGAACACCTACAGGTCCCTTGATGTTTAACCCCCTTTGAAAACAGGGGTTCAACAGCGTACATATGGAGGACTCAGGCTTGGATCCACAAAGGGAGTGGCTCTCAACCGTTCCAGACTACTGTACCCTTCTCAGGAGTCTGATTTGACTTGTGTACCCCCAAGTTACACTTAAAGATGACTTGTTTACAAAATCAGACATAAAAATACAAAAAGGTGTCACAGCATACTATTACTGAAAAATTGCTTACTTTCTCATTTTTACCATATAATAAAATAAATCAATTGGGATATAAATATTGTACTTACATTTCAGTGTACGGTATGTAGAGGAGTATAAATAAGTCATTGTATGAGTTGATGTACCCCGTGGAAGACCTCTGTTTTCCCCTGGGGTATGCATACCCCTGGTTGAGAACCACTGCACAAAGGTACTTAGCTGTGTAACACCCACACTTAGGCACCTAAGTTCTATCTTAGGTGTCACTGCAAAGTTCAGTTCAGCTTCCACCTAACTCTGTGGCACCTAAACTCAGTCTGCAACTAAGATTTTGCAGTACAAGTTCCCTATGGCCCTAAGTTCCTGCCTCTGGGCACATGCAGTGCTCCCTCACTCTAGTGTCCAGGCCTCTGTCTCCCGCCTAAGCACCAGAGTGATCCATGAACTGGGGTAAGATAGGCACTCCTCTGCCTAACTCAGATGTGGGGCCTGATCCGATAGGTGTGCTGAGAGGCTAACTCCACACAAAACAGATGGGGGCCGGCATGAGGGGAAAAGAGAGTTGAACCTCCTTATTACCTTTAGTCCAGTGGTTAAAGAATTCATGCAGGATGTGGAAGATGCCTGGTTGATGTCTTCCCTCCATTTGATGAGAAGGGATTAGAACATAAGTCTCCCAATTCTCAGATGAGTAACTTCACCCCTAGACTCTGGGATATTCTGATGTGGGGCTCCCTCAATCTCTCTGGTTGAACTTGTTCAATTTAATTAAATATTAACTGGGCCAGAGAAAGAGTAAGAATAACTATATATAGGCCCCTTACCTGAGAAATGGCAGATCCCTATTCTAATCCCTCATCATCATCAGGTGAATAGAGGACTTGAATAGCGGTCTCCCACATGCTTTCAGCACCGGCTATAATAGAGGGTCTCTTCCTCCGTACCTGCTGGAGTTAGGTGGCATCTGAACATGCCTACTGGATTGACCTCATAGGCAAACTAAGTGGAGGTGTGCTTATCTTCCCCTCATTCATGGATTACCACCTGAGGTAGGTTCCTCCCTGCGCCTGGATTTAGGCATCGATCTCTGTGAAAGGGGCAAGACTTAGGACACACACTTCTCTCTGCATTTCCCATTGGCTAGTGTAGGTGGCTTCACCACCTAACATACTGGTTTTGTGGATCACATCATTGTTCCTGTTATTTTCTAGATGCCTAAAAGTTAGGTGTCTAAGTCACTTTTGTGGATCCAGATCTGAGCCCTTAGGCCAACAGTTGCAGATTGGGCCCTGACTCCATACTTAGGCAGCTGAAGAAAAACAGCCTGATTTTCACAAGTGCTGAACATCTGCAGCAGATATCTTGTTAGGCTGCTGCAAAGCATTACTAATGTCAACATCTGGCTCCACATGCTTTCCCCTGATAAATCAGGTATTTGTTTTTGTCAGGTTCTTGAATAAGAAAATAGTTCCACAAAGGGACAATGGGGTTTAAGGATGGATTTCTAATATTTAGGCTAGGCAGAATTCAATTTAAAAAAAAATTTGGTAGATAATATTGATGTTTATATTTAAGCACATTTCTTTTAGTTTTATCTATTTAAATTTTTACTGCACACAATTATGGAGTTTAAGCATTTTTTAAATTTATTTTTATCCATTTAAATTTTCACAGTTGCAGGAAACTATAGGGGGGCCTGACAACAGGGGCAGAGAATAATTAATTACAGTAGATGTTGCTATTCAAAAAGTAGAAGCTTTATAACCATTAAAACACAATTTTTCAACATCACATGTCAAATATACAAAGTAAATATTCTTAAATCAAACTCTAATAAGTTCTCAAGCAACATTTTTCTTACTTTGCCATCTGTAAATTTCAATTATCAACCATGGCAATTTTTGTTGTCAATTTGTATTTACTCATAAAAATCTAATCTTTCCAAGCCTATTTATACTTATTTATACTTTTAGCACCCCCATAAATGATTTATAACCATGAAGTTGTATACACTGCTAAAATAGGTAACTTGTAGCCTTTTCACTATTACTTTCATCTTTCTTTCCCTGTTCCTTTCTGTTTGTTACCTTTACGTGACACATCTTGTTTAATACTAGATTGTAAGGTCCTTGTGGCACAGAAAGTGTCATTTTATGCATCTGTACAATGCCTGCTACAATAAAGCTTTGGTAGTGATTGGGGCCTTTGGAACACTTTTATGGAGTGCAGAATTAAGCAAAAGTAAAAGTCACTGATTTTTTGCTAGCCTTTTTGAAGGGTTTCATATTTATTTATATAAATATATTTATATTTATTGTGCTTGTGTCTATGCATTTCCTTTCCCCCTTGCCTCCAGACCATCTCAAATACTACTTGCTCTGGTTTGGGCTTCTTACCATGACTGATTTTTCCTCTTGTCTTCAGTCTCTGAACTTCTCTCTTCCTTACTGAACTTTTCCCGCTGGAAAAGACTGCAAACAGTGATTAGTTAATGAGAAAACTACGCTGATTACTATTTAAAAAGAAAACGTGTAATAATGGTGTTATTATGTTTAAATAGTATAGAAAGATAGAGAATAAATCAGACACAATTCACTTCTTATTGGCTTTGCACCTCTGTCCCAGAAACAGAGCCAAAGGAAATGGATGGCTCTATCTTAGGGCTTGTCTACATGGGAAACTTATATTGGTATCAGATGTGAATTTAAATTGATATGTCCCTATGTGGACATTC
Source organism: Chrysemys picta bellii (assembly GCF_011386835.1). NCBI lineage: Eukaryota > Metazoa > Chordata > Testudines > Emydidae > Chrysemys > Chrysemys picta. The sequence goes on along the minus strand of NC_088792.1, from coordinate 239,909,351 downwards.
TTATTCTGGTATAAGAGTGTCATTTTTCATTTTAGCTTATGTTGCTTTGGAAGAGGTTTAAACTAACCCAGAAAAAGCCACTCTTGTACTGGGATAAGAGTGTCTACATGGGGGGTTATACCAGTGTAACTATATTGGTTTAACAATACTGGTATAATTTTCCTGGTATATTTGGCAAAAGTTTCTTGTATAGACAAGCCTTTATTTTTCACTTTACCCATCAATTGTAGATTCAAGCTCAAATCTGAGGCCTAAGGACATTTGTGACATCTAGGTTAAGGTTATAGGGAATAAGGGCTTAATCCTATGTCCATTGAAGTCAATAGCAGTATTTCCATTGATTTCCATAGGTGATGGATCACTTCATATGAAATTTTTGGGTGGAAACTATTATATTTTAATCTGTGGTTGTATAATTTCCCTTGAAAGAAACCAAAGTGAGATATTTTCACTTTGCAGCCTGTCCTGCTTCTGCTGCTATGGTTTTTCTCTCTGTCAATGTTCTGCACTCTGACACTCTTAGGCCTGGTCTACACTACGGGTTTAGGTCGACTTTAGCAGTGTTAAACCGAATTAAGCCTGGACACGTCCACACAACGAAGCCCTTTCTTTCGACTTAAAGGGTCCTTTAAACTGGTTTCTTTACACCACCTCCGACGAGGGGATTAGCGATAAAACCGGCCTTTGCGGGTCGGAATTGGGATAGTGTGGACGGAATTCGACGTTATTGGCCTCCGGGAGCTATCCCACAGTGCTTCATTGTGACCGCTCTGGACAGCACTCTCAACTCAGATGCACTGACCAGGTAGACAGGAAAAGACCCGCGAATGTTTGAATTTCATTTCCTGTTTGCCCAGCGTGGAGAGCACAGGTGACCACGCAGAGCTCATCAGCACAGGTAACCGTGATGGAGTCCCAGGATCGCAAAAGAGCTCCAGCATGGACCGAACGGGAGGTACGAGATCTGCTCGCCATATGGGGAGATGAAGCAGTGATAGCTGAACTCCGTAGCAGTAAAAGAAATGGAAAAGTATTAGAAAAGATCTCCAAGGCCATGAAGGACCGAGGCCATAACAGGGACACACAGCAGTGCCGCGTGAAAATTAAGGAGCTACGGCAAGCTTACCACAAAGCCAGAGAAGCAAACGGAAGGTCCGGGGCAGAGCCGCAAACTTGCCGCTACTACGCGGAGCTGCATGCGATCCTAGGGGGTGCAGCCACCACTACCCCAACCGTGTGCTATGACTCTCTCACTGGAGAAACACACAGGGAAGACGGTTCGGGGAATGAGGAAGATGAGGATGGAGGTACTGTAGGTAGCTCACAGCAGCAAGGAAGCGGAGAAACCGGTTTCCCCAACAGCCAGGATATGTTTGTGACCCTGGACCTGGAACCAGTAACCCCCGAACTCACCCAAGACCCTCAGGGCACACAGGAGACCTCTGGTGAGTGTAACGTTGTAAATATTTGTAAACATTACAAAAAAAAAAGCAAGCGTGTTTAATGATTAATTTGCCCTGGCAATCGCGGCCAGTACATCTACTGCAAAAGTCTGTTAACGTGTATGGGGATGGAGCGGAAATCCTCCAGGGACATCTCCAGAAAGCTCTCCTGGTTGAAATGGGGTGATTTTATTAAGGGGACATTCAGAGGTGCCCGTTCCTGCTCTTCTGAACAGAAATGTTCCCCGCTGTTAACCACGCGGTGGGGGGAGGGGTGAAGTGATCATCCCAGAGAATCGTGTGTGTGTGTGGGGGGGGTGGTTTACTTGTGTTTGTGCCGCATGTTAACCGGGAAACCGCAGCCCCTCCTTTTACATTGAAACCCCATTTTAAATGGACAACCCAATTCATCCTTGATATGGGAAATGCGCTGCTGTTTGCAACCTTTCCCGCATGTTAAGAAGGTTAAAAAAGCCAAAACACTGTGGCCTACCATGGCTGCCTGCAAGCCGAAATATGCGACCTTGTAATGAAAGAGTGTACCCATTGTTCTCTAAAATGTGTCTTTTTTAACCACCTCTCCCTTCTCCTCCACCAGCTGCAAATGTTTCTCCTTCGCAGAGGCTCGTGAACATTAGAAAGAGAAAACATAGGACGAGGGACGATATGTTCACGGAGCTGCAGATGTCCTCCCACGCTGATAGAGCACAGCAGAATGCGTGGAGGCAGTCAATGTCGGAGATGAGAAAAGCCCAATATGAACGAGAGGAGAGGTGGCGGGCTGAATCGCGGGATGAACAGAGCAAGTGGCGCGCTGAAGACGATAGGTGGCGTCAGCTTGCAGACAGACGGCAAGAGGCAATGCTCCGTCTGCTGGAGCATCAAACTGATATGCTCGAGCGTATGGTTGAGTTGCAGGAAAGGCAGCAGGAGCAGAGACCGCCGCTACAGCCCCTGTGTAACCAACAGCCCTCCTCCCCAAGTTCCATAGCCTCCTCACCCAGACGCCCAAGAACACGGTGGGGGGGCCTCCGTCCACCCAGTCACTCCACCCCAGATGATCGCCCAAGCATCAGAAGGCTGGCCTTCAATAAGACTTAAAGTTTTAAAATGCAGTGTGTCCTTTTCCATCCCTCCTCCCCCACCCATCCCAGGCTACCTTGGCAATTATCCCCCTACTTCTGTGAGGAACTAATAAAGAATGCATGAATGTGAAAAAACAATGACTTTATTGCCTCTGCAAGCGGTGCTCGAATTGGGGAGGGGAGGGTGGGGTGGGGTGGTTGGTTTACAGGGAAGTAGAGTGAACTGGGTCGGGGGGGGGGGGGTTGGAGGGTTCATCAAGGAGAAACAAACAGAAGTTTCACACAGTAGCCTGGCCAGTCACAAAACTCGTTTTCAAAGCTTCTCTGATGCGCACCGCGCCCTGCTGTGCTCCTCTAACCGCCCTGGTGTCTGGCTGCGCGTAATCAGCGGCCAGGCGAGTTGCCTCAACCTCCCACCCCGCCATAAAGGTCTCCCCCTTACTCTCACAGATATTGTGGAGCGCACAGCAAGCAGCAATAACAATGGGGATATTCTTTTTGCTGAGGTCTGAGCGAGTCAGTAAGCTGCGCCAGCGCGCTTTTAAACGTCCAAATGCACATTCCACCACCATTCGGCACTTGCTCAGCCTGTAGTTGAACAGGTCCTGACTCCTGTCCAGGCTGCCTGTGTACGGCTTCATGAGCCATGGCATTAAGGGGTAGGCTGGGTCCCCAAGGATCACGATAGGCATTTCAACATCCCCAATGGTCACTTTCTGGTCCGGGAAGAAAGACCCTTCCTCCAGCTTTCGAAACAGAGCAGAGTTCCTGAAGACGCGAGCATCATGTACCTTTCCCGGCCATCCCACGTTGATGTTGGTGAAACGTCCCTTGTGATCCACCAGGGCTTGCAGCAGCATTGAAAAGTACCCCTTGCGGTTTACGTAGTCGGTGGCTTGGTGCTCCGGTGACAAGATAGGGATATGGGTTCCGTCTATGGCCCCACCACAGTTTGGGAATCCCATTTCAGCAAAACCATCCACTATTGACTGCACGTTGCCCAGAGTCACTACCCTTGCTATCACCAGGTCTTTCATTGCCCTGGCAAATTGGATCACAGCAGCCCCCACCGTAGATTTGCCCACTCCAAATTGATTCCCGACTGACCGGTAGCTGTCTGGCATTGCAAGCTTCCACAGGGCTATCGCCACTCGCTTCTCAACTGTGAGGGCTGCTCTCATCTTGGTATCCTGGCATTTCAGGGCAGGGGAAAGCAAGTCACAAAGTTCCATGAAAGTGCCCTTACGCATGCGAAAGTTTCGCAGCCACTGGGAATCGTCCCATACCTGCAGCACGATGCGATCCCACCAGTCTGTGCTTGTTTCCCGGGCCCAGAATCGGCGTTCCACGGCATGAACCTGCCCCAGTAACACCATGATTTCCACATTGCTGGGGCCTGTGCCTTGTGAGAGGTCTATGTCCATGTCAATTTCCTCATCACTCTCGTCGCCGCGCTGCAATCGCCTCCTCGGGTGGTCCGGGTTTCGCCTTGGCATGTCCTGGCTCTGCATATACTCCAGGACAATGCGCGTGGTGTTCATAGTGCTCATAATTGCCGCGGTGATCTGAGCGGGCTCCATGATCCCAGTGCTAGCTATGGCACCTGGCTGGTCAGAAAAAAGGCGCGAAACTAGTATCTGATGGACCAGGAGAAGGAGGGAGGGCGGGAGGGAGGGAGGGCCGAGTGACGACATGGCGTACAGGTACAGGAACAGGGAATTAAAATCAAGAAAGGTGGCTGTGCATCAGGGAGAAACACAAACAACTGTCACACAGAATGGTCCCCCCAAAGATTAAACTGAAAACCCTGGGCTTAGCAGGCCGTTGATTTCACGGAGGAAGGGGAAGCAAATGAATACAGAACAAATCTATTTTTTACATCTTAAGCTGGCAGCCGACGGTGCAGCATGAGTGATAGCCTCTCCAGTATGACGACGACGGTTACCAGTCATAATATACCATCGTCTGCCAAAAGGCAAGGGGCTGCTGCTGTGTAGCAATGCAGCCCCACGTCTGCCAGCCCCACGTCTGCCGGCACCCAGAGGACATATGGTGACGGTGAGCTCAGCTGAGCTGAGCGGGCTCCATGTTGTCTGCACAGGTAACCCAGGTAACCCAGGTAAAAAGGCGCGAATCTATTGTCTGTCATTGCTGTGACAGGGGGAGGGAGGGGCCTGACGACATGTACCCAGAACCGCCCGCGACACTGTTTTGCATCATCCGGGCATTGGGATCTCAACCCAGAATCCCAAGGGGCGGCGGAGTCTGCGGGAACTGTGGGATAGCTGTGGGATAGCTACCCATAGTGCAATGCTCCGGAAGTCGACGCTAGCCTCGTACTGTGGACGCGGTCCGCCGACTAGAGCACCTAGAGCATTTTATGTGGGGACACACACAATCGGCAGTATACAACCGGTTTCAATAAAACCGGCTTCTATAAATTCGAACTAATTTCATAGTGTAGACATACCCTTAGTTTCATACCTGAACCCTCTCTTCTCACAATCTGTTTATTCAGTAATATTACCCCAAATTTTCTACAAATGGCAGAAAGTTTGGGCACCTTCATTCCTGTTTTTAGTCCAGTTAATCAAACACAGTGTGCCTTATCCCTATGTACTGACTTGCAGCTAATGCTGGAATTAGAGGAACCCTATTTGCCAGTGACTGGGCAAACACCGGGAAATGAGGACAGTGATTAGAAGGAGCTTATGCTCTCCCCTCCCACCAAACACACACACCTCAGACAGCTGCTGGAAACTCACTTGAGAGCTAGCCACAGCTTGAGAATGGCTGGGCTAGTAAAATATTTATAAGAGCACTCAACAGCTTTGTACAAGATGAGCCATATGGCACACTGCTTTGAGAGTGTGTGTGTGTGTGTGTGTGTGTGTGTGTGTGTACACTTTTTGTAATAGTCTTCTTAGGGTAATGTAAGAAAACGTATCTTCTACATACATCTGACTCCAAATCCTTCCCACACTGTCAAAATTCACTTAGGACACAAACAAGCCTCCACCTTCCCTGTCTATCCTGGGCTGCTCTTCGCATGTCCTCTGTTGTTAAGTCCCATAAAGATTCCTTTATCGACATACTAATACAGCATATACAATATCTATTTATTTTTCAGCTAGATCAAACAAGACTTTCAGTTTTAATTGATTTTTGTTTGATCATTTCAAAGAAAACAATATAAAAATGTACAAGCTTATTGCAAGACGGGGGCAGCTGGTCTCTTACAGTTTCTTATTTTAAAAGTGAAATGCCCTAAAGGAATCCACCATCCCTTGTAATACGGAACTGACTGAAGCTTACAGAGACCACTCAGCAGGTTTCAGAGTGGTAGCCGTGTTAGTCTGTATCAGCAAAAACATGAGCAGTCCTTGTGGCACCTTAGAGACTAACACATTTATTTGGGCATAAGCTTTTGTGGGCTAAAACCACTTCATCAGATGAATGGAGTGGGAAATACACATCAATCTCCCTGGTCACGCAATAACAGACTTAAAAGTGGCAATTCTTCAACATGCATCCGACGAAGTGGGCATTCACCCACGAAAGCTTATGCTCCAATACATCTATTAGTCTTAAAGGTGCCACAGGACTCGCTGTTGCTTTTTATAATTCTTCAACAAAAACTTCAAAACAGACTCCAACGAGAAACTGCAGAACTGGAATTAATTTGCAAACTGGACACCATCAAATTAAGCCTGGGAGTGGATGGGTCATTACAAAAACTAATTTCCCCATACTGTTACTTGTCAACTGTTTGAAATTGGCCACCCTCATTAACACTACAAAAGTATTTTTCCTCCCTTGGTATTCTACTGTTGAGAATAGCCACTTTAATTGAATCATCTCAAGCACTAACTCCCCACTTGGTAAAGCAACTCCCATCTTTTCATGTACTGTGTATTTATACTGCTACTGTATTTTCCATTCCACGTATCTGATGAAGTGGGTTTTAGCCCACGAAAGCCTATGCCCAAATAAATGTGTTAGTCTCTGAAGTGCCACAAGGACTCCTCTTGTTTTCACTCAGCAGGGGCCATCAGTTCTTCACATTGCATTACACAGGCATGCATTTGGAGGTGACAGACAGAGCGTCTGATTTCAGAGTAGCAGACGTGTTAGTCTGTATCCGCAAAAAGAACAGGAGTACTTGTGGCACCTTAGAGACTAACAAATTTATTAGAGCATAAGCTTTCGTGGACTACAGCCCACTTCTTCGGATGCATACAGAGTCTCTGTATGCAGTGGGCTGTAGTCCACGAAAGCTTATGCTCTAATAAATTTGTTAGTCTCTAAGGCTACATCTACACTACAGGGGGGAGTCGATTTAAGATACGCAAATTCAGCTACGTGAATAGCGTAGCTGAATTTGACGTATCGCAGCCGACTTACCCCGCTGTGAGGACGGTGGCAAAATCGACCTCTGCGGCTTCCTGTCGACGGCGCTTACTCCCACCTCCGCTGGTGGAGTAAGAGCGTCGATTCGGGGATCGATTGTCGCGTCCCATCGGGACGCGATAAATCGATCCCCGAGAGGTCGATTTCTACCCGCCGATTCAGGCGGGTAGTGTAGACCTAGCCTAAGGTGCCACAAGTACTCCTGTTCTTAGAGCGTCTGATGTTTGCAGTGAGCGAGAGGTGCATGCAGCAGTCCCTCACTCACTGCCTGGAATTCCTTGTCTCTGAGAGGCAGGAGGTGCAGGCATGAAGAGACAGAGACTGGAAGTGCGTGCATGTGCTCAGCGCCTTGTCTCGCTCTCTCTGTACCCAGCTAGCGCACAGTCCCCGCCGCACATCTCCAGCTTGGCTCTGCCCCGCCGCAAGCAGCCCCAGCGGCGCTGCATCTCTTGCGTTTGCACGCCGGGCTTTGGGAACATGCGCATTGCTGGAGCTCATTCTGCGCTGCCCGGACCGGCGGCTGCTGCTCCTCCTTCTGCCGCCGCCGCCCGCTGCTGTCATTTTCGCCCCTGCGTGGGGGGCTGTCGCGGGCTGCTCCGCGACTCTCCTGCCGCCGGCGGAGCCGCGCCGCCCCCCTCCGAGTGTTATTGTTAGTCTGAGTCCCGGGGAGCCCGCGCGCGGCTCGGCGCTGCTCCGGCGCGCGGGGCCAGCAGGGGCTGGCGCTGCCTTTGGAAGTGCGGGTCCCGCCGCGGCTAGCAAGGCGGCAGCCCCCAGCGGCGGTGCGGGGGCCCGGAGGGGGCTGGGGGCACCCCCTGAAGTCCTGGAGATCCTAGTAAGTTGGTTGCGGTTTCCAAAGTTGATGGCGGGGGGGCTGATGCGTTAGCGCCTGGTCCAGCCCTGTCCCCCCCTCCGGGGGCTCCAGGTTGCTCCCCTGGGCTAGAGTGGGTGGGGCAGAGCGGGCATGTGTGGCCCATGGGCGGCGGAGGGGCAGTGCGAGTCCCCACGGGGCCGTCACTCCCCACAGAGATGCTGTTGCCAGGCAGGTGCGGTGCTCCCGCTCCCAGTTCCGGCAGGGTCCCATAGGCAGGTGCTGTTAAGGGATCGTCCCATACCGGGCTTGTGTCTGATTTGCGGGTGGGGATGTTTGGCTGAAGCGCTGCTCTTTCCCTGGCGGGACGGGGGACTCTCTAGTGAAGGCAAAGCGAACGCTCGTGGGGGGCAGAGGGGCAGGTTTGCGTGTGTGCGATTCCGGCGCCGTGCACTGCTCGGGGTTGGGTGTAGCAAGGTGGTTGGATTAGCTCAAGCAGTAGCCGCGCAATGATTACGGAGCCACGAAGTATCGGATGCGCCTCTGGCCAAGAAATGTATCCTGTGGCGCTGTGCTGTATGATCAGTAATGGGAAGTGCTGTATTCAAATAACTGAGGTTGTGACATAAGCCCACAAAGCAAAGGAATCCAGAAGGATCGTTGTCACTCAGTCCCTGCCCAGAATTATTATGGGTAGAGCACTCTCCCTTAGACAGGTGTAAAACACGGTCATGCTTTGGCAGCATTTTACAGTGCCTCGCAGGTACAGATGACAGCAAGGTCCAAAGCGGTGAAGAATCAGGACCAAAGTCTTAAATCAATGTGTATGTCTTGGCTTGCACCACATAGGGCGATACACACAGCAGGCTGATTCTTTCAGCTTTGATTTTCCGTTCTGTTGTTGCTCCAAGTCAAATCCTTAACTATCGTTTAATTCAGATACAGTTACATTGTGACAGACTCCAGTTGGTTTCACAGTGGCATCTGTTCTTCGCATTGGAAACTCTTTGAACGGAAGAGATCACCAAGGGAGAGCTGGATTTTTTTCAAAGCAGTGCAGAGAGCATTACATGCACAAATTATACATAACAGATAATTTACTGCGTGCTTGGAACATTTTTTCTAATATTTTTTTTAAATCCACATACTGAAAAATAGACTTAACCAGATATTTGTGGAGCTTGAAAGTTACTTGCACTAATGAACCCAATTATCTAAATAAACAAACACAGTGATTTATAGATGGCTGAACTGTAAGACTTTGAATGATAGAGCTCTGTAACATTTCTTTTTAATCTGTCCCTGAGAGATTTGTTTGTAAGCAGAGTAATATATTAGCAGTGTTGCTGAATGCTTTAGTTGATTAAATTTGTAAAAGGAGTAGATTTTGTTGTGTACTGGCTCAGTATTATTTCAAATGCAGAAAAAGAGACAAAGATGTAGTTTTGGCAGAAAAGATGTTTTCCTAGCAGCCATGTTTCAGTTGAGTTTATCTGATATATAGAGTATCATGTTTAATTACTTTAGACTCAAAACAAAATAAGGGTTGCTTGTTGTCTTAAACAACATGTAGGCAAATCTTCAGCTGGTGTAAATTGTCATGGCTCCTTACTTCAATGGAACTAAGACAATTTTTTACGTTCGCTGAGGCTCTGCCCAATAATCTCTGTGTGTGCTAGATTACACCTTCAGCAGTAGCTACTAACTATTTGGGTTTCAATAGTATTGAAATAAATATTCAAAACCTTCAATAAAGGGAAGTAGTTTGTTACCAGATTTATTTACATTGGGTGTAAAACTGAGCTGAAATGTTAGAAACAAAGGTTTTACTATGTTCATGATTTTTAAACAGTTTTTAAACACCTGTACTACTTTGTTAGACAATTTATCATTATAGCAAAAGCTCCATGTTTTACTAAAAAAAGTCATTAATCCAGATACAATGCTTATTTAACAAGAGCCCAATTCTGCGGCATGCTGAGCATCTCCTGCAAGTGCCAGCTGACTTCAGCTCCCATTGGAATCAGTGACAGTAAAATGTACTCAGCACCTTGCAGGATGAGCCCAAGGAATTATTCTTTCTTTTCAATACCCATCATGGACCCAGGTGTTTCATCACAATAATATATGAATGTAAGATACTTTGTAAAGGAACAAATACAGACACAGCTCTTAAATGAGAGGTTGAACTGAAGGCAGCGGGACTGCTTGCATGAGTAAAGTTTGCAGGATCTGACCTTTAACACGCTTAAATATTTTTCTGATTCCTTTTGTGAAATGCCATTTAATAAAAAAAAGAATAATCCATGGTCTCTCTTAATGCCTTTCAAAACCCAAAGCTCTGCAGAAACCTAATTGCAAGGCATCTTAATGTGAATGTGGTTTTTAGCTCATACATTGAATACAGAGGAATGTTATTAAATAGCTTAAGCTCTAAATTTAACCTACCATTAGAATGATTTTAGTTTGATAGGAGGGACCATCTGGAGTCTAAATCATAAAAAGAAAATACTCCGTAAGCCAGAGCAAAAGTGTATTTTTGAAAGAGCCACTATTTTGTGGGATCTACAAAAACAAAGCAGTTGAGCTCCTCTCATTGGCTGTCCAGTGGCATTTAGGCAAGGAGCACTTTTTCCAAGGGCTCTGCTGACTTCATTGACACACAAGGAAGTTAATAAATGAGCATTTTTCTCAACTAATTGATGCTAAAAGTTTTTCCCACCAAGTTTCTCTAAGGGGATGGCAAACAGTGAAGCTTTTCAAAAAAAGCAGTTCTTCCAGCAATATACTATTTAAAACTCCTCAAATATGGGGAGGGTGAGGGGTGCTAAGGTTAGTAGACCTGGTACATTGTTAAACACATTTTAACACCCTGTTTAATAGAAACAAATCCTTAAGGTGATCCACAGTGTAACTGAAGGCAGTCCACAGTGAGATCCCAAATCTACAACTGATAGTATGCAGGTCAACTGACCGGCTCACATGGGGCTGCTCTGACTTTAATGGGGTTTCACATGGGCACAGTGGTTCTATTGAGTGCTGTCAGATGCAGGATGAAGGCCTTAATTGGGTAAAGCTATAGGCCCCAATCCTGCAAATCTTTCCTCTTGTGAGTAAAGTAGTTCAGTGGGGGTACTCACATAGGAAGAAAAGGATTTGTATCTAAATATTTGCATTGCTACATATCAACATATCAGACAAGACAATAAAAAGTACAAGAGATCTTACAGTGCAGTTTACTTAATATTAGGGCTGTCAAGGGATTAAAAAAATAAATCATGATTAATCGTGCAATTAAACAATAATAGAATACCATTTATTTAAATATTTTTGGATGTTTTCTACATTTTCAAATATATTGATTTCAATTACAACACAGAATACAAAGTGTACAGTGCCCACTTTATATTTATTTTTGATTATAAGAGTTTGCACTGTAAAAAGACAAAATAAATAGTATTTTTCAATTCACCAAATACAAGAACTATAATGCAATCTCTTTATCATGAAAATTGAACTTACAAATATAGAATTATGTACAAAAATACTGCATTCAAAAATAAAACAATGTAAAATTTTAGAGCTTGCGAGTCCACTCAGTCCTACTACTTGTTCAGCCAATTGCTCAGACAAACATGTTTGTTTACATTTGCAGGAGATAATGCTGCCCTCTTCTTGTTTACAAAGTCACCTGAAAGTGAGAACAGGCGTTCTCATGGCACTGTTGTAGCCAGCGTCGCAAGATCTTTACGTGCCAGATGCACATGCTTTAACTACCATTCCAGGGAACATGCGTCCCTGTTGATGATGGGTTCTGTTTGAAAACCATCCAAAGCAGTGTGGACTGACACATGTTCATTTTCATTATCTGCGTCAGATGCCACCAGCAGAACGTTAATTTTCTTTTTTGGTGGTTTGGGTTCTGTAGTTTCTGCATCAGAGTGTTTCTCTTTTAAGACTTCTAAAAGCATACTCACTACCTCATCCCTCTCAGATTTTGGAAGGCACTTCAGATTCTTTAATCTTGGGTCGAGTGCTGTAGCTATCTTTACAAATCTCATATTGGTACCTTCTTTGTGTGTTGTCAAATCTGCAATGAAAGTGTTCTTAAAATGAACAACAACATGTGCTGGGTCATCACCCAGGACTACCGTAACATGAAACATATGGCAGAATGCGGGTAGATCAGAGCAGGGGACGTACAGTTCTCTCCCAAGGAGTTCAGTCACAAAGTTAATTAACGCATTATTTGTTTTTACCGGTTTGTCCTCTAGAATGGTGGCCAAAGCATGAAGGGGCATATGAATGTTTAGCATATCTGGCACATAAATACCTTGCAGCGCCGGCTAGAAAAGTGCCATGCAAATGCCTGTTCCCACTTTCTGGTGACATTGTAAATAAGAAGTGGGCAGCATTATCTCTTGTTTCTCTTAGCCATTGGCTGAACGGGAAGTGGGACTGAGTGGACTTGTAGCCTCTGAAGTTTTATATTGTTTTGTTTTTGAGTGAAGTTATGTAACAAAAAAAAATCTACATTTGTAAATTGCACTTTCAGGACAAAGAGATTGCACTACAATACTTGTAGGAGGTGAACTGAAAAATACTATTTCTTCTGTTTATCATTTTTACAGTGCAAATATATGCCATCAAAATATACACTTTAATTTCAGTTACAACACAGAATACAAGATATATATGAAAATGTAGAACAACATCCAAAATATTTAATGCATTTAAATTGGTAGTCTCTTGTTTAACAGTGTGATTAAAACTGCGATTAATCGCAATTAATTTTTTTGAGTTAATCGCGTGAGTTAACTGTGATTAATCAACAGCCCTACTTAATATTAATAATTAGCTTTTTACATTTGCAGAGCACTACATTAATCCTCACAAGACTCCTCTGTAAATTCATAAGTCTTACAATGCGTATTTTACATATAGGGAACTTGGTATATAAAGAGGTGACTGGCCCAAGACCAGAAACTGTATGTCAGTGGTATAGCAAGTCAGTGACAGGACTGAGATTATCACCCAGGAGGTCCTGAATCCCAGTTCTCTGCTCAATCTACTAGACACCACTGCCACTCCATTTTTATTTACTTTTATTCATGTATGTGGTTTGAATAAATGTTTTTAATCTAACATCAATAGCAGATTAGGGCAAATGAGCACTAAATTGCTTCGTCCCTGTTGTGTCATATGCAAAGAGTGTTCATTTTAAAAGGTATAAGTGAACAGTAAATGTGAAAGATAAAGATAAACAGTGTTCATCTGTCTGGAAGTATGCTGTGGGAAAGTATAAATGTGTAAGAAAAGCTCTCTCCATGAATGCGTCATTTAAATGTTTACATAACTTAAGGATAATACTTAGATATCAAAGATAAGCATATACAAAATCATGTTAGGATTCCTGCCAAAGGCTTTCTTTTTATTTCCAAACTAGCTGGGGATGCATCATATCACTGGGCATGGCCAATAATGTCTTAGTTGTACTGATTGTTAAGTGCTATTACAACAAGACATTGCGCAGAATGGTTAGTGTTGAAATTTTATTTCTACTTCCTCAGTACTAGCTTATGATCTATTGTTCATAGTAATTGTGAAAAAAAAATGAAATTCTGTCCACATAAAAACATGGAATAAGGAAATGATTTTTTTCCTTAAAAATGAGGATATGGAATTAGGGAATTAACATAAAAGTTCATTTGCTTACTCACTTGGTTTGAGCTAAGGAAGCTCATGCTTAAAACAAATTGTCTTCCCACAGAAGAAATCTGTTAGTGACATGTTGACCAATTGAATATTCAAAGACCCTTTTGATGTCTTCAGATCATCAGCTTTCAAACAGTGTATGACAAATCTAGCTCCTTTTATATTATTGCTATTTGTTTACTGTAGCATCCATGATGTATTAGGTGCTTTCCAGGCAAGGTGATGTCTAGGTCATGATCCTTTCCTGCCCTGAGCAGCTCAGAGTCTAAGAAGAAAAGCTCTCCTGTGAGCAACCAGAGAGTTCAGAATTTTACTGTGTGGATCATTGATTTCATAGCAGTATCACAATTGTATATAGGTGTTGTCCAATTCTTAAAAATGGATTTGAAATGATACTTTTGTATCAATGTCCATCAATACGTATTTCACTTTTATGTTAATATGTTTTCAGATATTCATATATTTTAGCTAACACTGACAGATAATGTAGATTGGTTGGAGTAAAGCTGTTGTCACCCGATTTCAAGAGCCATTTGTTCTACTGTGGTGTGATAAAGTAAATGTAGATGTTCCTTAAAGCTGCGTAATAACAATGAGTAATGGCTAACATTGATATATCACATTTTATCCAAACACACACACTCTATAAACTTTTACAAACTAACTAATAAAAGGGTTGAAAGTGGCAATTCTTTAATGGTACATGGCAATTCTTAACTGTTCAGGACAGAATGAGAGGGGGCTCACACGTCTAGTTCGGGGGTGAGGGTAAAACCCAATAGCAGCATTGCTCGTGACACGGGGAGGCCAGACAGCACTCTGAAGCACTCTCTTGCAGTTGCCTTAGGATCCATGCAGAAAGTGCTTTCTTTCTCTGAAGGATTAACTAGCCTTGCCCAATGTGCCAATCCCCAAACCCTCCTTTTAGAAGGAAGCATGTGGAGGACGCTCCAGGAAGGAAGTGAACCTTAGGCCTTATCTACACTACTGTGGTAAGTTGACCTAAGTTACACTACTCCAATTACGTGAATAACGTAGCTGGAGTCGATGTAGCTTAAGTAGACTTACAGTGGTGTCTACACTGCACTGCGTCAACAGGAGACGCTCTTCTGTTGACTTACCTTACTCCTCTTGTTCTGGTGGAGTACTGGAGTGGACCGGAGAGCTGTCTGCGGTCGATTTAGCGGATCTTCACTAGACCTGCTAAATCGACCCCCTCTGCGTCGATCATAGCAGCATCAATTCCCTGAAAGTGTAGACATGGCCTTAGGAAGTTTCTTGTATACTTCCTCCCCTCAAGCTGCCTAATTCAAAGCTTAATGAAGTCAAGAAAGACTCCCATTGATTTCATTGGGCATTTAATCAGCCTCTATAGCTGGGAATTGCACAGATATTTCTGTAACTCTGAACATGGCCTGTTATGTTCTGTAGCGGTCTGTCTTTCGTTTCCAAACTTTCTCATCAATTATTTTCAAAAACAGAATTCTTAAAGTATTGCAAACAGTAAATTTAGCAAATGGAATGTTCGAGTTTTGGCACTATTCCACTTCATGATGAAAGTGACCACCAGTCAAAAGATAAAACATATGTGCATCCATGTGTGCATATATATTTATACTTTGCAGAACAACCAACAAGCCAACTTTGTTTAAAGTGTCTGTTTAGAACATTTTGAAAAATGGAAAATTTAGAAGAGTTTTTGTACAAACAAAACAAAATCTCTCCATTTTTGGGGGAAAAGGACAACTTTCATCAATATTTTACATTGAACAAATTCCAGCCAACTGTACTTTATTCTCCCAGGGCAAAACCTGTAGGAGTAATGTATGGCATAACCAGTTTAAGAGTCTGTAAGTCAAAATGAATAAGACTTGACTGTAAGAAAATTTACAGAAATTCTGCAATATGAGATTATATTATTCCCCAGTCTTTATCATCTCTGTAAAGTCTCAAAGTACAGTCTCTGTTGATGGATCCTAAAAGAAATCTGCAAGGTGACTTTAAGACTTGCAGTCACTTTGTTAGAGAAAGTACAGTACCATTTTATTAATAAAGTCCAGATTTAACTCTCATTTCTTGGTGACTTGTATAGAAAACCAATTTAGCTTGTGTACAGTACTACTGTACCATGTGTAGAGTTTAAAGGTATTTAAAAAAAACCACTCAGCTGCAGATGCATTAATCTGAGGACTTACTCATAAATAATTGATAACTCGATGAAACAAAATCTCTTCATTACTTCTTGGAATGATCACCTCTTCCCCCTTGCACTCATTGTTCTTTTAGAAAGTGCGACAGTGCTTTAATTAAGGCATAAGGCAGCCTCTTGTGTTCCCTGCAAAGGGCACACAACTAAACAGCATAAATGAAATGCATGACAAAGGATAAACATTTTATTGTCCTGTGGAGAAATGCTGTGTTTTAATGTGTTGGAAGAACCACTTAAATACTGTATTTGAAACTTCCTTTCATCATATCACAGGAGTGAGTTCTTACAATGGATTATTAAATTAATCAAATGTTGCTAATGTACTGCAATATAAAATATCAAATTAAGGATTATTTGGTGTAATGGCGCAGTTGTAATTACAATATTAGGGCTTGACCCTGCCAGCTCCTACTCCCATGAAGAATCCATGTTCCTGTGAGTAGTCCCATTGTTGATTACAGTGGGACAATTTGCACAAGCATGGATTCCTCATATGAGTCAGGGTTTGTAAAACTGGGCCTTATTTATCAGCCACAGAAGCACAATGATAAAATTGCCTTCTTTCAAAAAGCCATTATGCTGCGTATAGATCTATTAAAGTATATTTGTGATTTAATTTTACCATTTATCTTATTTTTAATGGAAAAACTGCCTAGCTGTAAGGAAAGAAGTTCATTTTACTGATGTCTTGATTGCTTTAGAGTTATTTGCCAAGTTCTATAAGAGTCTTTAAAGCTTCTAATATTTGCTGCCAATTTCATAGTCTAACTTTGTTAATGTACAGGAAATGTGAAGATCACATAATTAGAAGAGGAGCCTAACAAATCTTATGGCTATTTTAATGCAAGGTTTCAGATATTACTTTTATTTAATTGAAAGGTGAATGCTATAAAAGCCTTGCCAATCTGTTGTTTCCAAATGACAGCAAGTTTTAAGGAGTGACAGAAATGTAAGCACCAGTGTGCTAGTCCCAGATCTCAATTTCAGGCTTCACAGATCCAACTTTCCTCCTGGCTATAGCAGGAGTGTGCATCTGTGGCCTCCTCTGGAGTTATGTCTTCTAAAAAATATTGTTTGTGACCAAATGAAGAAAGGACATCCCTCAAAACGATAAACTAATTCTCTCTGAGATTAACGAAAACCAGACCCTCATCCTATCCCTGCAAACAAAGTTATTAAGCTTGCTGTTGTAACAGGATGTGCAGCGCTTCTATCTTAGAGCTCTACTATGTTAATTTATGGCACTGTATTCAGAGTGCCTGATTCTATACCCACTGAAGCCAGTGGGAATTTGGCCATTGAATTCAGTGGCAGCAAGAGAGGGTCCATATTATTTACATTATTTTGATTACTCACTGCCTAGGGGGATCATTAAAACTCCTTTCCCTGCCAGCCAACTTAAACCCAACTCAGCTCTCTGGAACATCTTCCTCCGAATAATCACCCCATTAACACCACCTTATGTTTTCTCTTGATTATTGATGTAATGTCCGTTCCTGCAAATCCTTACTCACATGAATACTTCTACTGATAACTAAAATGTGTGGCTCCTCTATGGCTTAGGACACCATGAGCACATCAGGCCCATGCCTCAGTCCCTTCACTGCTTCTCAGTCCATTTCCATTGCCAGTTTAAGGTTTTGGCCTTTCCAAGCTGAGTTGGAGACTGGATCTCTATCAGTGAACAGCCAAGATAGTTGTACTCTTCTGGAGATCAGTGCAGATCACAAAGCATGTGGGAGCCAGGAACAAACCGTTTTCAGTTGTGGGATTCTGGCTGTGGAATGATCTTCCAGAAGAGATTCCATGAATCCAGATCTAACCGTCTTTAGATAAATGACATAAAACCTCCTTCTCTGATAAAAATTTTTTCACGATAAGTGGCATCACATTTACAATATCAACAGCCTCCACTGTCGTCCTCCTATAAAATAACAAAAATTACATACCCCAAGCAGGGTTTTCTGTCTCCAGTAAGGGAGAAGAGCCAGAGGTGCTATGAAGCCCACTAGTGTCTCCACTCTTGCCAATCTATTTACATGGAAGGTGCCCAGATACTAAAGTAATGGGCAGCAGTACAGAACCATAAGAGATATATATATAATGAAGAAATGCAGGACTGAGTCTACAAGAAGACATTTCATGGACACGTACATTTTTAAAAACAAGCAAACAAACCCAAGGGGATTGATGGTTTCTTTGTGCTTCTTGCACAGTGATTCCCATACTCCTGAAGGAATTCTGTGCCAAAAAATAAAATTCTGAACAAAAAAAGTTACAATTCTGCAAAATTATGCATATTTTATTTGTCAAAATAACACAATATAATCACACTAGTTTCAATTATTTTGGTAATTTAATTCAAAATACCAGTCAGCAAGTATGTCTGTAACAATACAGATAACAAAAAAGATTCAGGAAATGTTTTTTGACAAGCAGATTCCTTACTAGGCATATTAATACAGAACTCTGAGTAATAATTCATTTAAACTACAGTACAGAACCATATTTCCCGCACCCGTCAGAAGCAGTGCAAAGGCTTGCGGGAGTTAGGGGTAATGGAGGAGTTGAGGGAGAGGTAAGTAATTGCTGGCAAGGAGCCTGGGTATGAACTTGAAGAGTTGTTGGATATGGGTAGGAAAAGTATGGAAAAGGTTTTGGGAGGTGAGGTGGGGAGGGATTGTTAGGGAGTGCCCCCCATGCAGACCCTAGCTGACCCCAACTTCTCCCATTCAGTCAGGCACATCTGCTCCTGTCCCCATGTGTCCCTGTACCGCAATGTGTCCTTGCACTCCCTGTCCACGTGTCCCTCCACCCTCACTCAGACATCCACTCCCCCCATCCCCATGTGGCTCTGTACCCCCCACATCTCTATATGTATCTGTGCCCCAACTCAGTCATCCTCCTTCCCCCTGTAGCTCTGCACCCCCTCTCCCTCTACCCATGTGTCCCTGTGCCTCCACTCCCATTCATCCCCTGGTCTAGTCTGTCCTCTCCCACTAGCCCTTATGAACCCCTGTCTGACCGCGCAGCAGCCCCACACTGTCTGTCTCCCCATAGACCCTGTCTCCTGACCTGGCCTGACAGGCGCTTTGAAGAAGGCAGGCTCTTTCTCTTCCCCATTGTAGCTGTGGCTGGCCAGGAGCTGCTGCTCTGTTCTAGCACCACAGTGCCCGCTGGAGGTTAAAAGACAGAACTGCAGCAACTTTTCAGCAGAAGCTATTTTCTGCGCACAAAAAAAAATTAAAACTATGCATGGTACATGAAATATGCACATGTGCAGTGGTGCAGAATTCCTCCAGGAGTATTCCCCTCTGCATAAGAAAGGATCCAGGTCTTCAACTTGGAAGGAGAGGGAGTCAAATGATTCTGTGGCATCATCTCCCCTTTCCCTTTCCAGGCCTCACATAGGCCACCCAGAAGGCCAACATGAGGGGCCACTAAATCGGTCTCCCTGGGCCACATAATCACAACACCCCACGCAGCTTATATAGAAAGGTTCTGGCTACTCTTCCATCCCGTCGTCTGGAATAGCTTCAACATGAGTGCTAAGCTGCAACCCTGCTACCAGTCCTGGTTTGAGGAGTTGATTTCACTTCTGCAATTCTTTTGCCTTGCACCAGCATAGAGCTCAATTACTTGGATTTTATATAAGTGAAGTGGCTATCACCCTAGATGAATATATAGTAAATATCTATCATTTTTCATGCTAGTAAAGTCTCTCTACATTAGGCATCAACATTCAGACTACTAAAATAAACTTGTTACTAGAAAACCAGAAGTACTATAAGTGACTGAGTGTGATAATTATCAAGAATATACATATTTTATAGCTTCGCCTTCCCTCCCCTCCTTAGTGAGTACCGTATATTTTAATTTTCAGTTCAAGAATTGCTATAAGCCTGGGTTCAAAAGTATCTCTCACCTGGTATCGCCTAGTTGTTTTAAAAAAATACAGTAACTAGAACTGACTGCATTGTGTGTATGTTTCCCAAATATGAAAGCTATGAAATGCCTCTTCATATTATGGGCAATTATTCAATATAAAAAGTACATTGTTTTGTGATGATTCTGTTTCAGGAAGTGCATTGTTTTGATCTGTTGTAATATACAAGATTATATCATTTAATTTAGCAATGTCAGAGATTGTTAATTTAATTTTCCTTTATTCTCGTTAAATGCAAGATAACTGATCCAACTCAGTGGATGATTTGAGCTCATACAGTGGACGATTTGAGCTATATTGTTTGCAGATCATTCATTATTTATTAATCTGACACATTCCATGAGGCATACTGTAGATTTGATTGTCTAAGGAGAGAACTAAGGGGGAAATGAATACAGGGGAAACTAGATATTAAAATTCTGTTTTGCGCTTTGAGAAACTGTCAAACTATTGCATAATTTTAGTATGTTTTTTAAGAAAGGAATTTCCTGTTTAGTCTTTCAGAATATTGAATAGTCAATTAACACTTAAAGTGTTAGAAATAACTCATGGCTAATTGGGCAGAATATCTCTTTCACAGCTTTTTTTCCCTGCGTTATTTGAACAGGAACATAACACAACAATCAAACAAACACAGGAAGTTAAAATGAGTAATTTGAAGGGGATATTTTACAATTGGCTTTTTTGTCACAACCTTAACCTTCCTAATTCACTGACCTAGTTACAGGGCTAAGCCATTTATGACATGCGGTGGTTTGACACTAGTACTGTAGTCTAAGTTAGCCTTTTCAAAGAATGGTCTTTTCAAAAATTGGCCTCATAAAATGTGTTGTAATAAGCAGTGCACTCTGACAGTAGTACTCTTTTCTCCTGCCTTTGTATAGCCAGATAGATGTTTGGATATTTCTCATATGTGTACCTTCACAGTTCCACGTATACTGGATACAATCAGCAATGGATTAGTCGAATAAGCTGCTCACATCTACCGTTCAGTGGAGTATGTAAAGAGTATTTCCTGATTATTTTTTTAAATGTACATTTATTAGCTATTGCTGTTGCCTCCATTTGTGACTCTCGTGATCTGAGGCTTTTCTGTATAGATTAACATGTAGCTCAAGGGAGTAATAATTTTTGAGTCCTTATTTGAAACCTTGGAATAAGTCTTACATTAGTTTAATAGTTTTAGAAACCAAAAATCATGATCTTTGATTTTAAAAATATGTTCAGAATTTTTCCATAGTACATTGTAAAATTGGTTTGTTTTGCTTATTTTCTAACTGCAAATATAATTTCTTTGAATCTAGATAGATCAATATGTTTAGAACAGGTTATTTAATATTTTTTTAGTATTTCGGGTTGGTGACTTTGAAAAAATCTGTTACTTACCAGTAATTTAATAGCTTTAATCTATCAAGAAATGGGGAAATGTTTTTTTACCCTAATATTTTATATAAATGTGTGTTACAACAGGATCCACTTAACTGGGATACCACAGTGGCCAGTCTGCCATCCCAGTTAAATTGATGTCCCAGTTATGAAGAGACCCCACTTTATTCATTGGCTTCAGTGGGAGCAGGATTTGACTCTCACTTTTTGAGATGACTGTTTAGTTTCATAACCTTAATATACATGAAAATTAGCTGTTGTAACCTTAATACACATGAAAATTAGCCGTTGTATTTTAACTGTTGTGGGTAGAATCCTGAGGTCCTTCCTCAGTTTACTCAGTCCTTATTCTTAAACATCTCCCATTTAATATAGAAAATGTGTATAGATTAAATGGGGAATAATGTTGGAGAAATTGTGGTGAAAGAGGAGACTTGATATACATATATGATGGCTATGTCCAGTTATTCAACAATACTGGGATGTATTCATAACCAAATATTGCAAACCGTTGGGTATTTCTTACCACAGGATCCCTTGGTAATCCTCTTGGGGCTTATTAGTGGAAATGGTCACGCTCAAAGATATGAAGAATTAAACTCTCATCTGCTAGTAGTTACTAGACTACGGATAGGCTCTCACTGGTAAAAGAAAAATTGTCCAAAATTAGAGGAATGGTTAAAAAAATATGACAGGTTGTTATGGAAAAAAATCACACAAATTACATACCCAGCAAAATAGAAAGAGGACAAATAGATACTTAGATACTGCCTGCAAAAATAACCCCAGCAGGCCAGTCCAATATATTTTTTTAAACTGTTAACGTTTGATAGACCTGCCTGGCTTGATAAATATGCATTGTCAGTAGTTTAACTCAATTTAATAAAATCCCCAGAAACAAAAGTGGTATAAAGCAGCTCACTCTGTAATATTGAACCCCCTTGCTCCCCCTATGACTCCCTCATACCCAGACCTTCCTGCCGAGCCTCATCCTCTCACACTCAGAACGCCCCGATGAGCCCAACTCCCTCTGCACCTGGACCTCCCTGACGAGCCACCCACACGTGGATCCCCACCCCACTGAGCCCCCTCCCCCAGCATCTGGACCCCCCACTAAGCCCCCCACACCCAGACCCACCTGCTGAGCCCCAACCACTTTCACCTGGACCCTCCTGCAGATTCCCATTACCATTGCACCTAGACCCCCCAACAAGCCTCTGTGCATCCAGATCCCTCCCCCGACACCCGGATCCCCCACTGAGGTGCCCACACCCAGATTTCCCCACACAGAACCCTCTCAGCACACACCTGAATCCCCCCACACTAAGCCCCTCCACACTTGGATCCTGCCTTGCTGAGCCTGCCTGCCCACACCTGGTGCACCTGGTACAGAGGGGCAGAGCCCTGGGTGTTTCTGGGGCAGGCCCGGTTCTTACACTGTGTCAGGGTTGCAGCCTCACTGCTGAGTCCATGTCCCGGGGGGAGCTGCACAGTGATCTCCCACCTCTGTGCAGCCAGTGGCCTGTGCTCCCCAGTGCCATGCTGGAGCCTCCACATTTATTTGACAAATAATATTTGGCAGAATTTTGCAGAATTTTAAAATATTGTGCACAGAATTTTTAATTTTTTGATGCATAATTTTTAGTATTTTTGGCACAGAATGCCCTCAGGAGTAACTACTGTCTAAAGGAACTTAAGAAACAGAGATTTCTGTACTTGAAATCTGTCTAGAGATAGTTGTCTCATTTCTCCAATATAGTTCTAAACACTGAAAGTGCACTGTATTTAATTAAAACAATGCTCCTTGCATTGCAACTTTAGTTGATAGTTATTTCTTCTTAGTTTAATCTTTATTTGGAAACTGTTGTATAAAAACAGCCAGTGCTCAGATTGTCATACGTGTGTAGTGAAGAATTTAGTAGCCCTTTAGCACCAACTGTATATGTCTTAATTAAGATGAATTTATGCAAATTGAAGCAATCCTCTCCAAAGAGCCTGGTGTAAATAACTCGTTTGTGTGCTGGGGAGCTGTGGCTGAGGAGGGAAGAAAGGTCTGTGGGGGGAATATTACCTTTGGCTCTCTGCAGATGATGCTCCAGCCTATAGGCAGGAGGAGCCTCTGTGGCCGCAGACCATTTGCTGCAAACTTAACTTTGCCCCCTTTCACCCTTGGCCACTGTCGGAAAACAGCATACTGGGCTACATGGACCCTTGGTCTGACCCAGTATGGCAGTTCTTATGTTTTTATTATTTTCATCCAACGCTAGTAATGCGGACAATTGGCATAGTAGTTGCTTACATTGGTATGGGTTAGTGTAGTAAAACGTTGTATGTAGACCGGTGACTAAAGGAGATCATGAAAGGTTGACATTCCTAGGGAGGCAGAATTAAGATTGCAGTGCATAGCCTGTGGTGTATGGTAGTTATGGTAATGGTAAGGTGGTGTGCCTGTGGATGGAGAACTGGAGAGCATGTGCTTAATTTTTCATTTTCTTGCTTTTGTTGGTTTGTATCCAGTATGTTGTTACTAATTACTTCACAACTAGGTTCTTGTTTGTTAATGTCTTAGTTTTTTTTAACGCTTAATCAGAAGGGGAGGGCAAATGTGGAGGTAGAAATGCAGCTGAAGACAAAATTTTTGGCTGTCAATAAATTAGGGATGTAAAAGGTTAACTGGTAAGCAATAGTCTTACTGGTTAACCTGCCTTAACTGTTAACCCTGGGCTGGGCGGCCAGCCAGCCCGGGCGGCCAGCCAGCCCGGGCGGCCTTAAGCCGACCTGAGTGGCCCTGCGCCGGCCAGAGTGTTAACCATTTAAATGACATATTTTTAATTGTTTAAACGGTTAACTTTTTAACCGGTATTTACATCCCTACAATAAATATACATGAACCTTTAAGGGCTGTCAGGTGCATGTCAGCTCTTCTCTGTTGTAGAATAAAATCTCATAGAAAAGTCTAGCCCCTGATGGTAACAGTTTGCATGAACTTGGTCCACATCAATCAGCTTTGTGTTCACAGTGCATAGACTTTCAGTTGTAACAGCTAAAAGTTACCCAGTATTTTAAAATAAATGCCAAACCACACTGCAGGAGATTGACTCAGATCCACCTCTTTACGATGTTTTTTGTACACATACAATGATTGTTAAGAAATAGAACTACTGTGAACATTTCATCTTGTACTTTACCTTCACCTCCTTACTGTTGGGGTTCCATTTTAAAGATGCATAATACCTATATTCACCTTGTGCTGTCCATCAGTGAAGTGATGTGTCTTCCACACAGTTACAGATGGTCCTACAAATGTGTGTACACAAGACCAACAATGTCACCTCTCTTATGACTGCAAATCTGAGAAACATGAGTGAAAATTCCATTCTTAACTGGATAACTCAAGTTTCCTTGACCAGTAACGCAATTTGTTGCCTTACAAAGAGACCCGAGTTAACAGAAGCGATACTAGTTAAAACTGAACTTATTTGTTTAAGTACTTTATTTAATGTCCTCTTTTAAAGTTCAGTTTTGACTACGATTGTTTCTGATTTCCTGAAACACATTGGCATTGTGGAATAACAGAACAGGTGGTATGTTTCCGATCTTAGCTGGCATACTAAAAGACATGAAGTAATATCATTCCCGTATTCAAGGAAGGAGGCTTTATCAACACAAACTGACAGAGCTTTCTCACTCTAAAGTAGAAGTTTGTGGCACTGTGCGTGACTCTTAATTTTGGCAAAGCTAACCACAGTCTATTAAGAAAATAGAGAAACTGAACTGCTTATGCTCTCTTTGATTGTGTATCTCCTATAAGTTTCTGAAAACTTTTCCTACAGGAGCCCAGCAGTGGCTCATTTATAGCTGACAACCTCTAAAGAAGCTGAAAAATAAGGATAATGCAAAATGACTTGCAAATGTTGGGTAGAATTTCAGTGTAGCTGTTATCAGTGACCCCAGCCTTTTCATTTTATCAGGAAGACTGATTTTTGCATTAACTATAGTTATAGCTGCTTCTTGAGTTCACACTTTGCCAGTGGAGCAGAAGCAACATTACTGGTGTGCCATATATTCCCCCCAAGCTTCTCCATACACACAAAACAAAATTGAAGGGATGCTTACTTTTTCTTTATTGCTCACTAGAAAGATGCTAACCACTGAGAATGTACTGATGCTTTCATCCTTTAGTTGTATGTGAGCTGGTGGGAAGCTGTGGTAGCAGTATCATTAGCTAAATGAAAAAAATCTGCATGTTTTCAAGAGCATATTTTATTTGCATTATAATAGATGCTGCTAACATTCTTGATTATTTGGAATCAGTGCGCTCTGATAAAATATTCTGGATGGTTGTGGCATGGGCAATAGGCCTGGGACTTATACCTAAGGGCTTGTCTACACTTACATTTTATAGCGCTCTAACTTGCTGGCTCAGGGGTGTGAAAAATCACTCCCCTGAGCGCAGCAAGTCTGAGTGCTTTAAAGCGCTAGCGTAAACAGGCTCCGAGCGCTGGGAGCGCTCATGGAGGTCGATTACCAGGAGCACTGAGAGAGCTCTCTCCCAGCGCTCACGCACGACCACACTCGCACTTCAAAGCGCTGCCGCGGGAGCGTTCCCATGACAGCGCTTTGAAGTTTCCCGTGTAGCCATACCCTAAGTCAAGTTCTCAGAGTTAACTATTGAACAACATAGCATGCACAACATAATGAAAAACATGTAATTGGATGTTTAATGATTTCCGAGACAGTCTGAATAACAATGAACCCATATCAATTAATTATAGTTGAGTTTTTAGGTGCCAAATTGTCTGTCTGTCTGTGTCTATCTATCTGTCTGTCTCTCTCTCTCTCAAAAAAAAAAAAAAAAAAAAAACCAACTAACAAACAAACAAACAAAATACCACACCTGGAAGCTAGTTAAAAAGGCCACAGGTAAGGAAATTAATATTCTTAGACTCAGCATGGAGGTTACTTTAGCACATATCAGAAGCAAAGAAGGCCTGCAACTCCTACACAAGAAAGGAAGACAAGAAAAAAAATCAGTATGATGAAATGGCAAAGTTCAAGAGGTTTCAGAGTGGTAGCTGTGTTAGTCTGTATCAGCAAAAAGAATGAGGAGTACTTGTGGCACCTTAGAGACTAACAAATTTATTTGGGCATAAGCTTTCGTGGGCGAAAACCCACTTCATCGGATGCATGCAAGAGGTTATTCAAGTCTTATGGGTATCCTTCACAAAATGGATATCTAATCCTAGCAAGTCCCATAGAAAAGAGTGTAAACTCAAACTATGGCTGGTCAAATATAAGATGAAAATAAGGAGAACAAATAGGCAATTTGATGAGCTAATAGCCAAAGACATAAAAACTAATAAGAAATTCTTTATATATCAAAAAGAGAAAATCTGTAAAAGAATTGGTGGGTCTGCTGGATCATCTGGGAGTTAAAGGAATATTGAAGATAGCAAGGACATTGCAGAAAAATTAAATTATTTGTTAGCTTTATTTTTTACTACAGGGACTTTGGGGAGGTACTCTTTAGATAACAAAGATGAGGAACTGTCAAAGGGGAGTTTATTGGAAGAAACTGACAAATAGCAACAAGTCTCCAGAACTGTATGGTGACACACAAGAGTTCTGAAGGAATGTAAGAATGAAGTAATGGAGCTTCTAACAAAAGTATGCAGTCTCTTATTTGAAATCAGCTACTACACAAGAAGACTGGAGGAAAGCAAATACTGGCTGCGGACTCTCATGAGTCTCCATTTTCCCTTCTAAAAGGGAAGACTGTGATGCATCATGGGCAATGGAGTTCAATCAGGGATCCCAGTATATAGATGAGAATGGGAGCAGGAGTCACTCTGTCTTCCATGAGGTGCTGCAGTGGCTTTTCCAAATAGAAATATTTTTGCTTTTGAATTGCTGATGAAAAATTGACATTTTTGGTGGGGGGAGGGCGGGAAGGAAAGGGATATTTTTGACCATGGTCATCTGTTGTTTAATGAATGGGTGTCAGGACCAGATTAAGACCTTTAGAGGCCCTAAGCACTGAAAAGATTATGGTGTCCCCCATATGTAATTCAAAATAAAAACAATACTATACCATAAAATAAAATTTTATTTTTCGAAATGACACAAAACTTATATGTATGCTGAAATTAAAATAGCTTCTTTCTAGATTTTCTGATTGCAAAATTCTGGATAAGTTCATCGAAGCTGACTCGACAAAGCATGTCCACTTCCATACACAATAGGGAAAGTGAACCAAGTCTGTCCTGACACATTGTTGTTCTCTGAGGGTTTTTTATTCTTTTCAGCTGAGAAAAAGAGCATTCTGCAGAGCAGTTAGTAATCATCAATGTTAGAAAAATACGTAGTGCGATCTCTACATTTGGAAATACACATTGTATTCCGTCTTTCAATATTGTGTCATGAAGATCAATGTGACTGAATTTCATTTTTCCTGTTTGATTAAACTTTGCGCGCATATAACAGTGGAACTGCCGTACTTCTCCACAGAGATTCATGTTCAAGTCAACAGGGTATGAGTCAACCAGCTTTTGGGAACCTTGTGAATATTGTTCGTCAGATAAGTCCATATCGTTTAGAAAAGAAAATCTACTTGATACTTCTTTGTACACTTCATCTCTCCTCTTCATATGAGCTTCAAGTTTATCAATTATAGTGAAGTAAGTAGATACGCGAAATTTGTCTCTAGGATTCAATGCTGTTTCTGTTGCACTGCTATCATTTGCTTGTTTTTTCCTGATTCACTTGCAGGACTGGGCCTCTTTGTAGTTAGTATCAGGCAAGATATCTTTTGATATGTCTTCAAATCTTTCAAAATCATTCCTCAAAGTGTGTAAGTGGTCTGCTAATGATTGACAGAGGTCTGCACATGTTTTCAAATCCAATTCCACATGGTCAACATGAATACAAACTCTAGTTCTTGCATCTTGTTTGTTATGTTTTCTGCCTCTTGTATAGTTTCTCCCTGTTGTGGTTGGTCTTCAGCTATACTTTCTAATGCATCCACAATCTTTGAGTAGGACTCCAGAATTGCACTTGTTGCCACTGCATGTGCCTCCCAGCGAGTATTAGAAAGATTTCAACACATGATCATTGCCCAAATATGTTTTAAGAACTGCCCATCGGTGTGTTGAGGCAGAGAAAAATGTATAAAGCAACTGGACTGTTGAGAAAAACCTAACTGCCACCGGACAACAATCAACAGCACTGCGGCCAACTAGATTGAGAGAGTGTGCAGCTCATGGTATGAATATGGCATATTTGTTCTGTTCTAAAAGCTTCTTCTGCATTCCTTGATAACGCCCTGACATGTTGGCAGCGTTGTCATAAGATTGACCTCTGCACTTTGAGAAATCTATTTTGCAAACTTGGCACAGAAAATGCAGTACTTGATTTGCCATTTCTTCACCAGTGTGGCTTTTCAAATTGAGGAATGTTATAAATCGTTCAACTGGTTTTCCATCTGTGGGGGAGACATATCTTAGTGCAATACTCAATTGATCAATATGTGAAAGATCAGGTGTAGAGTCGACAGATAAACTGAAGTACCCAGCAGTACTTATTTCATCCACAATAGCTGAACGAACTTTGTCACTCATTAGATCAATGAGTTCATCACATATTGTCTTGGATAAGTATGATGGGTTACCTTTGCCAGTATTCCCATATTTTGAGATATGCCCTGCTAAAAATGGGTCAAACTGAGCCACAACCTTCAACAATCCCAAGAAATTTCCATTCTGCAATGATCCAAATGTGTCATTTGATCCCCGGAAAGGCAGACCACGTTCAGCTAATGTTTGAATAACAGCTATAACATGCTGCAAGAGATGTTGCCAGTATTCACGCTCCCCTTTAATTTGTTCTTCCAATTTTTGTGTCAATCCAAAGCCCTGTCTTCGATTTAAATATGTCAACATTGAATCTCTGTGAGTAGTGCTATTTTCATGTTGTTCAATTAAAATAGTATTCCGCCAGTCACTAAATCCATCCGCAGCAAACCGGGATGTTGAAAGTTTATATGTAAAAAGTTTGCAAACAAAACAGTACACAGACCCTGTTAATGGTGAATACAGTATCCATTCTCAAGTGTATTTCTCACCATTTGCTTTCATGCCGAAAAATATTTTTTTGTGGACAATATCTTGTTTGTTTGCCATTGGTAAAAGTCTGACGTGATTTCTCAAATGGCCCAGTGTGGTGTTGACAGTCATTTGGTCCACGATCTATCCAGTAAGCTACATCATTGGTACTGAAATCAACCCACATACCAGGATCTTTTCTCCTACTATTTACAGCATGGGTAGGTTCAGTCTCTGACACATCCACACCTTCTAGAACAATGTCTGTTTTACCACGAGGAGTAGGATGATCAATTACAGTTTCAGATTTCCTCGCATTATTTTGATCTACGTTATTAGGATGCCCTCCTGGTTTAAAAAGAGAACAGAAAAATGGGAGAAGAGTGTGTAGTGCAGTGTAAGGAAGTCTAACAAAGTTCTGATTTTCCCCATGATGACTACTTCAATGCTTTTTTTGATATCAAATACCAAATTTTTTCCCAAAAAAATCTCTCTTTTTTTGATGCCCCTGGCTTTGCTGGTGCCCTAAGCACGTGCTTAGTCTGCCTATTGGGTAATCCAGCCCTGGATGGGAGCATAAGGCAGAGCTGCTTCTATCCTGGGCATATCCAGGCCCAATTCTTTTGACTTTTGCGCCTCTCCTTCCACAGACATAGGTGCATCAGTCCTAGTGTGATTAGACCATTCAGTCCTGTCTCTAAACCTATAACTAATTTTATTGTATAAATCCATACTTGCCAAAAACCTGTTCGCTCCTTTGTGTCTTCAGGTTTTCTCTGACTTGAGTGAGTGGAAAAGAATAGCGGAAAAAATGGGGGGTTAGCCTCTTGGATATTTCATGAGATGATTGTATTATTTATAAATTATTTATTACTTTGATTCTACACACTTTCTCCCCAGGTTATGTGTCTTGTATAACTGAACAGTATGATTTACCTTAAATTGCCCAGCTGACATGCTTCATGAATCTCTGTACACGCTACTGGTTCTGTTCTCTTCTCTGGCCTTCACTAGTGCATAAGAGACATTTGCAGACAGTGATTTTTGCAAGTCAAAGCTCCAGAGCATATTGTTATAACATATGTACAATCCCCTAGATTTGGTTTACTGTCTAACTCAGTCATTGAGACTATTTATTTTTTAAAAATTAGCACTAAACTAAACACTGTGTGTGTTTAGTTTTTAGGGGTCACTTTTATGGCAGTCTTTACATCATTTCTTTACTATTTTAAGGCCTCTTTTTTCTGGACGAATTTAGAGAAAAGCTGAAGCATAAAGGGTCTTATGAGACAGGATGTTGCTTACAAATGGCTGTATTCTTCTACTGGCCTTTTATAGGGAGAGGGTATATTAGTATTATTAATGGCGATTACCCATGTAAAATCTCATACTGGACTGGATTATGCTCCCATGTATATGGGAGTTTTGCATTTGACTTAAATTGGGAGCAGGACGGGAAGCCTGTAGTGATGCAAATTCGAGTCCTAGGGCCATATCCTCAGCTGGTGTAAATCAGCCCAGCACCACTGAAATCAATAGAGCTACACTATTTGACAGTCTGACCCTTGAAGCATAGTCACATTTCACTTTGAATATCCCGGGAGGAGGCCAGTTGTTATCTTCCTGTGCAATCAAAATTCCCATTTGTCTATTTGGGATTGGGAATTAGAGAGAGATGATACTCCACATCCGGAGGCTTATGAAGTAAATGTGAGCACACTACAGCAAGAGCTGCATTTATGTCCTAAGGAGGTAAGGCAACTTTTGAATACTGTAATGACAATTTTGAAATTAATTTCTAATCTTTTTGTAATTACCCTTTTTGAGTTCAATAGGCGCCTCACTCTCACACACACCTACCCACCCACCAACCATTCCTGGTGTCCTTATGTATCAAGTCTTGTGTTGGAATAGTAACAAGAAAATCCATGAAAGATGTAAAAGAGATTGCAGCCAAATCTGACTGAATAAGATACCAGTCATCAGGGTCAGGAAGTATCATGAATGATGACATCTGTCAAAGTAGAAATGCTCCTCAAACCCTTCAGTCCAATACCAGAGTAGTGAGTTTCTTACCCCAAATACCACTGAAAATGGATCTTTGGATACTGGTAGTTTTGCTGTCTTGTTTAGCTGCAATTCACTTGCCTTACAAACTATAGTTCCTTTGAAATTCTTCCCCTCTTTGCCATCTTGGGACAAAGTGCAGTAGCAAGGCAGTGGTGAGAACCAACTAAGCCCCCACTTGCTCCCTGTGATCCATTCCCTTGACCCTGTCACTAGTGGAAAGGAAGGAGTAGAACCGGGCCCAAGAATCTCCATTAAATATGGGCTGGGAGAAGTAGAACAGGATTTCCTAGAGGCAGAATTAGCCCTGGGGAGCACAAAGCAGCTGCAGTGAGATAAATGTGTAGCCAGATATTGCTGCTCCCTTCATAGCCTTTGGGCCCCAGGAGATGCTGAACACTTTGTGCAGATTGGTTTTGTCCAAACCTCCTCCTACCCTTCTTACCTGCTGTTCATCTTTCTTTCCATTCTTCCCCCCACCTTCCATCACCCGCAGTAATCTTCTTCCCCTTCCTTTTCTCTTCTCCCTTGCTCCTATTAACCTCCTCCTGCCGTTCCCTCCTCACCTCTCCTTTGCTTCTTAATAAAAAATAAGTAAATTAAAAGATGGAACTAACAAGACACGCACTTGTCACCCTGATCACTTTGTGTGTGTACATATCCATATCCTCTGCTTCTCATCCATTTTTGTCCTTTTTATATTGTAAGCTCTTGATGGTAGGGTTGTCTTTTCATGTGTATTTAGAAAGCTCCTGGCACATTTTGGGCCTTCTGTCATATAACTAATATATTGTTAGGTGACATTCAAGATACAAAATAAAAAAAAAAGGCGAATTCACTGTCATTCAAATAGTGTTAATACCATGTAAGTTAGATTAACTTGACCTTGAATGAAACATTAAATGTTATATTCATATCATTTGTGTAAATGTAAAATATAATAGTCTTGTAAATAATTAATGTCTTGCATTTTACAGTTGTGAAGTATGTCTCTTTTGCATATTATTTTATGGGAAAGAGTTGTTCATTTATTTGAGGGTGACAGTATTTTGATCAGGCATATATCAAATGCAAAAATTTGAGGGTTTTTACTTTGCTGGTTTCTATAATTACCATATAGCTAATATGAGCTTGCCAGGTCCAACATGCTAATGATTGCTTTCTAGCTTTTAGAAAGACAGAAATTATATAGTAGCTATGTCTGAACAAGATTCTGCTACAATAATGTAACTCAAAGATACTGTGTTTTCTTAGCATTGCAAAACATGTGATGTCCCTGTTCTCTCAATACAGAAAATAATAAAGTCAAAGGTAAATTTACTTTAGTAGTACTCAGATGGCTATGGCAATGCTGGGTCATCAATAATAGATGAACTGCTTTGCAATTTTCTGACACATCATGGGGATGTATCATGAATCATTTTCAGATAAAAGGTAAATGCTCTGTCTGATTTTACTTCTCTTAGGCCTTGGCTACACTTACCGGCAAGTTCGACGGCTGGAAATCGAACTTCTGGGTTCGACTTATCGCGTCTAGTCTGGACGCGATAAGTCGAACCCGGAAGTGCTCGCCGTCGACTGCGGTACTCCAGCTCGCCGAGAGGAGTACCGCGGAGTCGACGGGGGAGCCTGCCTGCCGAGTGTGGACCAAGGTAAGTTTGAACTAATTCGAAATAAGGTACTTCGAACTTCAGCTACGTTATTCACGTAGCTGAAGTTGCGTACCTTAGTTCGAATTAGGGGGGGTAGTGTAGACCAAGCCTCACAGTGCTGCATTTTTCTGCTTTGTTTGCAGATTTCCCCAGGCAAGCGCTGTACAGTTGAGAAGCAGTGCATTTTCTTCCTAGGTTGCCTTTACTGAATTGACTGTGTAGACTAAGCAGCTTGATTAAACTTAATTCTGCTAAATCTTCAGCATTATGTATGAATCTTTTGTGTTTGGACCTGATTTTACATTCCAAACAGCATGTTCACCTCCATCCTGTGCTTAGCTGTTTAGAAGAATGTAAAAACAATAGTGCATAGAGAACATTCTTAAGTATTGCACTTGCTTGCTTTTCTGCAATCGGAGTCCAAAACTAGACTAATGAGGAATGCAACACGTTGTTACTATGTTGCCAACCATCTTACAAATGTATACAGTGGGTCTAAAGGATTTTTGTACAGTGTCTAGTTTCTGGAAGAATGGTCTGTAGCTTATGTTTTCTCTTTCAGTATAGTAAGGTTTTTAACCACTATGATTACTGCCATTACATTGGGCCTACAAGTGCAAATAGCAGTATTTGAAGTTAGCAAAAGGCAGGCAGTGGGGATAGGTGAAACAAGAAAAAAATGCACAAAATATTATGGACTGGAGCAGCTGCAGTTTAAACAGATAATCCAGAGTTAATGTTGAAAAAAAAAATAGAAAGAGAAAAAAAAATTCTAAAACTACCGAAGGATTGTTTCTCCATTTCAGCAGTAAAGTATTATAGGTGTGAAGTGGAATGAAATTAATAGAGTATTACTACATTTGGGACTTTGCAGATATGAGAATGTAGAGAATGGGTTACTCCACTCCTGGGGAGGAGGGGGAGAAATCAGGGAAAAAAATTGAGTGTGCAACCTTAATTCATCCCCCTTGTGCATAGGGATTATGATAGAGTATTTAATTACATGACCACAGAATAATTTTCGTTCCACACAACCCATGCCTCATTCAGCATACATAAAGGACTGTGCTCATTCAATAAACAAGCTATTCAATATTTTGTTTTCTCCTCATTGTTCAGTGTGGCCCCATGCCTTATTTACAGCACTATTGAAACCGTGCTCTTAAGAAAGAATTATTAATTTCCTCAGGGGTATTTCTTCATCACTATAGTATCCATGTGCTTCAGAAACATTTTTCTTTTTTCACAACAGCTCTATGAGATGAGGAGCTATTACCATCCCTATTTTATACATGGAAAATTTTGGAACACAGAGATTATTGTCAAAAGTATCTACTAATTTTGGGTGCCCAATATGAAACACCTAGGACCTGATTTTTCAGCATTATGTAGTAGTTTATATGTTCAAAGCACAGCTTTCATTGACTTCAGTTGAAGCTCTGGGCATTCAGATCGCAGGATCTCAAGGCAGGTGCCCAGAACACAGAATTAGTGACCATCTATGAAAAGTTTTGTTTAAGTGACTTGACCAACATCACATAGGTAGACAAGTACACAATCTGATTTTCCAGGGCAGCATTCAGCTGCCTTATCCATAAGAAGATACTTTCTTTTCTTGCAGTCCCCTGCCTTGTTCACTACACTCCTTGCAATGTCTGCTAGAAATGAAGTAGGAGTCCTGTGGAAACGACCACCTGCTTGATTATACAGTCCTGATTCATCCCCCAAAGTGGGTCCTTCCTGTGCATTAAATGAGGCTCAGGGTCTAACTGACTGCCATATTTGGGGTCAGGAAGGAATTTTCTCAAAGGTCAGACTGGCTCAGACCCTAGGTTTTTTTGGGATTTTTTGCCTTCCTCTGCAGCATGGGTCATGGGTCATATGCAGATTTGAACTAGTGTAAATGGTGAATTCTCTGTAACTTGAAGTTTTTAAACCACGAGTTGAGGACTTCAATAACTTAGCCAGAAGTTAGGGGTCTATTTCAGGAGTGAGTGAGGTTCTGTGGCCCACAGCGTGGAAGAGGTCAGACTAGATGATCACGATGGTCCCTTCTGACCTTAAAGTCGATGAGTCTGCCCTGGGACTTGGGTATTAGTATGAGATTCCTGAGTGAAGGGATTGCCTGCATGCTGACTGGCCACCTCTGATCTAGGGCTGATATATGTGTATAAATAAAACAAATTACACTTAGTGATGTGGACTCCAATTATATTCAGGTTTCCTCTTCCACTGGATGCCCACGTGCTAGTGCTCAGCAGAAGGGAGACACTGTGTCTGAAGGAGGGGGGCAGCAATATTATACAACATGCATGACTGCTGAAATGCATATCTCTGGATTGTAAAGGGTAGAATTCCATTTTGAGTGATGGTCCCTATGTGGATTCCACTGTGTGTGTGTATGCACTCCATGTGCCTGGGACTGGAAGATTTTTGTTTAACAATGTCCATTGGTCCACTCTCCTCATGCTCCCATGAGAGTGTATAAAGGCAGAGTGGACCGACTACCTTTCCAATTTCTTTCTACTGCAGCATGGGTCTGAGACAGAAGTCCTTCAGTGTCCACAGAGAATAACACCAGAAGACTTTGACACCCTACTATTTGGAATATCTTCTTTCCTTAAAGCCCTTATGGTGAATCCACTGTACATAGTCTTCTATAAGGATAACATTTCCGTGTGGCTGCACTCTAAATTTACCCCCAAAGAGACCTCAGATTTCCGTCTGAATCAGACAGTCAACCTATCTACCTTCTTCCCCAAACCACACACCACTAATGAAGAGAGAAGCCTGCATTCCTTGGATATCAGTCAAGCAGTGGCATTCTATTTCCAAAGAACAAAGCCATTTAGGAAATCACCTCATATCATTTGCAGAACGAATGACAGGGGAAGCAGTCTCTTTCCAAAGACTTTCCAAACGGACTGTGGGATGTATTCTACTATGTTACGAGTTGGGAAAACACTCCACCACCATAGGGCGTGAGAGGTCACTCTACTAAGCCCAAGCTGTTTCTGTAGCCTTCCTTTGACATTTTCCTCTTTCTGAAATATGTAAAGTGGCTACATGGGGTTCAGTACATACCTTTTGAGACATTATACTTTAGTCCAGGCTTCTGCAGCTGATACATCCCTCAGCACAGTAGTCCTCCTGTCAGCAGTACCACAGAGGTCCTTGCACCCTCCTATGCAATGAA
This sequence comes from Chrysemys picta bellii, assembly GCF_011386835.1. Lineage (NCBI taxonomy): Eukaryota > Metazoa > Chordata > Testudines > Emydidae > Chrysemys > Chrysemys picta. The sequence goes on along the minus strand of NC_088792.1, from coordinate 239,873,336 downwards.
TGCTGCTTGTCAGTCACCCACAGTGGAGTACACACGGACCATCACTCAAAGAAGAAAGAAAAGTTACTTACCTAATACAGTAACAGGATTCCTTTGTGATGTGTTGACCTTATATGTGTTCCACTACCTGCTCTCTTTCCCCTCTGCTTCGGATCTTTATAGATAGATTCGTGGTAAAGAAGGAATGGGACTGGCAGTTGGTCCATGCTGCCTCTGATGCCCTTGGATTGGAGCAGAACGCAGGCACAGAGCAATGGACACTGTTAGAAAAACTTTTCTGGTCTCAGGCAGTGGAATACTAGTAGGGATCACATAATCTCAGAGAACTCCAGTTATAGTACAAGGTAAGCAACGTTTTTACTTTTAGAGAAATCCCATCAATCTTATGCCTGGCTTCATTTTTGTATTTATTCCCAGATAGTCTACAAAATGTAAACATGCATCCAAGTGAGTAACAGAAGTGTTTTTTCATGTCAGTGAAAGAAGAAGAGAAAAACTGAGTTGAGTGAGACTTTGCCATGGTATTTAAACTGTAAATATGGGTTTTTGTGTAGTTTGTCTTTTGGATATTTTTCAGGAGGCAGAGCAGGAGAATATGAATGAATGTGCATTTAAGTCATGTATGAGCTACATGATAGATGAAGAGAGTTTTTGATGGCTCCATCTGGCTAGAAGGTTCTGTGTGATCTATTTTCTAACAGATGGAGAATAGCACTTAGTGGAGCCTTTTGAATATAAAAGCACTGGCATTATTACAGTGTGGTATCATTCAGAGCCCCCATTTCTTTCAGAGTGACAGGTGATGTTGCTGGTATGTGTGAGATAACTGATTTTCCCCCTGCTGCACTGAACATGTGCATGCCAGGTTTCCTTGCCTATGTCAGACCTATCCAGTTTCCTGTCATTCCTCACTGCAACAGGAGCTGAAGGAAAAATAAAAAGCAGGTTTCCATTTGGAAAAAACATATTGAATACAAACGCAATTGCGGGGGAAATACATGTGTTAAAAGTGTTTAGACACTGGCTTGGGTTTCTGTGCGATACTTTAATAGGTATGAAAAATGAATGAATTGAGACTAGTTCAGTCTTTCCTAAATGTGCAGACTTCTTCTGAAACAGCACTAGTAGTTTCTTTCTCTCACCCTCTTCTACTTCCCTCCACCTCCCCTTGTGTATACAGAATCCCATTGAGTAACCCTGCCCAGGACCCGCACTTCCCAGCAAGATTTCATTTGTTGCCATGCAACACAGCAACTGGGCCTCATAGCAATCTTGTATCTAAACCAGGGGTGGGCATACTTTTTGGCCTGAGGGCCACATCTGGGTATGGAAGTTGTATGGAGGGCCATGAATGCTCACGAAATTGGGGGTTGGGGTGCGGGAGGGGGTGAGGGCTCCAACTGCGGGTGCAGGCTCTGGGGTGGGGCTGAGGATGAGGGGCTTGGAGTGTAGGAGGGTGCTCCAGGCTGGGACCGAGGGGTTCGGAGGGCAGGAGGGGGATCAGGGCTGGGGCAGGGGATTGGAGAACGGGAGGAGGTCAGGGGTACAGGCTCCAGGTGGCGTTTACCTCAAGCAGTTCCTGGAAACAGTGGCATGTCCCCCCTCTGGCTCCTATGTGGAGGTGCGGCCAGATGGCTCTGCTCACTGCCCCATCTGCAGGTGCTGCCCCACAGCTCCCGGAAGCAGTGGCATGTCCCCCTCCTGGCTCCCAGATGGAGGCACAGCGCTGGCCAGGCAGCTCTGTGCACTGCCCTGTCTGCAGGCGCCGCCCCTGGCCAATGGGAGCTGCAGAACTGGTGCTTGAGGTGGCGGCAGCGTGCGGAGCCTCCTGGCTGCCTCTACGCATAGGATCCGGAGAGGGGACAGGCCGCTGCTTCTGGGAGCTGCGCAGAGCGGGGCAAGCCTGCAACCCCGCTCCCCAGCGGGAGCTCGAGGGCCGGATTGAAAGGTCTGACAGGCTGGATGCAGCCCCTGTGCCGTAGTTTGCCCACCCTGATCTAAACCTTTCTCTGTCTCTCTGGGGCTAATGCTGAGCTTCTTCTCTTGGGCTTAGAAGGACAATCTAATGTCGTCAAATTCATGTGTAATGAACTAATACAGCCCCAGATAATTGCACCCAACTCTTGTCCTCAATGAGAGTTGTGAGAAAGTATCTGAAGGCAACATTTGAACCATAGATTTGTATCTATGTTATCTATTGAATTGTGACTTTAAGATCCTGCTTGCATTGGAGAAGAGTGAGGAAGGGCTATGCAGCAGTTGGGAGTCCTGGTTCAGTCAGAATTTCTCTGGTGTTCTGAGAATAGTGGAAACTTGCTATACTTTTTCTAGGCTGCAGGATGCCCCCTACATCAGCTCAGCTGGTACACGACAGAGGAGTATAGAGTCATGGTACTGCCTCTGTCCAGCACTCTTGGAGCTACATCATCATTAGGCTAGACTGGAGCAGTACTTCTCTTTGCTTTATAGCTGGCTGTTTACCGCCTACTCCCCTTAGTCCTGGACCCACATGAGGTCACTCAATTTTTTTCTGGCCCATAATGTCGTACAATCTAGAAATTGACTAAGTGCTAGCTTGCTAGCTAAAGTGCTAATAGCACAGGACTGGATTATGGTATTACCACAAGCCCTGCATAATGAGGACTGCTTTCCCCTTGCTCCAGGAGGGAGATACGGGGAAGTAATCAGTGCCAATCCTTGACTTGGTGCTAGTGTAACCCATGCCTGGTTGGTGTGGCACTCTGTCCCCCTCCCACGGCAGCTAGAGATGGATGAGCCCGCTATAGCCTTGGCTGAGAGACGTGTGTCTTTTAGCTCATGCAGTAGATGCTTGTGCATTAAGCTCCACTGGTCCAAGATTTGATCCCGGCCGACGCCGATCAGGGTCTTTTGGTGTTACAGTTGCTCTGTACTAGTTCACCTGTGCGAGTCAGCCCACTGTTGGAGAGAAGGAGGGTCCACCCACCTCCCACCCAAATGATTAGATGAGTAGTAGCCTGCAGAGGCTGCTCTGCTTCCACTCTGTGACCTGCAATGTGGACAGCCCAGGCAGGGGAGCAAGGAGGAGCCTTATACCCCTTGTTGCTTGGGTGGCCGGTACTAAAGGTCACAATTTGGCCCATAATGCTTTTTCATTTATGAAGCAGCCACCTTCTGACCCAGAACTTGTATAGTCTTAGGAGTCAATGTAATTACATTTTCACCACTGCATTTCTTAAATGTACACATCATATCCATTTGAGAGTCCTGTAAAACCCAACCTAGTGTATTCACATGCCAAGTGAGTCCCTTGGGCTGGATTCTAACCTGTATGAATACAGGCAGGGAGTGCCACGTTGGTTGGAAATCCAGTATTCTTCCTACATGAGCGCAGCTTTGAATTTCTCAAGATGTGGGATGGTGAGTTCCTGCGCACCTGTGATTCACCTGCAGTGGATCTCCTGAGGGCACCTTCCATGCCATGTCACCACAGCCCCCTTCACTGGGACCCCACAGAATCCCCTAGTGTTGGATTAAAAAAATAAAAACTCGGAGATTGTAATGATACAAGAGCTGAAGGTAATTTCTCTCGTGTTCCCTCACTATCTGGAGACATATCCCAGATTCATTGTGAAACAGGAACAATACATGACAGTTCACATTGCAGTATTTGTGGTTATAAATGTCATACCTCAAGAACCTGTTACTAGGAAACCAGAGGTCAATGGAGCTACATTATGCATCAGAAATAAAAATGAAGATCTCCAGCACTTGTTTATTATTTTCTTAGTTTTATGCCAATATTACTCAATGTTTTGTTTCATAAATAACTATGGGTTGTGTAATCTCCCTTTCTTTTCCAGTGATAGGAAACATATCGTTAATATGTGAAACTATGTATGTGATTGATATATTCTATTGAATTTCTGCCTTGGGTTTCAATATTTTGGCTTTCTTTCTGACCTGCCTAGATTTATTTATTTTTGTTAGTCACAGGCGCCTGAGTTTTTTTTGTCATAACATTCAATTTGATTTTGTAACTGACATAATTTCTACTTGATTAATTGTTGTAGCTGTACTGCAGGAACAGCACAGGCAATGATGCTTTATAATTGCTTACTTTGCCTTTGGTATATTACCAATGCTCATTTCATTATTTATAAATTAATTACAAGTGCATTCTTCAGGGGCAATAAAATATTCAGCAGACAGGGCTAGACGAGTAAGAGGAGGAGACACCCCCTGTCAATGGAGCACCTTCTTGCAGAACCAGAGCACATTTAGGGTCTAGTCCAAAACTCACCTCTTTGCTTTACCTTTTCCATTGCACTCATTAGAGATACTTTTTAAAAACAATCATTTTATCTGCTCTTGGGGCTGCACCAGAGAAGAATAAATACAAGACTAATGCAGTTCCTCGGTGTTTGTCCTGCTCTTGGAAAGAGAAAGAAGAGAAATTTCAGGTCTGTTGGTAAATATAAGGCCGCTGACCAGTTTCTCCAGGAAGCATTAATTCCACACAGGAGGATCTTGCAAACCCTTCCCCTCAGGGCACAGTTTCCTAATTCAAACAAAAACCTCACAAAGTAACACAGCAAAGCTATTCCCCTGGCCAACACAGGCTGTAGGGGCCCAGAAGCCTTTTATCTGCACCTCACTCTGCTCCAGGATCAGGATAAGTGTTAGCCTCCCTTCTACAAATCCCCTTTGACTGAGCTCTCTCAGCTTTTTTTTATAGGAATCAGCTGGGTCTGATAATCAAACAGGGCTGGCTGCCAGGCCCTCTGGCTCTTAAAGGGCCACCTTATTACAGTAAACCAGTCATTAAAATTAACACAACTTTGTGAGGCACTTGGATATCATGTTGATGGGTGTAGTTAAAATAAACAGAGCTTATTAAAGCAGTAAAGATGTAACATTTAAAACCACATTAGCTGTCTTTGGTATTTTATCTTCTCCAAAGAATTAGTCCATTAGGAGAGAAATTTCAGGTAAATATAAGGCTGCTTTCCCCATTGCTGAATGTTATATACTGTGTGTTACAAAGTAGGACAGGAGTAACTTCTTTTCATAAACAGGATAACTTTAAAGTTGAAGTGAAAAACAATTGCTTTGACCTTGACAGTGAATGTGGAAGACCAGCTTTGTAGTGATTCAGAATGTAGCTAAGCAACAACTGTGTAGTATATTTGTATTGGGGCATTTTTAGAAGAATTCTTCAATAATGGAGATGCCTGGACTAGCAAATAGAACTGAATAATACATTCTGAGAATATTCTCACCTTTGTGTGTGAAAAATTTGACTTGTAATGCACATTAACATTAGCCATAATTTATGCTTATGTTAGGAGAAAAATACTGTATGAGCATATCCTCTTAAAGCCTGAACAAATGATCATCTGTCATTGTCCCTGAAAGCTTAGGCTGTTTAAACTTTGTTTCTCTGAAAATTGCCTGTGTAAAAATGGCACATGTTGTAGAAATCTAGTCTTTTTGTGTATTCAGAGTCATTTCTGCTTATTTTAATATTAAAAATTGCTTTTTAAATACTGTTAATAGCTCTGAACACCCAGGAAGGATAAAGCCTTCTCTACACCAATTTAACTAAACTAGTTTAGAAACTGATTTATTTAAAGCAGTGCAAGTGCCTGGTGTGGATACTCTTATTTTGGTTTAAGATTGCTTTATATTGATGTAAGAAGTCAATTCCTTACAATTTAAGCTAATCCTTATTTCTAAACCTAAATAAACGCTGACACAAGGGGCTGCACTGATGTAGCTAAATCAGTTTTAAAACCGATTTAGTTAAATTTTCTCATGCAGACAAGGTCTTGGATTCTATTCCTTTAGGTGCACAATTAACATAATTGCTTACTAAGTCTAATCAGTTATCCTGTGCAAACCCCATGAGGGTAGTGGATTTATACAAGTGTCATTGAAGCATAGTTTGAAGACAGTGTGGTTGCATGGCAGTAAACTATTCTAACTGTACCTGCAGGATCCATATTACTTTTTTACAGTGCATGAGAGAGAGAATAAAAAAGCTAGTCTCATTTCTTTATCAAGCTGTAAAATGCAAAAAAATAAGTGAAAAATAGAAATAGTAAACTTAGTGAATTAGCTTTTAAATTCTTTAATACTGCAAGGTGCTGCTAATAATAAGTTAGGAAATATGTTGTCTAAAAATATTTGTACTCTAAGAGACTCCCTTTAAATTGGAAAAAACATCAGAAAATAACTATGTTTTGTTCCCGCCCCCACTGTTCTATTATTAACTGGATTCACATGTTTAGAATCGTGAGCTTTTCCTTCTCTATTTTTTGGCCAGGAGCATCCATCAATGCTATAGATCACTTGAACATCCAATCTTACAGAGACTGCAAGTAATTATTTATATAACTGCTTTTTTTGTTTGCTGTGGAGGTCAGGTTGGGTTTAGTTCAATCTTATGTACGGATACCTGTAATTTATGCAGGTACCAGTTCTGACCAATTAAACTGGATAATAACATTATATGCAGCTTTTATGGAAGTTGTTACTTATGGCTTAATAATCCTGGATATGCTATGTAAAAACTCAAATTTACATCTGCATTAAAAAAAGATTTGTGATATGTTTTGCAAATGTGGTCTGTTGTGTGTGTGTGTGTGTGTGTGTGTGTTTTATATATAAATATATGTGTGTGTGTGTGTGTGTGTGTGTGCATTGCTTAGCACAGTGGGACCTCAGTCCATGATTTGGGATATGTAGGTACTACAGCAATACAAATAATATTTTTGATAGATAAAAGACTGATAAGGAGGAGATACCATCTGAACATGGTGGTAAGATCAGCTTATAATTTTTCACTTCACCAGACAATTTAAAGTTTGTCTTTTATATAGATCTGTTTCATATCACATGTGCCTTCGGAGTTCTGTTTTTCAGTCATGATGGCAGTATTTGATTGTGTCATGGCTCAAACTCCTACTTTCAGCCCCTACACTAATCTCATTTGAGAGGAAAAGATCATGATGTGTGCATGGCCAAAAGTTCATTGAATTTTCTGTCCCTGTTTGAAGAAAGCTGTCAATCTTTAAGGTGAAAAATCAGATCTATAAAAGAAAAAAAAATCAGGAATTGAAAGAGCGCTTTTAGCTTTCCACAAATGGTAGAACAGAACAGAAACCACATCACAGAAAACTACTAACTAGGGCAGGTCTCTCTTCACCAGACAGCCCAATAGATTGTCTCTAGCCTCATACAGGCACGTACTTCCTGTAGCTAAAGTAGAGCTAATATCCTCATTTGGCCAAGTTTTCTGTACTAGGCTAAAAAGAAAATGTGCTTTCCTTTAGTTACCCCTTTGGGTAATTAGCTTATTAATATGATGGTTTCTAGTCTCTGGCCATTGAGTCACATTACTTTGGCCAGATCTTTTCTGTCCAGATGTAGAACTACTGAGTTTTTCCTTTATTTAGTGTGATTAATAGAGACTGAAATATATAGTTGAGGGAGATTTAATAGTGTGATATACATTGATTGTGCAAAATGGCACAATGACGAGGCTGTGTAACTTATTGGATAAAACACTGTCTTTCAGTTCTGGGACCACAATCTAAGTGGGACGTATTTGCAGATCTCAGTGCAGTTCACAATAGAAAAGAGATTACATCACCAAACTATCATACATCATTTAATGCAACTAAGAGTTTGTGGCCTCTGCATAGAAGAGCTGCTGGTATGTAGACTGAACTATACCTCACCTCTAGATAGTGGGATCCTGTCATGTCGGGGTTGAGGTCATGGGAAAGGCAGAATGAGGAAATTTTCCCTGCAGCTGCCTGTCTAGCTTGGGGTTTAAAAAAGGAATTTCCAGTTTCTATCAGCATCAATCTCCTAATGTTCAGACACAATTATTAACTGAAAATGTTACAGAAATATATTTTGCCAATGTGCAGTATGTGTATACATTTTTAAATATGCATATAACCAAATAGCAAGGCCTGAAAGTTACCCCTTATCCTTCTATTTGATTGTCTAATTAGGCTGTCTTAACAGGATCTCCAAAACAGAAGGGAAAGGAAGGGAGACATCTGGTAGCAATTTTCACATACTATACACAAGAGAACTCTTACAAAATGGGGTTTCACCCTTTAATTCAGCTTTTCCTTGATGGGATTCAGTTCCCCTCCCTTCAAGACAAACTGTGCCTTTTTAGGATCTTGGCATAGTATTTCAAGTGTGCACTGAGCTGCCCTTTATGAATCCATAGTCACTAAACAACTTAAGCTGGTATGATGGAAAACAATCTTCCTTTTTGTTAATTCAAGCAAGAGAGTCAGGGCGCTACAATATTTGACAGTAGATATCTCTTTGTTCAGGAGAGTATTTTGACTTTTTCCTAGATACATGTGTTTAGCAGCAGGAACTGCAGTTTTTGCATGGAATCAAGAAGCTTGATATCCCCTCCCCCCCCCCAAGCTTGCCCAAAGGAGATTTCACAGTTCAGAAGATAGCCATCTATTTCCCCTCCTCTCTAGCAATATACGGTGTATTAAAACAGCATTTTTTGTTTTAGTATCAATTTCATATTCAGTGAGCTGATGCTTTTTAATTCTTGCTGTATTACTGAGCTACACAATATTAGGATAAAATTCTGTTGCTGGGACATATTTCATTACATGTGCTAAATCCTGAGATCCTTGCACAATTTTTACTGAGTCCTTAGGCAAACTTCATTGAAGGCAGCTGGGATCTGAGTAAAGATCTGCTGATCTAAATGACTGATAAATCTATTGCTGCTCATGCTGAAAACTGTAATAGTATATGTACTTTGGGGGTGATAGTGCATGTTCACATGTGCATGTTTTGGCATAAATTCATCCTCAAGATTAAAATGTTAGCTATATATAAGATTATAGAGAGAATGCTGCAAGAAGCTTCCTCTCTTACACCAAGACAGCTCCACCTCAACTGTCTCTGCTGATCTTAAAGGCTGATACAATGTTGGGATACAGAATCGCTGTGTTGTGAGCAAAGAGATAGTAGTTCTTTGCTATATATAGCAACTGTGACACTGGGGGAAATGCAATCTCTCAAGTAGGCGTGTGTCAGGCTACTTCCTCTTAGAAACAGCACCTAACCCCCACCCAGAAACTCAGACAGCTAGCATGGACCATGAAGCATTGGTGTAACGTGCTTGCTGTGAGCTACGCTGGTTGTTTGCCACTCTGCAAGTATTAATGAAGTTCAGCATGTGAAGTTCACTTCTGACAGAGAAGATCTTAATTTGCTAGCCAGATGCAAATATCAGAGAGCCAGCCTGGTTGCTGCTGAAACCTGACCATTCTTCAATACCTGGGAATCTAATCAGGCTCCAAGCTGTGAACAACTGGTGGACAAACACTCTCAATCAGACAGGCAGTGGGAAGAGGCAGAGTCCCCCACACTGCTGTCTCAAAACAGCATGAGCGTCTGCACACACATGACGGTTTAGTGTTAAAAATTTAGTTTCTCTAGACATGAAGTTATTCAGGGATAGCTCTTCTGCTTTAAATTCACGCCCTGCCTTAATGTGGAATAACTTGCATGTCTATTCAAGTCCTTACCCCCTTTCTGAGGTTTGGTTCTATCTTTAACGTAGATAATGAAACACAACCCGCAGCATAAACTTTCTCCTGAGCTTGGCTTGTTTTCATGGTTTCTCCCTGCAAGACCACCAGTCCCTGCCCTTAGGTACTTCACTTTCCTCAAAAAATCACTTTTATACCGTGGATTGGAGCTAATCAGCCACACCATGTCTGGCTTCCAGCATGAGTCACAAAACACTCCTGGCTCTCCCTACAGGGGCTTACACCCTAACATCCTTCCACAGGTATAGCCTCACCATATCCTCTGGTTGCTTCCTCTAACCCACCAGTATCCCCTCTGTTTTGTTTGGATTGAACTCGCAGCCAGGTATGCCCCAGTCTTAACCAGACACTGAGAAAGTTGTTCAGCTGCAACTTGTATAATCAGAAGAGATCGTAAAAACATAAAGCTTATGTCGTCATCAGGGGTGCTGGAACAATTTTTATAGTGGGGGCGCTGAGAGCCATTGAATCAAACTGTAAACCCAGTATATGATGGAAGCCACTTCAAGCCGGGGGCGAGGGTGCTGCAGCACCCCCACACCCTCCCCACACACACCCCGCATCCCTAGTTCCAGCACCTGTTGTCAGCATCAGTATACTGAAGGCAGTGCAGCCCATGCTTCCTTACTGACACTTCCACGTACATATTGAACAGGAGGGAGGACAAGATGGAGCTCTACTGAACCCCTCATGAGAGCACTGTGAGGAAGAGGAATCTGCCTGAGAGGAGAAAACAAAGCTGCTTGAGTTGTGCAGCTCTGACTCCAAGATCCACTCATGATCAGTGATTTCGAAGACAGCTCCTAGATCTAATGATAGTCTTCCTTCTTGCCTCCACCTCTTTCCCCTTTTTCTTTTAACTTCTGCGCTGTTTTGAGTTGCAGCAGTGGGAACACTAAGCTGAAGATGTGGGTTTTACTCTTTGCTCTGATGCTGAGAAATTCATGGTCACTCTTCTTTCCTCTGGTAATGAGGTCCACAACTTGGGCCCCATTACTGAGAAGGCCCTGCCTCCTGCTCTCATGAGTTTCACACTTGAGGTTGGCATTTTTATTGTTCCTGAGAAGTGCAATTGCCAGGGGAAAAGTTATCATTGAGGAGAGGCAATTTCCATCCTATTGTTGGCACTTCCATGAAGAGGCTAAACACTGAGACTTTGAAATAGAGATGCTATTATTTGGGGAGCCAGAACTGTGAACAGAGAAGTGGGGTGATGTGTTGCTGCAGAGGCTGGCTACTGCATTCTGGATTAGTAGATGCTTTTCTCATGTCAAAGTGCTTATACCCAGGTGTAATGAATGAGATGCTGTAGTTAAGCCTGGAGTTTGTGAAGACCAGGGATCCTAGTTTTCTGTGATAAACTCCCCAAAATTCTCTGAATAAAAAAACACCAAAATCTGTGTCTTTCTGTGATTAGAATGAAACACTGAACTTTCGTTTCCCTAGCCACAATATAGGTATCAGTTGAACACAATGTTTTATTGATATACAGTGGAACCCTGTTTATCCGATCTAATTGGGACTGGGGCCAGATCAGATAATCAAGACTGATTAAGACCTAAGATTGAAGTGTCAATTTCCCATATTCCTGTGTGTTTACTGGTGGTTCGATTAATCCGGAGAGACGGATAACGGAGGGTCGAATAAACAGAGTTCTACTGTATATGTTTTTATTTTTTCACAAAATATAAAAACTAAAGATTCTCTGTAAAAATGCAAATTCTGTGTTTTTCCGTGGCAAACAGATTTCTAGGGTCTCTGATGAAGACATAGATCACTGTGGCCAGGTCCATGTTTGATAAGGCAGAGTGAATAACCTTTTGTAATTCAAAGAGAAATCTTTTATTCCTTGGAGCAGTTAACTAAAGATCCACCCTTTCATTCCCAATTGCGTGCTATATATATAATATAGAAAATATTAAAGAAACAAATTAAAACAAAATCTGAGGCCATATATATCATAATTTTATTTTAGTATATCATAAAGTAGAGGGATACAAGTATTTCTGGGGTGGATTTGCAATCACAGAGCTGCTACGGTGCATGTCAGAACCACAACAGTTGTGGTGACTGTGACAATAGGCTTACATTGCAAGAATGCCTAAGGTGATTACCAGACTGCATGAATGATTAATTTACCCTGCTTTTGTTTCACCTTTGATCCCAGGCCTGTCTCAGGGGAAAAAAAGGCAATTTTAGAATAAGCTGATAGTTTTTATTTAAAAGCTAAGTCAATTGTAATAATAGTCATCTTTATTACACAGATGTGCATTGAAACAAATCCAAGAGTAGCAAAGTGAGAGACCGTTTGCTACCACCTTCTTTGAAATGTGAATATAACATTAGAAATCTGTAGATGGTAATCACTGAATACTTTGCAATCAGTGTATCTATTCACATTTTAAAAGGAGAATATTGTTTCTCTTGTAATAGGATGAACAGTGGAAAAATGGTAGTCTTCTTAACAGCCCGCCTTACATTTTAGAATGCTTTTGTTTTATTGTTAAAATTGCCCCATGTATTTGAGACAGACTTCAGCTGAATGACTGCCTAACATGTGCTAGACATATATTGATTTTTTTCCTATTTCAATGTTTCCCTTGGGCATAGTATTATTTATTCATAAAGCAGAAATGATGTCTGACAGGCAGTTACAGGGGTGTAAATCTGTAGTCCAGAAACAATGTGAAAAGCTTTGCGTGAACCCCCTGAAATCGATATGCTGATGTCAAAGAGCAGCCTCTTAATTCTGAGCACATGCTTGTGCAATCATTCAATGTGGAAAGGGAAATTTAAATAATAGTTTTTATTAAATCTAAAAGCCTACAGTTCATCTTTATTCCAATTTTCAATGTTAGTTCTCAAGCCAGGGTGGATGGTGGTGATGGTAGCAGTCTGGGTTGATAGAAATCTAAGCTAGGACATCTCCAATTTCTAAGGCAGCTCTGCCATTGACCAAACCCATATAGATGTATGTAGCATAGAACAAAGGGTTAGAAGGGACCTCAAGGGTCATCTAGTCTAACCCTCTTCCAAGATGCAGGATTTGTTGTCTCGTATGTATAAATTAATTGAGAGGAAAATGATTTTACAAATAAAAATTGAAAAACTCCACAGCTGCTCAGGTAGCCTAAACACCTATGGTGCAATCCCAGCTCCATTGAAGTCAATGGGAGTTTTGTCACTGACTTCAGTGAGACCAGAATTTCTTTTCTTAAAGGTAGGCATGATGTATAATCACTTGATTCTAATATTTCATATTCATATTTGAACATATATTGGAATACTATAATAATAAATACTGGGCATTTAGAATGTGAGTTGAAATATTTTTGATAACACTGGTCTACAATTTTTGAGAAGTCATCTGCTTCAGAGATAAAATGTGCTATTTATTATGTATTTTGATGTGCTGAATTCAAATATGACAATTAAAACAACTGATTGGCTACTGTTTCTAAGATATTTAAGTTTTTACATTTTATGTCTATGTATATTGTGTAGATAGTAGAGTTTTAATCATAAATTGTAAACCTAGGTCTTTTCATGTGTTTATGGTTGCTTTACATGATAATATTTCACCTGTCCTGTTTATGTAACACTGTAAAAATCAGCAAAAGGGTTATATAAATAAAATTTATTATGAAACAAAAAGGCAAAAAACTATTATGTACATAGTTTAGTCCTATTCAGTGTCTACTCGGCGCTTCTTGGCTTGTCTCTTCTATTCATTAAATGGAGCATCTCTTGTCACTGTCCAGCAATAGTCTGCAAGCATTGATGGGCTCCATTTGCCCTGATAGCGTTTCTCCATTGTTGCAATGTCCTGGTGAAATCGCTCACCGTACTCGTCGCTCACTGCTCCGCAGTTCGGTGGAAAAAAATCTAGATGAGAGTGCAAAAAATGTATCTTTAGTGACATGTTGCAACCCAGGCTTTTGTATGCCTTGAGGTGGTTTTCCACCAACAACCTGTAGTTGTCTGCCTTGTTGTTTCCGAGAAAATTTATTGCCACTAACTGGAAGGCTTTCCATGCCGTCTTTTCCTTGCCACGCAGTGCATGGTCAAATGCATCATCTCGAAGAAGTTCACGAATCTGAGGACCAACAAAGACACCTTCCTTTATCTTAGCTTCACTTAACCTTGGAAATTTTCCACGGAGGTACTTGAAAGCTGCTTGTGTTTTGTCAATGGCCTTGACAAAGTTCTTCATCAGATCCAGCTTGATGTGTAAAGGTGGTAACAAAATCTTCCTTGATTCAACAAGTGGTGGATGCTGAACACTTTTCCTCCCAGGCTCCAATGACTGTCAGAGTGGCCAATCTTTCTTGATGTAGTGGGAATCTCTTGCACGACTATCTCATTCGCAGAGAAAACAGCAGTACTTTGTGTATCCAGTCTGCAGACCAAGCAAGAGAGCAACAACCTTCAAATCGCCACAAAGCTGCCACTGATGTTGGTCATAGTTTATGCACCTCAAAAGTTGTTTCATGTTGTCATAGGTTTCCTTCATATGGATTGCATGACCAACTGGATTTGATGGCAAAACATTGCCATTATGCAGTAAAACAGCTTTAAGACTCGTCTTCGATGAATCAATGAACAGTCTCCACTCATCTGGATCATGAACGATGTTGAGGGCTGCCATCACACCATCGATGTTGTTGCAGGCTACAAGATCACCTTCCATGAAGAAGAATGGGACAAGATCCTTTTGACGGTCACGGAACATGGAAACCCTAACATCACCTGCCAGGAGATTCCACTGCTGTAGTCTGGAGCCCAACAGCTCTGCCTTACTCTTGGGTAGTTCCAAATCCCTGACAAGGTCATTCAGTTCACCTTGTGTTATGAGGTGTGGTTCAGAGGAGGAGGATGGGAGAAAATGTGGGTCCTGTGACATTGATGGTTCAGGACCAGAAGTTTCATCCTCTTCCTCTTCCTCATCTGACTCAAGTGAGAATGATTCTGGTGCATCAGGAACCGGCAGTCCTTCTCCGTGGGGTACTGGGCGTATAGCTGATGGAATGTTTGGATAATGCACAGTCCGCTTTTTCTTCTTTGACACACCTTTCCCAACTGGAGGCACCATGCAGAAGTAACAATTGCTGGTATGATCTGTTGGCTCTCTCCAAATCATTGGCACTGCAAAAGGCATAGATTTTCTTTTCCTGTTCAACCACTGGCGAAGATTTGTTGCACAAGTGTTGCAGCATATGTGTGGGGCCCACCTCTTGTCCTGATCTCCAATTTTGGAGCCAAAATAAAGGTGATAGGCTTTCTTAACCATAGTGGTTATACTGCGCTTTTGTGATGCAAAAGTCACTTCACCACAAACATAACAGAAGTTATCTGCACTGTTCACACAAGTATGAGGTATCTCTGCTCACTTTGGCTAAACAGAAATGTGTCCCTTTGCAAAATCAAACACTGACAAATAAGAGAGCATGACACTGTATGATTTCTAGAGCTGATATAGGGCAATTTGTTCAGCAGAGTGATGTAAGCTTCGTTATGATTGCATCATCCATGACTTCTAGGAATAACATGATGCAATTCATATCATGTATGACGCAATACCAGCTTCAGATTGCATCATTCATTGTTTTGCCTAAAAAGCAAGTACTGTCAAAACCCAGTCATAGATTTATTCCTAGATCCAGTCAAAGATGTATTTTAGTCATTTCTGGTTTAAATTGAGATCCCTTCCCTTTATAACTCACTTATCCTCCGCCATTCCCAAGTCAAGGGTCGTATATACTGACCCAATAGCATATCTTGAAAACTAGAGCCAATCAACAATTTTAAGCATCATTTTCGTTCTCAGTGACCCAGAATTAGTACAGTTTGACTACATTTATTTCAGAAGCATTTTGGCTGTAGAGCAGTGTAACCTAATCATTTAGGTAGAACTGGTCAGAAAATGGGGGCGTTTTCTGTAGAAAATTTAGATGAAACTAAATTTGTTTTGACTTGTCATAAAAAATCTGCAGACCGCAGATAACCAAGAAGTACTTAGTTTGCTGATTAAAACTGTTTCCCCCCTCCCCCTTCTCCCTGGAAAGCTGATACGTCCCATGAAACTTTTCATTTAGTTAAAGACTCAGATTTCCATTGGCAAAAGTTGTTATGAGAAATGTTCACCTAACCTACATGCAGACCCTTCCTCAGCAATGTAAGCTGTCATGTAACTTTAAGCATGTGGATCATAACATTAACGTCATACATTGCGTCATACATTAACCATTGCGTCATACATTAACCATTGACGTCACATGTTAACTTACACAAGTGTTAAAGTGTCTTGCTGAATCAGACCACATAATGGAACTTTCTGATGATTTATTTCAAACACAGGAAGGGTGCTGGAAAAAATAGCATGTGATCATACAAAAGATTATCATAATGCATATGCATAGTGGGGCCAAATTAAGATTGCACAGACAATCTTAATTCTGGCATTTCCTGTCTCTTTAGCTTTGTAACCTTAATATTCTTTTAATGTAGGTTTTTTTTTTGCCAGGTAATATAATTAAATTAATTTAAACATTGTAGGGACTAAGATGAATAGACTTCTTTCTCTAAGGGCTTGGCTGCACTTGCGAGTTACAGCGCAATAAAGGAGCACCGGGCACCCTAGCTCACTACCAGTCAACACTGGCAAGACACGTAGAGCACTCTGACTCCACGGCTACAGCACTGCTGGTACTCCACCTTGGCAAGTGGAATAACATTTGCTGCGCCCCTGCTGGAGCGCTGCGGCACCAGTGTGGATGAGGTGTTGCATTACTGCGCTCTGATCAGCCTCCGGAAATGTCCCATAATCCCTTTAAATCAAGTGGCCACTCTTGTCATTGTTTTGAATCACTGGAGGAATGCGGATATGCCCTTTGAAAGCTCCGTTTCTGACAGCCGGGAATGCTGTGTGTCAGAGAGAGAGGCCGGGGGGAGGGAGAGATCTGCTGCTGTCTGAACTTACAAGACAGCATGCTGACATGCTCTCAGCCCCCCAAAAACCCACTCTCTCCCCCTACATACACACAACACACTCCCTGTCACACTCCACTCCACCCTCCCCATTTGAAAAGCACGTTACAGTCACTTGCATGCTGGGATAGCTGCCCATAATGCACCGCTCCCAATGCCGCTGCAAGCAGGGCCGGCTCTGGCTTTTTTGCCGCCCAAGGCAAAAAAGCCTCCCGCCTCCCCTCCCCCCCCCGCCAGGGCGAGGGCAGAGAGCCCGTCCGGGTCTCTGCTCTCCTGGACCGGCCTGAGCGCCGGGGGGAGGGTGGCGAGCCTGCTGCAGCTCCGCTCTCCCCGGCGGCCAGAGCGCCGGGAGGAGGGCGGAGAGCCTGTGGCAGGAGGGCTGGGAGCAGGTGGAGGGGGCAGCACCACACCAGCCAGGGCCAGCTCTGGCTTTTTTGCCACCTCCCCCTATAGTGCGGCAGGGGAGGGCATCGAGCCAGGCTGCGGGCCGCTCTCCCCGACCGGCCAGAGCGCCGGGGGGAGGGCGGAGAGCCCGGCTGGGGCTCCACTCTCCCCAGCGGCCAGAGCACTGAGAGGAGGGCGGAGAGCCCGGCCGGGGCTCTGCTCTCTCTGGCGGCCAGAGCGCCGGGGGGAAGGCGGAGAGCCCGCCGGGGCTCCGCTCTCCCCAGCGGCCAGAGCACCGGGAGGAGGGCGGAGAGCCCACCGCGGCTCCGTTCTCCCCGGCGGCCAGAGCGCTGGGGGGAGGGTGGCGAGCCGGCCGGGGCTCCGCTCTCCCCAGCGGCCACAGCACCGCGGGGAGGGCGGCGAGCCCGGCCGGCCTCCGCTCTTCCTGGCGGCCGGAGCCGGAGCACCGCACCATCCCCCTCCAGGTGCTGCCCCAAGCACAAGCTTGGTGGGCTGGTGCCTGGAGCCGGCCCTGGCTGCAAGTGCCGCAAATGTGGCCACGCCAGTGCGCAAGCAGCTGTCAGTGTGGACAGACTGCAGCGCTTTCCCTACTGTGCTCTCCAAAGGCGGGTTTAACTCACAGCGCTTTACATCTGCAAGTGTAGCCATGCCCTTAGTTAAAATTTTAGTACTCAGTGTTTTATTTACAACCAAAAAGAAGGCACAGATTAACCTTGTGAAGGTATGATATTTCCATGTGCAGGATATCTTGGAGGAGTTTGACCTCAGGGAAGGTTTTGACTTCTTCAATCACTAAACATTATGATACAGGCAATTTTAACTCACTCAGTTGGGACAGCCTAATCAGTGTGCACACCTACTATGTAAGAGTGCCTAAGGCACACACAATTTATAGTTTTTTTACAGTGAGTGGTGTGTTTGTTCAAACAGAAATTTCACACTTATAAACACAGGCTTTTTGGCATTGTTAGGAAATCGAAGATATGAACACTCATCTTTGTGGGTCTCACATTCTAAAAATGCATATCGGGGCACTACAGTGTTTTCAGACATCTAGATCTTATACCTTTTCTTCAGTGAATTTGAGACTCTGATTTCACTTCATTTAATCCAGAGAATGTGTAACAAAAATTGACAACATTCTTTTGCTAAGCTTTGCTATGTATTTGCACTGGACACATTTTTGCAGTCACAACTTGATGCAAGATGAAACATCACGTCACAAGTATGTATTCCCCCCCCCCCAACAAATTACTTTAAAAGTCCATGCAGTATGGTTTATGTCTGCAGCTGTTCTTTAGTTAAAACCTTATAAGAATTACTAGTTTCTGTAAGAAGCAGATACAGAGTATTTAATTTAATAACAGGATGTGTAGTATAGTGTTAAAGACAGTTCCTTGCTGAACATTAAGCATAATTGTAATTGAACTGTATTTTTTCTGGTCTATTAAACTAGAGGTGGAATAACAGTTTTAAAATATCTATTGTATATTTGATATCTCACCAATTAATAAAATTTGTTTCTTCAATCTAAACTGAACTACATGCATCTCCCCTCTAAACTCTATTCATCACTGCCATTACTGCTGTCAGGAACCTAGCTGTTTGCCAGGTCTCTTACCTTCTAAATATTTTATTAGAGTGATTCTGTCTTCTCTTACCTACTGTAACATTACCTGCATTCAGTGCTATCTCAGGTACTTGTCTGCTTAAACTTATATTCATCTCATTATCTTCTCATGTCTTGATTATAGTAATTCCTTCCATATTGTCCTCACTGTCAAATCTCAACTCTTCCTACTTCTGCACATCCAGATTGTGGAGTCCTATCTCCTCACATATACCAAGAAACAAGAACACATCACTAACATTCACAGAAATCTTCACTGGTGGGAGCAGTAGCTAAGTTTGCAATTTGAAAAAGGCTGTAACTTAATATTAAGAACAGTTGATGCAGGCCAATTCTCATTGGCTCCAAGGCACTTTTGAACAGCTTGAGTGGAAGACCAACAGGTTTAGCAGCATGTCCATTCCGTAACTTTTGGATGGCCTTTTGTACTGCCTTGAGTGACAAAGGATCTCCCCTGGGTCTGCAGATGTGCGATCTGCAGCTGTGCGCCCTTGGATCTGCAGTTGTGCAGTTTGCCAGGTCACATAGCTCTAGACAGTCATCAGCAGGTGTGTGGTTCAGCAGGCTTTCATAATGTGTGTTCCATCTGTCCAGCACCTCATCCACCAATAAGCAGAGCGAACCATCTGGTTTCATGATGAGGATGTTCGAAGGCTGTTGATGGCTGCCAGCCAGGTGCTTGATAGCTCTGTAGGCAGGACACAGATAGTTGTACTTTAGGCCATTCTTTGCTTTGTCAGCCAGGGAGTTGATGTAGATCTCACCATCAAGTTTTGGCATGGTCTGGGAAATGTCTTTCAGCCATGTACATTCTTGGACATCTCCCTGCTTAGCATCAGAGAGAGGCTATATATATACTTCCTAAAATTAACTTGTATTTTGCAGCAGGATCAACTAGTCATATTGTAGATTATGCATTGCAAATTTGTTAGTTTCATTTTCTGTCTAACCAGACTATCACTTGCCTTTCTGGCAAACAATTGGCTCTGAGCTAGCTGGCTATAGCTCAAAAACCTAGACCTAAGATGAAGTCCTGAACCCATTGATGTCAGTAGCGAAGCTCCCATTGACTTCAGTGAAGCAAGGATTTTACTCCTTATCTAACCCTCTTCCAGGCACCACAAGTCTAATCAGAGCACACTAAATGGCTGATGCTCAGTAATGCATATTCCGTGCTCCCAAGAAACTCTCTGTGTGGCTACATCAGTGAGGCCTGCCCGTGTGCCCGTCCCCACCAACTGCTCCAGTTTGTTGCCGTCCTCAGCACTTTCCCCTCTCCTGCCCCAGATGCTGCTCAGTTCTTTTAGCTCAGCTACCAGCTGTTACGCCTGATTTCATTTCATCATCCCAGTTTTCTCTGTTGTTTTTTTCAAGCGGGCAGAAAATGTGACATTTTTACTTGCTGGGACAGCACTTATACATCTTGCAGCATTCTGGACTCTAGGATTTTTCCTAGTCTGTGGCGGAGACTTTACCCACACAACAGATACATAGCTGACCAAGAGCTGTCCCAACAACATGCACATCCATGACCTGGAATGATCCCTGGGTAAGGTCCAGGTCGTTCAGGCTCTCTGTTTCAAACATTGGCCTCTTTTCTGAACCTGCAGGTGGGGGATGACAGACATTGTCCCTTTTGATGGTGGGTTTAGAGTATGTCTACACGGCAATGAAAGACTCTCAGCTGGTCCGGGTCAGCTGACTCTGGCTGTGGGACAATAAAATTGCCTGGGCTCTGGGACCCTGTGAGGGAGGAGGGTTCCACAGTCCAGGCTTTAGCCCAAGCCCCAATGTCTACACTACGATAGCCCCTGTGAGCCCTGAGTGAGCTGATCCAGGCCAGTCGTCGCTCTGCTGTGGGTCTTTTATCACAGTGCAGACGTACCCTTAATGATTCTGACAGCTGACAATAAAGATGCTGGATTGATATCACCAATCCTTTTTTCGCTCAGGCTGCCAAACAGTTATCAGATGCCAACCTTTGGTTACTACTAATCTGGGCTGGAATCAGACTGGTAGTTTAGATGTGAAAGATGCCATATCTCATGACCAGTCCCTTAAGAAATCTAGTTCCTCACATCCAGCACCACTTTTAAAATTGGAGCCATTTGCTTAGTCTGCATGTGCAATCATGCATATATATTCACACTGACTTGGCATGTGGTCCAAGCAGCTCCCTGCTACCTTTCTTAGCAATGCTGGGATCTACACTCTGGATTAAACTGAAACTGTGTGTGCTTCTGCATGTGATAATTATAGAATGCTTCCCCCAATTAAGGCTTTATAATTTTGAATACGCTTAGCCAAACAACATATTTGTGCTTTATCTATACAGTACTTGCCATCTTAATAGGGTAAAACATGTCCATAGTTGCACACATAAAATGGGAAAATCCTGTTTCCATTTGCATTGTGGCAGTATTGACCAAGGGAATTCTTAAGCAAAGTGAATGCTTAGTATGCTTGCTTGCATGGTGATATACAGCATGTTCTTCTGATCTACAGCTATTTCATAGCAATGCTAGAATCTGGGTGACAGCAAATTGAAAGGTTATTGTGTGTATTGTGTTTCCTCCAGGTATAGATGTTAATCAGTTACGAATGGGTGTTCGTGGTAATTTTGTTTGAAATGGTTTGCAAATATTTAAAAGTAATTCATATTTTTAAGTAAAACAGACCTTACCAAAGAAATACCTACTTATGCAAAGTATTATTCCATCGATAAGGATCTACTGATGACAGTGCAATGAAAATATTTCTCTCTTCCCTATTTCGTGGTCTTTTTCAAAATTGAAATTGTTTTCTTCTCATTTAAGTGACACTTCAGCTGTTTTTTCTGAAAATTGTGGGTGGGTTAATTAGACATTAACCACAACACAAACCATGCATGAGAGGAGGAAGAGTTTAACATTCTTCTGTTCTTTAGCACTTCTTGATTGACAGTAATTGATATATATAGCATTCTTGCTTCTCTAAGTAGAGGATGACACTTGTTTTCTTGCTTATGTACATTATACAGTACTGAAAAAGGGGTATTGTGGGAAGTTCATTAATGGATCATAAGACATCCAGGAAAAAGTCCATTCACAACATCGATGTAGAATAAAAGACAATGCTGCTTTTGAGATTATCTTTTGTGGAGAGATACAATCAGATGTTAATATCAACGTTAGTTACTTAGCTCAGATGGTCTTGTTGTTTCCTCTGCAGTTACCAGCTGCTGTCTCAATGCTATCTTGTATAATAGATTTGGATCAAAGGTAAAAATATAATGTATCAAATGGAATAGTATCCAACAGAATTAAAGATAGAACATGGTGTGTGTGTAAAAGCAAAATCAGACTCTGGGATGGCTGGTGAAGACCTGTTTGTACTGATCCTTTTATATGTCAAGACTAATTTATTGTAACTACTGTCTTCATGATTCATTAAAGTATAATTAGTAATTAGTTTATGAAAATGAGCTACTGAGATAGTGATGTCCTGGGCTTTGAAATTAAACTATGAAAGGTATCAGTGTGCATTTTATTACATTTGTACTGTTTCAGAAGATATTGGGATTGGGGGAGTGAAAAATAATGTGTTAATACAACTTGGTGTGTGTGTTTGTATATATGTATGTGATTTCCTGTGGACACAGTGGGAAATACCAATATAATATGTTAATCACATGGTTATTGTTAACTGAATGTACCAGCTTTAAGGACAATATGTGTCTGTAGGTATAGTAAAATTATACATAAAAAGTATATTAAAAGAACATTATTAAGATTGCAAAGAGAAACACTTAAAAGTTAGAAAATGTCAGAATATCTGTGAATCTCTGATTCAACCCCCTTGTGTGTATGTATTATAATGCAATCTTTACATCCATGATCACATACTATTTTTCAGCAGAATGACCCAAGCCTCATTCAGTGCACAAGATGGATGATGCTCATTGAATGAGCAGCTCTTCAATATTTTGTTGTCTCTTTCTTGTTCAGTGTGTGGCTCCATGACATATTAATAGCACACTATTCAAACTCTGACAACAGAATGATTAATTTCTTCATGGGCTTTTGAGTTACTATGCTCTGAGTAATTCACAAACACCAATACATTT
Source organism: Chrysemys picta bellii (assembly GCF_011386835.1). Classification (NCBI taxonomy): domain Eukaryota; kingdom Metazoa; phylum Chordata; order Testudines; family Emydidae; genus Chrysemys; species Chrysemys picta. Next base: position 239,850,616 of record NC_088792.1, on the reverse strand, counting down.
ATTTTCATAACTTGCCTGTAATGTGCATTATCACCCCAATCTTCAGGGAATTAAGTTGCAAAGCTCCAGCAAGTGTCTACCGAGTGTGTGAACTGCAATAGTTCAAAGAATTTGACCAAATTTGGCCATCATCCTGACAAATTTTAAATCCCTGCTCTAAAGCCTGGAGGTATTACAGATTGTCAAAAAAAGGTCACCAGATTTTTTTAACAGGAACAATATAACATATTTTAATCCAGCCTCATCAGAAATAGAACTGTTTTGACTCATATTTTCCAAAATATTCAGCCTGGGCAATACACCACATTGTTACAGTTTGGTAAAGTTAAAAACAACAGAAAAGAGGGTCTTATAATGGGAAATGTTGGGCAGCCTTAATCATAGCTGTGCTACCAGCCCTGCCTATAATAAAACCTATACCATGGCCCTTACAGCTGATACAGTTCTAAAACAATTTCTAAAATAATACTACAATAGTTTTTTTATAAAATATCTGGCATATACCTAATACATAGGTGTGTGTTGTGGTATAAAAGTTTTATCAGTACTTATTTGGGATTGCATTTTTTATAGCAGTAGTGGATCTATGCATTAATCCAATTCTACAGGGCTCACAGGGAACTATAAAACCTATAAATATATATCTTTTTTGTTTATAGAAAAGTTGTGGTTTTAAGGTCTGATATCATAGGCTCTTCCAAGGTAAGGAAGGCGTGCCACTGAGGAGCTGAGAATTTCCCTTTCGATGGTATACATTTTTTGTTTCTAGCTCTACAATGCTGTGAGATAACAGATGCTAAAGTCACAACATTGTTATGTATATAAAAGTTGTTATGGCTCCAGGATTGAATAGTGTTCATTTTGGGCCTTTAACATGCATAATTTTTAAGGGACAATTAAAGACTGAGAGCAAATTTGTCCTTGTGTAATACTATTCAGTTCTGTTGGTTTACCCCAAGAATGAATTTGCATTGGTATTTCAATCTTACCTCTGAATTTCCTTTTGTTTATGTGATACAATTGTCATACCTTGATTGCAACTTTAACATTATTTGACCATAATTTGTGGTTTAATTTCTTCATTGTAGTAAAAGGGTAGCCATTGATATGCTATTGAAGTGGAAATATTCTTTAGAGCCAGTACTACGCTAGGGAAGGTATATGTTGGCATGCCAAATCTGCACTTTATGATAGCAGTTGAAAAAAGGGGAAATATTGGTTATCAACATACCATCTTTTGTTTTTAATCTGAGTTCTATTTAGCATGCTGTCATCAGTGAATTTTTTAAGGTTTAATATTCTTGTATTGTATAAGACTGAGTGATATTCTTAATACACATTCACAGCATATACTCTTAGCACCTGTTCCTGAAGTCCACATCTAGCAGAAATCCCCATTGACTTACATGGGCTCTTTGCCTGCCACAACCTTTCTTTCTAACTGTGGCAATACAGGTCTGTCTCATCTTACGCTGGGGTTACGTTCCGCAGTCAACGCCTAAAGCGAAAATCGCCTATAGTCAAAATTACATTGAGTGTAATGGCGGGCGGAATCGCCTGCACTACAGAAACAGTATTTAAATTGTTATTTTTCTCTTTTTTTTTTTTTTTGTTTTTTTTTGTTTTGTTTTTGCCGACCGTGTAAAGCTGAAATTGCACATGTTAAATGCGCCTAAGATGTGACAGACCTGTAGTAATAGACTAGAACTATACATTATTTTTCTCCTGTCTAATAATTGCCCTGCAGTAATTTATAAATGCTTTGCAGTGCTGGCTTTTACAATAGCTTAGTAGTAATTCTTAAAGTTCTTTCAGCAGGATTCTTTAAATTTAGGATGTAGTAAAAACTCTGGTAATTGTTTGTTGTGTAGCAGGAGAAATCACTATTGAAACGTAAACCCTTGGGTATAATCAGGAGGGTATTTTGCTAACAGAGCTGCTACATTATGGCATGTAAAATTTGGAGCTTTTGTCTTTTAGACAGTCATCTTCTACATCATACATTGCTGTAACCATTTCCAGAATTTTTGTAATGGTTCTGTTTTCCAGATATGCATTAATATTGAGAAGAGGCCTCCTTTCTGGTTCATAGTAGACTACATTTTTCAGTATGGATTTAATTCCACCAGGAATCAGGGTAGTGAAATGTGCTGTATGGCAGCTGGCACAACAGCATTTTAATTCAAATAATAGAATCCAGCTGGTGGGGAGTTGACGGATTTTTGAGACAGACGTGACTTAGTACAGATCTTCCTTATTTCTTTAATAAAACGTATTATCCTGGCATATTAACCAAATGTTGATGAAACTACCAAATGTGCAGACCCAGTAGAAGTAAAAACTGATTATATGAAGACATTAAGGGAATTACAATGGGGAGAAAATATAGTTTTTAAATCATATGAAATAAATGTATGCAAACTCCTCTCTCACACGCACTTCACAAAATTACCTCTGATTTGCAGATATACTTGTGATTATTTGGTACAAGATCTTCTTTACTGAACCCATTGTATGCAACCCTCACTGCTCTTCATCTTTTTTAACTGCCTGCTGTTGTCACTGGCAACAAGAGACCCCTTCAAGGTAGATGTTAATTTCTATGCTATGGCTATGTTACAGAATAGTGGCTTAAAAGTGATTAACTCCAACAGAAAAATACATGCCTTTTGTATGAGCATTCTGTCGGAATATTGTTTCACATGACACTTTTCCAGCAATGCCCATTTATATATTACTTAAAGTTGTAACTATCCCATAGAATAAATTTAAGGAGGATCTTACCGGCGTGTAGGATTGAAGATGATGTGAACCTCTTATGCTTTGTAATGGTGCTGCATAGGTTGCCATACTGGAAACAGATCAACAGGTGCTACACTTTTCTGATGACTTTTCTTGTGAATTTTGATATACTGCCTAGAATAAACAAGCAGCCATGACAGGAGACTCATTCTGTCTCTGTCATATTTCAATATTATAGAAAGAAATGACTCATACTGCTGAAAACAATAGTTGATTTTTTTTTCAATACACTGTACATCATCGTCCTTTTCTGCCAATGTAGTTAATTTATCAGTGTACAGAATCTGCTAATGGCACTTTGGATAGTTCCAGCACTGCTGCTGTGTTGCTGTTATTTGAGTGCTGACTGTGTTCAGTGCAGTCCTAACATGAAAGAAAACACTGGGTCAAATCCTGGCCTCACTGGAGTCAATGGCAAAATTCCCACTGACTTCAGAGGAGCCAGGATTTATTTCATCCATGGTCTCTGCTCTGCTTACAATTTAAGGGCCCAGTCTTGTGAAGTGCTGATAGCTTTCAACTCCCGTTGCAGTTAATTACAGTACTTTTGAGGGAACTCAATACCTCACAAAATCAAGCCCTCTGTTAAAGAAAGTGTGATACACTGTGTCCAATCCTGCAAACCCTTATTCACGTGAATGGTCCTTACTCCATCAAACAGTTCCATTGAAATCACTTCCAACCCCATGAATGAGGACTTCTCATGCCAGGACTAAACAGTAGAAGGATCGGCCTCATCAAAATTTATTAAAAATACCTGATATGTAGGCTGAAATTTCACGTGGTTAGAGTTTTGTTTTTAAATAACAGTTTTTAATGGTAGCTTTATATATTCAATATGTTGTGTGTCCTCATTGAAAGGCTTATGGAAGGGTTTGAATACACTGATTGCATAACCAGCAGCTATGATTAGCTTTAGCTCTATTAATATTTATTTAATTATTACAGCTCTGTTCTGTTAGGGCACCTTTCTCTAAGGGGTGAAATAAATGTATTTGAAAACCCAAACCAAATGTATCCAGTTATTTCAATAAAAGTCTTGGAAATGTAAACAAATATTCAAGTGAATTTATTGTTTTATTATTTCCAAGATGTTTTTGTAATCTTCATGCTTTCTGACAATATTATGTGCCAGGGAAGATAATGGAGCAAGTAATTAAGGAAATCATCTGCAAACACTTGTAAGGTGGTAAGGTGATAGGGAATAGCCAGCATGAATTTGTAAAGAACAAATCATGTCAAACCAATCTGCTAGCTTTCTTTGATAGGATAACGAGTCTTGTGGATAAGGGAGTAGCTGTGGATGTGGTATACCTAGACTTTAGTAAGGCATTTGATACGGTCTCGCATGATATTCTTATCGATAAACTAGGCAAATACAATTTTGGTGAAGCTACTATAAGGTGGGTGCATAACTGGATGGATAACCGTACTCAGAGAGTTGTTATTAATGGTTCCCAATCCTGCTGGAAAGGCATAACAAGTGGGGTTCCACAGGGATCTGTTTTGGGACCAGTTCCGTTCAATATCTTCATTAACGACTTAGATATTGGCATAGAAAGTACACTCATTAAGTTTGCAGATGATACCAAACTGGGAGGGATTGCAATTGCTTTGGAGGACAGGGTCATAATACAAAATGATCTGGACAAATTGTAGAAATGGTCTGAGGTAAACAGGATGAAGTTTAATAAAGACAAATGCAAAGAGCTCCATTTAGGAAGGAAAAATCAGTTTCACACATACAGAATGGGAAGAGACTGTCTAGGAAGGAGTACGGCAGAAAGGGATCTAGGGGTTATAGTGGACCACAAGCTAAATATGAGTCAACAGTGTGATGCTGTTGCAAAAAAAAGCAAATGTGCTTCTGGGATGCATTAACAGGTGTGTTGTGAGCAAGACACGAGAAGTCATTCTTCTGCTCTACTCTGCGCTGGTTAGGCCTCAACTGGAGTATTGTGTCCAGTTCTGGGCATCGCATTTCAAGAAAGATGTGGAGAAATTGGAGAGGGTCCAGAGAAGAGCAGCAAGAATGATTAAAGGTCTTGAGAACATGACCTATGAAGGAAGGCTGAAAGAATTGGGTTTGTTTAGTTTGAAAAAGAGAAGACTGAGAGGGGACATGATAGCAGTTTTCAGGTATCTAAAAGGGTGTCATAAGGAGGAGGAAGAAAACTTGTTCACCTTAGCCTCTAAGGATAGAACAAGAAACAATGGGCTTAAACTGCAGCAAGGGAGGACATTAGGAAAAAGTTCCTAACTGTCAGGGTGATTAAACACTGGAATAAATTGCCTAGGGAGGTTGTGGAATCTCCATCTCTGGAGATATTTAAGAGTAGGTTAGATAAATGTCTATCAGGGATGGTCTAGACAGTATTTGGTCCTGCCATGAGGGCAGGGGACTGGACTCCATGACCTCTCGAGGTCCCTTCCAGTCCTAGAATCTATGAATCTATGAATTATGCGGGAGAGGTGTGTATATGATTTCTTTAATTAGATCTTTATTTGGCTTGTCTGTTGCCCTGTTATAAAAATGCCTTCTTGAAAGTATAAATAATTTTAAAAACCTAAACAAAACCCAAAGTACTCCTAATACTTACTATTTGGTAAAGATGCTAAACACTCAGGAAAGAAAGAAATTATTTTGAGTTAAGAACAGGGATATAATGAGGAGTTCTGACATTAAGAAACTAATGATGTTGAAAGTAAGAAAGGGTAAAATAGGGACTAAATATCAGGAAATGTTCATGATCTTAAGATTTTCGAAGCTGTGAAGCAATTATCCTAGGAAATATGGAAGTTCATTCACTTTTGACACTTTTAAATTATCCTCTCCCAGTCTAAAAAAGGTGTTGTGAGGAATAATTCTACATTTTCAGAGAGGTGGACTCTGTACACTAATTAGGTATTTTCCATCTTAGAATCATTTAGAGAATCAGAGATATCCATCATTTTGCAGCAAATGAAATGAGGCTGTGATGAATGTTATCAATACAAAATATTAGTTCCAGTACACATTTATTGGTTTGCATTGAAATGTATATATTTTCACTTGGATTTGTTGGGTTAAATGTGCTTGGGGCAACAATGCACATAATAATGAATTGGTTTTAATGAAACCTTATTGGACCGGCAGTATTTATTTCAATTAAAACTGCTAGGTGGATAACAGTGGATTATGCATTAGTCCTGCAATTTATGTCTGAAGATAACAGCCCTTTCAAAACTGACTAATTAAGCAGCCTATTATAAAGTAATCCAATAAATGTTAGAATGATTGGGGCTCTGTTCTTGCAAACAAATAAGCTCATGTGTGACACTGCTTACACAAGAGAGACAAGGAGATGAGGGAATATCTTTTACTGGACCAACTTTTGTTGGGGGAAGGTACAAGCTTTCAAACTACATAGAGCTCCTCTTCAGGTGTGGGGAAGGAAGCAGAGTGTCTGGGACAAATTGTTAAACAGACGAGGTATAATGCGTATTGGAGGTGGTCGATCTGGGCGAGCAGTTGGGGGTTAGATTGTTGTTTGAAGTGGGCAATAAGTGTAGCAGGCAGTGTTGTGTGTTATAAAGGGTTTGTAGTGAGCCATATACTAGTGTTCCTGTTAAGTCCATGGTTTCTGGTGTCTAGCAGAGTTATGAATTTAAGTTCCCAGGCTCGCCTTTTGAAGGTGCTGTGCAGGTTTTGTTTGGGGACAAGTATTGAAAGATCACTTTGTGAAATGAGTTCACCCACGGTGATAAGATGTTTTTGTCTTTTATCATTTTCTCTGGGACTTCATTCAAGAGTGTAGTGATTGTCTGGTTGCACCCACAAAGCTGTTATTGGGGGGATTTGATGCACTAGATGAGATGTTACTCAGTATGACTCATCCCATTTGCTTTACATGAGTAGTTATGTACTTGTTAAAATGTTTATGGTATTTGGGCCTAAAACAATAAGCACTCAAAATAACTCATTAAGACCCTGATCCTTCAAACATCACGTGCTTAATTTCCTACCATGAGTCATATCATTGATTTCAATTTTTTTGATTTTACATGTAAATCATGAACCTCCTCATGTAAGGAAGAGAAGGCAATCAGTCTTCAGTACAGCTTTCATGTTGCTCTGTAAACAATTGGCAAAAGGAACTCAAATGTTCTACATGCGACATCCTTCCCTGAAAACAGAGTATGTTCCACCCAGGGTGATGAGTAGAGTGAAAGTGCTCTCAATGGGAACCTCCACTATGCTTCACAGGTTGTTTTTGATGTGGGATATGAGAAAACACCCACCTGACAGCATTTCAGCAGGGTTCCTGTTTGGCCTTGGTTTCATTTAGAATTATAACAAAGTATTTGAGCCTCCATGTATCAGTCCCCTCTAAAGCTCCACCCGATTGCTGATTTCCATGTATGTTTTCTTAGGACTTGTCTATACTTACAGTGCTGCACTGGTGCGGCTGTGCCCCTGTACTGCTTAGTGAAGGCACTCCTATGCAAATGGCAGAGCTTCTTCCGTTAGTGTAGGTACTCCACCTCCCCAAGTGCTGGTAGCAATGTTGATGGGAGAAACCCTCCCGTCGGCATGGCACTGTCTACACTGGGGGTGTGGTCATTATAACTGTGTCGCTCATGGGTGTGGAATTTACAGACATACATTGGTATTGTAGACCAAGCCTTAGAGAGTGAAAAATTTGCAGACTCGCCAAAGATTTTAATAAGAATAGTCGACAATTTATTCAAGCGTATTTTCAATATATGGAAACTTGTCTACAAAAGAAAATACTCATGTTTTGGCTTTAGCTTTCCTGGGAGTTCAAATAAATAGTTGTTTTGTTTTGTCTGGAGATTTTGTAGGTGTTTCAGTTTTTCCCCCTTTTAATCCTCTTGTTTTCTTATCTCATGTAATTTATATATGTGTATAATATTCAGCTGTCTAAGTGACATGAACACATACTGGTCTTTGATCATATTTTCCTTCCTAACAAATGGAATTAGAAGTAAAATAATTTGTTTTCCATCCACTCTTGAGTTGTGCAAATGCCATTCATCTGTTTATCAGTGCGTGTTGATAGGGACATATGATGTGGCATATGTGATTAAGCTAATTCTGTCTTTGACTTAATGGAATAGTTCACGCTAAGCTTAGTTGTTGATGAGCTGAATGAGAAATTATGATTCTAGGCTTAGGGCACGCTCCCATGAGCTGAGTTAATATGAAACTGTGTTTGTTCAATACAAAAACAAAAGGAAGGGGTCCCTGTCGAGTACTCCATGAAGAAGATGTAGCCCCAGGTATCTGCAGACTTTGCAATCCCACTATGTCCTACTTCCCCTGGATCCTTCAGTGGAAGCCAGGCTGAGAGCGGGGAATTAGAACTTCACACTGGTTCTAATATGACTTCAAACCAATCCTGCTGTGAAACTTAATTCAACAGACTTGGCAAAATGGTAAGAAAAAACATAACCTGTGAAACAACCAAAGCATTGTTTCTTGCAGTATATTACTAGTATTGCTCTCAATATCTTTGTGATGGAGATTCCTGGAATTAACTATTATAAAGATGATTTTGTGATCTCTAATGTTCTCTTTTAATCAGAAAAAAGAACAGGAGTACTTGTGGCACCTTAGAGACTAAGAAATTTATTAGAGCATAAGCTTTCGTGGACTACAGCCCACTTCTTCAGAGAGGCCTATCATGAAAGCATAAAGCTGGCTAATGCGTTGTCCAAGCTATCGTTGGGATACGTACAGTAACTTCTTACTATAAACTACATTGAAAAATATCGTTACTGTTGTTGCCTGTCTGCTGGGCAGTAGCAAGTGTCCAGGGGTTTGCAGATCAGCTTCCCCCGGAGGAGAAATAAGTGACATGTATGGGCATATTCTACGTGTAACTGGTTTTACTTATCCATCCATCCATCCTGGAACAAAGGTAATCAAACAGCAGGCACCACTTAAAAGGGTATCCTATATTACTCTCCCTTTGCCCCTATGCATCCCAAGAGCTCCAGAAGGTATTATGGTCCCCCTTGGATGATACACCCACATTTGTTCCCAGTGCATAATGTCTGAATGGCACAGAGTAGCTCATAACCACTCTGAGCCTCAGGCTGTCTCTACAATGAAAATGCTACAGTGGCACAGCCTGTTGCTGTAGGTAATCCACCTCCCTGACAGGCAGTAGCTAGGTCGACAGCAACTAGCACTGTCCATACTGGGGGTTAGATCAGCTTGGATTTTTCACACACCTGAGAGACATAGCTATGCCGATGTAACTTTTCGGTATAGACAAGCCCTCAGTTCCAGTCATGTAAAACAGGGATAATGCTTCCTTACCTCACAAGGAGGTTTTGAGGATCATTTTTAATGTATGTGAGTTGCTCAAACTGTGGTGATGAGTGCATAGAAAAAGTTATAAATAAATCATAGTTACCACTTTTTTAATAAACCCCAAACATAAGTGGTGTTGGACATTATTTTCATCTATTGGAAATGGAATGTTTAAAACTAACACAGATCCTAAAGATCTTTATGGGGATTTTTTAGTGCATTGGTCAGCCTTACTGAGTAACTAAAAATGTTACAGAAAATTGTATTTGGGAGAACAATGAAAAATAGGATGTAGGAGAGAAAAATCAAACTTGGCATAAAAAGAACAAAACCTTAAACTTAGAATGAAAACCTCTATAAACAGATGCACAATTTTTTATACAGATATCATATTCTTCCAATACAAAAAATAGTTCATCCACACATACAATGAATGGTATGTTCACAAAGACACCTTTTATGTGTCCCACTTTTACTAAACCAAAGATAATAAATTTCAAGTGTAACCAAAAAGCATTATGCATGTATAGTAAAAGTGTCTATTTTGGGATTTCATTACATTTAGATTCACTGTAACCTATCTATTCTTCTTACTCTAATTTTCCCCCTGCTTTTACTTGGAAAAGCCCCCACAGAGTTACAAGGGCAAAAAGCAGGACACCTAAAAGAGTTCTTTAATGTTTGATGGCAAGATGTTCTCACAATGTTTTATGCACATTTAAGTAGGATAAATATTAAAGGATAATGCTATACACAATATTGAGGTTTTAGAGAGGAGGCAAATGGGGACTTTTGTGGCTTGTGATGGAGGACCTTTTATATAAGTGCTTCAGAAATTAGATTAGGGTGTATATCACATGAAATGTTCTCTCAATTGTGCTGTAAATTTAACGGCAGGGTTCTGTTGAAATGAGCTCTTGTGGTCGGTGAGCAAGAAAATCAATCAGTGGGCGCCTTATCACTCTTCTATATCCTTGATAGGTCTACAATTAAATTCAGCCTGAAAGGTCACAGTGTGGGGTATACATTAACCTCATACTAACCCTGTGTGTGATACTGCCACCGAGAACGAGTTAATAAAGACATCAGTTGGAACTGTAGGTTTGTTCTCTCTAACTCTTTATATATATATTATACATACACACACACACTTTTCACTTCTAATTATATCTTTGTGTATTAAGTTAATAGATTTCTGCTGAGAATTCCACTGTAATATTCAGTTGAATAAGCAGCTGAACTCCACATTTGGTTGGTAAAAATATTTAAAGTAGCTTTAAAATTAATATTTATACACGAGTACATCAGTGAGACATGACCATGTCTCATTTTCAGACCATGATGATGTTCACAGCACGCAGCAGCAGGCTTAATTTCCAAAGGTACCAGGGTTTCTGAAGTGCTGTTTGTATTGCACATGGTTGATCCAGATAGGCAAAATGCAAGTTCACTCATTGAGTGTTGTGCAAGTACTTTATTACTGAAATGCATATAGAACTTTTTTAGAGAAATTGTGGCAAAGCTATTTTATGTTTTATCTGTATTTTGGTTTTGATATGGGAGCCTTAGATTATACAGAAAGTGGGCTACAAAAGGACCTATATCTTTGCCCTTTTATCTATAAAATACAATGCAACATAACATTCTGACTGTTAATGAATGCAGTTCAGGGACATGCCAGAGAAACACAAAATCCAGCAATCTTTTCCCAAAAGCCAGATGTGTCTTAAAAGATATTGTCAAACTGATTCAGGTCTGTGGGAGTTCCATTCTTGGAACTTTCCCCCACAACAATCGTTACTGTAGACATCTCTCTGCTCGGCTCGGACACCCATTTCCAGGAGTTCACAGATCAAGGCAAATGGACTCCCCAGGAGATGTCTCTCTCCATATCACTAGTCTCAAACACAAAGCAATCCAACACACTTACCATTTTCTGTCCATCAGAGATTCCTCTTTCAGAGTAATGCTGGACAACAGGACTGCAATGTATTATATAAATTGCCAAGGAGGAGCTAGATTGCAGTCCTTATTTTAAAGTCCTTATGCTCAGAAATTATAAAACTATGGAATTAGTGCATATCCTATCACATAGAGATCTCACCAGATTATCTACTGAAGCTACAGAACATCATAGGAGATTTGCTGAGCAGCTATTTCTGTCACGACCATAAGTGGGAGCTGAATGACGCAGTATTTCAGGAGATTTGTGTGATCTAGGGCTCTCCAGAGGTGGATCTCTTCACAACTCTGTTCAATGCAAAATGCCAATGCTTTTGGGTGAGTCAGAACTACCTGGGAGACACCCTCCTTACTGCCTGGCCTCATATCTTACTCTATGCTCACCCCCAATTCCGTTGCTCTTCAAAGCCCTGAACAAGCTGAAACAAGAGAGATTGGTGCCATCCTTATAGTGTGATCATGGCCAAGGCAGGTCTGGTTCCCAGATCTAGTTCACCTATCCCTGTGACCACCCCCTCACCTTCCTCTGACAGCGGACCTCCTCACTCAGGAATCAGGCACCATGACCCACCCCAACCTCTTGTCACTTCACCTGAAGGCTTGGCTCCTAGATGGCTCTCTGGCATAGAACAGGATTTCTGTCCAGAGGTCCAAACAGTACTACTGAATAGTAGACAACCCGCCACAAGGAAAACTTACCTGCAGCAGTGGAAACATTTTCAAGCTCGTGCACAATGATTCATATTTCCTCCTCACACATATTCTGGATTACTTGCTAAATTTAAAAAACAGAGATTTATCAAAGAGTTCAATTAAGCTTCCCCTGGCTGCCATTACAGCATTTCATCCCCTGCCCCCCAAATGACAGGTTTTCAGTTTTCACTCACTCAACCTCCGAAAGATTCATTGAGGGTCTATCTAACTTTTCCCCCTCACATTGGAAAACCTACTCCACCATGGGATCTCAACTTATTCCTCAATAAATTGAAGAAACTCCTGAATGAATCTGCAGAACTGTTTGCTGCTTTGTTTGTCCTTTAAGACCTCGTTCTTCATAATGGTCACCTCAGCCAGAAGGGTTGGAGAATTAGGAGCACTGATGGCTGATCTGCTATACTCAGTGTTCTATCACGATAAATTGACTTTAAGTAGGAAACAAGGATGGGGACTTAGTCTCATCAGACTTTCACATCAATCAGGTAATTCAGTTACCAGTGTTTTACCCTAAGCCTAACTCCGAGAGAGCAGGAGCCAGTCTCCAAACTCTGGATTTAAGAAGAGCTCTTGCCTTCTACCTTGATAGGACTAAGTCTTTCAGGGCTTCTTGATGATTTATTTCTTTTTAGGAAAGAATGAAAGGGCATTCGATTTCCTCCCAAAGACTGTCGAAATGGGTTCAGGATGCCTCTGGGGGTGTCCTCCACCTAGGTTGATTGCCCAGTCCACCTGAGTTCAGTCTACTTCTGTGGCTTTACTAAAGAACTTACCCATCTTGGACATTTGCAAGGCAGCTGCCTGGTACTTGGCACTACACTATTGTGCATACTTCCAGGTCTAACACAACCTTTGGTGAGGCTGCTCTTCAGTCCATATTAAATCCATCTCCTCAGCATGACCTCTGTAATCGGGAATAGGTAACCAGCATACAATGGGTTTCTCCTCAGCGTGTAGCTCTAAAATGTTGGGGCCTGAGGTGGGGATTTTTATTCACCTACTCAAGTATTTCCTAGGAACTCTACTCGGCTTTATTTGTCCCAAAGGTTCCTTCTTGTCTGGCACATTGTTTAGAATAGTCATTTGAAGCTCGTAACACTTCCCCAGGCTTACACCGGTCATGTCTCCTCCCTAGAGAAGTTACATACAATCCCACAATAAGACATAAATATTGCATTTATAATACAATGGACTCCAAAGATACTTAGACTTAATTCAATACGATCTCTCAAAGATATTGCAGGAAATTGCCATATCTGTCACAGCATGGAACTAGGAATTTAGGAAAATACGGGGGACAGGAGAAAAGCAACTGTGAACGAAGTCCCTAATTCAGTACAGTTAAGCACAGGTATAGCTATATTAAGTACATGAGTAATTCAACTGAATTGGGGTCAAAGGCCTTAAATTTAGTCCTGAGTGGAACTAATTTGTGTGTGTGCGTGTGCATGCGTGCCCTTTCAGTTGTCAAGGCATATATATACCTGCTTTGATTAACTCAATAACTCTTGTGTTATGCTTCAGTGAAGCATGCTGCCACCAGCAATTGTTATAGGATAGTGTTTCATTTTCTTTTTAAATAATCTATTTTGGTGATCTATGTTGTGGGCAGAGCATTGTTTGTTTGGACGCAGTTTTAATGTACTCTTTTGGATAGGGACACTGCCTCTAGTGAGTCGGAATCTGTGTGCACAGGCTGGGTGTGGGGGAATGATTGCTTAGACCCTGGGTCAACCTAGAAATAATACTATGGTATTCTGGACAAATGCAATTTTGCCCAATTACAAGGTACAGCAATATTCAGATCAGACTTTGTGCTTAGTTCTTCTCCCCTCTTATTTATCACTACTCACATTTCTTTACTACAGTTGGTGCTTTGAAATAAACACCCTTTTCTGGATTTTAGGGTAAAGCATCTGTCACGCTTTTTAGTCTACTTCATAATGAAAACTCAGAAGTTTGGGTTTCACAGGAAATCCAGTACTTTTTTTTTATCCATTTATATGCTGGTATCCCTATTTCTTTAGCAGCCAAGTGAAAGAAACGAATGCAGATGACAGTTTTCTCCAAATACAGCATGCAAGTCTTGCTTTCTGGATTAACCATATTAAGTAGTAGGGCTGTATCATGTGTAATAAGTAGAAAAAGCATTTGCTTACTCTCCTCCCAAAAAATGAGATTAAAATATTCTCACCCTGTGTGTGTCTTTTACAAGATTTCCCTACTCCATCCCCATAACCCAGAGCTATTACTATTTATTAAAAACATGTAAAATGTATGAATAATGTCTGAGATGTATTTTAATTATATTTTCAGAAATGTATGGGACTGATTCTTATTTCACTGGTATTACTCCAAGGACTTCACATCCTGATTGACCCTGATGTGAGATCCGAATCAGGCCCCCTATACCAAACAATAGCAAAAGTCAGTACCATAAGAATAAATTTACTGTACAAAAAAGAGTATGCTAGATAGAAAGGGGGAAATGACATAAGCATGTTATTCAATCAAGATTTAAGGTGGAAATCCAAAACTGCACACTTCAGAAAAAGTACGTGCTTAGGTTAAATATTATACTTAGACACATCAGAAGGAGGCTTTTCATCCATTCCTGCATACCCCCAGTGCAGTCCTGACTGAGAGAGATCTGGAGATAACAGTAATGTTGTGCACATATGTAGTGTGGGAGAGCATGGTAGAGGTACATATTGAGAAGTGTGCATATCAGAAATCCAACACACATAATATAGGTAGTTGTACCATTATAGAATTGGTGCTTTCTGGGTAAATGATTTCCTGCAGTGTTGGATTTTTCTAGTGCTATGTTCACTGCTGGGAGAAGAAGGATCAAAACTATGGGCACCTTCTACAGAGCAACATGTAGTTTTCTTTTGTTTTATTACTCAGCAAAATGACTTCAAAGCTATACCCTAGTGGTTTGGCAAAGCTTTCAGACCAGAAGGATGAAGCCTCTCCAAAGAACTCATTCTGCAAAAGCAGCTGAAAGCAAAGAGCCTTATATTGTATTTTTTTCAGATCTTATTTTTATCAGCTTTATGGGAGTTCCATAGACTCCAAAGTGAATATATTTACAGAATTACTGACAGAATGTTGGGGTCTCTAGCCAATTAATCCCTGATGTAACTCCATTGAATCCGACCTATGTTTTCCAGTCTGCACGAGTTGCCTAAAAAAAAATTCTGTGTGTAGTTCTACTAATGTGACTCAGCAGATGGGATCCTTGAGAATACATTTATTTATGGAAGATCAATATTTTAAAACCAATAGGACTTAGTATTTTTGCCATCAATATTCTCTCTCTTCCCTTTTCCTTTGTATGCAGTTATTTTTTGGTTTGTGCATTTTCTTAACATGAAAGAATTCAAACAATCTGACTCAACTGTTGCTTCTTATTGCCAATATATCTAAGGAAAGCTTATGTTCATTAATTTCTGTTTGTTGGGACTCATGAGTAAGGCTACATTTTAGTCACAGGTATTTTTAGTAAAAGTCATGGACAGCTAAAATTCACAGGCCCGTGACCTGTCCATGACTTTTACTAAAAATACCCACCATGACTAAAACTTGGGCGGGAGCGTGGGGAAGCTTGGGGGGGCAGTCCAGGGGTGCTGCGGGTGGTGGGGGAGGTGGCCTGGGACCCCTGCCTCTCCGCTGCCTAGGAGCAGCAGAGGGGCCATGCCAGTGGGAGCTGGGGAGCCCCCCACGCTGAGGTAAGCGTCACCACACACTCCCCAACCCCCTGCCCTGAGCCTGCTCCCACAGACCCAAACTGCTGCTGCTGGCCCAGGGGCTGCCCAGCTTGGGCAGCCCCTGAGCCAGTACCAGCCGCTGCAGAAGTCACGGAGGTCAGGGAAAGTCATGGAATCCATGACCTCCATGACAGACTCGCAGCCTTACTCATGAGATACATTTTCTAAAATCAAAAGTAATAGTACAACAGCCATAAAGACGTGCCAGTGTGTGAAAAGCAGAAGTAATGAATTCTCCTCTTCTCTCCCCCTTAGCTAAAGGTAATGATTGATTGATGCAGCAACAAAGCAATCATTGTTATGTCTTTCATTGTACATGGCATAAAGAATGTGTACATGTTCTGTAATTATACACCTTACTGTATAGTCCTGTGGTTAACTACAACTTGAAAATTATATAAAAATAATAAAATGTGTATAGTGTTATAGTGAAGGTTCAAGAATAGTGTTCAAAGGTGACAATGAAGTTTATTAAATTAGCATTTTTAAAAGTTTAATAGAGATAATTACAAGTCTGGTTCAAATAAAAGAAAAATACACTACTTTTAGTAGTAAATAAAGTAAAGACTAACCTTATCCTTGTCCCGTATTAGTAAGTAAGGCAGAAAGGAATACTAGCTTGCTCAGTTATGCAATGCAGAGTAATGATGGCCCCCTTAAATTGATTGTACAGCATAAAGAAAAACAAAAAAACTCCGATCTCATTTGTTGCCGCTATTATGGCTTGGTGAATAAATGCTAACTTTTTATTGCAGGAAATAATGGAATCTTTGCCCTTTTACACTGATGTACATAATAAACTTTTTGCTAATGATACTCGGGACACAAGCTATTGCCTAACTCTCTCACTTTTTTTTTCATTCTTTTAGTTAAATTACTTCAGTTTACAGCCATTGCTTCAGGCCACGGTAATTTGGAACTTCTTAATGGCCTCCAAAAAAGGAATTTTTTCTTCCACACAGTTACAAGATAACCACATGGCCATTTTTTCCCTTTAAAATAAAAATAATAAGATTATTTTCCATTACAGAAAAGTAATTTCTAATCCTCATGTAAGAGAAAAGTCTGTTGGTTGTCACGTTAGAGATAAGAATCCACAATGACCATCTGTATCAAAATTTTACCTACAGTAAGTTTAAAAAAAAAAAAAGCTGGTTCAAAGGCTCGGCATTTTTTTCATAGCCAGTGTTGTTTCAAAGGAGTTTCTTCTTGGTTTGGCGACTCAGGGAGGACTCAAAGATGCTTTTCATAAAATTTTTCATCATGCCACCTGATGCATCGGATAAGAAGGCGCCAGCTGTTGTGAGCCGGATTAACGGAATATAAATGGTTGTCATCTCCCAGCTGAATTTGTTCACATTGGTAGAAAAATGTTCACTCACAAAATATGAACTTCTTCTTTCTCCCCCTAAAATAAGATGGGTAATAATATGGTTTTCTTTGCCCTTGATTCAGTATTGTGACAAGTTCCTTCTACTATAAACTGTAACTTAATGAAAACATTTCACATTATTTAAAAAACGAACAAAAACCAATAAACAGATAGAGAAATAACTTTTAAAAAAGCTTTAGAAAAGGGCGATCTCTTATATTCTTCATTGGATGCAGCTTGAACCCTTCGGAACACCTGTGTTCCTGAGTTTCATCCCAGTAGAGCTGGGGGAATATATTTACTTGACTTTACAAATGATTCTTGGTTAGGCTATGCTATAACCCCATTTGAATTTGGTTTCTATGAACAGTCAAATGATCAAGGGTTTATTTGCATAAATACTCATGTAAAATGAATTTTAAGCTCGTATGCTTGAGTATTCTCACCAGAAGTGGTATACTGTATATGGTTTAGGATGTCTCTTGGTATCATAGTGGAGCAGTGTTCTCAAAACTCCTTGTGTTGATCCTTTGTAAACAGACAGTGAGATGGGCCTAGGAAGGACTTGGCTACACCCTTTGCAGCTATGACTGCACAAGCATATGCTATTACTGTGTGTGACTATGACTAGATGGCATTTAAACTCTGCACCTAGCTAATAAATTTTGCAGCAGCCTAATTTTTTTATATCGGAATGATGCCTTAGGCAAGGCCTGTGTCATCCAGAGACAGTAGAGTGTGTCTTCGCATGGATGTGGGTGCTACTGGAATACAGCTAATAATGATAGAAGATGTTTCTACTCCAGTGGTTTGTATTAATGCTGTAAAGTCCCTCCAAGAAAATCTCCCATCCAAATACTAACCTAATTTGACCCTGCTTAGCTTGTAAGGTCTTACACTGCTCAGGGTAGTAAAAGACTAAGCATCTAAAGGTTGTGTTGCAGACACAGCTGTATCTTAGACCCCTTTTGGTCTCCTTTAATGCACCCCTTAGGTGATAGGCCTGGTTTCCTGCATCCCATTGTGAGTGGAACCCTGTGGTCCAGCTAATCTTTCTTAGACTGGTTCTTAGGGCTGCAGCTTTCCCTGTTTCCCAATCAAGTTGATCTGACAGACCCAACTTTGTCTGGCACTTGTCAGCCCTTTTCCTCCAAGGATCTATGACAGCCGCTGAGTAAAGTGACTCAAAAGCAGCAATTTCAAAACAAAGCAGCCTTTAATTACCAAGGAGAACACAGTACCTAGAAAAACGGGTTAACGCAACTAAGAGTCCTATATGCATATTTCCCTACCTAAGCTTAACTTCTCTATATTCATATGTCAAGTAGGTCCAGCTTATTCCCATCTCTGGGTTGGGAGAGCCAACCCGCTTGTTGCAGTCCCCATCAACCGGTGCAGCTTTGGTCTGCGGACAGCTCGCTCAGCCCCTACACTTTTCTTGGCTAATGTTTGGTATCTTACTTTTCATCCTAGTCTTAGCCTTGGGACAAGTAAACCATTCTCAGCCTGCCTGGAGGCAAGCAGGGGTTTTTCCCAATAAACAGCTATTCCATTATTTTCTGCAGGACTCTACCCTCTGTCATTGTTTCACCTTTCCTGCTTTGTTCCTCTAACAATCCCTTTTGATCTAACTCCTTAGCAAGTAACTCATCAGAAACAAACACAGACACATGCACTATATTCATAAAATAATAACACAGATATTTCCCAGTTCATTGCAGGCTGGCATAAGTAAGTCTTTGCAGAGACAGAAATTGATGAGAGTGCTTCTGTCTCATTTTCATTACATTTCTGGATGTTTCTTATATGATTTCTTACTACCTTCAATGACCCTTGACAACACAATTCCAGTTCCCATAGCAACACCTGTTGATGGCAGTAATACTGCAGCACTTCAATAAGCCTTCCTACCCCAGGTCACGCTGTGCCAGCATGCCAGGATTGGGTTCAGTGTACAAGATTCTCTTTCTCCTCTTTTCTAATGGATGTCACATCTGGAATCAGTTCCCCTGATTTGTGAAGACTGATTTAGAGAATCATAGAATGTCAGGGTTGGAAGGGACCTCAGGAGGTCATCTAGTCCAACCCCCTGGTCTCACTCTTGATTACAGCTCATGATACAACTAGTTATATGTGGTCTAAATATGCACCAGCAAGATATTGTATTGAGCCACTATTCAGGCTCTAAGATTTACATATGTCTTTTGCTGTGAAACAAAAATGATTTTTTTCCGAATGTTCACATCACTGAAGAAAACACTCTTTAGACTCCTCGTAATCTTTCCAAAAGTGCAGTAATTCTACATGCTTCATAGTTTCACGGTCTATTTAAACACATTTAAAAAAATGCATTGGAGACTTTCTTTGCAGAAAGTGAGTGTAGCACTAGATACTTCCTTGAATGTAGCTGGTTTTTTGTTTTTATTTTTGTTTTTTAAATAGCTCAAGTCCCTTAGTTGCCTACTGCCTATTTCTTTAGTAATTGCTTCCCAACAGAAACATTCAAAGCAGTGCTATTAAAAAAAACGTCTCTCACTTTGCAGAAGTGTTTACAAGATTCCATGTGGCTTCCTCTTGGCAAGAAGTTCATTTGCTGTTGACACCTAACTAAGCATCAAGATGGTTATACGTCCTGTTGGGTCTACAATATTTTATTTTTCTCTTTAATGTTCTCTCTTCTCACACATTTAACTAAGAAGCTTTAAGTCACTTGTACTTTTTTTTTCTAGTGTGCAATTTATAATTGTGGATCTTTGCCACATTTATTATTTCTTCCTTCCCAGTTCTGCAGTGAGACATTTAAAGCTTGTTCAGCCAATATGGTAGGTTCCACATTCTGACAGATGGCTAACTCCAAGCTGGTGTTACTTTCACACACACTCTTGTTTGTTGGAGTCCAGTGTTCTGTTGGTTTTTTAAAATAAGGCATGAGGGAGACTTGCTGAACTGTTCACTTTGCTGTTTTAAGATTCCCAGCATTTAATTCTAATTGAATGTATAAATTAATGTAATGTATATAAATTTTTGTATGGCTAATGTCTAATGAGGAGGATAGCCATGACCTTTCTAAAATCTTGGGTTTATATTTCTGAAAGTTCCAGCTGTGTGGAGCTCTTGAGCTCTACGGGTAAGAGAGGGAAGCTGACTTCCAAAGAAACAAAAGTGATGCTTTGTGAATTGTAAATAAACTGCCCCAGTTTATCTCCAGATAGCCCAAAACAAAAGTTCTAAAAACTGTTCCATTCATCTCAATGGGGTATCAGCTTTAGCAGTTTAAGGCCCCCCCAATCCTGCATGAAGCTTTGTGTGGGCGGACCCATGCATATGAGCTTCTATTAATGGCATGGGTGCAGGGTCTGGCTGTGTGAATCTCAGTGCAGCGTTGGTGCCTAAATATCGCCTTCACTAGCTACTTCACTACTGATAACTTCAGCCAATCTATCCAGCTACCCTGTTTATCCCAAACTATCTGCCACCATTTCAGATGCTAGAAGTTCCACTTTCTGCTTCACCAGCTGCCAAAACCATCAACTTCCTTCGTCACAACTTCTACAATACATATGATACATCTGATAATATGTTTCCACTCTGAAAATTAAAAATGGAAGGGCTGCGATAATTAATGACATTGAATATTACATTAAATAATCAAAGGAATACTTCACTGATTGTGTTATTCATTTTCATATTTAATTCCATAAAAACTGCAATTTTAAAATTTATCTGAAGCTGCTGCAGAACATCCAGACTGCTCTGCTGGAATCCCGCAGAATCCAGAAGCCTTTGATTGCAGCATTAGGTCAAGTTTTCCGCAGAATACAAAGGTTCTTGACTACTATTATAGTGCCCTGTCTTGGCAATGGACCCTATGTAAATACATACTAATGACAGCATATTTGTACTCTTCTATTTAAGTCAGAATTACTGTTATGTTACATTTTTAATTTGCTGAGGATATTTATGTAATGCTAAAATTAGTAGGAAATGGTTTTCCTGTCCTGTGAAAATGTTTGAGATTTCTAAAAAATTTCCCATCCCACATCAGGACAAAATCGACATCTTTCAGTTAGTTTTGAGAAATGAGAGAGACTTCCACTTCCCCCAGCCCCCAATAGCCAACTGTGTACAGTAGTCATCTAGTGTGTGGGAAACCCAGGCTCAAGTCCTTGCTCTGCCTGATTCTGAGGAGGGATGTAAACCTGCATTTTCTCCATCATGGTGGGAGGGGTGCCGGAACCACTGGGCTATTGGCTATTCTGGGTGCATGCTCTCATTTTGACCAGAGATTCCTCTCTTGACCTGACAAACTTCCCCAAAAAAGTTTTTTTGAAAGTGATACATTCCTTCAAAATGTTTTGGTAGATGAACTGCCATTTTTTGATGAAAAACAGTTTTTCTGTAAAAGTCCCAACCAGCTGTCATCCTAAGCAAAGCTCACTGGTTATTGCTACTCCTGTTCTGTTGTGTGAGGATTCAGGTACTGGAAGGAGGATTTTCCTGTATCTGCCTTTTGAAGCTCTACAGCATAGGATGTAGTAAAGCCTCTTTGGGTAACACTGTGTATTTTTAAGCCACTTTATTTTTGGGTTAACATACTTCGCATGTTTTGCAGTAATCTGTAAGAGCTAAAAGGTAAAATGGTACCAGTGGTCATAGAAAAGAGATTTTTATAATGGTGCTGTTTAATCTTAAAGCAGATTTCAAATATAGTATTATATGTTAACATATAAATATTTTATTGCAGTGCTAGGGTTGGAGAGTTTAAGAAAAATCAGGAAATGCAAAAAATCAGATAATCCAACAGCAGCATTAATTCAACCACATTGCATACATGCAGTATTTTCTGTTCCATTTTGGTTTTATTTTGATAAGTGTGTAGTCCTATCTTTCAAAGGTCAGTTTGGTTTGAGTTATCTGATTTAATAACAAAAAAAAATGATAGCCAGGGGAAGGTTGGTTTTTGCTCTCAAAAATGACTTGAATGGGAGTCAATGAGACTAATCCCAGTGTGTAAAATTAAACAAGTCTGAGTCTTTGCAAGCTTAAAGTCTAAATAAGGATAAGACTTAACAAGGGCTTGTAGAACAAAATGGAATGGAAGGGGCCTGATGACAAGGGTAACAGTAAAAGAAACACAAGTTAAGTTGTTCTCATAAGACATGCCTGCATTGCAAAAAGTCTTAAATGTTCTCAACCTGCATAGTTTGTCCTATGTGGATGAGGCAGAATGTAGTTGAAATGGTTCTTGGAAAATCATCAACAAGGCAAAATAAAGAAAAAAACTGTTCATGCAGCATGGCATGCTCCCAATAAAAAAAATTCCATACCATGCCCAATGGGCCAGATTTTGTTCATTTCTCTCTCCCATACCTCTCTGTTCCATGTGGAACATAGGGCAGTCACTATTGCCTTCCAACATGGCCAGTCTGCTGCTTCAGTCTTAGCTTCTTCTCATGTCATTTTGATAGCTTTCTGTTCTGCTTCTAATGTGTATTCCCATGTTATCCTTAGTCTACCTCATCGTCTCGTACCCTGGGGATTCCAGTCCAATGCCTGTCTTGTTATTTCCTCCATGTGTGTCCTAGCCATCTGCATTTTCATTCCATAATTTCTTGTCCTATTGTTTTCTGTTTCACCCTCCTCCAGCATTCTTCATTTGTGATTTTTTTCCCCTGGCCATCCGATATTGAGGATTTCTCTAAGGCAGCTGTTTATGAAAACTTGGAGTTTATATAAGGACTTAATAAATCTCCAAGTTTCAGTGCCAACTTTAAAATGGTGTTAAACATTATACATTTAGTTTGTAGGACAAGATTTATGTTTCTCCAGATTGGCTTTCGACTAACAAAGACATGTCTGGTTTTCATTCTTCTGTCTTTGTCTGTTCCACCTGTTGTACATAAAATGCTGCCAAGATATGTGAAATATTGGACCTCCTCTATGTCAGTCCCAGAAAGGGTTATTGTTGTGTATTGATTCTCATGGTTTTAGTTTTCTCTGTATTGATTTTTCAACCCTACCAATTGCTCATAGGCCAGGAGATCATTTGTTTTGGCGTGCATATCTCTATTGGTGTGAGATAGCAAGTTGATGTCATCTTCAAAGGCAAAGTCCTCTAAATGCTGCGTTAAAGTTATGTGTGCCATACCAGGGTACACTCCAAACTAATGAGCAGCTGTGTCACACCTGCCCTGCAACCTGGGGTGCCTTACAATGCCTTGCTGAAGTAGCTCCCACCTCCCAAATAGCCTTTCAGCATGCAAGCTACATCCTGAATGTCTGTGTGTAATTGTCAGCCATATTTGGGTTACACTCTGGCTCTCAGCAGCCTTGGTTATACTGAAGAGTGACTCAAATACTCCCCCAGTCTTAGATTTCCCCCCAGAAATGTATGTCCTATGTTGCCCAGCCCCCTCCTGGACAATACAAGTTATGTTAAGTCTGTTATATCTTTAAACGAATAATATGCACACACTTTGTCACCCCAAATGACAAACTTCTTGGGTCAGGACTCCTTCTCCTAGAGTCCAACCAATGCTTTCTTTGTCACTTCAAGTGCCGTGAATGCAATGGACAGGAGAAAGAGAGGGGTCCCTGGGTTTGTTTGTCCTTCCTTTTTATAGTTTCAGTCCCCCTCTTGAAAAGCATTTCTAGCTAAGTACCAGGAGACAAAAAAAAATCTCTGTGGAAGGAAGTTCTCTGTTGCTTTTTTCTCAACTGTCTGAGCTTCCTTTGTTTCCCTTCCTGCTTGATGACTCTGTTTACTGCTTAAATGAAAATTAAGCAGAGCATACATTCCTTTATTTAAGACAGACCTGTTTGCCAACCTCAGTTTGGAAGACGTGTTAATAACACTATACAGTGGAATCTTATAACTTTACATACAGTGTTGCCACACATATTTTATCAGGACGATACTGATCAGAAATGTATGGGTTTTCAAATAATACCTTATTGGGCATACTTTGTATAAAGATTATTACAATAGTATGTTGGGTGTGAATAAGGGGTACATTCTGTTTCAGTGTGCCCCTTGGTTGTTCTGTGGTCTCTCTCATTACCTAGTCCACTGCCAATAAAAAGCTCATTGGTGAGATAAGACATCCTTGTCCGACTTCCATAGTACCTTTGAATGGCTTAGTGAGTTCACTGTTACATATTACTTGGCATGTCATATTTTAATAGAAACTCCGAATGACGTTCATAAATTTCTGAGGGACTTCACAGAGTATAACAACTTCCATAAAATTGTTCTATGCATTGTATCAAGGGCATTTTGGAAATATATAAAATTCATATAAAGCAGTGATTGCCATTCAATTGATGATACATATGGTCTCTATTTGATCAATACATGATTTCTCCTGTCTGAACCCTGCCTATTTTTGTCATAACCTCAAATCTACTGCTTTCTGTATTCTATCTAGAAGTACACATGTAAATAACTTACTTGAGATAGACAGCAATTGAATGTCCCTCCAGGTTTTACACTGACTGAGCTCTCCTTTCTTTTTCAGCTTCACTATGTAATAGAACCTCAGAGTTATGAACACCTCGGGAATGGAGGTTGTTCATAACTCTGAAAAGTTTGTAACTCTTAACAAAACGTTATGGCTGTTCTTTCAAAAGCTTACAACTGAACAACTTTGAAACTTTACTATATAAAAGAAAAATGCTGCTTTTGACCAATTTAATTTAAATGAAACAAGCACAGAAACAGTTTTCTTACCTTGTCAAATCTTTTTTTTTAATTTTCCCTTTATTTTTTTTTTTAGTAGTTTACACTTAACACAGTACTGTACTGTAATTTTATTTATTTAGTCTTTTTTTTTTTTTTGGTCTCTGATGCTGCCTGATTGTGTACTTCCAGTTCCAAATGAAGTGTGCAGTTGACTGGTCAGTTCGTAACTCTGGTGTTTATGAGTTCTACTGTATGACCCTTTTCTCACTTGTTTGGTATTTTTTCTTCTTCCCATATCTTTTTGTAAGAGGCCTATCAAAATGTCTACAGTGTTCTTCAAGTCTGCCTTAAACTCCGTTGGAATGATATCTGAACCTGGCACGTTTCCAGTTTTTAACCAGTTGTCTGCCCTCTCTGCTTCTACTCTTATGATAGATCCTAGTTCGACATCTAGATCATCTCCTTCCTCTGTATCTGGGTGATTAGCTACTGTCTCACCATTCAGTGGACTTAAATCTGTTTGACCCAATTGTCTGTTCAGTTACACAAATGTAAATCCACAGTAACTAAGCGAAAGCAGCATTTAAAGCAGTAAAAGTGTTATAGATAGAGTGTTGGTAATGGTTTTCGTAAACATTTTAACCACACTTTATACCGTCTTTAGTGAGGGTCAAACCATGTTCAGCTGAAACCATTTTCCAATAATTTTTAGAAAGCATTTCCTAGCATAGTCTCTTGTGGTACAGACAAGGCATTAATGTACTGTTGCTTTGGTATACATAGGAGATTTATGTTGTTTTGACTCAGTGATGAATCAGGCAGGAGCTATCCGATGGTGTGAGTGGTATTGTTAACACATTAGTTAGTAGGAGAGCTGAAAGCCGAGAGCTGGAAGAGGAAATTAAGAGAGATGCAACTGAAATAAAGAGAGGTAGATAGCTTGAAGGAGAAATATAGACAGAGAAGCACTGAGTGCAAAACAGCCAAGGAGTGTTGGTAGGGTGGCCAGTTTTCGACCAGAAAATCTGGTTGAAAAGGGGACCCGACAGGGAAAGAGGTAGGACAGGAATGGGGTCTTGGGGGGAAAGAGGCAGGGTAGGGAAGTTCTGGCACTCCTGCTGGAGTGTCTGATTTTTCAATATTACAACGTTGGTAACCCTAAATGTAGGTTGCACTTACAGAGGTACTTATAAAGTCATAAGGCATGTCTTATCATAAGTGTGTTTTGTTTGTTGTATTGTATTATAGTGGAGAATTATAAGTGTACTCGTTCTTGTCTGGACTTAACATTCTTTCAGGAGCTGAAGCTACTCCATACTTGATAGTGATGGAGTAAGAATATGAAGATGATATATTTTGTACTCTACTTAATTAATTCAAAAACAGAAGTCATAAGGGAAGAAAGCCAATACTGTGTCTAATATCAGGATCCCTGAAATGCTTTGGAAAGAGCCTTTTCCTATAAATGTTGCAAACATTTTTGCATGATTAGACCAGCTCTTCTTCATCTGCCCAGTTGGTTTAAAAATAAAATGTTTTCATTGTATCAGGCACACAAATCTCCCCGACTGTAAATTTAACCACAGTTTTCTGCCTGGATTCCCCCAGTATCAGCAAGTGATCATATTTGAAGGGAAGTTAAGATTTTCTTCTTCATCACGAAACAATCACTGATTTATCAGAGACAACAGTCAGAGTCCGTTAGGGAAAGCTCACAGCTGTCTGCAGCTGTTCTAGTATATTTATCTCAGAAGGGCCCAATGTATATTGAAAAGGAAGAAAAACTTCAATGAAATACATTAACAACTGCTGAGAGAGAAACCAGCATAAAGGCAAATTTTGAACGCAACAAAACTATTTATGTAAATCTGCCAGAGTTATACTAAATGACAGCTATAACAACTGACAGTAGTCTTTGTTCCTTTTTGTTTACATTCAACTTACTGGTGCACTGGAAACAAGAAACCGCTTTCTTGCATCCTGCACTGGCCTGGTTCTAAGACTTCAAAAACTCTTCATGGCTCAGTTGGTTGGACTCAGAATAGGGATTCCGCCATCAGCATTCCAGCCATCTTCCCTCCCTCCTGGTCCTGCCTCAAGCCAAAATTGTGGGTGGGAAATAGGAGTCTGCTTCTGAAAACCAGAGTGGTTTTGTTTTAAATTGTGTCTTGGTGCTTTAAAGGTGAACTGAAAATGTTTTTTTTCCAACCCTTGCCCATATATCTGTCATGTCCCTCTACACAGAACTTTATTTCCACCCCACAGTTCTAAATTTTTGGAATTCGTGCTGTGGCTCCTAGTCAGACCTCCCAATGACGTTAATGGGAGTTTGTACAGATAATGACCAAGAACTGCAGAGGTTGGCCAAGTATCCAAATGCATGCAAATTTTATCTCTGATGATCTACAAATTCAAATCCCTCTGGAGACAGAAATTCATGGTCCCTGCCAAGACAGTGTTGTTTGATCTCTCTTCTATCTCTCAGTTTTAGAGTTTTATACTAACATCCATCACCGTGGTGTCTGAGCATCTCCCAGGTTAATAAATCAGCACAGGTTAATGAATTAATATTCTTTATCACATTGTCCAGTGTTTTGTTTTATGAGATAAGATTATTATTTTTTAACAATAATCTGTAATCAGGTGGTTTAAGACAACTTTTACTAGCAACCTGACTGTACAAGCAAGCATTCCACAGTAAAGCTAGAAAAAAAAATTAGAAATGGAAAAGATCTACTAAGTAACAGTTAATTCCCCTGTCAATGCAGGATTCTCCCCTGGAGTACATTCTCCAGTGGTTTGTCCAGGCCCTTTGCTTTGTGCCATTTAAAAGGCCATCCTATACATTGGAATCATATTCCTGTTCTAAAAAATCCCATATGTTCCAGTTGCCATGTAGGGAGGTGATTGAGTATGGTCACTACCCCCAGGCAGGCTTGCTTTCAGTCCTTCAGATGGAGTGAATCACAGAGGGAAAAGTGTAGCTTGTAATGACACACAAACAGCAGGTAGCTGGAGAATTCATCCACTGAAATGAAGGGGATTGGATAGCTGAAAGCTTCTCTGTGGCAGTCTATCTCAGATTTGGTTTGGTTTGCTGTATCTATTGCTCTGAAATTACTATAGAGGCTTAACTGATTACCATACAGAACCCCCATCTTACGTGGCTGGTTTTTTTATGTCAAAGGTTGATACAGGGGAGTGGCAATGAATTTCAGGCCTCTGCCTCTCTACAGGAGTCCCCAAATTCCTGACATGGTTTTCAAGATGGATTTTTTGAAACCCAATTTAGGTAACAGTTTTATTGGCCGAAGCCAGCCTATGTGATTGGGGCATAACCTTTCAAAATAAAAACAGTTTTTAAAGCACTTCTTTGAGGTTCTTTTTGGCAACTATAAAAAAGTTTTGCTCTGTCCACGTTAACTGCCACTAGCTGGTAAACAGTTCCACAAAAAAGTTGATCTTGAAAACCATTTCAAGTTTGGGGACTTTTGGAGCATGGATGGAACCTCACAATGTCCTGTCAAAACCTGCACTGGACAGGTATGACTCTTCCAAGTATAGTTAAAATTGCTACACTCTCATTAACAAAAATCTGGGTCAAAGGATCTTCTCATGTACTCCAGCAGCTCTCACCTACTGGAACAGTAACTGTAATATTATAGATGCTCCATGTTTGAAACTACTATGTATTTTATAAATGTAGTTGTAAGATAGCATTTTGCAATAATGGTTTAAAATTAGATTCGGTGGGTACAGGAGCCTGTATCATGGATTGTTTCATTCTCTATATCCAGGAAAGACTGCTTATTAACAAAATATACAAAAAAAGCTTCAGTTTGCTTCAGTTCCCCCTAAACTATTTTTTCCCCTTGCAAATCCCTGGTTTTCCTAGCAATATTGGGTGGCAATTTTTAGCAGACCTATGCCTGTCCAGATTCAGCATTTAAGTGTGCTGTAAACAGTTTATACAAAGAAACAAACTCATTTGTTTGTAAGATGACTTATATAATTGGTATATTTTCTTGTTTGTTCAAGTACTATTAACTTCTAATAATTACTGCTTACATAATGTGAGCAGCCGAGTTCAAGCATTTTGTGTGTGACATTTTTGCTGACTACCGGTGATATGGCCTCTGTGCTGCACCAGCAACTACAATTAAAATAGGTCTGTCAGGATCAGGATTCAGAATGGCAAGCCAGCAATTAGAGGCATGATGCAGAACAATAGAAACTGAGTGACAGAGTAGTGACACAGGTGATTGATGAGTGAAAAGGAGCAGTCAAAATTCCAGGGTTCCTTTTCCTGCAACTACTAAGGTAAGTCTTGTCATGGAATGACAGGAAAATGTTAATCTCATCTCCTTATGACATTTGTCATTCTAAAAATTAAATACCTAGTTACACCTTTTCTGGTGGATATTTTACCAGATACTAGTATATCAATTCCATTTTCAAATTCTTCTGTTCACTAGTATTGGCATATTATTTCTAGCTCACTTTAATCAAATCTGACATTTTAAAAAAAGCATGATTCCCTTGTGCTTTTATAGCTTGGCAATTTGATTTGGATAATCAAATCTGGTCCATATTTCCAACTAATTCAAGAGAGTTCCTTCTGGTTAGCCATGACAATATGAGAAAATGGATAGCTTTGCAATATTTTAAGCCATATCTAAATACATTTGAATGTCACGAGTCCAGAGAGAGATTTGATTTGAAATCTAATTAAGGAGTGGAAAACAACATAAAAAAGCCCTACTCTGTCAAGACCTTCATCCTGTTAAGTGAAACAGAGTACAGCACTCTTAAAATGATACAGCTGACTGAAGAAGGCCATAGGGGCCTGTAAATATAAGACATCCTATGTTTCTGAAGATTGATTTCATTCTTCAATTTTTTATGCATTTTTTTCTGATTTATAAAAATTAGCAAGCTGAAGTTGAGGGTAGATGGCACCAAAAAAATCAAGGGAACAGCAAGCAGATTTGTAAAGGTCTATCGGAAACATACTGACTAGCAGAGATACTCTCATCTATTGTGACTATATTTCAATATTTTATGTCAAGAAGAAATTCTAAAGTTTACACATTATTCTGGATGTTGTATAATATATCTCTTTACCTATGCATATGTAAGTATAAAGTGTATGTATGAGAGTGCAAGAGAAAAGGAGTATATTACATTTTTCATAAGATTTGATCAAATACAATTTTCCTACTAGTTGAATATTGAAAATTCTAATAACTACACTGGTAATTCCAAAGATTTGTAATGTGTTCCTGTGGTTACTTTTCCTAACATGGGACAAACCTTCTTTGACATTTTTAAAGACGAATATAGCTTAAAGGTATTCCTTTTAACTTCCAATCTGTAGTTCCACAGTCATTCTTGCATTCAGTGCCAGAGCTCTTTTTTCACCATCCAAACTGCCCTAAGCAATGTCTCTTTTTCCCTGGATGTTATGCTCTTTTAAAAATTCTTCTTTAGTTCTTAGTGTGCATGTAAAGAATGTATGTAAGACATTTTGATCTCAGTTGCACTGGTGTAAATCCAGAGACATTGAAGTTAATGAAGTTCTTTGGCTTTGCATTGCTGTAACTGAAATCAGAATATTATGCACGACACTTAATATAACTGAAAAGCATTTTCCATGCCTCTGGAAGTTAATATAAGTTTCCTACTGTATTAGGGAATAATGGCCTCATCTTTATGTGCCAGAGGAGATGCTGTAAAAGCAGTTACCAAGGCATGAGAAGATTCAGAATAGCTCAGGGTCACACAAACTCAGAGAAAAAAAGAATGTGATAAACTATATTAATGGTAGCTCTTAATCTCTATATATTATTTAGCAATACAAATCTATCTGGGAAATACAATTTGGGTAAGTGGCCCTGAGTTTTTGTTGTGACGTACTAAATTCCCCATAGAAGTATCTCTGCCACATTGCACTAGGTGCACCTAGGTACATGAGTTTTTGTTTAAAAATCTGGTAGGACAGAATAAAGGTAAAAATACCACTGAACTGGGATGAGATTGCGCAGAAGACATTCCCAGGTATCCACAACTATCTTCTAGGCTGCATGGGAAAGACTTTGAGCTCCTGGTGACTGCCATTTAATGATGCCATTCTTGAAAATACCACCTCCAACCCAAGGTATTTAATGAATGACATCTCAGTCTGTTGATGCTCCTCTGCCATTCCCAGATGTTACACACTCAGGAGAAAAATGTTACGAGAATTGGTGGAAAATAATACTGACACCCACCATTTTCAGATGTAGTACAGGTTTAAAACGGGGGGAGGGAAATAAAGTTGGCCTACAGTACGACACTCTTGCTGGCCAATTCTTAGGCCCAGTCTACACTTAAAAGTTAGGCTTACGTATCTGTGTCAGAAAGGGATGTGAAAAACATTTACCCCAACCAACATAGCTATGTCGACTAACCCCAGTGTAGATGCAACTATGTCAATGGAAGAATATTTCCATCAATGTAGCTATCCTTGCTTATGGAGGTGGTGTTCCTACACTGATGGAAAAACCTCTTCCGTCGTATGCTGCATCTGTACTGCAGGGTTATGCCGGCATAGCTATGGCAACCTAACTATGCTGGTATAGTCGCCCTTCATTGAATTGATTCTATTTGGTTCTAGCAATGAATGTGTCTCAATGTATATAAGATTTAGTTATTGTTTTCCCTTGCTATTTGTAAAGTTGTTCATGAGTTCTGGCCTCCTAGCATTTCTTTAGTTTGAGACATTTTCTTGCTTTCAGAGAAGGAAAAAAACTCACTGAAGCAGTTTTTTAAATGTATAAAAGTATATGGATTTTGAAATCAGTTATACAACTCTATAGGGAAAAAATAGGTCAGATTTGAGGTCCATCAGCCCTGACACTGCCCCTTTAAGCTAAATTGTATTTTCCTCTGGAATATTTTTTGTACATTTCAGATATTATGTCAAAGAAATTTTACACCTAAAATTCAACCAGGTTAACATTGTTAGATTTCTGTTTCCTAAATCAAGGCTAAAAACAGAATCAGGGCACCACTTGCAGTACTTGTGTGTAATGTTAATAAGGGGAGTGTTGTGGTTGTTTTGTGGCAGTGCTTGGAGGTCTCAAGCAGCATATGGGTCCCATTGCGCCAGGTGCTGGCAGATATGGTCCTTGCTCCAAAATGTTTGTAGTAGAGACTAGGACAAGTGTTTTGGTTATTTTCTGATTTACCTCTGGATAAACTTAACTACCCTTCAGAACAGGGTTTTTCACCAATTCCAAGGCCAGAACGGACCATTGTGATGATCCAGTCTGATCTTCTGTATATACAGGCCAGAGAACTTTCCCCAAATAGTTCCGAGAACACGTGTTTTAGAAAAACAACTAGTCTTGATTTAAAAATAGTCAGAGATGGAGAATCCACCACAACCCTTGGTAAATTGTTCCAAAAGTTAAATATCATCACCATTAAAAATGTATGCCTTATTTCCAGTCTGAATTTATCTAGTTTCAACTCCTAGCTATTGGATCGTGTTATATCAGGGGTCGGCAAAGTTCGGCATGCGGCTCGCCAAGGTAAGCACCATGGCGGGCCGGGCCAGTTTTATTTACCTGCTGACACAGCAGGTTCGGCCAATCGCAGCCCCCACTGGCCGCGGTTCACCGTCCTGGGCCAATGGGGGCGGCGAGAAGCCGCGGCCAGCACATCGCTCGCCCGCGCCAGTTCTCGCCGCCCCCATTGGCCCGGGACGGCGAACTGCGGCCAGTGAGGGCCGCGATCGGCCGAACCTGCCGCGTCAGCAGGTAAATAAAACTGGCCCGGCCCACGAGGGTGCTTACGCTGGCGAGCCGCATGCCGAACGTTGCCAACCCCTGGTGTTATATGTTTCTCTGCTAAACTGAAGAGCCCATTATCAAATATTTGTTCCCCAAGTACGTATTTACAGACTGTAATCAGGTCATCTTTTAGCCTTCTCTTTGTTAAGCTATAAATAAAAAATTTGGGCTGCTCATTTGGGACAGTCCTGTTCTATCATGCCCTTAAAAAATGCTTGTGCGTTAAGGGACAAGTTCTTACTTAGCTTCTGTGCACTTTCCACTAACACTACACTCCCACTGAAGTTTCCTGAGTGAGGATTTTAGGATTTGGCCTAATTTAAATTACTCCTGATGCACTGTTTTGTTTTTTAAGTTAAGAAATATCTCTTCATTCTTCAAACTAATGTTCTAAATTCAATTGCAAGCACCTAATATTATTTGTTCATAGAAACCTGCAGCCATTTATTCTTTAAAATAACTTTTTAATGTAGTGCCAAGGTCCCATAATGACAGCCCTGGAGAATGAAGTATTTTGTCCACAGAAGTGACCAAAGTAACAGGTGCTAACTTATTAGAAGTTAATAAATAGGTATAGCTTGAACTTCAGCAGTATAAGTGTCCATATTGCCCTGTCAGTGAGCCTCCATCCTGACCTGGCAGGACCTACTCTGGACAGCTGGAAGAGCCCTGACAGACTGCCAGCAAATTGCTAAATAATACTGATTGCAATGGGAAATTATTGTAATGTTACCATAGTTCATCTGGGAACTGGAACAAGTCCACAATCGTGCTCCATCCTGGCTGAATGGTCCCTAAATGTTGTTACTGGCAATCAGCTTTAAGAAACAGTATTGTTTCCTCCTGCTACATATAAAGCAGTGGTTTTCAAACTGGGGTATGTATACCCCTAGCTCTTGTCGGGGGTACACAAGAAAAATCCTTTAATGGCAGACAACACATCTTGTTATCCTTTATCGACCTTTTCCCCCCTGTTTTCATAGGTATATTCTGACCCTATCTCAGATGGGGGTATGCAGTAGGCTACATTATTTGGAAAGGGTACTCAGCCTAAAAAGGTTGTAAACCACTGATATAAAGTTAACTTTGGCTATTTAAAAAAATCTTCCAGTTAAATTAACCTTAAAAAATATCAAAGACATCTACCACATATGGGAATACCCCAAATCCTTGTCAGGTTGGCTCAAAACCCTGAAGTCAATGGGAGTTTTGCCATTGACTTAGTGGGTCAAGGATTTTACCCCTTGTTATTTCACTTGGCCTTCCCAATTCAGAACTGCTTCAAGCGAGGTCTGAACTGCACTGTGCCTGAGTCTGAGGCTGTGATTCTGCAGAGAACTATGCACATGAGTTCAGTAAGACTATTCATGTGCTGAACTTTAAAGCACATATATAAATCTTTGCAGGATCAGTGCCTGATTTTTGTTCCAGTTGAAAGAAGACTATGTAGGAGAACTGTGCTGGGTATACACTATGCCCTGCCTTCCAAAATATATTGGTTAAAACTTAGGAGCATTTATTTGATTCTTAGAGGTAAAAATTTACACAACTGCTTTAAAAAGGGACGGCTGGTATATATCATTCATTGCCAAAAGAGCTTTATGGGGAATAGTGTAATAAATTTAAGAATCTTACTATCCTCTTTTGCATATTGACAGCTGTAAACATCTGCTAAGAAAGCCATTCATTGTTTCTCATAAAGTACTTGTTTTGGAAGGTCATCGACTATCATGTGTTCTGGAAAAATTAAATTGTAATGTCGTTTGGAAAAAGTGAACAGACAGATTTGTTTGGAGGATTTCTGATGTGTGACTTCAGACTCTCACAGTATAAACCATAGTATTAATACTCTATTCCAGAAATTAAGCCTTAGCAAAAGGAGCAGAATTCATAGTCAGTTTCAAAACAAAATACATAGCAGACTGTTTAAAACATACATTGCTATGTCAGTGTGAGATTTCTCTTCCCGATGTTAATCTTTATGACTTGAAACAACCTTTTCCGCCCCTTAAAATTATATCCCAAATAACTCCTCCCCTATTGCTCTCACAGACACCCACATATCTGAAACAGAAAAAGCATGAATCAAGTTGACAGAGAGTATTCTTGCTATTGTATGTTTCATTTCATCTTTAAATTTAAGGTTTTGTGCATAATGCACTAAATAATTTTTAATGGAGTTTTGGGCAATCAAAAACGCACCAGTGTTTTTCCCATCAGTTCTCAGCTTAGTTAAACTATTCCAAGGACAGGGTAAAAGTACAGGGTTGTACATTAGAGGAGTGTCTTTGTGATACTATTCATTCTCTGTTCTGACAGAGAAGGCATTGTTTGCTCCCTGTAATACGCTTGGCAGCCAAATAAGGTAGAGATTTGTGCTGCGCATACAGAATCAGAAAGTAGCAGAGTGGACAAGAATATCAGAATTCCAAGAATTGGATTAACTAGAAGACGGAATGTTATAATGTGCTGCTAATAGCTTTTCATGGTGTCTTTGGTAGAATAGAAATGGGTTCCTGGATGAAGAAACCTTTTCAGTTGAAGGTAATATTTTCACTTGTATGGT
The DNA here is from genome assembly GCF_011386835.1 of Chrysemys picta bellii. Lineage (NCBI taxonomy): Eukaryota > Metazoa > Chordata > Testudines > Emydidae > Chrysemys > Chrysemys picta. The sequence goes on along the minus strand of NC_088792.1, from coordinate 239,815,589 downwards.
AGCACATTAGTTAATGCTGTTTAATCCATTATTAATTAAAAATGCACACAATAGGAACAGAATAGTTCAGCAGTGTGCAGCATTCTTTGGAAGAATCGGCAGTTTAGAACAAACAGTAGCTTGATAATACTGAGTCTTGCAGAAATTGAGGATTATTTAAGTTCAGACCCGTTCCCCTTTTAGAGCAGCTCCCATTACCATTAATGAGAAATTCTTTATGTGCTCCCATCAGAGGAAGAAAAGACCATTTAGTCTTTCAGCCTTCATTTTATACTTAGCAGCTACTGTATATATGCAGTGTGACTGAGTATTTTGCTAATAGAGCTGCATTTCTGTATGGCCACTAGATAGGATAAATAGCTCTGCATGTTACCAGATACAGTTCTGTGCCTCTCAGGTGTTCCCTGTGGTAAAAAAACATTCCACACTGTGGTGAAAAATTAACATTTGTTCCACATAGTGCCGCAAAAAGAAAAAAACAGCTTGTGTTTATTAAGCAATATTTCTTCTGGCATTTTGTGATTGCAAATTGTGCTAAGCAGTTTTTTATGTAGTAATGCAGATGTATTTCCCCTATGTCCTTACCAGCTAAATGGCAATTTTTTGTAGCGTTTCTACTTTATTTTTCATTTTTCTACTTCTATAAAAAAATATATTTTGTCTGAGCAGTTACAGGTTTTCTGGTTGTTTTTGTTATTGTCATCCTCTGTGAATGTTTCAGTTGTAAGAGCATTATTGGAAGTGTTCATGCTGCATTAAATAGCCATTTTTGGTTTAATAAATACAGTATGAACATGATTTTCAAAAGTCAGTCACTAATAATTTTGCGTGCCCAACCTGAGATGCCTTCAGAGGGTGGGAGCTCAGTTCTGAGTCAGGTTCTCTTAAGGTGTCTCAAGTTGGACATCCAACACCTGGAGAACCTGAAATCACTAGTGACTTTAGAAAATCTTGGACTCTGGTACTTAAACAGAAAAGGAATCAGAAATGAGGAAAGTCTGCTGCTCACAATAGCAGATCTTGTGATATACCTCTCCTTTCTTACTGTATATCGCAGCACCAACTGTTGCACATCTGGAGGCTTTCATTCAGAAAAACATTGCCAGTACCATCTGTGTGCCTGGTACCATGTGCCAGTTCCACATGGCACACTCTACTTTGTGCTCCCGTGCTGTTTCAATCTCCAGGAACCACCATTTCAAATAGCAAACACATCACGTTGTATGGGAAATCATCGAAACATGCGGATAATGACAACAGCAGCCGTTGCCTATCAGACTGAACAAAAGGCTGCCAAAAACAGTAGGGATTACTAGCTGACCAGCTAAAGAGTAGGGAACTACAAGCTCACCACCCACAAGTCAATCGCCACACTGGGCCAACAGTTAAGGAGTGAAAAGAAAATATCATTTGGCCACAGGAGACAGAGATGGTGATAGGATCTCACTTGAAAATACTGTACCTGAAAATAAATACTGTCGGCAGTACAGGGTCTGGTCTTCCCTTGATACACATGTAACTCCTATGAACCCTTATAGAACTAGCGAGGCAGCTATAAGATGGAGTTGGGTCAGAACTAATAGAAAGAGCAAATCTTGAGCCAGCCTCTTTGCTCCCTGCTAAGAACAGTCATCCCTCTTGGCTGGCCTGCCTGAAGTGGTCCGCCTCCTATTGCTTCTGGATCTGACCACTTCCTTCATGCTGGGAAAGAGAACAGGCCCAGGGTCCCATGGCATGAGAGGCCAGGGCTGACGAGCTTCTGGCCCAAAGCCTAGAGCAACTCTTGCAGTCATGCCAGCCAATGAGGGTCTGTGGGCACAGAGCAGGAGAGAAGAGTTCACAGGTCAGGTTTTGGGGAACCTCGGGAGGATTGTGGGGTTCTCTTTATGGGAGGGAGAGGGAGGAAATGTAGGAATGGAAATGGGATTCAGAGCAGGAGGATGGGAAGTGGTTAGATTCTCTGAAAGAGTGTGTTCATCTGAGAATCCCAGCCAGTGCAGAGTGCTGAGGATAGATACTCTGTTCTTCTAAGTCCTAAGAGCTAAACATTTGATAGTCCATTAAAAGTTCTCAGAATCATAGGGTGGCAAAATTCACTTCTGCTGATGGTGGTAATAGAATTACACCTGCTCATCCCACTAGTGTAGTTAGCCCATCAGGTTTAATCTTGTTAATTTCAATCCTTTTAGGAAGGTAAAAACAACAACAACAAAACATGCATCCTAAGAAGTGGGTATTCACCCACGAAAGCTCATGCTCTAATACGTCTGTTAGTCTATAAGGTGCCACAGGACTCTTTGCTGCTTTTACAGATCCAGACTAACATGGCTACCCCTTTGATACTTAACAACAAAACAATACATCAAAATAAGGCACTCTTATTCTGAACCTATGAATGACCTGGCTTTGGTTGGTTTAAGGCCAACATTTCACATCACTTTTTGTACTGGAGTTTCATCTTTTAATAAGGATGTTGCTTAATTTGCCAAACAATTATATAGCAGTTATTCACTCAGTTAATAAAAGATGCTGGGACAGGCATATGTGCACCAAAATGCCCTATTCACATAAAACTCTTCCTTAAAGTTCGTTCGCTGAATGCCAGATTTTTAGTGTATATATAATAACCATTTCCTCTGGTGTGTATTAGACAAAACAGGCAGAATCAGCTTGAAGTGGAATGCTTTTGGCTTTCACAGTTATATTTTCTATTCTGTACTGGTATTTAGAAACAAAAAGATAGATCTGTGTTTACAACTTACAGGCAGTGCTTGCAATAATATTTTAACCACTACTTCATTTTTCAGCACTCAAGCTTTGTTTCCCTGTTGGGAGGACCTGCATGATAACCTCTGAGGACACTGATGCCAGATAGGAGACACCCACTGAAAGTAAGATTTGTTTTGTTTGTTTGTTTTGATTTGTTAGTTTGTTTTATTTTATTTTTTTTAAATTTTGCACTTACTGAATTTCCATATGAAATTATTTCACATGGCAACTAGTGTTTTTCAAGTATGAATTACATATACTGTCATTTTATCACCCTGTGCTAACAAACATGTGATGAAAATTTAATTGCATTATACATGGGGTAATGACATTTTTAAATAGTGTTGTAGATTACAGTATTAAATTTGCAAGCAGAATTTTTCCTGCTGGCTTTAAACTCTCTGGGATGGTGCTCATGGGGGAGAGGCATGTCATATGTTCCTTGTATCTTTTATATAACAGATCAGTGAAATACTTTACTGTGTTCTTCATTAAAGGCTGGGGTAAAAAATGAGAGCCAAGGTTTGCTTTCTGGTTCCCCATGAGAACCACCACTCTTCCTCCTACTACCTCGCTCTTCCTCATTTCCCCCATCATGCAAGTTCTCTTTTTCCTAGCTCTGTGCTCACTTCTTCTCCATCTCCTCTTTCCCTACTTCTCAGAGCTTTGTTCTCTTCCTCCTTCTCCTAGTCTTCAGAGTAGCAATGAGTAAGCTATTCTCTCTGCAAGGCCATCTTTCCCCTTCTTTGGTCATTTGGGCCTCCCTCACAATGACAGGGAGCTCAGCTCACTATTGCTGCCAGGGAACAGAATTACGGGAAGCTTTGCCTTATTCAGCAGCAGATACCTTTTCTTTCTACACCCCTCTGCTGCCATGTTGCAGTCTCTGCAGCTGGCAACAAGTGCATGCTGAATAGATGGATTGGACAACACTGCTTTACCCACATAAGTTCTAGGTTCCAGTCTGCCTTTGTTATAAAGACAGCTGCAGAGGAAACAGGACTCAGAGGCCCAGTATACACTGAGAAAATTCATCACAGCAATGTGTTAATGAACACAATATAATTAACACAATGTAAACATAGTTTTGCCTTTAGCGTGGTCAAGGACTGTCATGGTCAGAAGCATGTTAGCTGGTGATAGTTAACTTTAGAGGTACCTTGTGTGCATGAGGTGCGTAGTCATGTTTAATGCCCTGTTAGTCAAAATGTGTGAGCTAACAAGTTCTCTAGCATAATCCATATCCCCCGAGCTAGGAGACACTGCTGCATTCTCCTCTGAGGGTGAAGGGCTTTGAGGATGTATGGAGGGTCGGGGACATAGCCTTGCAACTATGTAAAGGGTAAGGTTCAGTGGGGAAACTCAATTTCATCCCAGCAGGCTTTGAGCATCCATGCATATATCACATTTGGTAGTTGTGCATGTGAACAAGCCTCTGATAGTGTGGCTGATGTGATGGTGTCCCCTGAATAGATATGTGGACAGAGTTGGCAACGGGCTTTGTTGCAAGGATAGGTTCCTGGGTTAGTGTTTTTGTTGTGTGGTTGCTGGTGAGTAATTGCTTCAGGTTGGGGGATGTCTGTAAGCGAGGACTGGCCTGTCTCCCAAGGTCTGTGAGAGTGAGGGATCGTCTTTCAGAATAGGTTGTAGATCCTTGATGATGCACTGGAGAGGTTTTAGTTGGGGGCTGAAGGTGACAGCTAGTGGTGGTCTGTTATTTTCTTTGTTGGGCCTGTCTTGTAGTAGGTGACTTCTGGGTACCCTTCTGGCTCTGTCAATCTGTTTCTTCACTTCAGCTGGTGGGTATTGTAGTTGTAAGAATGCTTGATAGAGATCTTGTAGGTGTTTGTCCCTGTCTGAGGGGTTGGAGCAAATGCGGTTGTATCTTAGAGCTTGGCTGTAGACAATATGGTGTGGTCTGGGTGCAAGCTGGAGGCATGTAGATGAGTATAGCCATCAATAGGTTTCCGGTATAGGGTGGTGTTTATGTGACCATCTCTTATTAGCACTATAGTGTCCAGGAAGTGGATCTCTTGTGTGGACTGGTCCAGGCTGAGGTTGATGGTGGGATGGAAATTGTTGAAATTATGGTGGAATTCCTCAAGGGCTTCTTTTCCATGGGTCCAGATGATGAAGACGTAGCACAAGTAGAGTAGGGATGCTAGGGGACTTTTTTGTTGGAGTATTGCGACTTTGAGGTCTGTAATCGAGTGACCAGGGTGGTTGAAGTATTCTCCGACTGGTTTTTGAATGTTATAATTCTTGACATCTGATTTGTGTCCATTTGTTCTTTTGCGTAGAAACTGTCCGGTTTGGCCAATATACATGGCAGAGGGGCATTGCCTCAAAAACAGACCTCAACGAGAAACTGCAGAATTGGAATTAATTTGCAAACTGGACACCATTAAATTAGGCTTGAATAAAGACTGAAAGTGGATGGGTCATTATACAAAGTAAAACCTATTTCCCCATGCTAATTTTTTCCCCTACTGTTACTCACACCTTCTAGTCAACTGCTGGAAATGGGCCATCCTGATTATCACTACAAAAGTTTTTTTTCCCGCCTGCTGATAATAGCCCACCTTAACTGATTACTCTCATTCTAGTTAGTATGGCAACACCCATTTTTTCATGTCCTCTCTGTGTATATATATCTTCCTACTGTATTTTCCACTATATGCATCCGATGAAGTGGGTTTTAGCCCACAAAAGCTTATGCTCAAATAAATGTGTTAGTCTCCAAAGTGCCACAAGTACTCCTCATTCTTTTTGCTGATACAGACTAACACAGGTACCACTCTGAAACTTATTTCTTTTGGCATGCATCTATATACATTTCTGACCAAGTAAGCTTTCTCTATTGGAATAACTAAGGACATTTTAAAATTTTGCTTTTGTTACTAAAAATGGGAGAACATCTGTTGCTACTTGCCTTACCTTCTCCATTTCTTTGTTCTAACTGCTGGAAATTTAGATTTTATACATCAGCCTCAGAGCTGAAAACATGGATCCCTTGGTTAAAAGAAATATTGATTTTTGTCATCCTTCTTGTTCAGAAAGAAAATACGAAAACAGGAGAGCATGACAAAAGAGAAGGGCTGTTTCCCTTGATAAATGCTTTCAATTAGAGCACTGATTAATCGTGAGAGCTTAAGAGTGTCATCATCTGCTATTTCTACTGAAACATGGCAGTAGCAGCTTAAAAAGGCTCTTAACAGGGAAAATAAAACCCATCTATGGAAAATGGAGAGAGCCAAATACTGTAGTATCATAGGGGTAGCCGTGTTACTTTAAGTAGTCAGGAGAAAAGTAGAATAAAATGGATTGTTTTTTAAACAGGGAAAATAAAGAGCTTTTTTCATAGAATTGTTTGAAGATCATATAAACCTAGACTGTTGGTATCCCAGAGAGAGTGAATGCTAATGAATCAACAGTTTTATTCATTATCTTCTTCTAACTAGTCTCTGGAAAAATAGATAATCCAAACCTTGTATACCGCCAGGCTTGACCCATAAACTGTTATGGGAGGGTGTACATTAATTTAAAGAGGAAAAACTATTTATTTTCCCCCTTGTGATATGTGGCTGCTCAGTTACTTCCGTTAATGTCTCTACTGTAAAGTACTATTTGTACCACACACAAATTGGGGGGGGGGGGGAGAGGCGGCATCAGATACATTTTTGGGACTGGGTGAATAATGTTGCTCTTATAAAAGAAAACAGGACAGTTTGGAGAATAATTTTAGAAGGTGGGAAAAGGCGAATTTTGATGGAGAAAGATACTAGGGAAAAGCAAATGCTTCTCCAGCAATTTAAAGTCTCTGAAATGACAATAAACTTCATGGATATGGGGCATTAGATAAAAGGATTTTAGTGAGAGAGGAAGTAGTACTCTCGAGGGGAACAGGTTGTGCTGGTAAGCGCTTCTTGTGTTGGCCTTTATTTTAAATATTACTTTAGAATGGGGCCTGTAAATCTAGGGATGTTAACAGTTTGGGTGGGAGAAAAGAGGCCTTTCTGTTTAGGGTAAAGTATAGGAATAATGCCATTGCCCCAGCTATTAAAATATTTTTAAGATCAGTTTTAAAATTTGCATTTACAAGAGTGGTACAGTACAGCGCATTGCAGTTAAGAGAAAGGGGAAGTTGGAATCTGTCCCAAAAAACTAGGTTTAAAAAAAAATGTATATAATACTTCCCCTTCTGATCATGTGGGGGTGGGGGAGAATGAGGGAGAGAAACTGCTAGCCAGCTAAGTTAACCCTTTCATTGTTTGTTTTGGAGAGCCTTTCAGAATACAATTGAAGAGCCACATCTTGAGGTCCTTACACAGGCAAAACTTCCATTGAGTTTTGCCTGAGTAAGTACCTCATGTTTTGGCCCTATAATATTAAAGGAAATCTAGTTTAATGCAAAGAGAAATCAAGTTCATCCTAACTCTGCCTCTCTAGTCTTATGCTTTTAAAATGTATTTATTTTACTATAATAAATTAGTTAATACAATATGCGTGTATTATAAATTGGAAATTCTCATACGATCTTATATACAAGACCCATCATCTCCAGGCTCGAGTTTAATATATATCAATGGCACCTGTAAAACAAGCCAGCTGTGAAAAAAAGTGGCTCAGAAGCTTTGACGTTATGAATGTTTAGATTAAGCAAGTTGAAACTTTTTCTTCTTAGATTAATTCAGGCCTATAGAGTAGTTTAAAATGCTGGGAGACTGATTTGCTTCAAACTTGCCATGTTTTATAGCTATAATTTAAACACAAAAATCAAGCCAAGTCTGAAGACTGCATGTAACATATATTAGAAATTAGTTTGTATTATATATTGTACTAATTGACATAAATTATGGTATACTATATTTTAAGTAATAAGTACAAAGGGACAATGCTAAGGTTGAGCTCAAAATTTATCCTAGATTGGGAGTACCTGATTTCCCAATCTTAATATTGTGTAGACTCTGTTTGTTGCATGAAATTTTCTTTTTGGGTGAGCAGTCCTGGTGTATATTTTAAGACTAAACTTGTCAATGGAGCTTCTAAATTCCACAATCTGAAACCGTATGGCTTTATACGGTATGCTTCCAGCTGTCCTTGACTAAGGGCTTGTCTGCATTACCGCTTAAGTCGATGAAAAAAACACCCCTCTGAGTGACGTAAATTACATCAACTTAGATGTGGAGTAATTATGTCGACAGGAGAGCGCTCTTCCATCGACACAGCCCTAAGACTTCCTGAGTTTTCAGTAAGATACACCTGTTACTCTTTATTTGGCAATTCATATAAGACGCAGTTTTAGCTTTTCAAACTTGTATAACTCATGAGTAAACACTTAACTACTTGACACTAGATAAATACATCCTTATTGAGCAGGATTTATACTAATGGTGTCTTAATCAATAAGTGGTCATGGACATTCACTATCATTAGATTAAATTATTTTACTAGAAAGAGCTCCTATAAAGTAGCCAATTCCATTTTAGTGTTCCCAATTAAGTACAGTGTACAGTAGTGTAATAATATTTGACATTTATCTAGCACATCTCATCCCAAAGCACTTTATAAATAATATATACTGTATATAACCACTGGACTATAGCAGCATCTGGAATGCAGGGAAACAGCCTTTGTTCACTGACTCATGGGGAAACCCCATCTATTACAAAATAAACCAATAGGCTCTTGAACATGCAGACAGAGCTTCAATTTTTATGGTCTTGGGTGAAAGTTTTACGAAAGTAAAGTGCATGGAGCTCCGTCCATTTACTGTAAGGATGAAGGGCTAATCCAGTTTACCTAGATTGGAACCTGTAGAGTATTTCAATTCTGATGTTTCCACCACCGAGCCATCCTTTCCAGCTAAGTATAAAAGCTCCATTGCTCTCTGTGTACCTTTACTCTTGTTTTATTTGTAATTCTAGTTATTTGTTGCTGGAGAAATGCTTCTTCCAAACATTCGTTTTGCCCACTCCTTTTCACGTGTCCTGGAAAGCCTCCCACCTCACTCTGGATTCTGTGGAAGGTAGCAGAGCAGGGGCTATTTTCCCCCTTTTGAAGCGCTGTTTATTCCACCAAGTGGCTGGGGTTCTTTAACAATAATCATGCTTCACATTTTCAAAGCACAGTGCGGAGGTTAATTTAATTTCTCCTGTGAGATAGGTAAGTATTGTCCCCGTTTTACAGATGGGTAAGTGGAAGCACAGAGATATCACTTAGGTCACACAGTAACTTCACTGCAAGGCAAGAACAGATCCAAATAGCCTGACTCCCACAAGACCATCCTGCATTCCTGACACCTGTTGGGGAGCAAGGACTTTGTATTTGTTGACCATAACTCACTATGCAGCACCTCAAATACTTCAGCTGATGTGAAAGGGGCTAGGCCCACATTTTTAGAGATATTGAGGCAATGGCTGCCCTCAGCAGTGCAACATCTAACTAATTTAGAGTCTGTCTCCATTCATTGTTCCTAGATGTGTACATTTACATTTAGCTGTAGTAAAACACACATTTTTGCTTGCGCCCAGTTTACCAAGCTATCCAGATCCCTCTGAATCAATGATCTGTCCTCTTCATTATTTACCACTTCTCCAGTTTTTGTGTCAACTGCTAACTATATCAGTGAGGATTTTGTATTCTTCCAGGTCATTGATAAAAATGTTAATTAGTATAGGGCCAAGAACCAATCCCTGCAGGACCCCAATAGAAACACACCCACTAGGTGGTGATTCTGCATTTACAGTTTCATTCTGAAACCAGTTTTTAATCCATCTAATGTATGCCATGTTAATGTTATATTGTTTTAGTATTTTTAATCAAAATGTCATGCAGTACCCAATCAAATGCCTTACAGAAGTCGAAGTGTATTATGTGAGCACTATTGCATCTATTAACCAAACTTTTAATTTAATTAAAAAAAAATCAATTTACCGGTAGTTTGACAGGATCTATTTTCCATATATACTCATGTTGATTGGCATCAACTACATTATCCTCCTTTAATATTTGTTATTAATTGAGTCCCATATCAGATGCTTCATTATCTTGCCTGGGATTGACATCAGACTGTAATTACCCAGGTCATCTGTTTACCATTTTAAAATATTGTCACAACATTAGTTTTCTTCTAGTCTTCTGGAACTTCCCCAGTTCATGAAGACTTACTGAAAATCAACATTAACCATCCAATGAGTTCTTCAGTCAACTATTTTAAATCCCTTTGATGTAGTTTATCCAAACCTATTGATTTAAAAATGTCTAACTTTAGAAGCTGCTGTATAACCTCCTCCTGAGATAGTAGTGGAGTGGAGAGAGTTATCATATGATAGCACTCCATCTATTTTATTCTGAAGTACAGAACACAAATATTTATTGAACACTTGTGCCTTTTTTTCATTAATATTGATAATTCTACCATTTCCATGTAATAATGATAAGGATTCTTTTTGTTCCTCATTGTGACATTACACTCCATATTCTTTATGGAAATATGCTTATGCTATGGATATAACATAACTGAGATGCACATCATGCAAGATGACTCATGAAAGGTATCATTGGAAATTTTATGATTTACTGAATGTGTGTATCCAATCTGTATGCATGTATCATTTTTGTTCAATTTTGTATCAATATTCACCATGTCTCTGTATTTCAAATGTGCTATGTTGGATGATAGCACCAAACAGCGTTAGTGGCTTATTGAAGAAATGCACACAGGCATAAGGATTACCCCCAGCAAAGCAAGGAGAGGGAACCCAGGCTCGTTGAACAGGAGAGGCTCAGTGAAATCCCAGTACCTCAGGTGGCATCCCAGAAGGGAGGTCCAACCCATCACACTCATATGTTTAAAAAACTCCATTTTGTCTTCAAACTCTACTGGACATAGATTTCTCCCTGGGTCCCTTTGTTTCCGCTATCAATGCGCTACAATTCTTAACTTCTGATGTATATTCATTACTATCAACTTCCCCTTTTTTTCCATTTGTTATATAAGTTTTTACAGCTGCCTCCACTTCCCCTCTAAGCCAGGTCAATTTTTTAAACCAGCATGGTCGTTTTCCTCGATTCTGGCTTTGAGGGCATATAGCTAGGAGTTCTTAAATGATTTCCTATTATCATTCACATTTTTCTGATTAAATTCTTCCTCCCAACTGATTTGGCTCATAGTTGTTTTCAGCTTTGTGAAACTGGCCCTATTAATGCACCAAGTATATCTATTACTGATCTAGATTTTGTTCTGCTTGCACATTACAAATGTGATCAAGTCATGATCACTCATACTTAAGCCTCTATTATATGTCTCTCAAATAGAAGTCCCCCATGATCACACAGATTTTTTTTTTACCCCTAGGTCCGTAAGAAGTTGGACATTCTGTTCCCTCGTGTGTTTTGGTGGTCTGTAGCAGACCCCAATTAGTGCCCCATCTTGTGTTCTATCTGTTCGGACATTGATCCATAAGCACTTGAAATTATTTTCTTCTGAGTTGCCAGTGACTCGGAAACAGGTAATGCCATTTTTTACAGAGTGCCGTCCTAAATAGGTTATAACCAGTGATTTTAACATTCCAGTTATGGGAATCATCCCACCAGGTTTCAGTAGTACCAACTAGATCAGGGGCGGGCAAACTTTTTGGCCCGAGGGCTGCATCAGGTTTCGTAAATTGTATGGAGGGCCAATTAGGGGAGGGGGTCATGGCCGGCTCCCACCTCCTATCTGTGCGCCCCCCCCGGGACTCCTGCCCCATCCAAACCCCCCCCCCCCATTCCCTGACAGGCCCCCCAGGACCTCTGCCCCATCCACACACCCCGCTCCCTGTCCCCTGACTGCCCCTGGACCCCCGCCACCCCATCCAACTCCTCCTCTCCTTCCTGACTGCCCCCTGGGATTCCTGCCCCCATTCAACCCCCTGTTTCCCCCCTGACCACCATCCACACCCCCGCCCCCTGACCACCACCCCGAACTCTTCTGCCCTCCATCCAACCCCCGCTGCTCCCTGCCCCCTTACCGCACTGCCTGGAGCACCGGTGGCTGGCGGCCCTACAGCCGCGCCACCCAGCTGGAGCAGGGGCACGCCACCGCTGCCACCACGCAGCACAGAGACTGGGTCAGGCCGGGCTCTGCAGCTGCACTGCCCCAGGAGCTCACAGCCCTGCCGCCCAGAGCATTGCGCCGGCGGCGGAGCAAGCGAGCTGAGGCTGTGGGGGAGGGAGAACAGCAGGGGAGGGGCCGGGGGGCTAGCCTCCCGGGCCAGGAGCTTGGGGGCCGGGCAGGACGGTCCCGCGGGCTGTAGTTTGCCCACCTCTGAACTAGATCAAATTTATGCTCATAAATGAGCAGTTCCAATTCCTCATGTTTGTTACCCAGACTCTTAGCAGTGGTGTATAGGCAATTAAAGAATATCTTCTCTACATGTCCTTTGATTCCTTGATTAATTTTGTTCTCAACATCTGTTTTGTGCTGAGTACTCATATCTTCCCCAAATCAAGATTTTGAGAACAAAATTAATCAAGGAACTGAAGGATACGAAGAGAAGAAATTCACTATAAAGACACTGACTAATGCATAAAAACCATTTCAAGATCAATTTTTAGTTGAACCTCAATTGAGATGAACTTCTGACCTATTGCACATGGTGTACATAGCAAAGAAAATGTAACAAAAATGTATTATAGAAGCCTGTATCCAGATTGAAATGTAAGTGGGCTTCTAAGTAATCCAAGCTCAAGAAGGCAGTTTATACTGGGCTATCCCATAGGGTGACCACCTGTCCCGAAATGCAGAGTTTAAGTCCTGGTCCTGGGCTGAATGACTCTGGGACAAATGCTGTCCCAGATTCCCTGTGGTACTGCTCCGCACCTGCCCAAGGCTCAGGGGTGGTGCCAGCCTCTTCCCAGTGGGGTGGAGGCTGAGATGGGCCTTAGCTCCCACTCGCCATAAGGCCGCTGCTCCTCCTCTTCCCCTGAGGCCCCGACCCACTGGCCAGACTGGAATCTGCAGCCAGGCCCTGGTAAGAACCACCCGGGGAGCTCCGGACCCTCCAGCTGCCCTGGGGGGGGGGGGACGACACAGGCCACGGGCTGCTCTCAGGCACCCCAATTCCCCCAACCCCTGGGTACGTGGCTTCCTGGGCGGTTCTTACCATGGCCTGGCTCTGGCTTCTGGTCTGGCCGGGGGTGGGGCCTCGGGCGAATAGGAGGGGCAGGGGCGAGGCCACGGAAGGGGCAGGGCTCCTGCATGTGTCCCGGTTTTGCCTTTTGGAAAGGTGGTCACCCTACTATCCAATGGGCTGATAAACCCAGAGGAAAGGTTAACTAGGCCAAAGAGATGGGAGTAGTGGTGGGGAATTAAGCTTCTTAGCATGAAGCACTAAAATGTGTACACCATAAGTAGTAAAGGCTTGATCCAAAGCCCAGTGATGTCAGCTGGAATCTTTCCACTAGCTTCAGTGACCTTTGTGTCAGGCCATAAGCTCTTTGTAGTGTCTCTCTCTGTGACAGTAAAGCTGAAGTGAATGTTAGAGTTCTGTGGGGAAACAGCTCATATGTGTGAGTTCCTCACCTCTAGATTGCTATGCTGTGTCTGGCCCTTCAACAAATAGGGTGGGTAGGGTTACACAGCCTTTTGCAGTTGCTACAATCCTTAACAGCAGATTTACACTAAATATCTTTAATAGTATAGTAATGGCAAAACCTTAATGTAGACACAGTTCTACTAGCAAAAGAATCCTTTCGTTTTTGGGGGGGGATGGAGGAGGGGAACCTGGGTTAAGCTACAGGTGCAAAAGGACTCTTGTACTCGTATAAGCAGCTATACTAGGAGGGTTTACTGGCAGAGTTAAACCTGAACCTTTCTAATGTACAAAAGGCCTAATTCAAATACAAGGCTCCATGTTGAGGAGAGGACCAGCTCTTTCCATTTTCCTTGTGGAAAAGGCCTGTTGAATTTAATAGAAACAAATTAATCTACTCTAAAAGAATGAGATTCCTGCTGTAGAATTCTGTAGGTTGCTTACAAATTCTAAAGGAAAGGCATAATCCTTTATTAAATCCCATACAAATTTTCAGATGGAAGAAAAAACACACCTTCTACCTTATTGCAGCTAGGAAAGTTGTGTTCCCATCAGCACTGGTGTGATCCTTGTAAGAGTGGCTTCCTATTCCCCGCCATTATCACAGCTGAGAATGGATGCCAGCAGTAGTGGAAGTAAATTGGGGCTGTGCTTAATCAGTGTTTGTAAACAGGAGCAACATTTCTGTTTTAATACTAATGTTCTACAAATGGATAACAGAAATGCAGTTTAACTAAAGATACTGTGGGTAATAATTCAGTTTATGGCAGACTAAAAGAATCTTCAGTTTTAAAGTAGTGTTTGTTATTTATCCTTTTTTTTTGTGTGTGTGTGTGTGTGTGTAGATTGTCTGGTTTAGTACAATTGATTCCACTTAGTAGCATTTCTGAGACGTTGCTGAGAAACCCCATATAAGTGAACATAATAATCCATGTTTTGATTAGCACTCCGTGCCACTTGTGTAACAATAAAGGTTTTTTTAAAATCTATATTGTATTATAGTCATGAGCACTCTGCTAGATACCAGCTTCTCCCCCAAAAGGTCTAACATTGCTTAAAAAAATCTCTTGGACTTTTTCAGTGCCTTTTGATGTGGTTTGCGATATGTTTGAGTTTAAACATCTCTCTGAAGTCGCAGAGTCTACTCAATGGTAATACTTCCAGGAAACCTGATTTTTGTTAAGATTTGTGGTCAAAAGCAATAACATGTTATGGGTTAATTTATGTAAAAGCTACTTTATTGGAGCTATTTATGCATTTTATTATGTGCCATTTTTGTGGTAATTGATTGACATTGATTTTGTGTGTGTATGTGTGTACACACATATATATATATATATACTCTTACTCAAACATCCTGCCTATGGGTGAATCCAAAAGAATTTTCACCTCTTCCACATCAGTCCAAGACTGGATGCTGGTGATTTTTCCCATCCTGTTCAGGACTGTGATTTTACACATAATGCAAGGATGAATCCTCACCAGCCTCTCTTTTCAGCACCTGCATGTATTCTTAGGGTGAACAGATGCTATTACATAGCAGTGTGTCTACAGGGTGTACAACTATTTTGGGCCAGATTATTATCTCTGTGTGAACAGGTGCATTTCCCAACTGTCCTACAAACAGTCCACATAACATGTAAAATCCAATTTCCTCTTTCCTGGGTTTTGGCTTCTTTAACAAAGAAATATAAGAACAAAGATCAGCTCAAACCTTCTCCCCAGGCTTGGCTACTTTTCAGGTCTGCTCCGCCCACACCCTGGCTCTCTCTTCAGAGACCTACTCCCACTCTTATATCCAAAAAAGTCACCTGCTTCCAACTGCAGAACCCATTTAACCCTCTTGCACTTTCTAACCTGCTATACCAGTGTAACTATGTTGGCGCTGTTCCAGATATACACCCGTGTAACAAAGCAGAATCTAGCCCGTGTTCTGCATCCTCTCCTCCTAAAGACAAAGAGCATCACTATCTCAGCATCCACTGACTCAAGATGTGAGTGCACTAAGATCATGCTCAGTCTTGAGTTCCCCTGAGCTCCTAGTCAAAGCCCCCAACCAGTCTATCCATTTATTTTCATGAAAAAATGTCTCTGGTAGAAATAAATCCCCATTTTTTACTAAAATCTTTTAAAGAAAAATTATCAGAAAGGAGAGTGTGGCCGTAGGGGTTGTGGCAACTGTTATTGCTGTCTCCCTATAGTCTGGAGCAATCTGGATGCAGAGTTCAAAAAATGCTGTCTTCAGCAGGTATCTATATTAGGATTTATTGATAAATCTTGTCCACTGGTGCAGCTCTATTGTTGGCAGCAATGGTGAAAGCACAACTGCAGATGAGGCAGCCACAGCCACCAGCATATTTGTCACCTCCTAACCCTGCTCAGGCAAATAAACAATACAGTGGTTAAAATGCCAGCACTACCACCCTTGCTGCTGATACCAGCTGTATGGGTGTTATCAGTAGTGGGAAACTTAATGCCCAGAACCCCTAGTGCAAAAAAGGCTTTGGAAGTAGTTGTAGCTAGAGAGTGAACCATGGAATGGATTAGTGATGGGTGTAGTCTGTCAGTAAAGTATGCAGTCACTGTGCTAACTTGATTCTTTAAACAAAAAAAATTACTGTGATTGAGTTAAGACAGTGCAGTTAAATTAAAGGACATAATATGCTGATTGGGTACTAAGAGACACAACAGAGAGTATCAGACCTTGGGGAGATATTGTTTCAATAAAGCCCTGTTAAGAAAACAGTTGCAGCTTCATTCCTAATAAGTCTCAAACCCTGAGAAATTATTCTCATCTTATCTCCTTATTAATTAGGCATGACATCACAACTGTGAATGATGCTTTACAAAACTAAAAACACACAGAGATTGCAGTCTACATTAGACACAAAGCAACAAATGGCTTCAACGAAGAAGGGCTACCTCCCACACAAAAAATGTGATTCCTGTTGTTATGATGTGTTCACTGAATTTGTAACTTGTATGTTGTAAACTATTAATAATTAACTTTGGAAAAACTACTATGTCACCACTGGCTACAATAATTAACATCAAAGCTTTGAAACAAAGCCATCTTTGGTGTTTTACTATTTTAAACCAGCAAACTAAGACACTAATGACTAATCCTTCCTTTCCAAGGGGCAATTAAATTAAAGGACTGGACTTAAGGGAAGCAATACTACTTAGTGATACCCCTGATCTTTCTACATGTTACTGCTTGTAAGAATCTTTCACCATATGTGGTTGTTGCCTGTTTGAAGCCATTTCTTATGGGTTAATGACACTAAAGGTTGGTTTCATTGTTTGTAATAAATGATGAACTGTTGACACTAACGCTCTACTTCAACTTTCACATTTCTGTAACCCTTCATTATGGATGCTTAATGGCTGTGTAGACAGCATTTTAACAACATCTTTAAACAAATGAAGGGCTACTAGTCCTGTTTCTAGTGCAGCTGTTAGGGATGTTTGTGTGTGTTTATTGGAGTTGGTTTTTTGTTTGTTTGTTGTGGGGTTTTTTCGTTTTGTAAATGGAGAGTAGCTTTACTACAATAAAACTGTGATTGTCTGTAGGTTTTGAGAAACACCCAAAGCCTTCAGATAAACAAACAACTCTGTAGGCTTTGAAGTCAGGGCTTGGGGTTTACTTCACACAGAGCACCAACATCAAAGCCTTCTGGGTGGCTTCCCCAAACACAGGCGATAAGCTGGTTTCCCCAAGAATATGGCTTGAGGCCTTGGCTACACTTGCAGCTGTACAGCACTGTGAGTTAAACCTGTCTTCATACAGCTGAGTAGGGAAAGCGATGCAGTCTGTCCACATTGACAGCTGCCAGCGCACTGTCGTGGCCACATTTGCGGCAATTGCAGCGCCATTGGGAGCGGTGCATTATGGGCAGCTATCCCACAGAGCATCTCTTCCCATTCTGGCGCTGTGGGTTGTGGGAAGGGGGCGCGGGTGCGGGTGCGGGGCATTCTGGGTCCTGTCCCAATGCCCCGTGATGCATCGCTTCGCATCCCAGAAATCCCTTTGTTTCCGTCCACCTTTGGCGCCATCTTTCAACGGTTTCTTTGCAGCGCGATCTGTCTGCGGGAAATGGAGCCCGAACTGCTGAGGTGTATGCTGACGAGTCTCACCAGCACGTCACGTTTGGCTGCGGAACTATTCCTTAAGATCCAAAGTGACAGTGAGAGTGAGGAGTCCGACGACGCTATCGAGCCGCATAACGCGTACAACACGAAATTGCTTGTGGCATTCACGGACATGCTCAGCACTGTGGAACGCCGCTTTTGGGCTCAGGAAACAAGCACTGAGTGGTGGGATCACATCGTCATGGAAGTCGGGGATGACGAGCAGTGGCTGCAGAACTTTCGGATGAGAAAAGCCACTTTCATGGGACTGTGTGAGGAGCTCGCCCCCACCCTGCGGCGCAAGTTCACGAGATTGAGAGCTGCCCTGCCAGTGGAGAAGCGGGTGGCTATTGCAATCTGGAAGCTGGCAACTCCAGACAGCTACCGGTCTGTCGCAAACCGATTTGGAGTGGGAAAGTCGACCGTTGGAATCGTGTTGATGCAAGTTTGCAAGGCCATTAATCGCATCCTACTCAGAAGAACCGTGACTCTGGGTAACGTGCAGGACATAGTGGATGGCTTTGCACAAATGGGTTTCCCTAACTGTGGAGGGGCAATAGATGGGACGCACATCCCTATTCTGGCACCACCACACCTAGCATCCAAGTATGTTAATTGGAAGGGGTATTTCTCTATGGTTCTCCAGGCGCTTGTGGATCACCGTGGGCATTTCATTGACATTAACACAGGCTGGCCAGGAAAGGTGCATGACGCACGCATCTTTCAGAACACTTGGCTGTTCAGGAAGCTGCAGGCCAGGACTTTTTTCCCAGAGCGGAAGCTCACAGTAGGGGAAGTTGAAATTCCCATTGTGATCCTTGGAGATCCCGCTTACCCGTTAATGCCGTGGCTCATGAAATCCTACACAGGGAGCCTTGACAGCAGCAAGGAACGGTTCAACTACAGGCTGAGCCGGTGCCGAATGACTGTGGAGTGTGCCTTTGGCCGTTTAAAGGGCCGCTGGCTATTTCTGTATGGGAAGCTGGACTTGGCCGAACACAGCATCCCCGCGGTTATATCCGCGTGCTGTACCGTCCATAATATTTGTGAAGGGAAGGGTGAAAGCTTCACTCAGGCATGGACCTCCGAGGTTGAACACCTGGAGGCTGAATTTGCACAGCCAGAGAGCAGGGCTATTATAGGGGCCCAGTGCAGGGCTGCAAGGATTAGGGATGCCTTGAGGGAGCAATTTGAGGCTGAAAACCAGCAGTGATATCTGGTGCCCTGCACGGGAGAGAAGTGCAGTAGTTCCAATCTTTAGGAATCAGTGTTTGCTGAGCAGACTAAACAGTTCCTGTTTATTTCCTGGGCTAAGGAATCTTTTACTTTATGCAATAATAAAGAATGTTTTCAAAGCCAAAAAATCCATTTACTGAAAAGAAAATCCATTTATTGAAAAGAAACACAACTGCTTGGGAATCAGAAAGGGCAAGGGGGTGGAGTGGGGAACGGTACAATCACAGATTCGCGTATGTCCTATCTGGTGTGCTGTGCAGTGAGTGCTGCACTTCAGGATAGCTATACTGCATGGTGATGGAGGTTGAGTGCAGAGGATAAGGGTCATGGTTTTCAGGGCTGGGTGGTGAAGATACTGGTGTTGGAGGCAGCTGGTGGCATGAAGAACCCAGAAGTTGGGGAAAGTGGGTTGGAGGTAACAGTGGGGCACAAGGGAAAGAATTTTGGGACAAGGGCTGTGGGAGGGGGGCGTTTGCATTACTGCGCCTTCTGCATGGCTACGAGCTCCTGGATAGTGTCTGCTTGGCGCTCCAGGATGCTTATGAGCCGATCCGTGCTTTGCTGCCGGTGTTCCATGCTTTGCCGCTGGTGCGCTGCGTTTTTATGGCGGCTCCTGCTTTCTCTCTCCCTCCAGTCCTGTGCTTTTTCATTCTCTTTAATAGATTGCCGCATCACTTCTTGCATCATGTCTTCTTTGGTTTTTCGCGGTCTCTTCCTGAGTCTTTGCAGTCTCTGAGCAGGCGATAAGAGGGACGGCTGAGGTCTCAAGTTTGTTGCAGCAGTATAGGCAAAATGCAATATTTAACAGAGACAGCATTGTTTATACCAAACAGAGTAATGATTTCCCCCGCACTTAAGGAGGGCACACACAGGGTCTACACAATAGCATAATTTTTCCGTCCCAAACAGAGCACACACAACCCACGGGAGCCTCAAAATGGTGAGTAAGGGAGACTGATTGTTTCAGGGCTGTACTGTCCTCTGGGTTTCTGTGCCTTGGGGAGAGCCAACAGCTGCAGGGGGCACCTACACTGAACACTGTCCCAACATTTTCCACAGGATGAGTTCGTCCTGGACAATATCTCGCTGCTGAGGGTGACCTGGGAAACAAGGGAGGGTCTTCTACTGCAATGCGGCTTCTCCCTGGCCCATATGCAGCTTGCCTGTGTGCAGCAATGGTCCAACTGCCCATCGCGGCACAGTGGCGCAGACACGTTATCCTGGCTGGGACAAGGACCACGGTGGCTCTCCCGGATAAACCTGTGCAAGCGCATTACACACGTTCTGGATGAGACATTCAAAGAGATTACCAAGGCCGATTACCGCAATGTGATAAACCACATCAATGCACTATTCCGCATCTAGGCATGCATGCCTAACCCTCCTCTCCCAAGGAGCCCGCACTGAAAAAATTCCTTCCTGAAAAAAAAACCGCTTACCGGGAACCTGCTCTTCTGTTTGTCCTCCACCAACTACCGGCCGCTGTGACTGGCTACCTTCCTCCTGGCTCGAGAAGAGCTCCTGGCTGCATGCCTCCAGGGATTCCGGGGTGTCTCCATCTGCCCCACCACCCTCACTTCCGTTTTCCTCCTCCTCCCACCCCAGCTCTGAAGTGTCCATGGTGGTGCTCGGAGTGGAGGTGGGGTTAACCCCAAGTGTCGCATCCAGCTCTTTGTAGAATCGGCAGGTCGCAGGGGGAGCACCCGAGCGGCCATTTGTGTCGCGGGCTTTGCGGTAGGCACTCCGCAGCTCCTTCACTTTAATCCTGCACTGCACGGCATCCCGGTCTTGGCCCCTTTCCATCATGTCCTTTGATACCTTCCCGAAGGTATCGTAATTCCTACGGCTGGAGCGCAGCTGGGACTGGACAGCTTCCTCCCCCCAAACACTGTTGAGGTCCAGCAACTCGCCATTGCTCCATGCTGAGGCTCGCGTGGCGCGTGGAGGCATGGTCACCTGGAAAGATTCGCTGATAGCACTCCACGCCATGCCTGGCTGAGCAAACAGGAAGGGGATTTTTAAAATTCCTGGGAAATGTCAAGGGCCGGTCACATGGTTGGTTACCTGAGGCCAGGGCAGTAGAGTTTGACCTGTTAACCAGAGTGGCTAGAACAGGCATTGTGGGATCCTGCCGAATACTTCTGGAGGCCAGTCACAGCACATTGGGCGGCCACACTGGCGCCGCAGCGCTGCAGCGGCGGGCCAATACACGGTATTCCTCTCGGGAAGGTGGAGTACATGCAGTGCTGTAGCCACAGAGATACAGCGCTGTAAGTGCCTTGCCAGTGTGGACGGGGAGTGAGTTACAGCGCTGGGGGAGGCTTTATTGTGTTGTAACTCGCAAGTGTAGCCAAGGCCTGAGGAGGATTTCACTGCATAAATCTTTGTGCACTGAAATCTGACTTCAGGTCTAGAGACTTAACGAGGATGTAAGTCTTTAGGTTGAAGTCAGACATCCTCACATACTATTATGCGTTGAAGTCCAACCACTTGGGAAACATAACTGACAAAACAGAGTTTTGACTGCATTCACCAAAAAACATAAAATCATAGAATTGTAGGTCTTGAAGGGACCTGGAGAGGTCTTCTAGTCCAGTGGTATTCAAAACCAGTCCGCCATTTGTTCAGGGAAAGCCCCTGGCAGGCCGGGCCAGTTTGTTTACCTGTCGCGTCCGCAGGTTCGGTCGATCGCGGCTCCCACTGGCCGTGGTTCGCCGCTCTAGGCCATTGGGGGCTGTAGGAAGCGGCGGCCAGCACATCCCTCGGCCCGCGCCGCTTCCCACAGCCCCCGTTGGCCTGGAGCGGCGAACCGCAGCCAGTAGGAGCTGCAATCAACCGAACCTGCGGATGCGGCAGGTAAACAAACTGGCCCAGCCCGCCAGGGGATTTCCCTGAAGAAGCGGCGGACCGGCTTTGAGAACCACTGTTCTAGTCCAATCCCCTACACTCATCGCAGGACTATGTATTATCTAGACCACTCCTGATAGGTATTTGTCTAACTTGCTCTTAAAAATCTCCAATGATGGAGATTCCACAACCTCCCTAGGCAATTTATTCCAGTGCTGAACCACCCTCATAGTGAAGAAGTTTTTCCTAATGTCCAACCTAAACCGCCTTTGCTGCCATTTAAGCCCATAGCATATTATCCTATCCTCAGAGAGTAAAGAGAACCATTTTTCTCCCTCCTTCTTGTAACAACCTTTTATGTACTTGAAAACTGTTGTCATGTCCCCCCTCAGTCTTCTCGTCTCCACACTAAACAAAACCAATTTTTTTCAAACTTCCCTCATAGGTCATGTTTTCAGTGGGGCATTTTCATGTTTTCAGTGGGGCATTGCTGGCACATGATGGCATATATCACATTGGTAGATGTGGGTTTTAACCCACAAAAGCTTGTGCTCAAATAAATTTGTTAGTCTCTAAGGTGCCACAAGTACTCCTTGTTCTTTTTAGTGTTACACTGTTCACTCATGTTTAGTTTGTAATCCACTATGACCTCCAGATCCCTTTCCGCAGTACTCCTTCCTAGGCAGTCATTTCCCATTTTGTATGTGTTCCTTCCTAAGTGGAGTACTTTACATTTGTCCTTATTGAATTTCATCCTACAGTAACTCCTCACTTAACATCATCCTAGTTAACCTTGTTTCCTTGTTACATTACTGATCAGTTAGAGAACATGCTTGTTTAAAGTTGCACAATGCTCCCTTATAACAGTGTTTGGCAGCCACCTGCTTTGTCTACTGCTCGTAGAAAGAGCAGCCCATTAGAGCTAGCTGGTGGGGGCTTGGAACCAGGGTGGACCGGCAGCCCCCCTATCAGCTTCCCTAAGTTCCCTGTGCGGCAGCTGCCCAGCAGGCTATCAACTGCTGGGCAGTTCAGCTGTCCCTCCCCCCACTGCCCTGTGCTGCTCCTGCCCGCTGCCTAGGAGCTGCTCCTGGGAGCCTCCTGTTTGCTGTGCAGGGGGGGGGAAGAGGGGTGCTATTGTTGGGGTGTCCCTCTCCTCCCCCCTAACTCCCCCACAGAGCAGAGGGGATGGGACATGACAGGGTTCAGGACGGAGGGAGCTTGATGGCAGCAGCTGCTGTCTCAACTTGCTGATCTACTTAAAAAGGCAGTGTACTACTTAGAGTGGGATCAGCATACTAAAAGGGGCAATGCGCGTCTCTCTCTGTGTGTCTGTCTCTCTCTGCCATGTTGTCTCCCCTCCCTCCATTGGTGCTACCTTGTAGAGTGTGAGGCTACATTAACAACAATGTGTTAACCCTTGAGGGCTCAGCCAAGTGCTAGTTCATCATTTAGCAGTAAGGCATTCCCTGGGAAATATCCCACCCTCTTCCACCCTCTGACTTTACCACCTCAACCTAGCTTCACAATCATCATTTCTGACGAAGTGAGTATTCACCCATGAAAGCTTATGCTCTAATACGTCTGTTAGTTTATAAGGTGCCACAGGACTCCTGGTCTAAGTCAGTGGTTCTCAACCTTTCCAGACTACTGTACTCCTATCAGGAGTCTGATATGTGTTGCGTACCCCAAGTTTCACCTCACTCAAAAACTACTTGCTTACAAAATGTGACATAAAAATACAAAAGTGTCATAGCGCACTGTTCCTGAAAAATTGCTTACTTTCTCATTTTGTTTTTATGAAATTTTAAGTTTGTACTGACTTCGCTAGTGCACTTTATGTAGCCTGTTGTAAACGTAGGCAAATATCTAGATGAGTTGATGTACCCTATTGAGGACCTCTGCATATCCTCAGGGGTACGAGTACTCTGGTTGAGAACCACAGGTCTAAGTAACATTGCCATAAGACTGTCAGTACAAAGGCAATTTCTATTTTAAACTCTGTATAGCTCCCACTTTGTTTAGATCCTATGTATTTACATTTATCTAGTATGAAAATTATAATAGACTTACTTCAGTAATGGGCTAGCTGATGTAAAAAAGACATTTTAAAAGTTCCTGGGTTGATTTATAAAAAGACCTGCACTTTTCTAAAGGGGTTTCAGAAGGATTTTGCAAATAAGTTTCCACGTGGGCTTCAAAGGAAGGTAAAACAAATAAATAAACCATCCTACAATAGATGGAAATAGGGATAACCAGTTCCCAGGGAAAGTTTACCCTCCTAATCTAGAACAGAGGTTGGCTCATGTCCTACAGAAAGAGAATTTACTTTTCAAAACTTTTTAATATTTACTGTAACTCTGGGTAGTTGTTCCTATATTTTTTTTTAAAAAATCCTTTTCTGAATCCTGCTCAGTTCCTGGCTTAAATGATATCTTGTGACCATGAGTTTCACAAACTAATTATGAGTTGTGTTTAAAAAAACATATTTACTATTATCAGGTTTGAATTTGCCACCTTCCAATTTCATTGAATGTGGGGTTGCCAACTTTCACTCAAATCCAAACATTTTGCCCCGCCCCCTCCACCACCCCTTCTCCAAGGACCTGCTCCTACCCCGCCCCTTCTCTGAGGCCCCGCCCGTGCTCACTCCATCCCCCCTCCCTCTGTCGCTCTCCCCACCCTCACTCACTCACTCATTTTCACCAGGCTGGAGCAGGGGGTTGGGTGCAGGAGGGGATGAGGGCTCCGTCTGGGGGTGCAGGCTTCAGGGTGGGGCCAGAAATGAGTTCAAAGTGCAGGAGGGGGCTTCGGGCTGGGGGCTGGAGCCGAGGGGTTCAGAGTATGGGAGGGGGCTCCGGGCTGAGGCAGGGTGTGGGAGGGGGTATGGGCTCTGGGGGTTGGGACACGTGGGGGGAGGGCTCTAGCTGGGGGTGCGGTCTCTGGGGTGGGGCTGGGGATGAGGAGTTTGGGGTGCAGGAGGGGGCTCTGAGCTGGGACCAAGGGGTTCGGAGGGTAGGAGGGGGATCAGGGCTGGGGCAGGGGGTTGGGGGCACAGGAGGGGGTTGGGGTGCAGGCTCTGGGTGGCATTTACCTGAAGCAGCTCCCAGAAGGAGCGGCATGTCCCCCCCGGCTCTTAGGTGGCTGTGTGGCCAGGCGACTCTGCGGCACTTGGGGCGGGGGCAGTGTGCGGAGTCCCCTGTCTGCCCCTATACATAGGAGCCGGAGGGGGAACATGCCACTGCTTCCGGGAGCCGGGTGGAGCCACAGCAGGCAGGGAGTCTGCCCTAGCCCCGCTGTGCTGCCGATCAGACTTTTAACAGCCTGATCAGCGGTGCAGACTGGAGCCGCCATTGGGCATTCCAGTCGAAAACCGGACACCTGGCAAACCTAATTGACTGTCCCCTTGTTCTTGTGTTGTGAGAAAGGGTTTATAGAATTTCCTGAACTACCTTCTGGTCTCCTTTTGTAAAGATCTTTGAGATCTATAGGTCAAAAGCACCATGTAAGAGCCAGGTATTTTATTACAGTTCATTATTTTGTGTTATTTTATTATGTCCCTTCTTATTTGTCTCCTTTTGAACAGGGAAATAGTCCCATTCATTACAAATCACTTCATATGAGAGGTTTTTTTCCACGTCCCTGGTCATTGTGATCTGTCCCTGTACCCCTCATTTTCTGCTATATCCTTTCTAAGATGAGGTGACTAGAACAGAACAGAGTTTTCCAGGTCTGGGCATACTATTAATTTGTATAATGGCATTAATATTTTCTGTAAATTTCTCTTCCCCACCCTTAAACATCCTAACATGTTGTTGGCTTGTTGACCACTGCTGTGCATTGGATGGAGACATTCATTCAGCTTTTCAGTGGTGCTCAGTTCTTTTCCATAATACAGTAAATTTAGAAGCCAGTAAGATGTATAAGCGGTTCAAATTATTCTCTCCAGTGTGCATTGCTCTGCTTTTGTGCACACTGAATCTCATCTGCCATTGTGATGTCCCATTCATCTGGCTTGCTTAGGCCCCTGTAAATTCCTTACAATCTTCTGTATTATAACTAACCAACATAATTTGTGCCATCTGCAGATTGCATCAGCTTATTGCTCTTCCTTGTTCAAATCACTAATATATTAAACACTACCAGCCCCAGAACTGTGGTAGCTCCATTGTTGATCTTTTGTCATTTGAAAATTGACTATTTATTTTCCTACTCTTTGTAGACTGTCTTAGCCAGATCCATGAGAGTAAGAAAAGAAAGAAATTTTTAAATATGATTAAAAAAATAAACTAGAAAAAGTAATCAATGAGATTTGATATCCCTATTAATGATTTTATGTGTTCATATGAGTCTCTCCCATCACCCAGCAGTCACAACAATGAACAATTTAAAGAAATGTTATAGTAAAAATGTTAGAGTAGGTGAGTGCTGTCGAGTAGTAAAGGCATAAAGGGAGTGAATATGATTAAGCACTAGTAGCATAGAAGAGTTATAGTTTGAGTGTTGTTTATAAAAGGTATACGGAATCAGTGAGATGGAGGGAGACAGGTAGACCATTCTAGAGAGCTGCTGTGGAATGGTAGCAAAGGTTTGACCTTTAATTAGGGTTGGAAGCTGAGTTGAATGAAGTTTATACAGAGAGATGAAATTACCTTAAAGGACCTTGAAGACAAGGATAATTGTTTTTGTAGAGCATCTGATCGGCGTGTGTGCTGTGATTATATTTGTCTGTATAGGTGAGAGAGTATGATATCCCAATCAGCTACCATGTAAACATATATAGATATAGATATATATAATTTGCCACATTTAAATATATTAAGCTTTCAAATTTACTGACATCTTCTCCTTTCCAACCATTATGCAGCTGTTCTTCCTTTAATCTGATCCACTTTGCCTCTGCCTCTTGTCTGGAGAACTGTTACACTGTATCTGATTCAGTATTTCATCAAATTTCAGTACTCTCTTTCAAATCCCTGCTCAGGACCCACTTGTGTGGTGATGCCTACAAAAAAAAATCTGACTGGTCAGAAACAAAAAAATTATATAAATGTTTTGTAACCAACAAGTTACGCGCACTTTGGCCTATTTAGTTATGTGATGTTGTTACTGATACACTTGGCCTCCCTTCTCATACTCCTCTGTTGTTTGTCACCGTCACTTGTCAGATCTTATCTTTAATTTGATTGTAAACTCTTCATGGCCAGGCCAGTGTATTTCTATTTGTTTATACAATGCCTAGCATACTGGGAGGTCTGGAAGCTATACAAATGCAGATAATAATGTGGTGGAGTAGAGAGGCAGAGCTCTTTCATTCAGGCACAGTTCCTGAGTGATATTCCAGCAGATAAGCCACATCCTATGATAAACTTACTTGGGGCAGAATCACTGCTGATAGCTGCTGAGAAGAGCAAAGGCTGAAGAAAGAAAACTGGCATTTTCAGTCAGTAGGCTATCCATTTTCAGGTTAAAGATTTCGGGCTGTGGGCAACCTTCTGCCTTCGGGCAAACGTGTGTGGCCTTTATTAGTGTCCAGAAGAGCAATATGTTCATATGAGACCAGAATTTGGTCCTATTAAGGAAATGATCCCTTTTACACATATCTGCAGATTATAAAGTGCTAGTCCATGACTGTTAAGTTAAATATTTATCTTTGAATAACATGTGAAATTATTTTCTTTGAGAAGTCCAATTTCTTATGCAGATATTCGTATCATGATTCTTATGCATAGATCTATTCATGATTTACCCAGGTGTCAGGAAGGATCTGGAAAAAACTGTCAGATGATAGAGTTTACCAGAATTGAAAACTAAGTTTTCATACGTTGCCTTCTGAAGAGTCTTTTTTCCATAGTGTATAAACAAAATATCCCAGTTAAATCTGGAGGGAGAAGACCTGTTTTTCATTAGCTGTGAAGATTTTCAAAATTACATTAGTTGCAGTTCATTAGATCTTATAATCGTGTTTGCTGTGTGGCATTATGGGGGAAAAACCCTGCTTGCAAGTCATTCCCACAGGACTCAAGATTAGCTTTCACTACCTCAGTCCACTGGGACAGAGTGTAGAATTTACATTTCCCTTTTTACAGCAGGAAAGCCAAAGAGTTATCTGTAAACAGTGCCAGGAAATTGAAAACATTTCAAACAGTTCATCTTATTTTCTTACATTATACTGCATTGTTTAGACTGAGAAGTGCAGTATGCTGAATGGTACTGAATGTTAGCCGAGCTTGGAGGTATAGTTCACAGCACAGTTTAGCATATCCAGACTTGCTGTCTTTTTGTCCATTTCCTCTTTCTCCAGCCAGCCCTTCAGTAACATGGAAGGGATGACATTATGCTAGAGTTAAAAATGAGGATAAAAAGAAACAAAGAAAAATAAAATGAGGGCTTGATCCTACGAGGTGCTGAGGAGAGTTGAGGGCCCGTTCAGAGGAAAAAAAACGATAAGGGATATGAAATCTGGCAAAACACCAGGACTTTCAGGAAGGCTAATTAAGTTTTTTAAAGCTGTATACTGAAAATGTATATAAGCAACCGCACCCCAGAATCCATGAAAGAAGCCAGTATATCAGCGCTGCCCAAACCAGACACACTCAATTGTGTGCTCCTCATTTTGATCAATGTCAGCCAAGATGGTCAATTAGGATTAATACAATTAACCGTAAGTATTAAATTAGCACTTGGCACTTCCATAGCACCATCAATCTAGGGATCTCAAAGCATTTTGCAAACATTAAACCATTAATCCTCTCACCTCACTCAGGCTAGGTCTACACTACGGGGGGGGGGGGGGTCGACCTAAGATACGCAACTTCAGCTACGTGAATAGCGTAGCTGAAGTTGCGTATTTTAGGTCGACTTACCTGGCTGTGAGGACGGCGGCGAGTCGACCGCTGCCGCGCCGCCATCGACTCCGCTTCCGCCTTTTGCCGCAGTGCATTTCCGGAGTCGACGGCAGAGCGATCAGGGATCAATTTTATCGCGTCTTCACTAGACGCGATAAGTCGATCCCCAATAGATCGATTGCTACCCGCCGATCCAGCGGGTAGTGAAGACGTGCCCTCAGTGAAGTAGTTAAATGCTGTTATCCTCAATTCACAGCACTTTCTGAAAATCACGCTTCTTCAAAGTGTCAAATTAGGCGCCCAAAAATCACTAGTCACTTTTGTGGGCCTTTATATTTTCTTAATAGAGCCAAGCATTCTGTTTTTGTTTAGTCATGTTTTGTTGGGGGTAAGCAGGAGAGTTGTGCTTTTTAATTGTTGCCACACACTGGACAGACACTTGCATCAAAGTCATTAGACCCGCAAGTATTCCTAGGTGGTCTCCAGCAAATTACCACACACAGATTGCCATGTGCCATATTTGGTAACAGCACAGGATATCCTGGAGGAGCATATTTGTTAGGAGACAAGAAATCAGATCCCAGAACAGATGAAGCTACAGTGAATGGACAGGGGGCTCCTAATAGTGTGACCAACATAGGGAAAGATTTATGTAAAATGTAGCAGAGAGCACAAAGCATTAGTGTGTTTTAAACTCCAGTATGTTCACATTAAGATACTATGTAATATGAGTCAACAATGTATTTAAAAGGTCTTTTATCATGTTTTATGATTTATTCAAATTCCATGTAAGTCAATAGGAGTCTTTCCATTGATTTCAGGGGGCTTTGGATCAGGCCCTAATAGACAAGGTACTACGCTTGATCTTAGCTCATAGAGAGCCGAGAAGCGATATGCATCTGTTTTTGGAATTAGGGGAAGTTCTGTTACTTAAATTAACACAACCAATGTCTCAATGTACAAGAGAACATTGCTTGATATACTTTATTTAGAACACTGTCCCACAACAAGAAAGAGAGAATTTTTAAAGTATATTAGAAACAAAGGATCCTAACAAAAATATTGGTTCATTACTAGATGGAAATGGTAAAATTGTCATTAATAATTAAGAAAAAGTCGAAGTATTCAATAAATAGCTGTTCTGTATTTCAGATAAAACCTGATGATGTAGTCATATAGTCATTCCACTAGTGTCTCAAGAGGATGCGAAACAGCAGCTACTAAAGTTAGACATTTTTAAATCAGCGGGTCTGGATGACTTACATCTAGGAGTTTTTAAATAGTTGGCTGAGGAACCTGCCGGACTATTAGTGCTGATTTTTATAAGTCTTTGGACATCAGGAAATTTCTAGAAGAAAGCTAATGTTATGCCAATATTTCAAAGGGTAAATAGGATGACCTGGGTAATTATAGACCTGTCAGTCTGACATCAATCTTGGGCAAGATAATGGAGTGACTGATACAAGACTCAATTAATAAAGATTTAAAGGAGGGTAATGTAGTTTATACCAATCACCACGGGTTTATGGAAAATAGATCCTCTCAAACTAACTTGATTTTTTTAAAGTGAGATGACACGTTTTGTTAATAAACATAGTAGTGTTGATGTAGTATACATAGACTTCTGTAAGGCATTTGAATTTGTATTTGGCACTGGTGCAACAGCTGTTGGAATACAGTGTCCAGGTCTGGTGCCCACAATCAGGAAGGATAGTGATAAATCAGAGAAGGTTCAGAGAAGAGCCTCGAGAATGATTAAAAGGATTAGAAAACCTGATTTACAGTGTTAGATTCAAAGAGCTCCAACTATTTAGCTTAACAAAGAGAAGGTTAAGGATGACTTGATTACAGTGTTTAAGTACCTACATGGGAAACAAATATTTAATAATGGACTCATCAATCCAGCAGAGAAAGGCACAGGCACTAGCTTTTTCCTTTGTCCGTGGGTACTCAACCCCCACTTAGCCCCAGCCCCGCCCCACTCCACCCCTTTCTCCAGTTCCAGTCCCACTCTCCCACACCAGTGCCTCCTGCACACCACAGAACAGCTGATCATGGTGGGTGGGAGGCGCTGGTCGGGAGAGGGAGGGGGAAGGGTTGATCGGCGGGGCCGCCAGCAGGCAGGAGGTGCTGGGGGTAGACGGGGAGCTGGCTGCCGGTAGGTGCTAAGCACACACTAATTTTTTTCCATGGGTGGTCCAGCCGTGGAGCACCCACAGAGTCAACATCTATGGAGAAAGGCATAGTATGATTTATGGCTGGAACTTAAAGCTAGACAAATTTAAATTGGAAAGAAGGCATAAATATTTAGGAGGGAGAGTAATTAATCATTGGAACAATTTACCAAGTGTCATTGTGAATTCTACATCCCTGATCATTTTTAAATCAAAATTGGATGTTTTTCTAAAACATACTCTAGGAATTATTTTGGGGACATTCTATGTCTGCATTACATGGAAGGTCAGACTAGATGATCACAATGGTCCCTTCTGGCCTAAGATTGTATGAAAAAACATGAATATAGATTATTGATTGCACAAAGATTACAAAATAAGCTGGGATAGCACAATTATGTACAGCAAAGTGCTATTGTAAACAGGTTATTTTTAGTATGAAATAATTCTACTTTTCCTGAAAGTATGAGCTATTAGAAATCAGTGTCAGAACTGGAAAACATTTCACAAAGAGAGCTTTCATTTCTATACATTTTAAAGCATGAGATAATCACAGTCTAATTACTTCATAGAAGCCAGAAAGCAATATGGTTATTGGGGATGAGGAGTGGTGGGGGGCTGAAAGAGAATAATATACTATAATTAGCCTGTAATGTTTGGCATGGTCACTCATTAGATAATGCTGTGTTTCTTTAACACTCTAGCTAGTCATTGTATAACTGGTAAAGCCTGGAATAAACAATGTGTTTATAATTGCTATTATAAACCCTTTTATATAGCCTTGATTGTCAGCTTCTTCTTGAGTAGCGTTGCCTCTGTCAGTTTATCCAGACCAAACTGGTGCACTGCAGTTGAAAGATTGGTCTGTGCTATTTTCTTCTTTTTCTGAAGAACAGTTTTGTATTGATGACAACTGAATAAGTCACTTAACTTTTCTGCCTCAGTTTTCCCATTTGTAAGAATAGGGATAATATTTCCCAACCCTACAGTGAGCTTGTGAGATTAACTAGTTAAACATTTGTACAATGCTTTAAACCCTTAAAGCACTATTTAGGTGTTAAGTAAATTACTTCATAATAATGTATCCTTCAGCAAACTGGACATTTAGGACCAGATTTTAAAAGTCAGATACGTTCAATTGCACATATTTGTGCATGCCTGATTTATGTGAATATTGATCAGCTATTTGCGCATGGACATGGTTAGTTATGCACCTTCATGGTCAGGTGCAGATACACTGAATGGTGCCTGTATTGTATAAGTGAGTTGTGAGCAAATATATGCAGGTAATTGCTTGCACCTTCATTTGAAAATCTGGCTGTTATTTCACAGTCTGCTTTAACGTTGTGAGGGCAACAGTAGCCGTGTATTTTTAGTTTCTAGCCTTCTTTGTTCACTTTCCTGATAACTTCACATGTCTCTAAGTTCACCCTGGTAATTTGGTTTTAGAAAGAAACCATTTAAGCTGGTTTTGTTTATTTTTGGTTTCCCCGACTTCCCAAAATGTCTCTTAATGGAGGGGATGAGGGCTAAGATACACGCAGATGCAGAGGTCGTGTGTGTTGAAAGTTTGAGGAGCAACATAAACTGAAGTGGCACGTGAGTAGCAGCCACTGATGAAATTAAAGGGGATAGACAAGGCCAGAGCCAGGAGGGAGGATTTTCACAGCATGGACTAGAATGAAGAGAGATAGAAAATGAGAGGCAAAAAGATGCATTGGTCAAGCTGAGAGGTAACTAAGGCCTAGACCAGTGGTCCTCAAACTTTTGAGGATAGTGCCCCTCCTCTTGCCCCTTTCTGTGTCTCTACCCCACCACCACCCCGAAGCCAGGAGCAGGGCTGCAGCTCGGACGGTGGGGATGATGTGGACAGGGTAAGGGGGCGGAGGCTGGGGCCAGGAGCAGAGCTTGAGGCTGGGGGTGGGAGCAGAGCCTCAGCCTGGGCACGGTAGAGGCCTGTGGTCGGATGTGGCTCTGCGCCCACCCCCAGCCTGGTCCCCAGGCTGGGAATAGAGCCATGGCCAGGGGTGGGGGTGAAGGCAAAGCCACAGCTGGGCGCGGTGTGGGCAAGCAACCGGCCCCCCAGCCAATTGCAGAGCCAGGGCCGCGGTTGTGGGTGGGGCCAGAGAAGGGGTGGGGCGGGGCTGAGTGGCCCTTCCTCCTCGCCCCCTATGGGGGCTGACCCGGGCCTGCCGCGTCCCCCGAATATTCCTCTGTGCCGCCCTAGGGGGGTGTGCCCCACCGTTTGGGGACCGCTGGCCTAGATTAACATATTGTCTCCTGAGCTGAAGAGCAGGGGACAAATGTGAGATATTCTACAGTAGCAAGCTAAAGGATTGGTGAGAGTCTGGATCTGAGGGCAAAAAGGAAAGGCTGAGCCTGCACAGGAAGAATGGTAGTGCTGAGAGTAACAGAGAAAGGGAGTAAAGGAGCGAATTGGGAAGGAAAGGTAAGTTCAGCTGTGCATAAGTTGATCTTGAGACAGAAGCATCTGAGATAGGTGAAGGTACGTGATTGAACCTCAGGTAAGAAGGGAGTGCTAGAGGGGATCAAGGCCATTGTATAGGTGAGCACTGAGGCCTTGGCTACACTTGCAGCTGTACAGCGCTGTGAGGTAAACCTGTCTTCGTACAGCTGAGTAGGGAAAAGCACTGCAGTCTGTCCATACTGACAGCTGCCAGCGCAATGGTGTGGCCACACTTGCAACATTTGCAGCTGTGTTGGGAGCGGTGCATTATGGGCAGCTATCCCAGCATTCATGTGGCTGCAACGTGCTTTTCAAAATGGGAGGGGGTGGATTGTGACAGGGAGTGTGGGAGGAGAGAGAGTGCTTTTTGGAGCATGTCAGCTCTCTGTTTTGCAAGTTCTGAACTCCCGGCCCCCTGCTCATTAATTTATTCACTCAAAGCAAGCTGCAAACTGTTTGCTTTTCTCTGTGGTACGAGCTTTGAAACCGGCACTTCCGCATTCCTGCAGCCCGTCACAACAATGGAGAGGATTGGCCACTTGACAAGGTGATTAGTACAGCGCTGCAAGCGTTTACACTCACACCCGTGAGTCGTAGCCACTCCGCTGCAGCTGTTATTCCTCTCGGAGATGTGGAGTACCTGCAGCGGTGTACCCAGGGAGATACAGCGCTGTAAGTGCCCTGCCAGTGTGGACGGGGAGTGAGTTACAGCGCTGGGGGAGGCTTTACAGCGCTGTAACTTGCAAGTGTAGCCAAGGCCTGAGAAATAGATTTGGGAGTCTTCAGCAGCAGCTGTATTTGAATCTGTTGGAGTGAATGAGATCATTCTGGGGGAAGAGTGTAGAATGAAAAAAGAGCTAGGGACCTAGGACAGAGCCCCGGGGGATACTGACAGAGAGAAGAAAGGTGAGAGTCTTAAAGAAACCCTTGAAGAGCTTTCAGAAGGGTATGCAAGATATGCAAGATAAAAATCAGGAAGGCCCTGAGCAAAGAAGCACAGGTAGGAAACACTGACAATGGCAAAAATGGTGGGAAGAATGGTAGAAAAGGTTAGCTCACAGAAGTTAGTTATCCAGAGGTAAAAAAATATATTTTTAGCTGTGAAGACAAGGCTTTTGGTCAGAGCAATTTCAGTGGAAAAAACCCAGATTAGAGGAGGGAGTCAAAGAGAAAATTGGAAGACAGGGATTCGAGGCCACAGAACGCCACTTGTTTGAGGTAGTGTACATAGAAGCAAAGGAGAGGAGAGAAAAGAGAAAGTAGTTAAAGAGGCAAGTGGGACCATGAAGGTTTGTTTTTTCTAATATTGGATTACAACTTCATGTTTGAATGAGAAGTAGCCAGAGGACAGAACAGTAAAGAGAAGGGGGGGGGGAGGGAGTGTGGGGGAATTTAACCCAGCAGGATATAACATGTGTGTGTAGAGAGACATGCACAGGTTCAACTTTACAGTACCCCGTGTGCCTCATTAATTTTGACAAAGAACAGGATGACAGGAGAATTGTAATTTATGTAGCCTCTGCAGTGACAGTTCTTACATTTCATTGAACACAGTAAATATGATTTGAATTTTAAATAGAAATTAACTTGCTGCATCCTAACAAGTAGAGAATTTGTTTGCTATCAACGGGCTGCCCATGGTTCTGAGAAATTGTCCATTGTTTCCTTTTTTCTAATGTGTCCTTGATAGGTTGATCTGCTGATCACAGGGTGAATTTGGGTCTCTTGGCATGTCAGCATTTATTGAGGGAAAGCCAATTTTGAATTTTTCTGTAATGCTATAGATACAAGATTTCACAGAAGCTTGTTTTTTTTTTTTTTTTTTTTAAAGATGTTTAAGGCCCAAATATGATTTTGGTTTCTTCAACTTTTGGCCCATCTTGAGTCCCCTTAAAAGGGACTGATTTTCAGAGGGCTGACACTCAGCACTTTGATAGCAAGGCCTCTTCAGCTTGACTTAAGTTGAACACCCAAAAATTGATGTATCCCAAATCACTAGTGACTTTTGAAAATCTAGGCCTAAATCTCTTTTTATATTAACTCTAGCAAATGATTCATATGCGCTCTACAAAGAATGGGAATTTTGAAGATGACATAAAAAAAGTAATTGGACTGGCTGCTACAGCATTTGGAAAACAGTTCAAGATCTGGAATGCTAAAGACATTTTGATAAAAACCAAATCAGCGTATATCAGACAACTGTCATGCTGATACTGCTCTACAGATTGGAATGCTGGAGTATGAGGAAAGCCATTGAACAAAAGATTTTGACTGCAGGAATGAACTAGCTGAGGGGAATACTGAGAGTTTCAAGACTTCAGAAAATAAAATATGAAGAGATAAGAAAACGGCTAGGTGTCAGATCCTGAAGGCCTCAAACCTGGGTTGTGGGAGTCATCATATCCCAAGCCTCCACCCAGCAGCTCACAGACAGGAGCTGGGACCAGGGCCCATGAAGCCCAAGTAGGGCACAAGCCCAGCCCCTATTCTCTGATTTGGAGAGCTCCAGGCTCTTGATTGGGCTGCAGCCCCTATTTAAGCCAGAATAGGAAGAAGGAAGTTGTCTGAATAACTGGGCTCCACCCTGCCATGTACTGCTCTCCTGGGGTTTACCACTTCCTGCCTTCTGATCCTGACCTCCTCATTTCTTGACTCTTGGTAACTGGTGCCTGCCCTCCAGTACTGTCACCAAACCTGCCTCTGCCTGCCTCCTGGCACCTGTCTCTTGGTTCCAACCCTCCTGTTTGTCACTTGACTCCGATCTCCTGGTGTTCCAACTTGGCCTGGTTCCTGGTAATTGGCCCTGAATCCTGGATCCTCAGCCCATGCCTGAGGTTAACCCTTAGGCAAGGCTGCCCATGCCCCAGTCTTGACACTGTGGCAAGAAATAATGCTGTTACAGAAGATTCAAGAAAGACAACTGTGATGGTTTAGACATGTGTCAAGAATGGACCCAGAAAGGATACCATACATGGCAATACATACCAGAGTGCAAGGAACCAGAAACAGAGGAAGACTGAAGATAAATTGGATAGATGTGGTGAAGAGTGACATAGAACCAAAAGGTTTAAAGATAAATGAAGCCATGAAGCTGGTACAAGATGTGAAGTCTTTCCACCCCTTTTTTCAGCCCATTGGTGCTTTTGAGCTGATGGACAGCAATAAAAGAGAGACAAGCTAGCTAGGCTTTTTGAATCTAGCAGACACAACAGGCTATTGGAGAGACTATAGAACCTCTGCATACTGTGTCTGTCAGAGTGGTTTTGCAAAGCAGAGCTGTGATATTTTGATGACTGGGAACACACAAACTATCTACAAGTCATGTTCTTTTATAACCTAGCAATCTAGTGCAGCTTGATAATGGTAGTCCATTCCAGTCAGTTTTATTCAAGTACCAAAACAGGCCCAGTCATGCAATCCCTCTGCATGTAGAATTCACATCAATGTCATGTGGGGAAGGCTTGCAAGACTGGGCCTTAATTATGTTCATGTCTAGTTACTGTAGCAATTCTTGAGAAGCAATTTTTGTCTTTATTTGTTCTCGTTAAATAGACGAGTCAAGCAACTTTAGATTTTGTAAATTTAAGAATCTATGACATTAAAGAATTCAAAGATCTAAATACTAATGGAAAGTTTTTTGTGAGATTTAAAAAAAAAAACATGATAGTAGCAGGGTTTTGATGGGTGCTGTTGGGATGTTTGAGGAGTGGGAAGGTTGGATTGTATTCTCTTTCCCAAAATGAACACCCTCTTGCATTGTTTGAAGCCCAAACATTGCAAGCGTATTAGCACATAGGAACCTGAAAGTGAAATTCACTGGAAACTGGCAAAAATGACACTGGCTAGTCTATTTTCATTATCCAGTCTCAGGAGTACAGATGCCATTGTGTTGGATGCTGTATAAGAACCTACATATAGACAGAAGTTGAAACAAATGCAGAAAATAAAAAAGCATAACATTGTTTTAATAACTGTTAAATGCACAGTTAGAATAATAGAAATGTGGAGCTGGAAGGGATCTGAAGAGGTCATCAGTCCATCCTCCCATGCTGAGGCAGGACAAAATATACCTAAACCATCACTGACAAGTATTTGTCTAATCTGTTCTCAAAAACCTCCGATGATAGGGATTCCACAATCTCTGTTGGAAGCCGATTCCAGACCTTTATTATCCTTACCGTTACAAAGTTTTTTCCTAATATCTAACATAAATCTCCCTAGCTGCAGATTAAGCCATTACTTCTTGTCCTACCTTCAGTGGACAGGGAGGACAATTGATCACCGTCCTCTTTATAACAGCCCTTAACATAGATGAAGACTTATCAGGTACCTTCTCGTTCTTCTTTTCTCAAGACTAAACATGCCCAGTTTTTTTTAACCTTTCCTCATTTTTGTTGCTTTCCTCTGGATTCTCTCCAATTTGTTCATGTCTTTCTTGAAGTGTGGTGCCCAGAACTGGACACTATACTCCAGCGGAGGCCTTACCGGTGCTGAGTAAAATGGAACAATTACCTCCTGTGTCTTGCATACAACATTCCTATACCCTAGAATGATATTAGTCTTTTTCTTAACCACATCACACTGTTGACTCATATTCAGTTTGTGGTCTACTATAACCCCCAAATCCTTTTCAGCAGCACTATCACCTAACCAGGAATTTCCCATTTTGTAGTTGTGCATGTGATTGTTCCTTCCTAAGTGTAGTACTTTGCATTTGTCTTTATTGAATTTCATCTTGCTGATTTCAAACCAATTCGCTAATTTGTTAAGGTTGTTTTGAATTCTAATCCTGTCCTCCAAAGTTCTTGTAACCTCTCCCACTTTGGTGTCATCTGCAAGCTTTATAAGCATCCTCTGCATTCCATTGTCCAAATCATTAATGAAAATATTGACTAGTACCAGACCTAGTCGAACCCTATTAGATATGTTCTTCCAGTTTGATAGTGAGACATTAATAATGACTGTTTGAGTACGATCTTTCAGTCAGTTGTGCACCTTTCTCATGGTAATTTCATCTAGACCAGGGGTTCTCAGGACAATATTTTTGATGGCCTCAGAGTGCAGCCACCAACTCTTGCTGGTGGCCGGTCTCACACTTTTTTCCCTAAATACTTAATTAGCTTTAAGAAAAACAAATAAATATGCACATATAC
This sequence comes from Chrysemys picta bellii, assembly GCF_011386835.1. Taxonomy (NCBI): domain Eukaryota; kingdom Metazoa; phylum Chordata; order Testudines; family Emydidae; genus Chrysemys; species Chrysemys picta. Next base: position 239,777,390 of record NC_088792.1, on the reverse strand, counting down.
ACGTCCAATTCATTGTAATTTATTTATTTCTGGCTAGTAAGTCTGTTGTAAAAAGTAAGTCTGTTGTAAAAGTATCACTTTTCACAGAAGACTTACTCAGCCCCGGCAAGCCTGGGGACAAATTAAACCCTGGATGGGGGGTCAGAGTAGGCAGTAGGGACCAGGGGCGATAGAGTTAAGGGGGACCGGTGGAGATAGTGGGGGGCCAGAGTCTGAAGCCCTGTACTTGAGCCTGCCGCCTCACCACTCCAGTGGTGAAGCCCAAAGCCTGAGCCCTACCGCCCCTGGGAAGGTGGGAAACTCACCAGCTGCCTGCTCCTCCAGCGTTGTGCCCCAGCTGTCTCCAGAGGGGGGCAGGGCCAAACCCCTGCTTGCAGCCCTAGCAGCCAACACCAAGGCAGTGCATCCAGGAGCAACAGGGAGGGGGAGGGGCTGCTGCTTTGCCCTTCCCCTACCCCCCAAGTACACCCCAGGAGGCAGTGGCCGCAAGAAAAACCACTGGTGGCCACATTTGAGAAACACTGATCTTGACCACATTTCCCTAGTTTGCTTATGAGACTGTCATATAGGACTGCATCAGAAGTCTTACTACAATAAAGATATATCCTATCTATTGCTTCTCCCCCATCTTCTAGCCAGTAACCCTGTCAAAGAAGGCAATTGGGTTGGTTTGGCATGATTTGTTCTTGACAGATCCATGCTGGCTATTCCTTATAACCCTGTTACCCTCTATGTATTTACAAATTTATTGTTTATTAATTTGTTCCCATATCTTTCCATGTATTGAAGTTAGGCTGACTGGTCTATAATTTCCTGGGTCCTCTTTGTTCCCCTTTTAAAAGATAAGTACTGTATGCCCTCCTGCAATTCTCTGTGACCACACCTGTCCTCCATGAATTTTTGAAGATAATAGCTAACTGTTCCAAGATTGCTTCAGCTATTTCTTTAAGTAGGCTAGGATGAAGTTCATCAGGCCCTACTGACTTGAATACATCTAACTTATTTAAATATATTAATATGTTCTTTCCCTATTTTAGCTTATGTTCCATTTCGTTTGCTGTTAATATTAATTGTGTTGAGTATCTGGTCATCATTAACCTTTTTAGTGAAGACTGAAGCAAAATAAGCATTAAACACCTCAGCCTTCATGACGTCATCAATTAGTAACATAGTACACGTGCCCAAGAGGTTGCTCAACTTTGCAGTGTGTGTGTGTACAATATATATGTATGCGTGAAACAAATCAAACACATTTTCTGGGTGAGTGTGGGGTGGAGCAGTGATTCTAGAATGAGCACAGTGAATCAGAAGTACCCTCAGCAGTGACTGATAAAACAAACTGGGTCTCTGTAATACATGGGGAAGTTTGGAGTGAAATCTGGTCTGTGGGTTGACAGCAGGAGTTTCTGTGGTAACTGCTTCCTCTGTACAGTTTGTTTTACAGGAAGGCCCAAGAATGTGGAAAGGTTCTAGGGACACGTAACTTTTAGACAATGTTTAGAGTTTTACTAAAGCCAGCGATGGTTCAGTTTTGCCTTCAGTTTAAAGAATGAGCTCTCTGGAAAAGGTGATCAATGTAATCTAAGGGTACGTCTATACTTACCTCCGGGTCCGGCGGCAAGCAATCGATCTTCTGGGATTGATCCCGGAAGTGCTCGCCATCGACGCCGGTACTCCTGCTCCGCAAGAGGAGTACACGGAGTCAACGGGGGAGCCTGCTTGCCGCCTGTGGACCCAAGGTAAGTTCGAACTAAGATACTTTGACTTCAGCTACGTTATTCATGTAGCTGAAATTGCGTATCTTAGTTCGAAGTGGGGGGTTAGTGTGAACCAGCCCTAAGTGTGAAGGGAATGCACCTTTAAGATCTGTTTTGTGTGCTCAGTTATTATGCAACACAGGGCCACCCAGAGGGGGGGGCAAGTGGGGCAATTTGCCCCAGGCCCTGCAGGGGCCCCCATGAGAATATAGTATTCTATAATCTTGCAACTTTTTTTTATGGAAGGGGCCCCCAAAATTGCTTTGCCCCAGACCCCAGGAATCCTCTGGGTGGCCCTGGTGCAACATCAGGAAGATAAGGGTATCAGAAAAAATCTTCTGCAACTACTATTAGGATCATGAACGTGTGGTTTCTGCCCCCATGTTGTTTTTAAATTCCACTGGTGGCAGGTCTGTAAAGTGAGCACATAAAATATCATAATTAATCCAATATTGTCTTAACCTAGTCTGATTATATTGACTTTTGGACAGTGCTGATGTGGGCCATGTTCAGAGTGGTGACCAACAGCTGAAAGCTTTCATGTCCCATTGTTAACCCATCACATTATCCAACTAACTCTAAACTCCAGTTCTCTGAAGCCGCCATACCCCAGTGTGCTTTTGTTATCCATGCATTCAGAGTAGTTTAGTTTGCAGAACAAATTTATGATTTATTTATGATTCATAAAGAAAACCACTGAAAGGTAAAACCATCAGCTTTTCCTTTTTTTTCCCTTTGGGTGGGGGAACTGCTTGGTAGTGTTAGTCTAGATGGCTTATAACTGAATTTTAGTGAAGCAGTTGTAAAAGACCAACAGCAGACCTACGAGTCTGAATTAAAAAGCCATGTTCAAAATCTCATTGTATGCCTTTCTGCTCAACAGCTAAAGTGATATTATACTGCCACCTTGTGGCCTTGGCTGATGCATGTTTGATTCAGCACCAAATATTTGAGTCAGTTGAATGATTTGTTTAGCTAAACATTGAGATACATCTTTTCCTGCCGGGATGTGCCTTTATGCAGTGAACAGTCATATTGCATAGCATTCCATTGGTATGGTTGGATAGTTTTTGAGACAGATGTCTACCTTGAAAAATAACTAGAAAAAATTCCTGTTCACATCCAAGTGGAATAAAACCTTTGGTTTATTCCCAGAATTCGGACACCAACATCACTGTAACATAGCTACTGTAACTAGGTGTTAGGCTCTGACCATTTGATTTGTAGAATTTATGTTGAAAGGGGCGTGGATCAAAATCTCAGATCCAGATATTCCCAGGCTTCAGTGAAATTAAGATCTAGATCCAAATTTTGCAGCTTGGGCTCATCTCTAGTTTTCTGCCACATAAACTGTTAGAAATTTCCTTTCAATGCAATCACTAAAAATCAAGACAACCCTCTCCAACCTCATTTCATCTCTTAGTCTCTGAGCCTCATAATACTCCAGAGCACTCAGAATCTTCAGCTCCACAACATAGTCCCTGTGGCAGGGACAGCTTCCACAGCACCCTTTTGTGCCCACTACGGCACTGCTCATCCTACCTTACTTTCCCTCTTTCTTTTCAATTGTCAGCAGCCACCTCCAACATGGTCTGGTGCTGTGGTGACTTAGCCTCTGACTAGGTCAAGTCACACCAGAGTTCCTCCCCTTCTGGGCTATCAAAATTCAAAATCAAATATCACAAACTCAAAAAGGAGGGTCATCCACCCGCCTCTTTGACCAGGCTCTGCCCTTCAACTCAGAGTCTGTCTCTTCCAGAGAGCACTCACCTGGGCTCCCTGCTTCAGGCCTACATTCCCTCCAGGAGGCTCTGTCCGACAATGGTCCAACTCAGTTCCCTGGCGCCAGCCAGTCTTCTCTCACTGAGTGAGAAGACAGAGATCTGCTCTCCTTCCCAACAGAGCCAGGTTCAGACCCTGTAGCTCCTCCCTCCAGGCCTGACACCTACTGCAGGTTTAGCAGGGTGGTGCTGATTGAGTCCACAAGCTCTCATTAACCCCTTCTTGGCCAGTGGAGAGTTGGTACACCCCCATCACACTCCCTTTCACCTTCATCATACAATCACCCACACTGCACACCTCCAACTTCGCTAAATCATGCTCAAATGAGCAACTTGAACACCAACCTCAGAATTATTTTAGGTGGAAATAACACATTATTCACTCTGAAAGTAAAGGTATCTTTTAATGGTAAGATGTCTTAGCCGTATTGAGGTTGGAGGTAAGATTGTGCATTCAAGTGTATCTTTGAGGAGTTGGCTGTATGCCTTATGGGCTTATACCTGATACATAAAAAAGTATATGAAAATTCCCATAATGTGCAATGCTATTCAAGGACAGGGTTGGGAGTGTGGGGATATAATTACTTCCCAGTTGCTATTGGCTATTGGTTTTGAAGTGTGAGCATCAATAGCCATTAACATTTTATCCCACCAAATGTAACTGCAAATGTCCTTCCTATCCATATGTCGTATCCTCATCTTTATTATTATTATTATTCAGAATTTGGTATCACCCACAGTGTGCTACAAGCTTTCTAAATGCAGTCAACTTACAGTTCTTTCTCTGAAGAAAGTACAATATAAAAAATATCTTACAGTCTAAAAAGGTTTTCAGAGATTTTTCAAAACTGTCCAGCTAAATAATATCCAGTCAGTGAGATACCCACAGGTATCACCTATTTAATATATTAGGAGCATCTCAATGGTATTTCTATGCAAAGGTCAAAGTAATGAAGTCTGGTGATCTTTTAGAGACGATAGTAGTATTTTTAAGCTAAGCAGTTGAAAGACTGCATATACATCTTCATTTTTAGCAACCCTGATTATATTTAGCACTGAAATATAATCACACGATCAAAGGTGATGAGAACAGCAAAGAAAAATACCTTCCTTCTAGAGCAAATAAACACCAGAGGGCAGCACAGTAAAACATTTCCTTTAGAAGTAACAGCTAATCCATAAGAAACATAAACTGTTAAAAATAGTTTTAGATTGTTGAGTGGCCATCGGCTGTTCCATAGCTAAACTCGCAGCTAAGTTTCTGTTTAAAGCTGGGTTTTGCAACTTTTCTAAAATTCATAGTATTAAAGGTTTGATTTTAACTCCACAAGGGAAACTCTCACAGTTCAGACTAACTGTTTTAACCCTTTAATGTCCAGGCCTTCACTTGTAACATTATTTCCCCAAATGAAATTTCTCTTTTTTAAGAGAAAGCCTACAAGGAATGGAAGGTGGGAGGGATCAGCAAGGAAAGCTACCTCTTGGAGGTCAGAAAGTGTAGTGATAACGTGAGAACTGCCAAAAGCCAAGCAGAGTTGGACTTTGAAAAGGGAATTAAAAGCAATAGTAAAGTGGGACCGCTAAGTATTGAGGATGGGGTGGACATTAAAGATTATCTAGTCACAGCCCATCTCCTAAACCAGGGGTGGCCAACCTGTGGCTCCGGAGCCACATGTGGCTCTTCAGAAGTTAATATGCGGCTCCTTGTATAGGCACCGACTCTGGGGCTGAAGCTACAGGCACCAACTTTCCAATGTGCCAGGGGGTGCTCACTACTCAACCCCTGGCTCTGCCACAGGTCCTGCCCCCACTCCACCCCTTCCTGCCCCCTCCCCTGAGCCTGCCATGCCCTCGCTCCTCTCCCCCCCGCCCCCCCAAGCCTCCTGCATGCCACGAAACAGCTGATCCGGAGGTGCGGGGAAGGAGGGGGAGGTGCTGATCGGCAGGCTGCAGGTGGGCAGGAGGCGCTGGGACTGGAGGGGGGAGCTGATGGGGGGCTGCTGACATATTACTATGGCTCTTTGGCAATGTACGTTGATAAATTCTGGCTCCTTCTCAGGCTCAAGTTGGCCACCCCGTCCTAAACAAATACTTTGCCTCAGTTTTTAATGAGGCTAATGAAGAGGTTATGGGTAGTTGCAGGGTTGCTAATTGCAACAAGGATATGGAGGTAGAAATTACCACATCCGAGGTGGAAGTCAAACTCAAACAGTTTAATGGGACTAAATTGGGGGACCCAGATAATCTCCAGCCAAAAATATTAAAGGAACTAGCACATGAAATTGCAAGCCCAGTAGCAAGGATTTTTAATGAATCTGTAAACATGGGGGTTGTACCCTGTGACTGGATAATTGCTAATTACAGTTCCTATTTATAAGAAAGGGAGAAAAAAGTGACCCAGGAAACTACAGGTCTGTTAGTTTGACCTCAATTTTATGGAAGGTCTTGGAACAAATTTTGAAAGAGAAAGTAGTTAAGGACAAGGAGGTGAATAGTAATTGGGATAAAACACAATATGGTTTTACAAGAGGTAGGTCGTGCCAGACTAACTTGATTTTCTTTCTTTGAGAAGATAACTGATTTTTTAGCCAAAGGAAATGCTTTAAATCTAATCTACCTGGATTTCAGTGAGGCATTTGATACAGTTCCACATGGGAAATTATTAGTTAAATTGGAGAAGATGGGGATTAATATGAGAATTGAAAGGTGGATAAGGAACTGATTAAAGGGGAGACGACAGTGGGTCAGACTGAAAGGTGAACTGTCAGGCTGGAGGGAGGTTACTAGTGGAGTTCCTCAAGGATCGGTCTTGGGACCAATCTGATTTAACATTTTTATTACTGACCTTGCACAAAAAGTGGAAATGTGCTAATAAAATTTGTGGATGACACAAAGCAGGGGAGGTATTGCCAGTACAGAGAAGGACCAGAATATCATACAAGAAGATCTGGATGACCTTGTAAACTGGAGTAATAGGAATGGGTTGAACTTTACTAGTGCAAAGTGAAAGGTCATGCATTTAGAGCTGGGGTGCCACATCTGGGTGGGGAAATTGCATGCAGGGCCATGAATGTAAGGCTGGGTCAGGGGGTTGGGGTGTGGGTGGGAGTGTGGGGTATGGGAGGGGGTGCGGTGTGCAGTAAGGGGCTCAGGGCAAGAGGTTGGGGCAGAGGAGGGTGCGGGGTGTATGAGGGGGCTCAGGGCAGGGGATTGGGGTTGTAGGAGGGGGTGTGGAGTGCAGGAGGGGGCTCAGGGAAGGGGGGCAGGAGGTTGGGGGTCAGGGCAGGGGCTTGAAGTGCAGGAGGGGGTGTGGAATGCGGGAGGGGGCTCAGGGCAGGGGGTTGAGGTGCAGGAGAGGTGCAGCAGGGGGCTCAGGGCAGGGGGTTGGGTTTAGGAGGGGGTGTGGAATGCGGGAGGGGGCACAGGGAAGGGGGACGGGGATTGGGGGCTCAGGGCAGGGGGTTGAGGTGCAGGAGGGGGTGTGGAGTGCAGGAGGGGGCTAAGGGCAGAGGTGCAGGGAGGGGTGCTGAGTGCGGGAGGGGGCTCAGGGCAGGGGGTTGAGGTGCAGGAGAGGTGCAGCAGGGGGCTGAGGGCAGGGGGTTGAGGTGCAGGAGTGGGTGTGAAGTGCAGGAGGGGGCTCAGGGCAGGGGGTTGAGGTTGTAGGAGGAGGGTGGAGTGCAGGAGGGGGCTCAGGGAAGGGGCATGGGGTTGGGGGCTCAGGGCAGGGGGTTGAGGTGCAGGAGGGGGTGTGGAGTGCAGGAGGGGGCTAAGGGCAGGGGTGCAGGGAGGGTTGCGGAGTGCGGGAGGGGGCTAAGGGCAGGGGTGCAGGGAGGGTTGCGGCGTGCAGGAGGGGGCTAAGGGCAGGGGTTCAGGGAGGGTTGCGGAGTGCGGGAGGGGTCTCAGGGCAGGGGGTTGGGGTGCGGTGTGGACAGGGGTTCAGGGCGGGGGTGCAGGGTGCGGCAGAGGGCTCAGGGCAGGGGTGCAGGGAGGGGTGCGGAGTACAGGAGGGGGCTTGAGGTGCAGGAGGGGTGCGGTGTGGATAGGGGTTCAGGGCAGGGGTGCAGGGAGGGGTGCGGAGTGCAGCAGGGGGCTCAGGGCAGGGAGTTGAGGTGCAGGAGGGGGTGTGGAGTGTGGGAGGGGGTTCAGGGGAGGCGTGCGGAGTGTGGGAGGGTCTAAGGGCAGGGGTGCAGGGAGGGTTGCGGAGTGCAGGAGGGGGCTAAGGGCAGGGGTGCAGGGAGGGGCGCGTAGTACGGGAGGGGGCTCAGGGCAGGGGGTTGAGGTGCAGGAGGGGGTATAGAGTGCGGGAGGGGTTCAGGGGAGGCGTGCGGATTGTGGGAGGGAGCTCAGGGCAGGGGGTGGAGGTGTAGGAGGGGTGCAGCAGGGGGCTCAGGGCAGGGGTGGGGGTGCAGGAGGGGTGCTTCCAGAAGCAGCCAGCACCACGTCCCTGCGGCCCCTGGACAGGGGGGCAGAGGGCTCCACGCACTGCCTTCACTTGTGGTTTCCTCCCCCGATGCTCCATTGCCTGTTGTTCCCTGTTCCCCCGCAGCTCCCATTGCCTGGGAATGGCGAACTGCAGCCACTGGGAGCTGCAAACGGCCGTAAGTGCGGACACTCAGGTAAATAAAGTGTCTCGCGGCCCGCCAGGGGCTTACCCTGTACAAGCCATGAACCAAGTTTGGGAACGTCTTGACTAGATGATCACAAAGATCCCTTTTGACGTTAAAGTCTATGAGTTTATAACATAGTAGTTTGAGTTAAGACCATTGTTTTAACTAGCAAGCTAGTTAAGTTTCTATACTGTGCTTATCACCATACTTATCCCATTCTCTTAAAGACTCTAAATTACTATAACATGTAAGGCAATGAACATCATACATCATCTTACAGCATACAGCTGAATGAAAAAAGTACTTTTAATGGCATTTTAGATAGGAGGAGCTGCCCTCTAGTGGTTTATCAGTATCACTAAAAGCATGTGGAATTTAATCTATATATGTTCAGCTGGGTATATTTTAATGGCAATATTATTTATATATAAATATCTCCTTTGATTCATTCTGTCTGATCCCTCTTTTTTTTTAAATGTCTTTGTTACACTCAGTTCCTGCTTATTCCATAACTTTTGAGTGCTGTACCGATTTCTTCAAAGTCTGTAATCTTCCTGTGGTCCTCTTTGTTCCATGCCTCAGACCCCTTTATCACTCTCCTTAATTCAGATATTAACTTTGCTAGCAAGGCCAACAATTTAAAAATATATAGAACTAAACCCACCATTAAAATATTTATATATATAAATATATATAATATAAAGAAATATGTTAAAAGGTTTCTAGGCCCTTTTCATTGCTGTGATCTCAACCACCAATATTTTAAAAACTGAAATTGATAACTGGCCACATCGTAATGTAGCACTGACCTTTTGGCTGTGCTGGTTTCTGTCCTGTAGGGTTTCATAATCATTTTATTCTTCATAAGCACCTTGAACAAGTAACCAGTGTCTCCAGTAGTCACCTCTTCCTTTTCATTGATGGTGAAAGTTTTATGTCTGTACTTTGTCTCTTCCACAGTGGAATGACTCCAGTTTCTGTCCTTGGCTGCCTTCTCTTCTCAATTTATCTTCTGCCCAGTAGGATTTCTCATTTCTAGCTTCAACTTTGCTCATCACTCTTAAACAGCTGACATTCAAACAAATATCTCCCTTGACTCACTCTCTCTGATCCCTCTTTTTTTTTAAATCTCTTTGTTGCTCTCAGTTCTCTTAGTTCCTGCTTATTCCATAACTTTCTTCAAAGTCTGTAATCTTCCTGTGGTCCTCTTTGTTCCATGCCTCAGACTATGGTATCACTATCCTTAACTCAGATATTAACTTTGCTAGCAAGGCCAGCAATTTTAGAATATAATTGTAGAATAGGAAAAGGCACCTTTCCTGTCATATATCTCCATAGATATTACATAATCAAATCCATTTTCTTGGGGACCAAGCAGGATTATTCCCTCGGGCTGTTTGAAAAATCATATTTAATTTCCATGAAAAAATGTCAAATAAAATGAACATTTTTTCTTTCATTCAAAAAAATATTGAAATTTTTTATTTTTAAATGAAAAAGTCCAAATGAAATTAAATGAAGAAGTTGATTGTTTTCTTCTCTTTTCTCCCCCTCTTTTTTCCAGTGCATAAAAAATGGGGGGGATGCTGAAAAGGGGGGCAAGGCAACTTTTTTTTTTTCTTCACATTTTCTTTTTTTGTTTGTTTTTTTCCTCGCCCAGTGGAGGAAAAGGAGGGAATGCTAGAATTAAAAACTAGAGAAAGTTGAGAGAAAGAATTTTTCCAGGTTTTAATTCCCACTTTCTTTCCCCTTTTTATTTTTGTCTCTTTTTTTCCCCAGTAAGGGGGGAAAGGAAGAAAGTGGAAAAACTGAAAAACAAAATAAAATTCATCAAAAAATTCCCAAATAAAAAAAAATCTGGAACTTCTGATTCAATCAAAAAGCCATTTTTCATCAAAAGTTTCCAGCAAAAAGTTCTATTGATCCTTTCAGTATATTATCTTCTGTTTTTAAAATACCAGGTAATGAGTATTTCACCACTTTCCTTTTGAGACTGTTCCACAGCCTAATACCCCTCACTATCAGTAGAGCCCTGCAAATAAGTGGATATCCACCCACCATGTTTGTAGGTCGCAGATGTGGATACAAATTTTGTATCTGTGCAGGGCTCTAACTACCAGATAATTATTTTCTGACATTTAGCCTAATTTTTTCCTCTGTCAGTTTCATTCCATTACTCTTCATTATATCCATGTATCACACCAACTCCTCACCATCCTTTGTATTCACAGCTTTTAAATATTTGTATTTTATGTCTCCACCTTTTGTCTCGTGGCCAAGCTACAGATATTAAACTCCACCTTAAAGTCAGGCCTTCCAGGGCCACAATAATTTCTATTGCTCTTCTTTGAACTTTATCCACTTTATCAACTTGACCCAGCTTATATCTTTTCCGACTTCTCTCTCAATACCCTGTTCCTCCCAAAACAAATGTGTTGCAATTGAACAGAGTAAATATGAATCCCCTAGCAAGATATCCTGAGTATTTATTCCCCTTTATGGGCCTGATTTTCCGGCACCACTGAAATCAATGGGACTTTTGTCATTGATTTCAACAGGAGCAGGATCAAGCCCTATGCGAATTATCTCCTTATTACCTTGATCACCTTGATCAATCGGTCCTTCAGCCCACGTATAGATTGCATTGATCACAATACGTTTTCCATTCTTCTTGTATCCTGGCCTTCCTTCTCCATGTGCAGCCATGTCTTTTCATGATAAAATCTTCCCATCTTTTTGGAGGTCGGCCGAGAGGTCATTTCAGTTCCCGTGGGTACCACTTGGCAACAGCTGTAGTCCATCGATTGTCAGTGAGCCTCGCTATATGCCCGGCCCATCGCATTTTACTCTGCCTGCTCTCAAGGATGACGTCCTGCACTCCACTCTGCTGTCTGATCACTTCATCGGGGACTCGGCCGTTACAGATGGCAAATCAGAGACAGCAGCTGAAAATATTCAACGAGGTAATCTTGAAAGCGAACATTTCCAAGGAAGACTAGAGTCTTCTAGATAACTGCGATGAGGATTATAAAAACTTCACTGATAAAAATTAGCCGAGAAAGAAAGACTGAAAAGAGCGAAGGGAAGAATCTCGGAGGAAATGCAGAACTTCCTAGAGAACTGGAGGAATATGAAGCAGAATGATGGTGACAAACTTGAGTACTTCCTCCTCTGCAAGTTGATAAGAAGAAGACTAAAGGAGGACTTCGAGAAGTACCAAAATGAAAGACTCTTAAGGATGGCTGAAGATCGGAGAAGCCTCAAAAAATGCAAAGAGAAATTGATGCTGTACAGGTCAACAATAATGGCGCTGAAGAACAGGGACAGAAAACCAGTAATTGACAGAACAGAGATGGAAGCGGTCTGCAAAGATTCTACACCGAACTGTTCGCATCTCAGATAAATGTCCTAGTACCAACACTTCAACAGACCATTGAGCATTTACTCCCAGTCCTTGTCAACAAAATCTGACATGCAGTTCACCAAATGAAGGAAGGAAAAGCCCCAGGTAAAGATGGACTGACAATCGAAATGATAAGACTGGAGGCCAAGACCTCTGGGAAATCCTTGCGCAGAGGTTTGACTGTTACTTGGAAATGCAGAAGATACCATCTAGCTGGAAGGAGTCCAACACCATTCTGCTGTACAAGAAGAGCAATCCTGAAGATCTAAAGAACTATCGTCCAATATGCCTGCTCTCACATATCTACAAGCTGTTCACCTTATTACCATTCTTATCATTTTAAGGTTATGTCCCCCTACTGTTTGAAACCCTTGCTTTTATGAAAAAAATGTATCTCATCAGCTTTATTGATCTTGAAAATTTGAAAGTCTACTTTTCTGCCCCTACCTTTCCACCAACAACAAAAGCCATCTTCATCAAAGGCTCAATCTTGCTATCTCATAGGAGAGCCAAAAGAAATAACAATTCCTGAGATCACTGATGACCACCAGTGGGTGTGGCTCCCTGTACAGAGAGAACGAGGAGTACTTGTGGCACCTTAGAGACTAACAAATTTATTTGAGCATAAGCTTTTGTGGGCTAAAACCCACTTCATCAGATGCATGCAGTGGAAAATACAGTAGGAAGATATATATATATACACAGAGAACATGAAAAAATGGGTGTTGCCATACCAACTGTAACGAGAGTAATCAATTAAGGTGAGCTATTACCAGCAGCAGAAAAAAAACTTTTGTAGTGATAATCAAGATGGCCCGTTTCCAACAGTTAACAAGAAGGTGTGAGTAATGGGCCATCCTGATTATCACTACAAACATTTTTTTTTCTTTGGTTGAGAGTTCTGCACTGGCATAATAGTGTGGTTTTGCAGAGCTGTAGTGTAGTAGCTAATTGAGATTGCAACTAACAAGTGCGCTGCTGCTGCGGAAATATAAGATGGGATCAATTCTCAGATCTTCACTGAGCTACATCCAGCCCTTGTTCTTGGTTGTTATGTTTTCACTCTGACAGAGAAACGTCATTGACCATTTTCTAATAGTTATAGCTCATCATCATGTTTCCTCATCTTGAACTCTGTTTGCCAGGTTATAAATTAACCCTGCATATCCTATTTTGAAATTATGATGGCATAATGTAATCAATTAAAAAAACCCACTGTTTTGAATACCAGAGAAAAACTTTACAATATACGAATGGCATTAGACTGAACCGTATCTCAAAGGCTCCCGCAATGAACAAAATAATTTGATTTATAGGCTCTTGTGTAGCAGAAGTTGTGTTCATTCAATTAGTTGGGGGGAAAAAACCCATCTCATCTCTTCTCATGTGTTATTCTTGACAGTCTCTATTCAGCTCAAAAGTCATTTTGGATTCAGTTTTATTATTCTTGAGCCCAAGGCAGTCCAATAAAAGTAATAATGTTTCACATAGAGAAAATTAACTCTAATTATAATCCCTTTGCAGGAAGTGTTTTATGCTGTTCCATTTAGATTTACGTTGCTTGTTTGACATTATTAGAGCTGGGCAGAATTTTTCAGACAAAACCTTTTTTTACTGAAAAATGCATGTTTGGGTTGACTGGAACATTTTATGACTTCATGTCAAATTCATTGAATGGTTTATGTCAAAAATGAAACAAAATAAATATTTCAAAAAAGGTAAAACATTTTGTTTTCACATTTTTAAAATGAAATATTTTGACTTTTTGATTCAAAATGACTTTCATTTAAAATTTATTTCAATTTTGTTTTAAAAAACTTAAAAAATAATTAAAAACATCAAGCAAATTGAAATGTTTCATTTTAAATCAAATAAAATGTTTCATTCAACCAGAAACAAAATATTTTTGACTTTTTCAGTTTGCCGAAAAATTATAATTTTGGGTTGATCTGAAACAATTATTTTTATTAATTTTCAGTTCAGCCTTTAAACCGAAGAAACAGCTATGCACACAGCTCTAGTTATTTAACAGATGGTCACATGCAGGCAGCAGACACAGAACTGGGAAGAGAGGAGGCACCATATAAATAATTTTTTTTCTTGCTAACGTTGCAGAATTTTTAGTTGTGTTTGAAAATGCACTTACTAAAATCATCATTAACAATTATAGATGGAGAATGGACTGCTTTGGTACCTGGCAATTGTCATTTGGGGTTATTTTTCCCAAAATACAAGTACTGAGATTACACTACTTTCATCTATGTGAAGATTGTTGATATTTGATCATTTCTGTTAATATTTGACAGGTTTTTTCTATGTTACTATCAGGACCTTACTGAAGATGTATTTTTGTTAGTCTTCCTGTTCTTGGAACATTTTTTTATAGAATCATACAAATGTAGGGCTGCATGGGACCTCGAGAGGTCATCTAGTCCGGCCCCCTGCATTGTGGCAGACCAAGTAAACCTAGACCATCCCTGACAGTTGTTTGTTCAATCTGTTCTTAAAAACCTCCTATGATTGGGGATTCCATAACCTCCCTTGGAAGCCTATTCCAGATTTCAACTACCTTTATGGTTAGAAAGTTTTACCTAATGTCTAATCTAAATTTCCATTGCAGATTAGGCCCACTACTTCTTGTCCTACCTTCAGTGGACATGGAGAACAATTGATCAGTCCTCTGTATAATAGCGCTTAACATATTTGAAGACTGTTATCAGGTCCTCCCTCAATCTTTTCTCAAAATTAAACATGCACCATTTTTTAACCTTTCTTTCTGGGTCAGGTTTTCTAAAAGCTGAGCATGTTTAGTCGTTAGTTTTGTAGACTATATTTGAAGATCTCGTTTGCCAGACCTGTAATTGTCAGTCTATCTTCAAAATCCATAACAATTTCTAAAGACATTTTTCTCTTTGCAGAAAGAGAAGGTGCTTTCACCACAGATGCCAGCATTCTCCAAGGATTAATCCCTTCATCCTTAAGTTACACCAGCTCCTATTAATATCATGGGACCTGACGGTGGTTTCCTAAGCAGTGGACAACTTCATGTCATTGTGTGGGGAAGTTTGGCAGCTGTGACAACACTCTTATTCCTTACTTTCCTTATCTTTCTGTGCTCCAGCTGTGACAGGTAAGACTCAGTGTGTCAGGTGACAATAAAGATAAAAAGCAGGAAACATGACAGAGGGAGTCCTGTTGCATTTTTCGTTAAGATATAAATAAAGGAAAATCCTACTGTCATCATAATATGTTCTCTTCAGTTCTAGGGTAAATATTTTGATGCCTTAAGTATAGCATGGATTGAAGTCATTTAATTTACAACCAAATAGCAAGAATGGCTGAAATTACAAAAAATCCTAAAAATGGGCCACAAACAAAAGTAATTTATTGGCCAGTTTTCTTCACATGAAATTGCAAGCCCAATAGCAAGGATTGTTAATGAATCTGTGAATTCGGGGGTCAGACCCTATGACTGGGGAATTGCTAATATAGTACCTATTTTTAAGAAAGAGGAAAAAGTGACCCAGGAAACTACATGCCTGTTAGTTTGACCTCAATTGTATGCAAGGTCTTGGAACAAATTTGGAGAGAGAAAATAGTTAAGGACATAGAGGTAAAGAGTAATTGGGATAAAATACAACATGGTTTTACAAAAGGAGATCATGCAAGATAAACCTGATCTCTTTCTTTGAGAAGATAACTGATGTTTTCTACAAAGGAAATGCAGTAGATCTAATCTACCTGGATTTCCGTAAGGCATTTGATACAGTTCTACATGGGAAATTATAGTTAAATTGGAGAAGATGGGATTAATATGAGAATTGAAAGGTGGATAAGGAGTTGGTTAAAGGGGAGACTACAATGGATCAGACTGAAAGGTGAACTGTCAGGTTTGAGGGAGGTTCCTAATGGAGTTCCTCAGGGATTGGGTCTTGAGACAAATCTAATTCAACATTTTCAGAAATGATTTTTTCAGAAAAAGTGTGCTAATAAAATTTGTGGATGACACAAAGTTGGGAGGTATTGCCAATACGAGTGAGGACAGAAATATCATACGAGAAGATTTGGATGGCCTTGTAAACTGGAGTAATTTAATAGTGCAAAGTCATGTATTTAGGGACTAACAACAAGAACTTTTGCTGAAAGCTGGGGACGCATCAGTTGGAAGCAACAGAGGAGAAAAATCTAGGTGTATTGGTTGATCACAGGATGACTGTGAGCCACTAATGTGATGCAGATGTGAAAAAGACTAATGCAATCCTACACACATCAGGCAAAGTATTTCCACTAGAGACAGGGAAGTGTTAGTACCATTATACAAGGCACTGGTGAGACCTCATCTGGAATACCATGTGTAATTCTGGTCTCGCATGTTTAAAAAAGATTATTTCAAACTGAAACAGGTGCAGGGAAGGGCTACTAAGGTGATCAGAGGAATGGAAAACCTACCTTATGAGAGGAGATTAAAGGAGCTTGGTTTGTTTAGCCTAACCAAATGCAGGCTGAGGGGAGATACGATTGCTGTCTATAAATACATAAAAGGGAAAATACCAGGGAGGGAAAGGGATTATTTAAATTAAGTGCCAGTGTGGACACAAGAACAAATGGATATAAACTGGCCATCAACAAGTTCAGGCTTGAAATTTGATGAAGGCTTCTAACTAAGGCTGTCAATTAATCGCAGTTAACTCATGCGATTAACTCAAAAAAAGTAATCATGATTTAAAAAATTAATTGTGATTAATCGCAGTTTTAATTGCACTGTTAAACAATAGAATACCAATTGAAATTTATTAAATATATTTCTACATTTTCATATATATTGTATTCTGTGTTGTAATTGAAATCAAAGTGTATATTATTTTTTATTCTAAATATTTCCACTGTAAAAATTATAAACAAAAGAAATCTTATGTTTCAGTGCACCTCATACAAGTACTGCTGTGCAATCTCTTTGTCGTGAAAGTGCAACTTACAAATGTAGATTTTTTTGTGTTACATAACTGCACTCAAAAACAAAACAATGTAAAACTTCAGAGCCTACAAGTCCACTCAGTCCTACTTCTTGTTCAGCCAATCGCTAAGACAAACAAGTTTGTTTACATTTACAAGAGATAATGCTGCCCACCTCTTGTTTACAGTGTCACCAGAAGTGAGAACAGGCGTTTGCATGGCACTTTTGTAGCTGGCATTACAAGATATTTACATGCCAGATATGCTAAACATTCGTTTGCCCTTTCATGCTTCGGCCACCATTCCAGAGGACATGCTTCCATGCTGTTGACGCTCGTTAAAAAAAATGTGTTAATTAAATTTGTGATTGAACTCCTGGAGGGAGAATTGTATAATTCATGTTATAGCAGTCTCGGATGATGCCTCAGCACATATTGTTCATTTTAAGAACACTTTCACTGCAGATTTGACAAAACACAAAGAAGGTACCAATGTAAAATTTCTAAAGATAGCTACAGCACTCGACCCAAGGTTTAAGAATCTGAAGTGCCTTCCAAAATCTGAGAGGCATGAGGTGTGGAGCATGCTCTCAGAAGTCTTAAAAGAGAACAATCTGATGCAGAAACTACAGAACCCAAACCACCAAAAAAGAAAGCTGCTTTGGCTTGTTATTGAGCAGAACCTGTCATCAGCATGGACACGTGTCCCCTGGAATGGTGGTTGAAGAATGAAGGGACATATGAGTCTTTAGCACATCTGGCACGTAAATATCTTGCGACGCTAGCTACAATGGTGCCATTAGAATGCCTGTTCTCACGTTCAGGTGACGTTGTAAACAAGAAGCGTGCAGCATTATCTCCAGCAAATGTAAACAAAGGTGTTTGTCTTAGTGATTGGCTGAACAAGAAGTAAGACTGAGTGGACTTGCAGGCTCTAAAATTATTTATTGTTTTATTTTTCAATGCAATTTTTTTTGTATATAATTCTACATTTGTAAGTTCAGCTTTCATAATAAAGAGATTGCACTACAGTATTTGTATTAGTTGAATTGAAAAATACTATTTCTTTTTTTTACAGTGCAAATACTTGTAATCAAAAATAAATATAAAGTGAGCACTGTACACTTTGTATTCTGTGTTCTAATTGAAATCAATATATTTGAAAAATGTAGAAAACATCCAAAAATATTTAAATAAATGGTATTCTATTATTAACAGTGCGATTAATCGCGATTAATTTTTTTAATCGCTTGACAGCCCTACTTCTAACCATCAGAGGAGTGAAGTTCTGGAAAAGCCTTCCAAGGGGAACAATGGAGCAAACAACCTAACTGGCTTAAAGACTGAGCATGATAAATGTATGAAGGGGATGGTCTGATGAGATTGCCTATAACGGCATGTGGCCTATCTGCGACTGCCAGGAGCAAATATCCCCAGCAGCTGGAGGTAGGACACTAGATGGGAAAAGCTCTGAGTTACTTCAGAGTATTCTTTCCCAGGTGTCTTGCTGATGTGCTTAGGGTCCAACTGACAGCCAAATTTGGGGTCAGCAAGGTTTTTCTCTCCTGGTCAGATTGGCAAAGATCCTGGGGGGGCGAGGGGCGGTGGAGGGTTCACCTTCCTCTGCAGCATGGGACACAGTTCACTTGCAGGTTTAAACTAAAGTAAACGGTGGATTCTCTGTAACTTGAAGTCTTTAAAGGAGTTCAGTAACTCAGTCAGAGGTTATGGCTCCTTACAGGAGTGGGTGGGTGAGGTTCTGTGGCCTGCAGTGTGCAGGTCAGATTGGATGATCACGAGGTCCCTCCTTGCCTCAAAGTCTATGAGTCTTTGAGGTTAAAATCGCTATGGTTATGTAGTGAAGTCCTAAACTCTGAATTCCCTTGCAAAACAAGGCAACCTGTATCGTACATTGAACAGATCTTGTACTTCCTTTCCTCTGCAATGGACCCCTCTCACAGACGCCAACATGTCAATAAGGTGCTCACCCACATACTACAACCTAAAACTCTCAAGGACACTTATGGTCACAGGCCAGTGGTATTGTATCCATGACTTGTGAAGTGAGAAAAGAGGTTTGCTATGTTCTGCAGGTTATCGTCCAAACATTCTCCCTCTCTGCCCAGCTATTGGGTCAATTAGATCTGTCCAGACGTTATAGATTATTTTCAATAAGAGATGTTTGTTTACAGTATTGATTACAGCACAATGCAAAAGAGAAAAGATTTAAGCTTAAGTAAATTATGTTCAATGAAGTCAGTACTTCAGTCTGATTTGAATCGTTTCTTTTGGTACTGGCATCATTGATTGATAACAGCTACCGCAAATATAGAGGGGCAGAACCAACAGAGGGGGCACTTTGTATACAGGAATAGTGAATATGGGAATTGTTTTGATTTCTCAAATTCTTAGCACTGAAGAGGGGCTGATGAGGGCTTCAGATCCCCCCACACTTTTCAAGTCTTGTGTTAACAGTTCTTGGACTAAGTTATTCTACAAGTCTTGCAGGGTAGATTCAGTAAATTGCACCTAGGTCCTTTCAAGGAAAAACCCTGTAAAACCTTCCCCACGTACAGGATGTGTCTTTCGCTTCCACAGCCTTCCTGCTGGTGATGTGTAGGAGCTCTGTACACCAACAGCCTCCTTTTTTCCCTCACTCCGTCTGAGATTCCCTCCTCTGCCTGAAATGCCAGCACAGACCAGGGAGCCCAGGGCGGAAGAGAAAGTGAGTGGTATTCTGCTCCCGGTGTTCAGTGCTTGGATCACTAACCTGCCCAGGTTTTCAGGCAGAGCAGAGAACCTTGGAGAGAAGCAGGAGATGAATGTTCTGGTGGGTTGAACTGAGCAGAAGCATATGGGAGACAGAGGAAGCAGTAAGCAAAGTATTACATTGATATACCTACAAGTTTCACCTTTTTCTCCTCCCTCTTTGGAGACTTAGGGGCTGATCCTGCACCCCCCAAAGTTAAGAACAAGGATCAAACCTTCAGATTTCATTAGCAAGCATGGTACTAAGCAAAGCTTTGATTTGCCACTCTACCCTTAAGATTTCCTTTGTTATTAGAGAGCCTCATTCCACCAAGACCAGCAGCTTCTCTGAATATAAATACTTTGGTTTTCAAAGTAGAATTTCAAGCCCTTTCCAAAACATGTAAAATCAGCCCCACTGATGAAGTGATGGTGACTTTCATTGACTTTAATGGATCATGCAGCTAAGTGAGGTGCAGTGTAGTGCTTTAAAATTTTACTCTTTAAAATCCAGAGGACTTTTCTGAAAAAATTCTAACAATGGTGGGTTAAGTTTTGAGCAGAAAAATTTTGTTTTATTTACACTAGTGTAAATCCAGAGTAATTACATAAATGTCAATGGATTTAATCTGGATTTTACATCATTTAAAATGAGAGTAGAAACACGTCCATAATATTTACAGCTGAAAATAGAGCAATGGTTGCCTGAGCTGTGCAACCTGCATCTGACCCAGAATGGATGTCTAATAAGTAGATTGAGGTTGACCTCTTTATATGAACAATAAAGAATAAAAAGGTTTTCAAAAATTTCAAAAATTATACATTAAAATTATGAAAATTACAAAAATTGTGCATCATTTTTCTTTACTACTGTAAAGAATGTGGAAATGCTCAACAAGGAATATTGATATGTACCCCAAAATGTGGCTTATGTTGTGGTCTATGGGAATGTCAGGAGAAGCAGACAGTTTCAGCACACTCCTCTCAGACCAGTGATTGCAAGTCATTAAGGCTAAATAGGTTATTTTCTTAGATGATCTGCCTGAACCACTGGGAGAAACCAGTCTGAGGCAAAAGGAAGACTTCACAGCTGGGTTCTGTAAAAAGGCCACTTAGCAATATGGTAATTGGGGGCCAGAATCCCAGAAATGCATAGGAAGGGTGGAGGTTTTTTGAGAGAGCCTGTAACAAAGTGGTCTTTGGTGGGACACTACTGAGAGTATCAATTCAGGACAAATTGCTTAGAGAAGGGCAGTTATAGCCCAAGGCTGGAGCCCTTCACTACTAAGTCACACCAAACCAGCCAAACAGAGAGGACTTCGGTTTTACCCCACTGGCTAATCAGAGGTCATACAAGCAATTCCCTCAGACACTTCAGTTTCCCAGTATCACCACCAGCACTGCTCCTTATGGGGATGAATGGTTATGAAAACCAATACCCCAATAAAAGAAAAAAGGTTCTTCCAATCCCAAAGGATCAAGCCCCAGACCCAGGTCAATATACAAGTCAGATCTTACCTACAAATCACGCTGTTGCCAGTTCTTTAGAATCTAAAATCTTTAAAGATTTATTCATAAAAAGAAAGAAATATAGATGAGAGTTAAAATTGGTTAAATGAAATCAAATACATACAACAATTGCAAAATTCTTAGTTCATGCTTGTTTCATGCTTGATGGGATTAGTGCTGATTTAAACCAATCAAGTTTCTGGAGTACAAACATCCCAGCTTGGATGGGTTGTTCAGTCCTTTGTTCAGAGCTTCCGTTTCAAGTACAGTTCCTCCAGAGGTCAGAAGCAGGATTGAAAACAAAATGTAGGGGTTTTCAGGGCCTTTTATATTCTCTGCCATGTGGAAGGACCCCTTTGTTCTTACTGTGGAAAATCACAGCAGCAAGATGGATTTTGGAGTCACATGGGCAAGTCACATGTCCATGCATGACTCAGTTTGCAGGTGGCAGCCATTGCTCACATGCTATCTTGAACATTCCCAGCTTTCTCAGATGTGGATTGGAGTCTCCCAAGGTTCATTGTCAGTTAAGTGTTTCTTGATTGGGCACTTACTCAGAATAGTCCTTTCTCAAGAAGCTGACCAAATGCTTCACTGATGCTACTTAGAATCAAACACATTGAGATACAAGTACATAGCCAATATTCATAACTTCAAATACAAAAATGATGCACACATACAGATAGCATAATTATAACTAGTAAATTACAACCTTTCCATAGACACCTTACTTGATCTCCTTTGTACAAGATTTGGTGCAACTATAGGACCTTGATTGCAACAGTGATTTATACGGTCCCAGTTCATGTCAATAATGTCACAGAACCTAACTTCCCTGAAAGGGAAAAACAGACTGAGTCACTCTCTGGAAGACAATTGGGACCAGGCTGGGCCCAAGAGCTCCTTGGCTTTCTAAAAAGCATGTGTAAATTGGTTCTGCTCTTAAAAGGGATACCCATCTAATCTCATTCTTTACTACAAGATCTCATGAGCATTCCCACATTTGTCACTACTGCCTGTATTCATATATGAGTTAAAAATCCTCTTGTTCTTAATCACAGTTCTGATTAATGAATATTGCTCTATATTGTATCTAATAATGCTTGAGTCCCAGAGACAATGCCAGAAACAGGAAGCAGCAGAAAGCTCTTATAAGAATCAATCTGTTGGATATTTCTAACAAGTTATGCAAATTCATTGTTAGAAGTTATCTAGATGTTCTTCAGTAATTTAGCATGTTGCTAGTCTGCATGCAGTATCGTTTATTACAAGTTAGTTTGTGTGGTGAGTTGTTTACAAATTATATACAATTTCTTCATAGCACACTTTTTGAAAATTGTTGATGAAATATTTGATGACTTAAAAAAGTAAAATCTGCCATGCTTAAAATGCTTTGTCAAAAAAGCTATGAGGGAATGAAGTACACCTCTACCCCGATATAACACAACCTGATATAACATGAATTCGGATATAACACGGTAAAGCAGGGCTCCGGGGGGGGGGGGGGTTCGCGCTCCAGCGGATCAAAGCAAGTTTGATATAACGTGGTTTCACCTATAATGCGGTAAGATTTTTTGGCTCCCGAGGACAGCATTATATCAGAGTAGAAGTGTATTTGTAAACATGAATCACATTCTGCATGGTATGAACGTTGGTATGGATTGAATTGATATAATTACTTGTTTCACAATTAAGTAGAAGTTTAAAGATATAGGCAGATTTCTGTTGTGGAAAATGCCATGTGTCTCCGAGTATTTGGGGTAGGCGACATCATTAGTCTCCCGCCTCACCTCCCTGTGCTTCCCCTCCCCACTGCAGTCTTTACTCCCCTTTTTTCTCCAGATTAGAAGTTTCTATCTGTCAGCCTCATAGCTGTGTTTCAGAATAAGTGATCTTTTTCAGAAACGGGTATTGGGGACTAATCCCTTCTAAGAATCTGTAGATGATAAAACATATCTGAAACACATTCATTGTATAATGAACTACATGCCACATGGTGCTACAAATTACACTGTAAGTGTTTTGCTTCTTAGAGTGCCCACTCTTTATCCACTTGTAGGTATTTTTTTTAAGGAATCATAAACTGTGCTGTTAGTAGGACTTATGTGGCCCATAGGACCTTTAAAAAACCTCTTCTAATTCCTCAGACTGTAGTGTTCCTTAAAAGGTGTTGCCCTGGCCATTTAAAGAGACAGCCTCATAGATTACAGAATCTGTCACAGAAAATACTTATGTGAGAATTTCAGCAAGTGACAAAAAGAAGGGTTACATTGATATTTTAATGTGGTAGTTCACAAACTTCTCCATTCTGTGAATGGATGTTAGAACAGGAAAATGTTTTGATGAGACTGTCTGAACCTGTTTGCTGCCACTCTCTAGATAGTGGGCAACTCCCAGGTTAAGAATCCATGTTTTAGTCTGAAGAATTAAAGGGGAACAATATGGTCAATAGTGACCATCAGCACACTCATTTTACTAGAGGTTTACTGGATGTTCTCAGCATAATTTTACATTTTTTTAATTTTGTTTTAATTTTGTTTTTAATTTAAGGGAAAAGAGGCCAAAACATCAGAATGGGGACCATGAAAATCTGATGAATGTGGTAAATATTATTTATTTATTACAGCTTGTGTCTTTCTAGTGATTTGTAATGAGCCCTTTGCCCAAGCCTGGGCATGCAAAATAAAATATTGCAGATGAGAAGGGGGAGGTTCAGGGAGGATTTGTGAGGTGGGTACAGTTGATTCCACTTAATAGCAATCTTGATATTAGCAACTTCCAGTTAATGGCAACATATTGCTGGGAACTAATCCCATCCCATTAACATCAGCGTTGATGGGATTCGGATATTAGCAATGGCATGTCACTTATTAGCAACTTTTGTTGGAAGAAAAGCACCACCTGCAGCCCCAGAAGGAAGCAGCGGGACATGCCGAGCACCCCCTGCAGGCAGGTTTGTGAGGCTACAGCCAGGGAAGGAAGTGCTGGGTTGTGTCTTCTCTGGCTGCAGCTCTGCGAACCTGCTTGCGGCTGGTGCTCGGCATAGCCCAGTACTTCCTTCTGGGGCTTGCAGCCCAGCAAACCTGCCTGCACAAGGGGACCATACAGGAAGTAAAGGCTGGGAAGGGAGGCTGTGGGCAGAGGCAGTAGTGGAGTGGGGAACTGCAGCCCAGCAAATCTGCCTGCACACAGAGACCACACACGAGGCAGAGCAGTAGCAGGGAAAGGGGCTGCAGCCTGGATGCTGCAGCAGCATGGTACCACTCTTGGGGCTGCACCTTGCTGGGGGACTGCACGCAGGGAAAGAAGCACTGGGATGTGGTGAGCCCCAGCCCCCAGAGAGTTCAGTGGAAGGCTTGGGTGAACAAGGATCAGGCAGCATCTGCGATATCAGGCAGTGTCCTGAGGCTTTAGCATTTCCAGCA
Source organism: Chrysemys picta bellii (assembly GCF_011386835.1). Taxonomy (NCBI): domain Eukaryota; kingdom Metazoa; phylum Chordata; order Testudines; family Emydidae; genus Chrysemys; species Chrysemys picta. The sequence goes on along the minus strand of NC_088792.1, from coordinate 239,753,208 downwards.
TAGTAAAGGGCAAGGTGACGTCCCAACATTTAATGCTTACCTTTGAATTTTTATTGCATGGACTTAAGTCAGATTTAATTCAATTTATGCAGTGATGACATAAATAACAATGCTATTTTCACGCTGAACATAAATTGGTCAGAAAACAGGTGTGTGTAGTGGCTGCCATTAAAAAAGTCAACCTTTACTCAAAATTATCACAGGGATAGCAAAGAAACCGCAGTCATTTTGTATTCTAATATTGTGGTAGATAAGATACCTCTTTGTGGTAAGTAGGTAAATGTTGACTTTTCACTGTGCGACAGTTTCTGATTTCATTTACACAGACTAGCCCCATTGAGTGCGGTGGACTTACTCCTGATTTGCACATGATAGCTTAGAATACAGTTGTATCCTGTATATGGCAAAGTACAATAGTATAACTTGTGGGAATTTGTCAGTCTGAGTGTGCAAAATAAGTGTAATTTACACACTGGCCACACAGTAGCAAAAGCAGCCAAGAAGAATGGCAGCTTGGTGGGCTATTTTCTCTACACCTTCCTGTTAGTAGCTTTTCCTGATACCCTAACCCCATGACTTCCGCTTTTTCCCTCACTCGGTTTGTAAATTACACTTGCTTTGCACACCCACTAACATCTGTTTTTTGACCAATTTATACTACAGAACATTACTAGTGAGTTTGGACTCAAGATTTCCATGGAAGTTATAACTGCTTTACTCTTGGCTGAACTTCACAGTATAGTTAGATGCAGTTAGTGATTTAATATAACATATGCACGAATACTTTAATATATAGGGCCTGATTCTATTCTTACACCAGTTTTATACCTGATACAGAGCAGTGTGAGATCATAATCAAATCCATAGTACGTGTATGCAGTAGCAGTGTGTGTATCCGTATAAACACATGTGTCCAGTTTCAAATTAACTGCACTACATTCACAATATTATTTTGCAATATAGTTTATCTTTTGCTCTACTTAAATGCTAGGTAATCCTTCAGATTTTTTGTTTTCCAGCCTTCAGATAAGGAGATGTTCAGCCATTCCATCACAAGTCTGGCTATAGATCCTCTTGTCAGCAGTGACCAGAATGGGGGACTGAGTAATGGGGATGGTAAGTACTGCAGTACTTTGAAAAGGAAAGGGAAAGAAATACCATGCTCTTTAATTAGTTTGTTTTGTATAGCATCCTTTATATCTGCTTCACTTTGTGCAGTCTCTTGGCCCCATCCTGCAAATATCCACATGCGTAACTTTATGCATGTGAGTAATGTGTAAACGTTTGCAAAATTAGCACCTTCAGCTGTAAACTCTTCAGGGCAGGAATTATCCCTTCTTTTAGATTTCAGCAGCACAAAGGCACATTTTGGGCAGGATGGGAAAAGAAATTATAAATAATAACAATGTTCAAAGCTGTCCTGTTACCAGAGTCATTTGAATACACTATACAGTCAGTAGTTTGGAAAAAAACAAAACAACTTTCTTGTTCACTTGAACATATTTTTATATTTTAGAAAACTGAAACATGAATAAGCCTTTCCTTAATTCCTCTTGCTTTGCTGAACACTCAGAATGATTCACACTCATGTAACACCAGAAAATACTGTACTCAGCTGAAACTAAAAATAAACATGCTCTCAATACAGAGCTCCCAGGAGCCAACTGTTTTTTTCTCCCTGGGTTAGACGCTGACACACTGGGCTGCATTCCCTAGTTTACAGCTAAATCCCTAATCTCACTCTGAGGCTGTAAACTAATCCGTTAAACCTTTAGCACTCAAAAAACAATTAAAAGGAATTTTGAAACCTAACCTTTCTTATGGCTGATCCCCATTCCCTCAGACTGGTTGGTGTTTCACATTTAGGTGTATTTACCTCACAGAATGACTCAATACACTGAGTAGGCATAGCAAAGCCAGAAGGGGAGTATTTACAAAAGCTTCCATTGGAAAGTGCATGCAACTGACAGAATCAGCTACTAAAAGGAATAGTGTCTAATTCAGTTTTTTAAACTATCTCAAACTTCACAGTTGATGTAAATTGCCCTTTAAATAGCATGGACAGATTTGTTTTAATTTGTTATTTGTAATATCTTTCATGGCTCTGTCTGCTGCCCCGCTGGTGTTTGTGTGGATCTTTTCAGCAAGGGAGTATGGTCAGGCCTGAGAGCAGCACTGCTTAATGTATTCAAGTTTGTCCCTCTTTCCTCCCCCTGCTTCCACTCTGTATGCACACTTGCTACCTAGCCAGCCTCTTCACTTGGCCTTGGCAACAGCAGCACAGAGATGAGCTTTCAAAGTTCCAAACTACCCCACCCCGTTCCCCAGTCCTTACCTGGTTCCTGGTGCTGCCCAGGAGCTGCATCCTGGGAATGAAAAACACCTTACCAGATTCCCATTGGCCCCTGGGTTGAAGGAGAAGAAGGTTCCGCTCCTGCCCTTTACCCAATTCCTATTGTTCTCTGGCTTTGTTCAAGGATCCCAGGAGGGAAAGGAGACTTCCTGACACCATCACTCCCAGCCTGAAACTCAGAAACATACTCAGTTATGTTGCTGTGTTACAGGTAAACATCCTCTTGTTGGGTTGGGGCAAAAGTGGACGCCCAGAGCAGGGTGTGAAAGCAGTCATCATGCTTCTGCACAGCAAAGAAAGTAGAGCTGACAACCAGCAAAATCAGTGACACTGATTACACTCAAAGTGCAGCCAAATCCACATATTAGACTGGAAAAGTGGAGGAAAATACCACTTTCTCTCTCTTCTTTGTTTTAAGCTTTTATCAGTGTGAAGTGTTACTAGAAGCTAGTAAGTAAAATAACCTCATAGAGAAATAATTTTCAGGTAGATGCCCCTTATAAAAGCACACGATAAAATCTTGAAAGTGTTTGTATGGATTTGTGTATACACCTCTACCCCGATATAACGCGACCTGATATAACACGGGTTCGCATACAACGCAGTAAAGCAGCGCTCCGGCGGATTAGCGCATCAGCTCCCAGCCGCAGTGCTCCGCTTCCCGCCGCCAGTGACTGTGGGGAGGTTGGGGAAAGGACGCCCCCCCCCCCCGTACTCACCTGCGGCAGGAAGCAGAGCAACACAGCTGGGAGCTGGCGGAGTGGAGCGGGCTGGGGCTGGGCTACTCCACTTCCCGCTGCTGCTGGTGAGTGCCTGTCAGGGGTGGGGGGGGGGTGGATAGGGGTCGGGGCAGTCAGGGGACAGGGAGCAGGGGGGTTAGGTAGGGGGTGGGGTCCTGGGAGTGATTAGGGACGGGGGTCTCTGGAGGGGGCGGTCAGGGGACAAGGAGCAGGGAGGCCAAAGCAAGTTCGATATAACACGGTCTCACCTATAGTGCGGTAAGATTTTTGGCTCCGGAGGACCGCATTATATCGGGGTAGAGGTGTATATCTGACTGCCAGCAAACTTCAGTGCATACCCACATGTGCGCAACCAGATAACAAGTTCTGTACATTCCATTCCAGCAGTATTATCTCTGAAAATAACAAGTTATTGTCATGTTCTCAGATGTGGGTTACATGTCCTGCTTAATAAAACAGGTTGCCCTTTTTTTCTTTTCCACCCCAAATCTAAGATGGACTACCTTATTTGTGGATGAGTAGTTACTAGTAATCCCTCATTTGTAGGACTAAAGGTTGTCAGTTCATATTATGCATTAGAGTATTAAGAAAAGTACTTCAATAAGGAACTCGTGGAGTAATGAATGTGCTCTGCAACCCAGCTGACTTCAGTAGGGTTGTACAAGGTGTGGGCCTTTCTATTTGTCTCAGAGAAATGAGCAAACAAATCAAAGATCCAACAGGACTTTTCAAAAAGAACAATAGCTGAGTCCAGGATCCTCACCAACATCCTCACTCTTAACCCCAGCAAACTCTAATATGCAAAAATGGATAGCAGTCATTTTTGAGAACATGACATATGTTGCATCTACTCGACCGTTCCCTGGGCTCACTATGATCATTGCTGCTGTGTAAAATGTTTTGAGATTCATTGCATAAATAATGTGCTGTGAAACTAAACTATCTTATCTGGTAAGTACAACAATGTCTTTTTATTTAAAACCTGAGAATACTGTGAATGCCGGAGAATTCCAAGTTATTTTTTTCTCACTGTAAATAAAAAATAGTAATGCAGAAACAAAGTAGGTTGTATGCTTATTTACTCTAATCTTCCTGTAGTCAGGGAGAGTTGGTAAATTATTCTGTTTTATTTTTTTGTAGTTCTCTCAGAAGACAGCACAACTGCCTGCATCCAGCCTTATGAAGAAGTACAAACTTCTGTTTCTGATCTGTTAGACCATCAGGACGCTCTGGGAAAGTCGATAAAATGTCACCAGAGCCGGGAGCTACCCAGAATTCCTCCTAACGATGCCATGGAAACCATCCTTTCCCCAAGAAATATTGAAAATGATCAGGGTCTTGGAATGGAAGGGCCTTATGAGGTCTTGAAAGATAGCTCCTCCCAAGAAAACATAGTTGAAGACTGCTTGTATGAAACTGTGAAGGAAATTAAGGAGGTAAGAGTAGCAGCCAACGCTGAGAGAAGCTGTGGCAGCAAACCAAAGTCTACACCGACAGTTGCTGAAGGTCTGGACCAGATTCCTGAGCGCAGGACTGAATCAGCAGAATATGCCTCCGTTGACCGAAATAAAAAAAGTCGGCAAAGTACTAATTCAGAGAGTCCTCTTGGTAACACTCCAAACATGGAAGATGAGGCTCCACCTCCCGTACCTATGAAATTCCTTGATGAAAATGAGAACGTTCAGGAAAAGGAAGCAGAGGAGAAAGAAGAGGTGACTGAGGGGGCTGGTGAACCTGATAAGGTAAACCCTATACTGACAATTGTATAATGACAGAAAAAAGACCCTATGTACGTAGATGGTGGTCAAAGAGCTGAAAGTTTAAAAATCATCCTTTATTTTAAAAAACATATTTAAATTAAGGTCATGCATGGCTGTGAAATAGTGGCAGTGTGAAGCATACGCTCCAGTCTCTCTGGTGAGGACAGTTATCCATACCATCCTGACCTCCAGATTGGATTCATGCAGTGTGCTTTACTTGGGGCCACTCTTAAAACTATTCAGAAATTGCAGGTAGTACAAACTGTGTCTGCCTGCTTCCTCAGTGGTGTTAGATGTATGGAAGCTATCACACTAGTTCTCTAAAGGCTGCACTGGCATCCTATTCATTTCTGTGACTTAGGGTCTTTCTCCTTTAGTTTTTGCTAATAGCTTATGCAAATAATACCTAGATGTACAAAATGGAGAGCAGGGCTTCTTGGTAGAGGCCATTCTTACTTTGGAATGCACTTCCCATATTGGTTTAACAACAGTGCAACAAAAGTTTACAGGCAGGTATGATGAGGCCCAGCCCTGACGTTCTTACAGTCTAGAGGCCAGGTTCTCTGCTGTGTCTAAGGCACAACATAGGAGGGGACAAAGTTGACTTTAAGCCACCTTTTTGCCACCCAGATTCCACTTGCATCAGTGGTTGGGACGGCCCCTGATGTAAGTTAAATCTGCCCTAGGAGCTACTCTAACTTAGGGTTTGTCTATACTACCTGCCGGATCAGCTGGCAGCAATCGATCCAACGAGGGTTGATTTATCGCATCAAGCTAGACATGATAAATCGACCCCCAAGTGCTCTCCCGTCGACTCCTGTACTCCACCAGGCCAAGAGATGTAGGCAGAGTCGACGGGGGAGCATCAGCAGTTGACTCACTGCAGTGAAGACACCGCGGTGAGTAGATCTAAGTATGTCGACTTAAGCTGCATTATTCACATAGCTGAAGTTGCATAACTTAGATCGATCACCCCCCTTCCCCCCGCCCAGTATAGACCAGGCCTTAGGCATCTTCCCCTGGCTGCCATTAAGCTGCTTTGTAGGCTAGAATGGCCATAGAGTTCTTAACAGTGTTAAGATCGATCAAGTTTCACAAAAGGCTCAAATGAAATTATAGTGAGTTTTTTCCCCCATTATTTACATTTGCTGAGGTAAATAATAGTGAGACAAGAACTGCTTTGGTCTGTACATGTAAATATAGACTCCTAAAAGACATGATTGTTTATGGTCTAGTCAGTGCTGTTAAGCAGTTTCGGAGACTGCATGATCACAATGGCAAAAATGTTAGCCTAGTGATCAAAGTTAGCTTTTCCCGGTAGTAGGGCAATGGTGTGCGTAAGCAGTTCATCACTTTGCCATATCCTAGTTCTTCTTGTACACCAATCAAATCTGTGCTGAAGGAGACCAATCGTGGAGAGGGAAACTGAGGCAGGAAGTGCCAGCCATGCCACGCTTGACCAACAGTATGTGCTACAGGGCAGACACACCCTTATGATATGGGGTCATATTTGTTATTTGTGAGTGTACATATTATATTGGATAATTATTAGGGCTGTCAATTAATCGCAGTTAACTCACACGATTAACTCAAAAAATTAATCATGATTAAAAAATTAGTTGCAAATAATTGCACTTTTAATAGACTACCAATTGAAATTTATTAAATATTTTTGGATGCTTTTCTACATTTTTCAAATATATCGATTTCAATTACAACACAGAATACAAAATGTACAGTGCTCACTTTATATTATTTTTGATTACAAATATTTGCACTGTAAAAATGATAAATAAAAGAAATAGTATTTTTCAATTCACCTCATATAAGTACTGGAGTGCAATCTGTTTATCATGAAAGTACAAGTTACAAATGTAGGGGTTTTTGTTACATAACTGCACTCAGAAACAAAGCAATGTAAAACTTTAGAGCCTACAAATCCATTCAGTCCCACTTTCCATTCAGCCAGTGGCTAGGAGAAAAAAGTTTGTTTACATTTACGAGAGATAATGCTGCCTGCTTCTTAATTACAATGTCACCTGAAAGTGAGAACAGGCGTTCACATGGCACTGTTATAGCTAGCGTCGTGATATTTACGTGCCAAATGCGCTAAAGATTCATATGCCTCTTCATGCTTCGGCCATTGTTCCAGAGGACATACTTCCATGCTGATGATGCTTGTTAAAAAAAAATGTGTTAATTAAATTTGTGACTGAACTCCTTGGGGGAGAATTGTATGTCCCCTGCTGTTTTACCTGCATTCTGCCATATATTTCATGTTATAGCAATCTCAGATGATGACCCAGCACATGTTGTTCGTTTTAAGAACACTTTCACTGCAAATTTGACAAAATGCAAAGAAGATACCAGTGTGAAATTTTTAAGATAGCTACAGCACTCAACCCAAGATTTAAGAATCTGAAGTGCCTTCCAAAATCTGAGAGGGATGAGGTGTGGAGCATGCTTTCAGAAATCTTAAAGAGCAAGACTCTGATGAGGAAACTACAGAACCCAAACTGCCAAAAAAGAAAATCAACTTTCTGCTGGTGGCATCTATCTGACTCAGATGATGAAAATGAACATGTGTTGGTCCGCAGTACTTTGGATCGCTACCAAGCAGAACCCATCATCAGCATGAACACATGTTCTCTGGAATGGTGGTTGAAGCATGAAGGGAAATATGAATCTTTAGCGCATCTGACATGTAAAATATCTTGCAACAACGGCTACAACAGTGCCATGCAAACGCCTGTTCTCACTTTCAGGTGACATTGTAAACAAGAAGCAGGCAGCATTATCTTCTGCAAATGTGAACAAACTTGTTTATCTGAGCAATTGGCTGAACAAGAAGTGGGACTGAGTGGACTTGTAGGCTCTAAAGTTTTACACAGTTTTATTTTTGAATGCAGATTTTTTTGGACATAATTCTACATTTGTAAGTTCAACTTTCATGATAAAGAGATTGCATTAGGTGAATTGAAAAATACTATTTCTTTTGTTTTTTACAGTGAAAATATTTGTAATAAAAAATAAATATAAAGTGAGCACTGTACATTTTGTATTCTGTGTGTAATTGAAAACAATATATTTGAAAACATAGAAAACATCCAAAAATATTTAAATAAATGGTATTCTATTATTGTTAACATCACGATTAATCACTATTAATCTTTTTAATCGCTTGACAGCCCTAGTATTTATTAAAATATTAACAAATCTCCGAAGTTTCACAAGTTTTAATCTGAATGATTTTGTCTGAAATGTGTATTGGATATACATTACTTGCTATTTATTATTGGTGAGTCTCCTATTTAACACGTTTCAATCATCCAATCAGGGAACAGATAAACACCATATAATATGATGGCTATATTAGAGTTAAAGTGAACAATTTACACCCAACTCATAAGCCCGAAAATTTTTCATCAAGACTGTTCAGTGAATACTTACAAATAACAAGGTTATTAAAAGAAAATCAAGATTACTTTGCTAATAATTAACCAAAAAGAGCTAAATATATAATAAATATTATATGTAATGAATATTAACACCAACCCTAATATTTATGGGGAAAATTTGTCGGTATTAATGACTTTATTCCTGTCAGGTGTGAAAAATCTTCCAAAAAATCATTTTATTTCATAGTCATTGATACAAAGAAATGTATTCGCTGCTCTGTAGCTCTCCAATCCAGAGAATACAATGTCAGAATCTGCTGGGACTGGGAATTGATTAAAATGGTTCACGCTTTGAAGAATTAATCAAGAGATGACACATACAGTTCCCTAAGTGCCAGAGAAAAGGTGTTTGTCTAATTAAAATTTATTCAGAGTAAAAGTCATCCTGAGTTAGAGCTCCGGCAGCATCACATGTTTCTTGCCATATACATGCATAATGCATTGAAGTGCAGGCCTGTTCTGTCCTTGAGAACTACGGCTGCAGCACAGTTGAAAATGGGAATTGATTGAATATTTTAAACATTGTAGATGGGGGTTGTTGTAGGGTTTTTTTAATTCTAATTTCCCATTCCTCTATTTAGCTTTCACTATCAATGCACAGCAGCATCTGCTGGTTCTGCTGTAGCAACAAAAAAGGGAATGTTTATGTAAATATATCTTTGATTTTTTGTTAAACCAACTTCACGGGTAACACCATTATTTCCTCAGTTGTGAAGCCAAAGCCTCCAACCCAACATCAAGACATCAGCCACAACCATTTTGCAAAGGTTCCATTAACATTTTAACAAAGAATGGTACCTCCAGTAACTCGTGTCTCTTTTAAAGGGATATTATTCCCTTGAATTTGTTTAAACTAATTATTTTTAATTAGAAATAGTTCTTAGATGTTTAAATAGTGTGATATGGTAAGCCTTACGTAACAGCCTGGTGTTAATTGTTCATGATTGTAAACCTTTTGCGGACTCATTCTTATTTCACTAGAAATCTAACTGCAGGAATCCTATAGAACAGAGTCCATTTAACCATTGAATTGTTTTTACCTTTCTTTATGAAAGTTAGGTTCAGAACAACACTGATGCACTAAAAATCCATACTACCCTCAGGGCTGTTCATCTCAAAAGCAGTAGCATAGATATTAGTTGATGTAAAATAGAATGGAGTGAGCAAATACCCATGTAATATATATTGATTCTAAGGGGAATGCTGTATTACAGGTTTCACAATGTTCACTGTTAATGAGGGTTTTTTTCTCTTACAGAGGCTTAGTTCGCTGTCTTACAAGTCTCGAGAGGAAGACCCGTCTCTGACAGAAGATGATGTAGGTTTCTTGCATGAAATGTAATAACTAACCAGAAGATTTTTTTTTCAGACTGAGATCAGCATAAGTTCTGCATGATTAAGTGGGGTCTGAGAAAGGTGAAAATTCTCTGTAGGGAGACTAAAGCTATGGAATATTTTTTCAGTTTATAAAGCCAAAGTCATAAAATCTGAGGTGTTTTAAAGTAGAATGTTGCATTTTGGTTTTTCATACCTGTTACTAGGGGGTTACTGCCTTGTAAAGAATTAATGCCAGTAAATAATTCGAGGCCATAAATAGTCCAGTTGATTTCAATGAGGAGTTCTGCTTAAAATAAATCAATGGCCCAATATGGCCTGTTGTTTTTTTAAGTGCTCCCCCACCCACAGTGCTTGGGGAAATGTAAAATAGATTTAAAACATAATAAAACCATTTGGAATATAAAGCCATCCTCTAAAAATTTTTACAAGTAAAACAAACTAAGGGGATCCAAATAGGGAAGGAAAAGAAAAGTTAAAAAAAAAATAAAGAGGCTGAGTATGGTCACCTCCAGTAACCCCATGAAATATACAAATATTTGTTGTCTAAAAAGCAAACACAAACTTTACAGTGCACACATGATCTCATCTATTCTATTAAGAGATCCATAAACAGGCAGTCATCCTTGATCTTGGGTTCTTTTAATTTAGTCCTGAGAATCTGTGTGTGCATGAATATGGTATTTCAGGAAATATATTAGTAGGAAAACTTTCTGTCTGTATTTCCTATTGTTTGCAGGAAATAAGAGTTGGGAAATATCACCACCTGGAAAGTGATACATCTGTTAATTAAAAAATACAACAGAATATTAATGGAAGTGTTTGCACTCCCTATCTGAATCACAGGTGCACCTGCAGCACTCAGTGTTGTCTTATGATAATGCACATCTCTTGTTTCTTAATTCACTTCATCCAAACCATGAATGACCCTGCATGCGTGTGAAAGACCCAAGATGTAGCAGAAGAGCTATGTTTCTATTAACAAAGGAGGTAGGCTCAGAAAACCCACATAGGTGAGCTCCACCCCCTGACTTATGCACTGCAGGGCTCTCTGCATTCCAGTAGAGAAGGGATATAGACAGAAGTGGAACCGCAAAGCCAAATCCACACATAGGGTGGAGCAGTGAGTATCATCTACTTCTGCATCACATACCTAGAGCAGTGGCTGTGTGCTGTCTACTGCATTCTGGGGTTCAGAATTCCACGTCTGGGCTCCAGGCCTTTTATGTGGGCTTGTTTGAGTACATGGCCCCTTTATTCAACTCTATGTTTTCTGAGATTTGGCTCTTTTTATTAATTATTCCCTTTGAAAGTGCCTTTTTCTTGAACCATTCATGCCCTTGTTTAAGGTTTATTATTTCATAGCTTTTCAGGCATGTTACTTTTGTCATCTGCTAGTGGGAATTGGCTAGTGTGACCATGGGTGTTCTCTCTCCCTGTCAGCGTCCAAGACATGCTTACAAGGGTTTGCTCTTTAACTTGCAATCCTAAATCACAGAGGGACTAAGTCTGTGACCCCTGCTCAGGAAGCAATCCCATTGAAGTCAAATGAATAGGGTCTGCAGCATCAGGCCCAGCATTAGCTCTAGTTTTATTTAATATTGCCTTGGCTGAGTAAATTTTGTCCTCTATTTTTATTTTCTCTTCACATCCTTGGTCCCTCATAGAACCTGTGACAACTATAGTTACAGTGCAGCCTCTATCCAAGGGTAAAGGAGTAGACATTCTATCTAAAATTAGGTACAAATTACATTCCACCCCCTCACACACACATTGTTTTCCAGAAGCTGAAACCAGTCATCTCCTTGTCACACCCACAGTCAGCCAGAGCATTGAGAATATTGAGGTAAAAAGTACTATAACTCTATCAACTTTCCCACAGGGCTGGCTATCTTTCGTATACAGACTGGACTACAAGGGATTATGTTCAATGGTTGTTTTTAATAAATAATGTTTTCTCCCTAAAAAAAAAATCGATGCATGTAGCAGCGATATACTTTTCCAGGGCTGACTTCAGAACAGATTGAGGATGATGGAACAGAAGTTCTTTGCTATGGTTAAAAATTAAATCTCTCTCTCTCTCTCTCTTCCCTAGATTTCAGCTATGTACTCTTCTGTGAGTAAACCAGGACAGGCCATCAGAGTGCTGGATTCTACTTACACTAGTATTCAAGAAGTTGTACCTCAAAGGTCCCCATCTATTTGCAGTGGCCTCTATGCTAGCGTAAAGGATTTGGAAAACACCTCAGACATTACCACTGTGCCTCAGTCAGCGGACAGGCCAAATGGGGAGTCAGAATCGGACAACGAAGTTGTCCAGTCAGTAAGCCAAGAGGAAGACAAGACCTTATCAGTGCCTAACACCAGCCAAGCTATTCTCCAAGGAGAGAATGACTATGAGAGTATAGGGGACTTGCAGCAAAACTCTAGGGATATCTCCAGACTTTAATTGCCCTGGCAACAAGATTACGGCAGGTATTATCAACAGGTATTTTCAACAGATTCATGTGAAACAAGAACAGGAATATTTTTCCTTTTGAACAACAGAAAGTCAAAGTATAAGTACAGAACAAAAGTTAAAGACAAAGAAGCAAAGCATTTTTCATCCAGGCTGCACTATCTTGCCGGTGGTGTGAACCTTACGAGACCGATTACATCAGTTCAGAATTTATATCAAAAGGGTTTAAAGGATCCTTTATTGTTAGAGTTGCAAGACAACCAGTATTTGGGAAAGAGTACCACATTTGTCACCTCAAAGTGATCACTTCCTAAAAATACTGTCATTAAAGAAAACCAGCTTTACATTTTTAAATATTATTCCTGTCATTAGCTTCAAAATATTTCTCAAGGATCGTTTGCCTTCAATTTTAGCCCTCCTCTTCAAAGAGCAAATCTCAGATTATCTTAGCTCCATACTTCAACTCAGACTTTCTTTGTGGGGCCATGAAAAATGAGTTTAACTTCTCTACATAGGAGGAGCTCTGTATTTCAGTATATTAGGACTGTGAGCTCTTGCAGCCAGATGTGATCAGAGATGGAGACAGAATATTAATGTATTCCATTCCATTTTCATTACTGCAGTGGTCTAAACAAAGGTACTTCAGTTCACAAGTGACTTACATCAATAGTACTTGAATTCATTTTGTAGAGTCCATGTTTTTTTAAGTCAAGCTTTAAAACTTGACTGTCAGTATTTAAGGACTGGTATTTGTAGGGGTTGTTTGTTGCCTTTTTAAAAATTATCTGGGAGCATATTGCTTTAAAACTATAGCCTTAACATTTAGGTTCTGTCTCTCACACACATTCAGACTTACACACACAGCACTTGGGCACTTGTCATGTTGCATCTGAAGGGCTGTGCAAATGAATGTCCAGTCCACATTAACGCAGCATTGACCTTATCTTTAAGAAATCTGCTTCTTTTAAGTTACTCAACTTAGATGTAATCAGATCAAAATGTAAAAAACATATTTTTTTATCATGAGAATTTATTTACTGAGTGTGGTACGTGGGGGTTGATATTTTAAGTTTTATGCTTACTTCCTAACAAATTTTCCATGTTCAAAAATATTGTATATTAACTTGCCATTTTATGTAACAAAAAAATTATCCTGATTTTAAAAACATTACCTATTAGTTGTAATAGCAGCACATAAATTAATACTTTAATTGTTACTAGGCTTTATCTGATTTCTAAGCAGGTATATAGAACATGCCTTGCTGTTTTTTCAAAAATCAAAATTATTCAGTCTCTGTAAAGACTTTGTTAAAAGGCAAAGAGAGAAAAGAAGAGGATGAGAAATGTTCGGGGAAAGCCACTGGTGCTCACCATTCCTATGCTAAAAAGTAATAGGGAAAGAAAACAGAGAGGGAGGAGAAGAATCTCTTGGGATGTGATGGTAATTGACCATTTTGGCAAACAGTTTTAAAACCAGTATCATTCCAGAGATTTCAAGTTACATGGTTACTAATAAAAACAAAGGGTATGGCTTAGAGAGATTAAATAGATAGGTATTTTGCTGGTTCTTTTGTTTCTTTCAACACACCATAATGGGCTATACTAAGAACACAGGAAAATGCACCACATCTGGTGTGTGTGTGTGTGTGTGTGTGTTATTTTACACACACAAACACAGCTGCAAAATTTAAATCCAGATTTAAACTTCTCCTCCCAAAATTTGATAGTGTTCAAATCCATGGGCCATCTCATCTTTGTATATGCAATATTATATAGTGTATGTTTGAAAATGTTTGGTTTTGCTTTAAAAAAAGAAAAGAAAAAAGATATGCATACATTGAGACTGGCCCACTTAGTGGTATAATAGCCTATATCTGTTTCAATTGGTATTGAGGAATACTGGTAATTTTTACCAGGGATGTATCAAATCTAACTGGGTATTTTCGTAACTCATGGGCACAGTAAATACTTGGTCTCATAAAGCACTACATACCAAACATGAATTTGTTTAAGAACACACAGTTATAAAAGTGATTTTTAAACTGTAAGCAGTAAATTCATTCATTATTATACAACACACATTAGAATTATTTTGTGAAGCAGTGATACTTTTCAATGAAATCTTGCAGTATCGGAGCAATGAAAACTTTCTGGATCCTGACCTCCCACTCAGTCTGGGACATTTGGGCTGTGACTTTTCCTGTACATGCAGAGGCAGTTCAGACTAAGCCAAAAGTATCTTGGGCCTGGCTCAAAGTCCTCTCAATACTTTCATCTTGTACCAGATTCTCTGCTTCCAGCTCATTGTTTCTGCCTCTTCCACCTTTCAAAGCTGATTTTGGGGCAGCAGCAGCCAAAATCTTTTCCCCCTATTTTCCCATTTCCTATCCTTAAAAATTTTGGGGGGTGGCACCCTAAACAAGGGCCCCTGCTGAGATCCTTCTTTGCCTATTCTTCCCACCCCCATCACGGCAGCACAGGTCAAAGGTCAAGAGGCATAGCATTTGCAAGGAGATCTTCTCAGGAGCCACACATGGGGAGATCTGCCAAGACTACTCCCTAAGGGGCTCACAGTCTGGGTGGCTAGTTGGGACATTTATATCCCTTCACACCAGCTGAGATTCCTTTGTGGGGGTGGATCAGCGCTCTTCAACTGTTGGAAGCCAGCAAACAGAACAATCCTCCCTGATGAAGGACTCTTCAGGGGCAAGTCCAAAATTCCCATTCAACTTCCAGGTCCAATCCACCTTTAAAGCGAAATGTGCTAGGGTCCCATCCCAAGTTCTTACCTGGATAATTTAATCACTCGACAAGGAATCTGGCATCTCTTCTCACTCCTTTCCAAGAGTAAAATCTGGACTCTTAGTGATGCTTCCACTGCATTTCCTCTTCAGCTGCATATTGGAGGAGGGGAAGCACCAGAGCTTAGCAGCGTCCTTCGGCAGAGATGTTTCAAACCAGGATCACAAAATAGATTAATACTAGTATTGTAAGGCAGAGGGACATGCTTTGCCTGGCCTTACTTTTCTCTCCCTTTCCATTAATTCCTCCATGCTCACTACATCCCACATATCTCATATTAGGGGTGAGGTCAGTATCCAGAACATAGAATTTGCTACCTGATGATTTTCTTTCTAGGGCCTGTGCTACACTTAAAAGTTTTGCTGGCATAGGTATGTTGGTTAATAGTGTGAAAAAAATGACACCCTAAGCAGCATAGCTGCATTAGCAAAAGCCCTAGTGGAGAACCCAGCAAAAATGTCCTTTGGCTGGAATCACTAATTTCTTTCAGGGAACTGGTGTAAACTATGCCAGCAAATCACTCTCTTTGTCAGTATAAACTAGTATCTCACGATATAAACTCTCTCCACTAGGAGCGTTTGCTGATTCAGTTATACCAGCAAATCTTTTCTAGTGTAGTCAAGGCCCAAAACTGATCTCTCCTCCAGCCGCAAAGATAAAGCCACAGAGTATCTATATCGCATCCTTATTGAGACCCAGGTACCTAGTTATCAAAATAATCTAATCTATTCATAATCTCATCTATTGATTAGTATTCAGAGTTTCCATACCACTTTGTAAGTGTTCATTTAGTACAGAGGTAGAGAAGATGTGACCAGCCCCTGAAGCCTCTTGGACAAGTTAGAACTGACCCTGCAATTTGTAGGAAGAGAGGAACACAGACTAAATGTCTTTGAAAGTCAAAATGGTTAGTCCCAGGATGGGAATAGTCATGTCACAATCTTTCCAGAAAAATAGATGTTACAACAAAGCCTTGCAATGAAGAATTATTGATCATCTTTTGTAAATCTTTAGTGATCCAGTGAGTTTCCAGGCCGGGGGCGTTCTGGGTCTACATCTATCTAGGATTAATAGTTGCTCATGGTCTTTTGCATTAAAATCACTTGTAAACTCGCTCATATGTAGCAGGGTTCATAGTATTCGAAAAAAATTGCAGGAGGGAAATAGGTGCTGTGATTCAGATTCTCATTGGTCACCCAAAGCTGAAATCTTCCACAGTAGCAGTTGGCTAGGTGTCAACTGCTGCATCCTTCAGGACATAATATATTGTGCCTTTAGGAATCTATCTTCCAAGGATTCTTCTGGGCTGTATACTTTTCCGTGGATCCCTGCACTGCTCCTGCTGATAGTCTTGTTAAAAATTCTGTATACTTGGTGTTCTCTGTTGTTAAACCTTTCAATGGTGCTTTTTAAGATGCTGGATAAATGGTTTCAATGTGTTTTCTCAAAGTTGAAATGTAAAGCTGTGACATACATCATTCTCTGTTGCAACATGTGCTTTCCAGAACTTAGCTTTAGCAGTGTTATTCTAACTGCAAAACTCTCTAACAATGCTTCCTTTTTTCTCGTCAGCTCACACAGATTCAAAACGGAGTCCTCACACCTCACAAGCCTAGATTGGTCAATCAGTATTTTAAATCAGCCAATCAGAGCCAGTGCCTGGGCTTAGGATCAGTTGGACATGTGAAGGTGTGATCTGTACATTATGGGATTGGAATAATATATAAATTGGGCTCAGTTCAGGGACTTACCTCCCACTCCCAATTCTGTATATATATTTTACTTTGTAGTCTATCTAATGAAATATAGTCCTGAAACATAAATTCAATTGGAGTCAATTCTGAGGTCCTTTCTTTGCCTTTAAACAGGCAAACTCTCATTTAATTCAGATTTAAATCACTGACTTCAGTTGGAGCATGCCTCAGTAAGGCTATTGGACTTTGCCCGAATGAAGAACTTGGGATTTAGCTTCTTGCAAAAATACAAGAATTCAGAAAGAATGACTCAGCATCTCAGGCAATGGTTTGTTGCACTGTTACAGACCTCAAACCAAACACTGTTCTGGGGGAAAGAAGCTCAACTTTTATTGACTTGGATGAGCATTGCAGCTGTTTACACCTGTGCAAAAGTTGGTCCCTAGTGTCTCTCTGTAGGATGGTAGTGATGGAGGACATTGTGAAGGGAGCTCTCTGTCTGAGGAAAGGCAGGAAGATATATTTCAGCATCCCTTTCCAGCTAGCCATAGCTTATAGTGATAAAGGAAATTGGTAGATTTATAACACTGAAGAGATAAATGGGACAAGGGAGTTCCCACACTCAGATAATTATCTGAAGTCCCTTCCTTGCAGAATGGAGAGCCCCATCAGATATACCATTGAAGGGGTCAGTATAGAAGAACACATGCTCATAATTCTTATGTTCCCCCCTCAACCTAGAAACATACAATAGATTTATTTCCTACGTGCCAATTTTTCAGTAGTGCTAAAGCATACCACATGCACTGGGCATTGCACTTCTCTTGAGGGCTAGTGCAAACATGAATGGTGATTTCTGATGTGATCAGTTTCTGATGTGACCCAGTGATCAGTTTACAAAACATAACTGCACATCTTGCATATGTAAACCACTGGTCAGTGTGTATCACGCATCTGTCCTCCATCCACAGAGGACGTGAGTTGGCTACAGTGCCTGGCTGTCTAGTTCAAGCTATAACAGCTCATGCTTTTAGCTCTGGAGGGTCCCAGTTCAAACCCTTGCCAAGCTGGCAATCATCTCACACAGGCTGACAAAGTGCCTACAGCTAAAGATATAAACAGATCACTGTTTCTGCACAAGAGTTATTAGGCTGATCTACTGTACGTGCTGTTGTCCTGCTGTTTACTTTTTAAACTTATGGCTTTCAGTTATGTTCTTTTTATCCTTTTAATGGTAGTTGCTCACAAGTTTTGTATATTTACAAACCCACTGGCTAATTTTAACAAGCATGAGTATATATTTGTAATAGAAAAGATAAAAGGAGACTCTTTGGTTTAAAGGGTACCTATGTTCAAAGGGTAGCTGTGTTATTTCTTCTTGTTTGTATAAAAATAACAAACTGTTCAGATGATTGGAGGGTACTTAAAGTTGATTTTGTTTTAAAGATTCTGTTATTTATTTTATTTGGGATGACTTCCTTTCAATACAATATAATGTTGCCACCTCTTGTGTTTTATCTTATAAAATTTAGTGTTGGAGGGGGGGATGTTTAGTGTATCCAGCTTCTGGAATCCTGTGATTACTTGAGATCTCAGCTTTTTAATGTTTTTTAATGAAAATTTTTAACGCCTCATAGTTGCAGAGAAAAGCTTGAAAACATGACAAAAGTGTAACCAAAAGGGTCTACAACCCAAGACACAAATTTTATTTTTTTTAAATGTCATGATCTTTTTAACACTGGGAGTTGGCAGTGCTGAAGCTCTGACTTCGTAATGCCCTGAAAGAGACTTAAAATATTTCATTTCTGGCTTTCATTATAGGTTGGGTTTGTAACGTTCATCATTTATGAAGCTGTTTAGTTGTTGGTGTTTTTTGTCACGTTGACAGCAATCAGCATTTTAACAACATTTTAGTCCTTTTTGAAATATGACTTAGCTGTCAGAGGGTATGGACACTGCATCAGATTGAGAACTTAGAGTGAAATTTTCAACAGCAGCTAACTGATTTAGAAGCATGGGCCCTATGCTCCTAAGTCACTTAGGTCCTTTTGAAAACCACAGATCCTGCAGACCTTACTCGGGCGAATAGCTGTCATCTTGGCAAGCAGCTCAGCTGACAAGCAAGGATTGGTGAAACATAAACAGACAATCTGATAAAAATGTATTTTTAAAGACACACCTGAGAGGACAAGAACTTTTCAGGCTTAAGCCAAGCGCGTGCAGTCTCTCAAATACCGGAGGACACTTGCATTTTGCTTTTATCCTTGAGGCTATATCAGAACTATTACTTAGCCCATTTCCTCAGGGTTTCCCTACAAGCAACCAGCTCCAGTCTACTGCTCTGGCTTTGCACAGGCAACTGGATTTTCCTAGTAGCTGCTGATTTGCCACCTGTGTCTCCCTTAATTATTTCCACCTGCACCTGTCTCTACTCTGGAAGCGGCTGTTTGCTTCACAAGCTTTAACTCATACCAGGAAAGCTAGCTGAGCCTCCTCAGGCAGACCAGTTCTCCAATTTAAAGAAAAGGGAGTTAAGAGCCAAACTGCTAAAACAGAGAGGATGGTTTCTTCTTGGGGGTGAAATGTAGAATGCTGTAGCAACTGGAAGAAGAATAAGAAAAGGAATGACAGGTACGTTTCATTTATGTTTCAGCCATATCACAAAGATGCATTCCTCCCAGGAAAGATTCCCCTAGCAGGAGAGACTGCAATTCAAGGGGAACATTCCCAATGCCTAGGAAGAGATGAATGCAGCTCCTTCCATTTCTCTTCAGGAGTGTTGCTCCTGAAGGTTTCGGGGTTCTCAAACTTCATTGCAGCCCCCTTCTGACAACAAAAATTACTACAGGACCTCAGGAGGGGGCTCAAAGCCTGAGCCTGCCCGAGCCCCACCACTCCAGATGGGGGGGCCAAAGCCCAAGGGCTTCAGCTACAGGCAGGGGTCCTGTAACCTGAGCCCTGCCACCCAGGACTAAAGCCTTTGGCCCCAGGTGGTGGGGCTTGGGCTTCGGCCCTGGGCCCCAGCAAGTGTAAGCCAGCCCTGGTGACCCCATTAAAATTAGTTTGTGACCCATTTTGGGGTCCCCACCCACAGTTTGAGAACTGCTGCCCTAAGCAAAAAGAGGCAATGGCAGGAATTCTCTCCTCCCCCTGCCCCATGCTGTACTCTACTAGCTTTTTCTGGAGAGCCCAGATAAACAACAACAACAAAATGAAAACCTAACTTCTAATTAGACAGCACTCTATTAGAAATCTCAAATGGACAAATTTTGCGATTGCAGTGATGGAAATCCTATTTAACCACTGCCTTCAAGATGTTGATCTACACAGTGCGCTAATAGACTGTGACTGAAATCAGAATTGGCCTCCTTGATTTCAGTAGGATTATTCACAAATGTAAGAGTTGCAGGAGCAGGCCCTTAGATACAAAGCAGCTAACTTGTGTTTCTGTGAGTATTCTGTGTATTACAACTGAAGTGATAAAAGGTTCTTTATTTCTCTGACCCTGGTCTACAATTGATCATGACTTCCATTGCAGCCAATACAAAAAGCTCCATATTTCTATGGGGAAATGTTGTTAATAGTAGCTATTACAAAGAGTTTGCCTTGCTAATAATTCTCCAAGGATTTGCTTTAAATCAGGTATAGAGAATAGCTAGGCTTCAGTACAAAAATCTTTATTTATGTATGAGACATCGTATTCTTAAAGCATATGGGGTTTATATTTGTAATTATAGACACTGTTTTTTAGTTTAACTATTGTTCTATAATGGAAAAACATTTATTATTAGAATGATTTCCTCATAATGGTCTATTAAGGAACAAATAGTGTTTTCTGGGCTATAGTTCACTTTTGTCACTGAAGCAGAACTGCAAAATATTTTCTAACCATCCTGATTTGAAAATCCTGAGATGATTAGAGCTGTATCCAACTATCTTAACTTGGACTAGATACAGAGAATATGTTAAATATACTGTATGTAGTTCAGATGCATGGATAGTGAGACACTTAATGGAATGGTTGTAATATAAGAGAGTGCATGCAGACTTCCAAGATGGCAGCATCTCAGGCTTGTTTGCAATATAGTTGGTGATTTGGCTTGCTACCTTTTGAAATCAGTATAGTTTTATTCACAGAACCAGCAAGCAGTAGTGTAGTTTTCAGAAATTATGTAATTTCAGGGTTTATACCATTATGAAAGTAATTCAGATCCAAAATACTAAGTTATGGTTTTGTAAATTGATAAATGACATGAAGTTCCTTTCAACATTTTTTTGTAATAGTATGTATTGATCTGGTGTAATCTAGCTCTACCATTATTCTAAGAATGTTCATTTGATGTTTCTAGCCAATTTAGCTTTTGGCTGCTGAAAGCACAGTAGGTAATTATTTACTGTAAATATAGACAAGTGGTATGTAAATACATTTTTTGCCCTGATGTAACTTAAGTATGAGGCAAGTTATGTAAAAGTAAGAACACAGGTCAATAATTTAAAATATAGGTTTTAATTATGTATAGCAGTACCCTAATCCTTATTTGTTTATATGCTGGTAAAATCTTCATATTCTGTACTGTATTCTCTGAAAAGCTTTTAAAATAGGCTCTGCCATTTTTCTGGTTCATATGATATTTGCATATCACTTTTGAATATATTGGTGATCCATGTAAACAATGTCAAACTGAGAAATGTTTCACATTGAAATGAAATGAAACACATCAAATTTTAGAAATCTTAGGGAAATTCAGTCGATTGAAATCTATAAAACAAATTAGTCAAAACTAATAAATACAATAAATCAGTTTTGTCACTTTTTGAAATTGTCTTTTTTTAACAAATAATTCCACATGTTCTTTTTGCACCCTGCTCCTGAAGCCTCTGAAATCCTCATTGTTTGATGGAGTCTTTTGCATTGATTTCAACCAGAAATATTTTGGATTAGTCATTAAATCTGATTATTTAAAGAGAGACTCTGACACTCTTACTCATGTTGAGTAGCACCTTGTGCCATGAAGCAGATCTTGTGGAGACTTGGTACGTGTGCACTTCCATGCATTGCAAGTGGTCCCACTGCAGACACACACGGTACCATCGATTTCAGTGAAATCAGGTTATTGGAATGTGGCCGATAAATTTTTTAACATGCAGTTTTTCAGCATTTTTGAAGAGCAACGGTTACCAAGTTTGTGCACCATATTCTGATGATGCTGTAAAATTTGATTTCTTTTTCCTTGCTAAAATGTGTACCCAGAGTAACGTTGCAAAGCTCTAGTTGTGTCAAAATACATTTTTTTGGTTTGGTTTGGTTTTGCTCTGAAAACTTGTAACTTTCACTGTTCATAGATGCTGAGAATTTGCATACATAAGGAAAACATTTTAATGTTTTTTATCTTCATACTTGTACTCCTAGCATGTAGTCTGGCTTTGAGAAACTCAGCGAAAATCGATAGCATGTTAAGTAAGTATCTGATTTCGCTGCCAATAATTTTGTATTTATTTTACATGTATTTGCACATCTAATTTCTGTACAGTTAGAGTACAAATCATGTAAGGTAGCTAGTCAAGGTTCACTTTAGAAGGGAAAGACTGGAGGAGAAGGTATTACAATTTCCAATGTTAAGATAAAAGGATTAATTTTAATATATTAAAAAAACAGAAATGAGTTTCCACTAGTCCAGTATTTACTATTCCAGCCTTAAAGGTACCTGATGAGGAACTACTACCTTCCAGCACACGGGCCTTATCTCGTACATAAGTAGTCTCATGACTTCATCTTGGAGATGCAGAACTGCTCACCTGAGCTGTAGGGACAGGCCTATATAGATATTTGTAGCATTTGATCAGACAGACTCATCAAAATATTTTTACTAATCAAATGTTTAGTCTATTGTATATCTGTATGTTGCATTTAAAAATAAAACAACCAACAACCACCCAGACTGTTTCTATGGCTAATCATGAGGCATTGTTATAACTTAAAAATGATGGACATCATTGTCTTAATACAGCGAGACATGCCCAACTACCTGAATGAAGCTTTTGAGCATGGAATACCAGCTGAGCCGTTTGTGACTTTCCACTTGCAGAATCATAGAAGTGTAGGACTGGAAGGGACCCCAAGAGGTCATTTAGTCAGTCCCCTGCACTCATGGCAGGATTAAGTGTTATCTAGACCATCCCTGACAGGTGTTTGTCTTATCTGCTCTTAGAAATCTCCAGTGACGGAGATTCCACAACCTCCCTAGGCAATTTTGATCCAGTGCTTAACTACCATGACAAGAAATTTTCCCAAATGTCTAATCTAAATTTCCCTTGCTGCAATTAAGCCCATTTCTTCCTGTCCTAGCCTCAGAGGTTAACAAGAACCTTGTAACAACACTTTATGTACTTGAAAACTGTTTTCATGGGCCCCCCCTCAGTCTTCTCCAAACTAAACAAACCCAAGAATCAAGCGCTCTCTGTGTGGGGAGAGGAATTTAATTTCTGATGTAATGTATTCTGTTATATGAAAGCCTGTGCGTATCATCAGATATTTTAATAAACAGATTTTTCTAGTCTTCCCTATTAGGCAACTTATATAGACTATCACCAGGGTGTCTAAATGCAGTGTTAAAGACATCACTGAGCATGCCCTAAATGGCAAAATTCCCAGCCTTCTGTGTTCCCCGTGTGATGGTTTAGGTTTGTTCTTGTTTTGCTCTTTTCTTCCTAGTTGCTTCCCCCCCTCCATGCACCCCTGGCTCATTGCAGAGGGATAGTGCCCACACAAGACCAGCTATGTGTACAGAAGCTGGTAGGTGTTTTATATGCATGCATATAATCAAAGCAAATCACAGGCAAGGTGATGTTAAACAGTTGTCAGGGATGGGGGAGGTGAGGATAGAGGCCTTTTCTCCACTGTGCAGTTTAAATGGAAGCTGTTTTGAACAAGGCTTGTTACTGCAGTGGTAATGCAACTGTGACATAGCACTAAATGCATAGAGCCCTATGATAGGGTGAAGCCCTGCTCCCTTTAATATGGAGGAACAGCCTGGATTTTTTTTTTTTTTTTAAATAGAGATGTCACTTCTTTTGGCACAAGAGGCAACATTTTCCCTTCTGAGACCTACCTGTTTTGTTAAGCACTGGTAATTGCTTAGCTGAAATGCAAGTGATGTGCTATTGAAACCTATTGCCTTGTTTGTATTATGAAAAAAAAATGTAAATTTTATTGTCACTGACGGGGAGTTAGATAGTGAAGAAAAACTGCTGCTAATGCTGGTTATGGTGACACCTTCACCAGCAACAGGGCAGATTATCTGATGTAATTCCCTTGAAAACCATAGTTGCATCAATGGTTAGAGGTCCTTACATCTGAAGAGCTCCAAGACCTATACAGGCAATGAATTTAACGCCACAACACCTCGCTGATGATTGCATTCGCTCTGCAGTGCTAAAGGAGGTAAAAAATCAGTAAAAAGGTGCTATTGTTACATAAACACAGAGCTGCATCTCTTTTGCATTAGAAGAAATTGGTTTGAGGTTGGAGCAATCATTCTGTATGCCCTTTAAATGGGGGAGAATTGATTTTTTTCTCCCCCCTCAAGCTCATTAAGTCAGTGAAAGTTGATGCTCCTGGAAAAGATTCAGTTTCTTTTGTGTATTGACACACACTCCCCCCTCCCGCCGCTCAAAAGCCCTGTCATTTTGATGGTTAACATTCTCTCTTATAAGTATTAATGAGTAGGCTACTGCATAAAGCACTGTTGCAGTTTCATAAATCTGCATAAACTCTGTTAAGCCTCTTGTATATTTCATAGGAACTATGATAATGAATATAGACTGTCAGCAGAACAAAACTGGTAGGTTGCCTTCACTTTATATAAAGTGTCAGACTGAGAGTTTTTTTTATCGCCTTCACAAGTTATATTTAATAGCCTCAAAAATTCAGTGAAGCTCTAGTTGACAAACTCTTTCTATTATTACTTCTCTATCCGTTATTAGTCAACCAAGTATGTGCACTATTAATAACTCTTAGAGTCATTAAATGAGCATAACTAGGTGCACAGGCTGTTAGGCAGAACAGGAATTGGAAACTATT
The DNA here is from genome assembly GCF_011386835.1 of Chrysemys picta bellii. Classification (NCBI taxonomy): domain Eukaryota; kingdom Metazoa; phylum Chordata; order Testudines; family Emydidae; genus Chrysemys; species Chrysemys picta. The sequence goes on along the minus strand of NC_088792.1, from coordinate 239,728,528 downwards.
AGTCTTGGCAAAACTATTGTTTCCATGCTTTGGTTCACAGCTATATTGAATCAATTAGTCAGGAATTCCTGATGCACTATGCCACTGCAAAGTGTATTAAAGCTAACGTGGATGCGCTCCTAACCTAGCCAATGTCAAGCAGCTTATCAACCAGACCAGTCAAAACATATGAATTCACAGATTTCATTAGTGAAATGGAGAGGAAGGTGCATGATCGTTTTATCATGGCTATGGGGCTATCAGCATTCTTAGTGCACTAAAATATCCTACAATAGAATAATAATCAAATATTCTTCTTCAAGCAGTGTCCTTATGGGCGCTCCACTGCTCCACTCTGCTCCTTTGCACCTCTAATCAGAGATTTTAGGTAGCAGTGTCCGTTCAGCCCACACGTTGTGACGTTGTGCAGTCTATATGGTTTTATAAAAACTTGATAATAAGTCAATATAATGTAATTGAGATAGTTTTAGAGAAAATACGGTAATAAGTGAATGTAAGTAACTGGGATATGCCTCATGCAAAAGGTCTCTTGTAAGGTATCATTACAAAGCTTATAATCTACTGAGTGTGATCATCTGATTTGTATAAATGTACCACTATTAATACATACTCTGGGTAAATTACTAAATAAAAAGTGATTTTATTAAATACAGACAGTAGGATTTAAGTGGTTCAAAGTAGTAACAGACAGAACAAAGTAAGTCACCAAGCAAAATAAAATAAAATGCGCAAAACTATGCCTAATCAAACTAAATACAGATAATCTCACCCTCAGAGATGTTTCAGTAAGTTTTTCTCAGACTGGACACCTTCCAGGCCTGGGCACAATTCTTTCCCCTGGTACAGCTCTTGTTGCAGCTCAGGTGGTAGCTAGGGGATTCTTCATGATGGCTTCTCACTTTCTCTCTTCTCTTCCCCCCCTTTATATATCTTTTGCATAAGGCGGGAACTCTTTGTCTCTCTGGGTTTCCACCCCCCCTCACTGGAAAAGCACCAGGTTAAAGATGGATTCCAGTTCAGGTGACATGATCACATGTCACTGCAAGACTTCATTACTCACTTGCCAGCACACACATATACAGGAAGACTCACAGGTAAATACAGCCATCTGCAGACAATGGGAGTCATCAAGATTCCAAACCATCATTAATGGTCCACACTTTACACAATTACAATAGGCCCTCAGAGTTACATTTTATATTTCTAGTTTTAGATACAAGAGTGGTACATTTATACAAATCAGATGATCACACTCAGTAGATTATAAGCTTTGTAATGATACCTTACAAGAGACCTTTTGCATGAGGCATATCCCAGTTACTTACATTCACTTATTACCGTATTTTCTCTAAAACTATCTCAGTTACATTATATTGACTTATTATCAAGTTTTTATAAAACCATATAGACTGCACAACGTCACACACGTGCACTCTGCCTTGAGGCTATCTAGCGCTCCATGGATGAACCCCCCCTTAGTTCCTTCTGGACCATCTTTGGCCTCGAGACAAGTGCTCGCTCAGTTTAATTCTTTGCATCATTAGTATAAGTAGTAGTTCTTTTGTTCTTCTTAGTTAGTGTTTCTATTTACCCATTTTGGGTTTAGAAAAGTACTTTAGTTTGTTTCCTCGCCCTTTTGGTGGGGAGATCCTCCCCCTCTCAGAGGTGTTCAGAAGATATTCTAACTTCTCTCATTTTATTATTAAAAAAAAAAAAGGAAGAAAGAACATCTTTCTTCTGCATTCCTCACTGCTAGAGGGGGATAGTCACTCCAGGCATAGATGACTCCTGCCTCCCCATACTGGGGGGGCACAATCTAAAGGGGAGGACATGTGACTGCCCAGCAACACCTCCCCAGCCCTGTGCCCAGACTGGGTCCACCATGCTCTCCCCACCCCACATTATCGGGGTGAGGGGCTCTGTTCTTCTGTTGCACCCCTCACCTGTGTGGCCACTCTGACTGGCAGCCAGGTTCAAGTGGGGAGCAGGATGGAGTTGCTTCTCACACAGCTCAAGCTGGCCACTCCAGGTTGCTGCTCTGTGTAGCGCAACAGCTGCCTGAGAGCATGGCTGGGGAGGCGGTGGCATGCCCCCCTTACACATCTCCTCTGTGCCCAGGGGCATGCCCAGCTCTCCTAGCTTCAAGAAGTGCCTCTCCTGCAAGGAGTTGATTCCAGTAATGGACAGACACTTTTACTGTGTGTCTGGTGCCTCCTCCCTCTGCCTCCAGCTAAAGCTGAGATCTCACAAAAAACGGGAGCTGAAGTTAAAACTCCTTACAGAGAAGGCACTTCAGCCACCAGAGGACTCCAATGCCATCCCTAGATCATCCCCAGAGCCTTCAACTTCCAAGGGAGTAGAGTCATGGGAAAAAAACAGCAGATTTCCCCCCCCCCCCCGTAAAGGCGCGAGAAAATGAGCTCCAAGCCCCCAACCAGAGTCGTTGGCTAGCCAGAGGGGTTCCCCAGCATGATTGGCCACCTTGATGCCGACAGCACTGACGGCTCTGACGCGCGGTACCCAGAAACATCTAGGAGCCTCCACTACGAGCTCAGCTGCACCACCTAGATGCCAGGGGCTCAGGCTCAGAAGCAGCAATAAGGCTCCCTAAGGAGAAAGACAAACAACATACTCCACTATGGGAGCGGCGCCGAGTAAACCATTGGTACTGGGTACAGCAAAGTTCCTGTCTATGGAGCACTCTGCACATTCACAGCCATTGGTACCGATAACTTACCACAGACACTCCTCCATGATACCGTGTGAGCCAACGGTACCACAGGAGTTCCAGTGTCCTAGAGACCTGATGGTTGGGGAAGAACTACAACCCCCATTACTCCGTAACAGGGCCCCGATACCAAGCACATCCCAGTGCCCAGAACCTGCACTGGGCTGTGTACTGCCAATACCCCAGTCAGTGCTGCCCTTACTCCATACGATCATGATTGGAAGAGGCTAGATCTCTTTGGGAGGAAGATTAAAAAAAAAAAAATTAATGGAGATATCCCATCTCCTAGAACTGGAAGGGACCTTGAAAGGTCATCGAGTCCAGCCCCCGCCTTCACTAGCAGGACCAAGTACTGATTTTGCCCCAGATCCCCAAGTGGCCCCCTCAAGGATTGAACTCACAACCCTGGGTTTAGCAGGCCAATGCTCAAACCACTGAGCTATCCCTCCCCCCCAAAGAAGATGTATTTGTCGGCAATGTTGTAATTTAGAGTTGTGAACTACCAAGCTGTCATGGCCAAATACAATTTAATTAATTATGGGAAACTCAATTTGTTTGTGTAACATCTACCAGAGGCTAACTGCACCTTTGACACACACACCCCTTTCCAACCCTTCCTTGTTGGATGGGAGGACCTGTCCCTTTACTGGATCAGAAAGAAGCCCTGAGCCAGTGCTGACTCAGCTTTTTATCCAAAAATCCTTTTTTTTTTTTTTTTGTCTGATGGTCTCTGGACAATTCATCTTGAACCAGTACCCAGGAGCATCCCCCAGAAGTGGTACCTCTCTGGACATGTTACAGCCTGAGTGATTTGCCTTAATCACCTTCTACTGTTTCTGGTTCCTGGAGAAGCTGTGGTAACCCTATTCCTAGCATTGAATACAATCCCTAGCCCACAGTGATACTGTTACATAAATTTAATATAATATGGTCTCCGGAGATATAGCTTGAGATTGCAATATCAGTATCACCTTGAATCTGCTTTACATGAAATGGAATGAGGATGTCTGCATCTGGAAGCAATCTGCCTGCCTGAATGTCTTCCTCACACTTCCCACTCCCTTACCCTTAGAGGCAATTACAGGCAATAGTTTGTCTACACTGCAGTTAGACGTCTGTGACAGGCCCACACCGTCTGATTCGGGCTCTCAGGGCACAGGTTAAAGGGCTTTTTAATTGCAGAGTAGACACTCAGGCTGGATATTAGATTTTAGGACCCTGTGAGGTGGGAGGGTCCCAGAGCTTGGTCGAGCCCGAATGTCTACACCACAATTAGCCCGGCGAGTCCAAATCCGCTGGCACAGGCCACTCGTGTCTAACTGCAGTGTTGACTTACCCTAAATGTACAACATGAGTACCCAGCCCCAGCACCTATCCTGCAGTGAGGTGAGCACTGGATAAAACTCCCAGGATCCTTTAAGCACGAGACAGGAAATTATCAATCCAAAGCCACAGAGTTGCTTACAGAGATGAGCAAAGGACTGAATGCTTGTATCTGGAAAAGTGAGGAAAACGGAGAGGACTAGCAAGAGCTATTAAATAAGTTCCAAGTCTTTAATAATGTTCTTTAATCTTCCTCTTCTTATCCCACACCTAGTTAGTCTTTGCCTATAACACCTTAGGATGAAGTACATTAAGAGCTCATCCTTCAGTAATGTTAATTCCTTTCCCAAAAATCCAATGACACGTTGGCTCTGTTTAAGTGGAATATTCATATTATTTTCTTTGCTTCCCTTAACATCATTAGATTTCTATTAATTGGAAAACTTTTTTACAAAAGTGAACTAATTAATCGAACTAAAACGGATAAGGCAAGTGTCATCTCCGTTGCACAACTGAGAAAACTGAGGCAGAGAAATGAACTGACTTTGCAAAGGGCACAGATGGAGATGGGATTAGAACTCAGAGGTCTATGGCTCATGGTCTAGGTTCACCAGGCTGCAACTCTCCTCAGTCAGACCCTGACTATAGAATTCCGGGATGAAATCCTGGGCGCATTAGCCACTCTGCAGTCCCTCTGGGGAGGAGGTGTGGGTGCCACTTGGGCCAAGAGACTGGTTTTTTGTGTGTGCTTTATGTAGGAGATGAACATGAGTGAAGGAAAAATGGTGAGGAGAAGATCAGAGAGTGAAAAAGAGAACAGATGGAGAGAGGGCAAAGTTTTTTTTCCATCTCCCAGACTCTGAAGTTAAATCTATTATTAAAATCTCAATGGAGTTGCGTGTGTGGCATAAATACAGGGAAGCAGGCATGCTACTTGAGTGCATGGGCGGTAGGTGTAATAGGCCCCAGGAGGCTAAGCCTCCCCTAACCCAGGCCATGGCCCGACTCACGCTCTGCCCCAAGGCCCTGCTCTCACTCCCCCTCTTTCCCCAGAGCTGGCGAGGGCTCAGCTTGGGGCTCGGGCCAGCCGACAGCACGGGCCGGCCTGGGGATCAGGGCAGCTGGGGCGGGCTGGCTGGTGCTCGAGGCAGTTCAACTAGGGTTCCTCTGGCCACAGTGTGGGGGAAGAGCTGCTTGGGGCTCCAGTGGGAGCGGGGGTAAGGGCCTCGGATGTAAGGGGCGGGGCTGGGTGGCTAGCATCCCCGAAGGGAGCATTCACGGGCCATCTGTGCTTCAGCATTCAACAGCAACTGGCAAGTGTTAACAGAACAGCTTTGGCTACTGCTAAGGATCACAGGAAGAGAAAGGGGGAAATGTTGCCAAATACTCCCAGCCAGGGAATGGGTATTCTGAACATTACTGATGTTCATGAAGGTTGTTGTTTACGTATTTGCAAACATGAGTAGAAATAGGATTGTGGGTGTGAGACGGGATTAGCGGGTGAGGGGCTCTTCACTTAGGATTTTCACCCATTGTAACCCCCCTTTCGTTTGTGGGTGTGGTGGTTTAATTGTAATGGGATAAGTATTGACTTTGCATTCCAGCTGCAAGTCTGGCTTAAACATTAACGAAAGTTTCTTTCAAAATCAGTTTAACCCATAACTGAAAACGGTTGTTCCAGGATTTCTAAAATCAGTTGAAGTTCCCTGGTGGGTTGTTTTGTTTTTTGTTTTTGTTTTTTGCTATTTTCAGTTATCCTCTGTCCATTGGTGGAGAGAGACTAGAGTGCTTACTACAGTTGTTTACAATCATTTTCCTTGTTTTGCTAAGTTTTGTTTCCCTAGGTCATAAACAGCAGGTCACTTTTAGAAATCCGCAATGTAAATAAATTGTGTGTGGAAAAGTGCTGGCTGGACAGTCCTGGAAGCAGAAGTTGTCGTACAGTGTTGAACAACAGCAAAATGGGCATTGGCAGGGTATTGATGCACTCCACACCAGGACCACCCGGGGCGGGGGAGTGGCGGGCAAGTGAGGCAATTTGCCCCCAGGCCCCACAGGGGCCCCCATGATAATATAGTATTGCAACTTTTTTTTAGGGAAGGGGCCCCCGAAATTGCTTTGCCCCAGGCCCCCTGAATCCTCTGGGCAGCCCTGCTCCACACTGTGCCTCAGACCCCTCAAGCCGAACACTGATAGCTGACTACTGCTCACCCTTGAGTGGCTTATTGCTGTGATAGTATGGCTCACTGACTAATTTATTTAAATAAATGGTTTTTTGGAGGGGGGTAATTATGCAACACATCACGCTGCTATCCAAAACACTTCCCACTAGAAGGGCGAGATAAAACAGTAGGGAAAAGTTTTCCACTAACTGCATCCTAGAAGCTGTCAGAGGTTTTGGCATTTGGGTTCAGGATGCTAGAGGTTTATGGCAGAATGGTGAAATGGAAGTGGGCGATTTGGGATTTACGTAGCACCTTGTCAGCCTATGTAATTGCTAAGGAAACATGAGACAGAATCCACTATGCTCAACATATTTGTTTTAAAGGTTGGTACTTCAATCGCCTTAATAAGAGAAGCAGCAACTACCCTAGGCTACAGTGCGTGACTTATACACTACCCTAATGTGCTGGGTTCTCACGGGCTTGGCCACACTGCATTAAGATAGCTTCTCCCATTTTCATAGCTGTATCATAGAATAAACTTACACGCTTTTGTTCTGGGGCTCATGGTATAATTTTGATGTCTTCACAACCAACTCCAACCCCAGGCTTGTAAACACTAGTCCATCACCCAGACCGCAAGCAGTGAAGTAAGAATTGTTCAATGGTGAGCTGGACCAGTGAGGCAAATTTTAATATTTCATTCCAAGGTTGCACTGTACTATATGGAAAGCTTTATCGAGAGAAATCTCTCATGGACCTCTGTGTGTGTGTATATATAAACTGTATAGATTAGCTACACAAAAAACACTATTACGGTTGCAAAGTTAGGAAATGCCTGTGCAACCTTAATTCGGTCCCTTTGTGAATGCGTTTGAAACAGTCTTGAATTATGTAACACTTCTGCCAGGTGTTGTCTGCAGCAACGGGCTGAGTTCAATATCTAGGGGTTCCTCTTAAAATTACAAACCAGAACCATCTCAAGCTGGTGAATTCAGACCATAACAACCCCCTTTTTTACCCCCCTGCAGAGCTCCAGTGTCTCCAGTGTGCACTCCTTTCCCTCATTTACCCCTGCAGACCTACAGTCCTCCCCGCTCCGCCACCCCCTGTGCAGCCTCACTTTACAATGTGCTTCCCGGACCCGTCTTGTCTCTGCTCCCTGCCAGGTTCAGCTTTTCGATGTCATGCGGACAGTGTTGTAGCTAGGTATTAGTGGCACTGCTAACTGTGCTGTAGGATGGCTGTATATGGGGAAGGGAACCACTTGTGGTTTAAGAGGAGTGGAGTTAGTATTTGTTTGCTTTGAGAGTATACATTTTATTTATTGTTACTAATAAAGGTAAAAAGACATCTGCTTTATATACATGCCAAACCCATAAAAGATCTAGTGTCTCCTATTTTTGCCACAGTGAACCATTTAAATTCTGCACTGCAGGATCATTGGAAACCTACGCCTTATGTAATTTTACGGTATTTCAAATTCAACAGCTTTTTGCATCAGCAGATAAATCAGGAGCAGCTTTTGTTGCTCGCTCCAATGTCTACCAACTTCCGTGATTTTTAAAGGGACTGGCAAGATGGATTTGCAGCAGTGGTGTGCCATCTAGTAGGCAAGGCATGCCCAAGCGACTGTGCGTTGTTCAACTGGCAGCCAGTGGGTCGCATCTGGCCTCTCCTCTGTTCCCTGTGGAGGATGCCATTTTGTGCACAGCGTGACCCAAACATACAGCATGAAGGACACCTTACAAATGGTGTCCTCTGCAATAGTGTGACCTCACAAGCACCCTCCGTGCAAGATCACACCACATGGTGGATGCCATTTTGGACCACCTATGGCATGCAACAAATATCACAGCACACCACTGATTTGCAGGGAGTACTGCTGGTGGCTGGATTCATTGATGGACGTTGGCAGATACATTACTAGATTTTAAAGAGTTTGTGGGTATGGCATTGGCAGTGGAGGCAGCCAGAAGAAAGGCACCAGAAGCCGCTATAAAAAGTGGTATGGCTAAGGCCTGCTGGAAGTGGGACTACTAACGTGTTCCCTGAGTGGAGGATACCACTCCTTCGATCCAAGGTTCTCAACCTGTGGACTCTAGATTGCAGCAGAGGGTGGTCCCAGGACAGCTGGTTAATCACATGCTACTTTATTAAGGATATCTAAGTATAGGGAACTGCTGTCATTTCCACTGGGATAGTGAATGGGAGGGAAGGTAGTCCTTATAATTGGGAAGGGAGATGGCCCATGAGACCATCTCTGTATTAAGATGTGGTCCACACTCTGAAACACTCTAAATGATCTAATGGGAGGCTTTCAATAAATAACAAACTGCAGGCTTACCTGCAGGAAGAGGACACATCTCGGAAAGCATGGAAGCTAAGCTTGGTTGTATGGACCTGACCAGCAAGAGGCTGAGTCTACCCTTACCCAAGAAGTTTAGAAGGAAAACTTAAACTTTTCATTTCCATTGTTGACTGAAGTTCATGTAAGAGAGCTTGATCTATGTTATATTAGGTTACAATCTCCACAAATAGAAGCAGACACTGGGACAGACAGCACTAGTTATTATTTGTTTAAAAAAGAGAAACTTGAGACATGGCATGCAATCCTTTTTGATCCCAAAGTAGCTTTTTTGAGCAAATACAAGGAAATACATTATGGCACTGAGGGCCTAAGAATAGGCTGCTGTTCTGGCAAAGAACTGGAAACATCTTTGCAAGTGGCCCAGAGGGAGCCAGATTCTGATCTCACACTGATGTAAGGAAGGACTAACCTAAATGATGTCAGTGGAGTTACATCAGCAGAGATTAGGTGCAAGTGGGACCAGAATTAGGTCTCAGATGTTAGACTAAGATCTACTGTGATTCTTAAAGTTAGTAAGAACTAATAATTGCACCGTGGTTTGTTTAGCTGTGCAGAAGGGGAGCGGGCACTACTCAGAAAATAGCTGTAACATCTACTGAGTACTGATCAATATCACTCTTATCATAGAAGTATCCCAAGTGGCATAAAGTACTAGATAAGGGCTATAATTCCACATTCTTTGTAGCCCGTTGTATGTAATCTCTGGTTTAAATCTTCTGTAATGAATGAAATAGAATGCTAAACCGTATTATACTCTTCAGCCACTAGGTGGCACTGTGTGTGACAGACTTTATTTAAACTAACCTCAGCCATACCTGGCAGAACATTAAAGGATTTTAAGATGAACACAGCTGGTGTATATCTGGCTCAGAAGCAAATTCTAAAGTCACTCCACTTCTGGAACAGGAGCATGACAATGAACCGCTCCCAGTTTCAATTGTTGCAGAACTATTTAATTAAGCGTTGCCTGTTGTCCCTAACAATGCTGCTAATTGTGTAATGATCAGAACCAGGCCAGTGTGCTGAATATTTGCTAGCTTCCCCTTCTTATGCTGCATTTCACACATTTTATTCTCTAACAGCTTTCTGAGTCCTGCACAGTAAAGAATGTATGTTACTGTATTTTTATGGCAAATCCATCCGTCTTTCAGTTGAAATGAAATGTAAAGGCCGACTGCTGGCAGTGACTGTGTTCCCTGTCACTGGAGTCTGTGAGAAGGGTCAGGGGTGGCAGGTTTGTATAATTTTTGGTGGTGCTCAGAACGGGTCCAAGTCCCGCTACCCCTGCCCTCCCCCCCACACCTGCCTAAGGCTCTGGAAGGGAGTTTGGGTGCGAGCTCTGGGCTGGGGCAGGGGGTTGGGGTGCAGGAGGGGGAGCGGGATCTGGGAGGTAGTTTGGGTGTGGGAATGGGCTTGGGGTGCGGGCTCTGGGCTGGGGAAGGGGTTGGAATGGGGGGGGAGGTGTTCGGGCTCTGGGAGGGAGTTTGGGTGCGGGAGGGGGGAGGAGTCAGGCTTTAGGAGGGCGTTTGGGTGCAAGCTCTGGGCTAGGGCAGGAGGTTGGGGTGCAGGAAGAGGAGTGGGATCTGGGAGGTAGTTTGGGTGTGGGCTCTGGGCTGGGGCAGGGGGTTAGGATGCAGGAGAAGGTGAGGCGCTCCCGAAAGCGACCTGCACCCCCATCTGGTAGCGGCTCCTAGGCAGGAGGTCGGGGGGTTTCTGCACGCTGCTGCCCACAGGCACCGCCCCCTACGGTGACCAGATGTCCCAATATTTGGGGCTTTTTCTTATATAGCTTCCTATTACCCCCCACTCCCTGTCCCGATTTTTCACACTTGCTGTCTGGTCACCCTATCGCCCCCACAGCTCCCATTGGCCGCAGTTCCCAGCCAATGGGACCTCCGGTGTCAGCGCTTGGGGCGGGGGCAGCATGTGGAGACACCTCTCCCTTCCCCCCCCCCCCCCCCCACACACACACACCTTGGGGCCACAGGGACGTGCCGGTCGCTTCCAGGAGTGGCGCAGAGCGAAGGTGGGCAGGAAGCCCCACTGCGCTGCCGGTGGTGGTGGTGGCCAGGGGCCCCCGGGCCCTTGTAAATTGCCTGGGGGCAGCAGGCAGGGCCGGGAGACACTGCAGGGGAGGTGCACAGGTGCAGCAGGGGGATCTGGGGGAGAGACCCAGCCACAAACATTGGTGGAGCTGGGCCCCTGGGCCCTCAATATTCCTGGAGCAAGGGCACCATGGGCTCGTATAACTCACCACCCCAAGAAGGGTTCAATACTAGCAGGAATTGTAGACCAGTTCAACATCAAGACATGGAAGAAGAGGAGCTTTCACGTATTTCCAACTGGCGTGTAGCTGATTGTGCACCTCTGTTCATATTGGTTCACCACAGTTAGGTGTGCTAGCTCCAGTTTCTGAGCAAAATTCCAGCTGAGTCAATGGTACTGTCTCCCTAAATTCACACGGTTTAAATCTGATCTGATACCTGTCACTTTCTGGCCCTCCCTTTTGGAAGTGCTACAAACAGCACTAAGCTTTTAGACAGGAGCGAGGTGGAATAGGAACATTATTATTATTTATTTGTATGACCTAAGGGCCTGAGTCAGGATGCTGGATGCACAAACACAGATGCCCTTTTGCTTTCCAGTAGTGACCCCTGCAAGGAATAGCAATGTCAGCAGGAGGGAGCCACATGAAGCATTCCTCAGTTGGACTGGCTTGGGGCCTCCAAAGAAAGGGCAGAATTGGATTCCTTCACCTCCCTCCCCTGCAAAAAAAACCCCCAAACTTTTAATCAATGTGAAAAACACTTTCAACTTTCTAGTTGTAATAACCAACTAGTATACAGTGATATCAAAGGAATTGAATGTCTTGAGGTACTGAAGCTTGGTGTAACTATAATGTGCAGTAAAAGTGACTGATTTTTGACCTCCATACAATAAGAACACTGCAGCAGTTATCTACCAGGTCATGCATTAGCGGAAAGGTGTCTCTGACCTGTGCAGATAACAACTAATTATTTTTGCTCCACCGGGAGACAGTCAAACTCAATCCTCCATTCAGAAGGTCGTTTGAACCCTAATCATTTTCTTTAGCAATGCACCCTGTTAAGAAAGAAGGTATCAAGATTTTCCTACAATAGTCTTCAAATCTTCCCCTTGATAACTGTTACAATTCCAAACCATTGGAGATATTCGGGTGTTTAATTTACAGCCTGTCTTCCTCTGTTTATATAACATGGATTACACAGTTATTGCTCAATAAATAACGATAGCCCTACACTTAGCTACTTGCTATTAATTAGTTCAGGCACAAAAATAACGTTAGTATTCTATTCCTCATTATTTACTGTTCCTCCTAATTGCTTCTGAGCAAAGTGGAAAATCTTGCTATATTGCGGGGGGGGGGGGGGCGGAGGGGGTTGTATCAATGAAAATATCAGGGGGACTCATTAGTGACCTTTCTGGCATCTTTCTAGGACTGCAGAATCACTTGGACAAATCTTGAAGTCCTTAATTCTTAATCAAGCAAAAATTCTCTTGGTGTCATTGGGAGCTTTTTGCCTGAGCACAACTGACTTGGTTGAAAGAAAAGACTGACTTGGTCTTCTAGCACAGTCCTGTCAATGCACATTTATTCCCGATGGAATAGTTGCTAGGTCAATTAAGCTTTGGGGAAATGGAGGGACAAATAATAATCTGTCTTCCCATCCCCAAAATGCAAAACCAGCCCAGTGTACCATAGTATCATCAGAGTGGATAGAATCTACTTATGACTGGAGGATTGAGTCTGAATACTTTTTTTTTAGACCCACTTAAAAAATGTGCAGTTGCCTATGAGTGTGGGATCTCTTCTCTGCAGTATGGACTGGGGATGGGAGTTGGGCTCTGAATTTGTAAAGTGGTGGTTCCAATGTGTGTGATGCTGTACAAATTCATGAAATGACATGTCTCAAGACAAACAGCCAGCAGGCATGGCAGCAAACAACAGGAGGGGAGAATGAGGGTAACAGTGAAATGAAAGAATGACCCACCTCCTTGATCAATACAGGCGGGCAGTAGCACCCTCTGCTGTAAGTAGCATTTTTATAATATACATATCTGTGTATGTACACACGTGCCGGGGGGAATGGGGAGACCTACATATATCTGCATTTGAATAATTTAGTATAAAATCAAGTGGTGTTGTGTAAATCCTATACAACAGCCTGGAAAAATCCCCTCACTAAGGGCCAGGATTTTTTTAAGTGAGCAAGTAGAATAAATATTGAGGGCTCAGCTGCCTATGCCTGGCAAGCTCCATCCCAGGGGAGATTTTCTCCCCCATCTACCACCTCTGCTAATTTGGAATACAGGGCTGAATGCCGCCAGCACCACTCCTCCACCTCCCTCCTTTATCCCCTGCCCCAGTGTTGGCAGTGCTCATGTTTGGTGTGTGTTTTGTGAAGGCCCAGCTCCTGGAGCCATGTGATACGTGGTAATACCAAACCCTGAATTAGATTATATGAGAATCTAAGCACTTTTTTTTTTCTTTTTAATGTTTCGAGCCCTCAGGGTTGTGAAGAAAAGCTTGAAAATGGGAACCAAAAACAGAAGAGAAATGAAAAGCCAGATCTATTATTTTTTAAAATCATGATTTTAAAAGAGCCTGACTCAGAATTTCTGAATGCTTGGGGTCATCAACACTGCAGCCAGCAAACTGGGAAACCCACCCTCCTTGCCTCATTCAGCTCCCTGTCTTTGTGCCAGACACGCCAAACCTGCAAAAAAACGCAAAAATTGGGCTTGTTATTGGCTTGTGAATTGTGCTAGTTTTTGGCTTGTAGCTTGTTGCATTTTTTTTTTTATCGGCTCCTGGCAAGCAGGGGCAAGGGGGGGGAGAGAGTTAGGGGTGCACTGTGGGCCAACCACAGTCCCAGACTGCATGCTGGGGGGATCTAGTCACATGGAGTGTTGGGGTTCTTAGGGACTGCCTTGTTTTGGTCTTGTTTTGAAATGGGATTAGCTTGACTTTTGGCTTATTCTGAAAGTCGGAGTGCTTATTTACCACATGAAAGTTGGCAACTGTGCTTTGAGCTGCTCCTTCCTTCCCCTGGCTAACCTTTCCATGTCCCTGAACTGGCAGCTGCCCTTTCCCTTGTCCAGGAGTCAGTGTTGTCTCCTTCCAGGCCATGCAACAGGCATCCCTTCTGCCTCCTGCTCCCCAGTCTGTCAAAGGAGCAGCAGCATCCATCACAGAAAACCGAGTTTGGGAGGGCAGAGAAGGCTCGGAAGAGAAGCTGAGCAAGCAGCCACAAAGAAGCAAGGAATTGATTGGGGCAGGCAAGGGGAGAGGAGGAGGAAACCTAGGCACAGGCTCTCATTAACTGCAAGATAAGTCATTTCAGCAGGCTATGGGTGTTTGTAAGTTTCCATAGGAATTTACTGGGCTGCAATACATAGTAGTGCTCAGGGAATAAGTTAGACCTGCTGCTTTATTTGTCTTAGTTGGCCCACTCTGGTCTTCTTGCAAAATGTTCTAATCTCCCTTTTCTTTACTTTTGCAATGCTGATATTGGTGCATAATCTAGTAGCTCACATCATACATAGCTATTGAATTTGGATATTATGTGAGGTGCAATGGTGGGTCAGCCATGAATAGAACATCTTAAGAAAAAGAAACCTGCCAGTTGTAATCCTTTGTGTGCCTGCCAAACTTCTGCCAGCTGACAATCTGCAGGAAATATGTTTGTGAGAAAGAGGTCTGAGTCCTGTGCTTTGGAGAGCAAATTAGGACTCTAACTATGAGTCTGTTTGTTTGTTTTGAAAGGCTTGCTCAGAGGAAACCTGCTAAAATGTCATCGGTAAAAGATACACTTTGCTGGCACTCAGGCTGGAAGCGTAACAGCTCAGCAAAGCCATGAATTAACAATAGCTTCACTGATGAGAAAGTAGCATGGAAATCAATATAATATTTCAGCTTCACTTGAGTTAGGTAGGAAAAGGGGAATTAACATCTGTGTTTGATGGATCTGGAATTGCACTAACGTCTCTGAATTCTTCTGCTTTTTTAGTTTCTCTTGGGGATGGAGGAGAGAAGGATTTACTGTCTGTGTCCAACTTCTGGAGCTAAACTTTGCTTTCCTGATAAATGGACTTTTCTAGCTTCCCAGGGCAACTGAAATAGAAGTCTGCTATTATCTTTGTATCTGGCAGCAGCACAATGGTCAGGGCTCCATTTGTTTTCTGTATTTCTAGCCTCATTTTTACAGGGTTTATAACTAGTCCTTTCACAAGATAAAATAGCACACCTAGTCATCCCTCTCTTTAAAAAAACAAACCAAAAAAGTAGGGCTGTAGATTAATCGCAGTTAACTCACACGATTAACTCAAAAAAAATTAATTGCACTGTTAAACAATAGAATACCAATTGAAATGTATTCAAGGTTTTTGGATTTTTTTGTACATTTTCAAATATATTGATTTCAATTACAACACAATACAGTACAAAGTGTACATTGCTCACTTTATATTTTTATTACAAATATTTGCACTGTAAAAATGATAAACAGTATTTTTCAATTCACCTCATACAAGTACTGTAGTGCGATCTCTTTATTGTGAAAGTGCAACTTACAAATGTTGATTTTTTGTTTGTTTGTTAGTTACATAACTGAACTCAGAAACAAAGCAATGTAAAACTTTAGAGCCTACAAATCCATTCAGTCCCACTTCCCATTCAGCCAATGGCTAAGAGAAACAAGTTTGTTTACATTTACCGGAGATAATGCTGCCTACTTCTTATTTACAATGTCACCAGAAAGTGAGAACAGGCGTTCACATGGGACTTTTGTAGCCAGCATTGCAAGGTATTTACGTGCCAAATATGCTAAACATTTGTATGCCCATTCATGCTTCGGCCACCATTCCAGAGGACATGCTTCCATGGTGATGACGCTCGTTAAAAAAAATACATTAATTAAATTTGTGACTGAACTCCTTGGGGGAGAATTGTATGTCTCCGGCTCTATTCTACCCGCATTCTTCCATATATTTCATGTTATAACAGTCTCGGATGATGACTCAGCACATGTTGTTCATTTTAAGAACACTTTTGCTGCAGATTTGACAAAACGCAAAGAAGGTACCAATGTGAGATTTCTAAATATAGCTACAGCACTCGACCCAAGGTTTAAGAATCTGAAGTGCCTTCCAAAATCTGAAAGGGATGAGGTATGGAGCATACTTTCAGAAGTCTTAAAAGAGCAACACTCTGATGAGGAAACTACGGAACTGGAACCACCAAAAAAAGAAAATCAACTTTTGCTGGTGGCATCTGACTCTGATGATGAAAACGAATATGCGTCGGTCTGCACTGCTTTGGATTGTTATCGAGCAGAACCCATCATTAGCATGGATGCATGTCCTCTGGAATGGTGGTTGAAGCATGAAGGGACATATGAATCTTTAACGCATCTGGCACGTAAATATCTTCCAACGGCAGCTACAACAGTGCCATGTGAACACCTTTTCTCACTTTCAGGTGACAATGCTGCACGCTTCTTGTTCACAATATCTCCTGGAAATGTAAACAAACTTGTTTGTCTTTGTGATTGGCAGAACAAGAAGCAGGACTGAGTGGACTTGCAGGCGCTAACATTTTACATTGTTTTATTTTTGAATGCAGTTTTTTTATACATAATTCTCCATTTGTAAGTTCAACTTTCATGATAGAGATTGCACTACGTACTTGTATTAGGTGAATTGAAAAATACTATTTTGTTTTTTACAGTGCAAATATTTATAATAAAAAGTATAAAGTGATCACTGTACACTTTGTATTCTGTGTTCTAACTGAAATCAATATATTTGAAAATGTAGAAAACATCCAAAAATATTTTTTAAAATGTTATTCTATTATTGTTTAACAGTGCGATTAATCACAATTCAATTTTTTTAATCGCTTGACAGCCCTACAGAAAAAGTTTAAATTAGCCACTTCCCCCTAGTGCTTTATTATGTAAGTAGGCTTCTGAAAATACGCTGAGAACAAAGGAACAAGCCCATAAAGTTGTGTGTGTAGATTCAGCTGTGCAATTCTCATTAGCACTAATGGGAGTTTCCTGACTAAATCCCTGTACTTCGCTCTAGCATTTTAACTTCATGTACAAGTTTATCTCCAGTTTCTGTGTCTCCATTAAAATTCTTATTTTACTAACCCATATCAGGAGAAATAACTCTCAGGTCCTGCAACAGGACCACACAGACAGATGCCTCTACCCACATTACAGCCATCTTCAGGATCCTGGAGGGTTGGGGTGGGTAGTGCCCTGTTCTGACTGGAGGAAGGAAAGTTCATGTGTGGAGAAGTCCTCCACACATGGATCTAAGTGAAACTTAGGGAACCAGCTGGCCCTATGCTAGACAACATTACTGGGCAGTGCTATTCATCATGCTGCCTTGATCATGCCACTGCAAATCAAATCTTCTAATGATATCCTGATCCATTTTTACTTTCATTCCCCAACATTTTAACAAAATACAAACTGAACACCTGAATCTCTATCCCCACCACTACAGTGGAAGGTGGTTTCTAGTTAACAGTCCTAGGGCATGCTGAACAACTGTCCATTACTGGAGGTGAAGAAGAATTCTATATGCAAATGAAGCTATTTAAAGGTATTTCTACTGTGCTCTTCACCATAATATCTGACTGCCCGAAGACCAACGATAGTAGCAAATACTGTGCTCTAGTGATTGGTCTCCAACTGCATGTGGAAATCTCTAAGCTGATATTTCTAGAGCTGCCATGTCATTTGACCTCCTGCACCTGTGTTCTATCTTGGGAGGAATAAGCAATGTTTCACTATTATAGAATCTTCAATATTATAGGCATTTTGTTATCAATGAAGTCTGTCGGAACCAAGGATTTTACGAATCAGTAAATCCAAGGTAAACCCCTAATACGAACAATTCAGTCTGGAACAAAAACAGTACCTGATATTATTTTAATTTGTACACAGGCTTCTTCTCAAAAGCTTCTAATGTTTTGATCGCTCCATAACATATGTAGGAAGAAGCCAGAAAATAGTCCACATCTCCAACACTTATCAGCAATGTCTGTTTTTAAATGGATATTTACTATGACTATTACTTTAGCTGAATATGAATGATAATAAGATTCACAGGTTACATGCTGAAGTCCCATGTTTACTGCATCTTCATACCTGTTGGAGGTTTCTTATTCCAAGAGTGCCAGCATTCTGGAAACAGAGGAGAGTCCAGAGATCCCCCACCAAAAAAAATCCATAGTCTCAAAACTAAGCAGACACATGAATATCCCAAATGGAAATCTGCAGAATAGTTCTAAGGGCAAGATCAAGCCTCTAGCACTGCTGAAATCAATGGAGGATTTTTTGTCATTGATTTTGACTGAAGCAGGATCTGGTCTTTAGTGACTATTTTCTTAACACTTAAATTAGAATTTCTCTCTCTCTTCTTTAATAGAAATGCTCATCATTGCTTCAATATCTCCACAACTGGGAGTGGTTCTGGTGTGTCACTGGGCTTGTCTCCACTACCCGCCCGGATCGGCGGGTAGAAATCAATCTCTCGGGGATCGATTTATCACGTCCCGTCGGGACGCGATAATCGATCCCCGAATCGACGCGCGTACTCCACCAGCCCAGGTAGGAGTAAGTGCCATCGACGGGGGAGCCGCGGCGGTCGATTTGCCGCTGTCCTCACAGCGGGGGTAAGTCGGATCAGATACGTCGAATTCCGCTACGCTATTCCCGTAGCTGAATTTGCGTATCTGAAATGGATTTCCCCCCCCCCCAGCCCCCCGTAGTGTAGACATAGCCACTGAGAACTGGTATTTTACTGCTGCTTCCCAGAGTGAAATCTAGTAGGGTTCTATATAGGCTAACATTACCTCTCTGGCTGATGACCTATGTAGGATCCATGAACCTTTAAGATTGCATAAGCAGCAAAGAGTCCTGTGGCACCTTATAGACTAACAGACGTATTGGAGCCTGAGCTTTCGTGGGTGAATACCCACTTCGTCGGATGCATGTCAGATTGATATGTAAGATTGCATAGTCATCCTTTATTCCCAGTTTTAGGATTTATACCCCTACCCCTCAAATCTCTATCTCTCCCTCCCCTTTTTCCTTCTCATCCTTTCCCTTCTATTTACTCTTTCCCCTTGTCAAGAATGAGGGAAAGCATAAGGGGAATGGTGAATCTTCCTTCAAATCTCTCCTCAAGCCCTATTTCTGTTTGGGTGCCTACTGGAAATTGCCACTTGATAATAGCTTGGCAGAGGACTTTGTAATAGGGGATGGGATTGCTGATATTTTACTTTAAATATAACTGATGTGGAACCATGGAGTTGTGTACACATAGGTGCTGGCTCCATGGGTGCTCCAGGGCTGGAGCAACCATGGGGGGAAAATGGTGGGTGCAGAGCCCCCTATCAGCTCGCCTTAGTGCCTCCTGTCCGCTGGTGGGCCCCACCGATCAGCGGCTCCTCCTCCCTCCTCGCACCTCCCGCCCACTGCAATCAGCTGTTTTGCAACATGCAGGAGGCTGGGAGGGAGGAGCCAGGATGCAGCACGCTCAGGGGAGGAGGTGTAACTGGGCAGGAAGAGGCAGGAATGGGGTGAGGGCATCCTGGGGCAGAGCTAAGGGTTGAGCACCCCCCAATGCTTTGGAAAATTGGCACCTGTGTGTGCACATCCTCTAATCTGTGTAACTGCATACCTTTATTAGTAAGACAAGGTGGCTGAGGTAATATCTTTTGAGCTCCTCAAAGCCCAGACCTGAAGAAAAGCTTTGTGGCGCTTGAAAGGCTTCCTCTTTCACCAACAGAAGCTGGTCAAAAGAGATTTCATCCACCTCATCTCTCTCATATCCTGGGACCAAGATGGCTACAACAACACTGCAAATATTTTTATTACTGTTGCCTTTGTCCTTCCTCCCCATTGCCTCCTATTTTTTGTTACATTTGTTTGCTGCATCTTGTCTTAAACTAGCCGGCGACCTTGCAAGGTAAGTACTGTCCCCTTTGCTGTTTGTACAACACCTAGCACAATGGGGCTTGACTCCTGATGGTCACCTCTGTGTGCTCTGGGAATACAAATACCAAAGATATGTATTTTTTTGTTACTACCGTCAGCAGATATGGCTATGAATACACAAAAGCAATATACCTATTGAGTGTCTACTTTATGATGGATCTCTGTAATTATTATGGATTACAATTTATGCACCTTTCTAACGATTACTTTATAAGGAATAAGTTCCCATCTAGCTCTAGTTTCTGTCAACCTAGATGAGTAAATTAGAATAAATTATACCATGAGCAGAAGTGGACAACTGCCTAATTTTTATATGGTGGAGAAATCCAAAAGCAGCTTCATGAAAATGAGTTTCTGACTTCAGACAGATGATTTAAAGAGAAACAAACCCAGTTTTAACAGTGATTGTAAATATCTGTGCCAAATATTCACCTAAAGAAACAAATGCAATCTGCATGTTGTTACCTGCTCAAGGGTAATCCGAGAAGGGGTTAATGTTGAAATTTATGAAAACAAAAGAATCTAGTAAACAAATCTGTTGCTACCTGGGGCTTCACAGTTGTCGCTCTTCTGAATACCCAGCTAGATGAGGCACGTGGTGACAGTAAGGAATAAAATAGGAATCCCCCTGCTCCAAAACCTCTGGCCCCTTCCACTTAAATTGAAGGAGAATCTCTGCCAACAAAGGGCTTAGGGCATACAACTGTAGTTGTTTCCATCCTGTAGAGGGCGATAGCATACAAACACACCAACAAAAGAGAAATACTAAGAAGGTTAAATGCTGGAGTTCAACACATAGTTGATTGTTATTTTCCAAGATTTGTAAACACATGGGGAAGGAGAAGCTTTGAATTAACACTATTAAACAAAATGGGAAATAAAATAGCAAAGGATAGCAAAACTGCTGATATATTATCGATTCACAGGGGAGAACATGCAAAAAAAATGACTTGTGTATCCATTGTCACACACATCTTTGAGACCAGTGAAGTAGAGCTATTTAGTGAGTTGGCATTGCTCAAAATCCACTAATCTCCCTGAGCAGACTTAGATTCAAAGCAGACCAGAGAGCAGCTCTTTGTTAATCATAATAAAGAATTTGCTGTATTCAAATGAAGTTACAGCAAAAGTGGATCCATGCCAATGCAGTACCAGTGTTCCAAAAGGGAATAAAGGCAAGCTCGGAAATTATACACCCTTCATCTCAATGTCTGCAATTTGCAAAATAATGGATACAATAGTGGAGTAAGTTTTCAAAATGCATGTGCAAATGACGTATCATTCTCTGTAATCTAGTAGGAAATAACTAATAGGGCTAGATAGTTTTGGTTAATGATCTGCTTTTTGACAAAACTATGATACACGAATACATTATATTTACATATTTGGAATAATAATTCATGGGACAGCCCAGTTATGTGGTCAGTGGTAAAAAGATTGACTAAATCTAACTTTTTTTTTTTTAAAGGAAGTTTACAATTTCTAAGAGGAACTTGATGCTTCTATGCAAAAATATGAATCTAGATTCCAAAGTCCCATGAGACATGGATTTGCAGGCTACCTAGATTTCTGACCTGCACACAATTAGGACAGCTAGAACCACAGAGACAGAAGACAGTGAAACTATTTGTTCCAATGTTAAGGGCCAGATTCTGCCATATTTACTTTCGTTGAGCAGTGGCATACCCCATGAATTGTTCCGTAGGAAGTGGTACAAGAACCGCAAGGGCTTGGATGAGGGGCCTGGAGTGAGGGCAAGGAAGAAGGAATCAGTGTGTTTAGGGTACTGTCAGACATGGAAGCGGGATTCAGGGGAGAAGAAGATAAAACAGAAATCTCTTGCACAGCTTTTCAGAGGATGGAATGGTGTGCAGGCCACTGGAGAGCATGAAGAGCATGCAGTAAGCGGGCATGGGTAGGGACAACAGAATCTGGAGTGTGGGGGAAGTAGGGGAGACTTCCCAGGAGACTAGGAAGGGATGGATGGAGACTAAGATATGGAAGGGGGCAGGGGAAGTGGAGTGCAGAAGCCAAGGGAGAGCTGGAGGTGGGATGGGGCTGCTGAGGCTCAGGGGAAGCATCATGCTACATTTCAAACACTCTCATTTGTAGATATAAAACTTCAGGTGATTAAAGTTTTCAAACTGTGTATAAAAACCTCCTGTTCTCCCACTTCAATCCCTTTCACTGCCCCTTTCCCTGTACTATTCTACCATCCCCCCAGGCCGTGTCCCACCCTGGTCCCCTGCACACTGCCACCTGTGCCTCTCCCAGTCACTGCACACAACCTCTACAATCCCCGTCCCATATTCCCTGGTCCCCTGTAGTTCCTTATATGCTCCATTCTATGCCTTTGTCCCTTGCACTACTCCTTGCCCCTAATCCCCTGCACCCCTTTCCATATCCATCCTTTATGTCCCTGACCCCTAATTCCACCCTTCCATGGGCTGTGTCAAGGTTCCTTCCCCACTCTGAACTCTAGGGTACAGATGTGGGGACCTGCACGAGAACCTCTAAGCTTAACTACCAGCTTAGATCTGGTTTTGCTGCCACCACCCAAATTATTTGAGTCATTTGGGAAACTCTGTCTACCTCCCCACCAGAATATCTCCCTTCCAAGTACTATAACCCTTCCCTGGGTAGCCTTGAGAGACTTCTCCACCAATTCCTGGTGAGTCCAGATCCAATCCCCTTGGCTCTTAAAACAAGGAAAAATCAATCAGGTTCTTAAAAAGGCTTTTAATTAAAGAAAGAAAGGTAAAAATCATCTCTGTAAAATCAGGATGGAAAATAACTTTACAGGGTAATCAGATTCAAAGAGCCCAGAGGAATCCCCTCTAGCCTTAAGTTCAAAGTTACAGCAAACAGAGGTAAACCCTGTAGCAAAAGGAACATTTACAAGTTGAGGAAACAAAGATAAAACTAGCACGCCTTGCCTGGCTGTTTACTTACAAGTTTGAAATATGAGAGACTTGTTCAGAAAGATTTGGAGAGCATGGATTGATGTCTGGTCCCTCTTAGTCCCAAGAGTGAACAACCCCCAAAACAAAGAGCACAAACAAAGGCCTTCCCCCCACCAAGATTTGAAAGTATCTTGTCCCCTTATTGGTCCTTTGGGTCAGGTGTCAGCCAGGTTACCTGAGCTTCTTAACCCTTTACAGGTAAAAGGATTTTGGTGTCTCTGGCCAGGAGGGATTTTATAGTATTGTACACAGGAGGACTGTTACCCTTCCCTTTATAGTTATGACAGGATGCTTATCTACTGCCCAGCCTTTCCCAGCGTGCGTTCATTCTGTCTTTGTCTACACTTGGATTTCAAGATGTGCTGTAACAAGGCTTTAGCCAATGTGCTCTGACTGACACGTTCCAAAAGTCTAGTGTAGACAAAGCAGTTGGTATTTAAAGCTAGGCTCTTATGTGACCAGCTAACACACGTCAATGCATCCACTGCCTTGTCTAATGCCTTCTTACAGCACAGCGTTAAACCCAAGTCTAGACAAAGGGGTATGTCTACACTATGAAATTGGGTCGATTTTTATAGAAGTAGATCTTTAGAAAGCAATTTTATACAGTCGACCGTGCGTGTTCCGACTAAGCACATTAGGTTGGCAGACTGTGTCCTCAATACCGTGGCTAGCATCGACTCTGAGTGGTGCATGAGTAGCTATCCCACAGTCCCCGCTGCCCATTGGAATTCTGGGCTAAGCTCCCAATGCCTGATGGGGCAAAAACATTGTCGCGGGTGGTTTTGGGTACATGTCATCAGTCTCCCCTCCCTCCCTCCCTCCTTAAAAGCAACGGCAAACAATTGTTTCATGCTTTTTTCCCCCTGGGTTACCAATGCAGATGCCATACCATGGCAAGCATGGAGCCCGCTCAGCTCACCGCTGCTGTTGTGAGCATTGTAAACACCTTGCGCATTATCCTGCAGTATGTGCAGAACCTGGCTAGGAGACACCAGCACGAGGACAATTGTGAGGAGGACGTGGACACAGATGTTCCTGAAGGCCCGGGATGTGGCAATTGGGACATCATGGCGGCAGTGGGGCAGGTTGATACATTGGAATGCTGATTCTGGGCCCAGCAAACAAGCATAGACTGATGGGACTGCATAATGTCACAGGTATGGGATGATTCCCAGTGACTGAGAAACTTTCGCATGCGTAAGGCCACTTTCATGGAACTGTGTGAGTTGCTTTCCCCTGCCCTGAAGCGCAGGAATACCAAGATGAGACCTGCCCTGACAGTTGAAAAGTGAGTGGCGATAGCCCTGTGGAAGCTTGCAACACCTGACTGCTACCGGTCAGTCGGGAATCAATTCGGAGTGGGCAAATCTGTTGGGGCTGCTGTGATCCAAGTAGCCAAGGCGATCAGTAACCTTCTGCTAGCAAGTGTAGTGGCTCTGGGAAATGTGCAGGTCATAGGGAATCCCAGTGCAGCAAAGCCATCCACTAACTTTGGTGGGGCGATAGATGGAACACACATCCCCATCTTGGCACTGGACCACCTTGCCAACCAGTACATAAACCACAAGGGGTACTTCTCAATGGTGCTGCAAGCACTGGTGGATCACAAGGAACATTTCATCAACATCAGCGTGGGATGGCCGGGAAAGGTGCATGACACTCGCATCTTTAGGAACTCCTGGCTGTTCGAACAGCTGCAAGAAGGGACTTACTTCCCAGGCCAGAAAATTACTGTTGTGAATGTTGAAATGCCAATAGTTCTCCTTGGGGACCCCTTGCTCCCATGGCTCATGAAGCCATCCACAGGCAGCCTGGACAGTAGTAAGGAGCAGTTCAACTATAGGCTGAGCAAGTGCAGAATGGTGGTAGAATGTGCCTTTGGATGTTTAAAAGCTCGCTAGTGCTGTTTGCTGACTAGGTTAGGCCTCAGCGCAACCAATATTCCCATTGTTATTGCTGCTTGCTGTGTGCTCCATAAAATCTGTGCGAGTAAGGGGGAGATGTTTATGGCAGGTTGAGAGGTTGAGGCAAATCGCCTGGCGGCCAATTTTGAACAGCCAGACACCAGGGCAATTAGAAGAGCACAGCGAGGTGCGCTGTGTATCAGAGAGGCTTTGAAAACCAGTTTCATGACTGGCCAGGCTACGGTGTGACAGTTGTGTGTGTTTCTCCTTGATGCAAAACCGCCCCCTTTGTTGAATTTACTTCCCTGTAAGCCAATCCCCTTCCCCTCTTTGACCACAGCTGGCAAAGGAAATAAAGTCCCTATTGTTTTGAATTCGTGCATTCTTTATTTCTTTTTAAAAAAGGGAGATCACTGACAAGGTAGCCCAGTGGGGTGGGGGAGGAGGAAGGACAAGGCCACGTTGCTTATTGTAGCCACACTACAAATCAAAACTGTTTGAATGACCACCTTCTGTTGCTTGGGCCATCCTCTGGAGTGGAGTGGCTGGGTGCCCCGAGCCTCCCCACCCACCCTGCGTTCTTGGGCATCTGGGTGAGGGGGATATGGAACTTGGCGAGGAGGGCAGGCGGTTATACAATGGATGCAGCGGCAGTCTGTGCTCTTGTTGCCTTTCCTGCAGCTCCACCAGACGCCTGATTGTGTCCATTTGCTCTCCCATTAGCCTCAGCATCTCCTCCTACGTGTTCTGATCATGCTCACTGACTGCTTTCCTGGCCTCTGCCACCAAATGCCTCCATGCATTCAGCTGTTTCCTATCGGTGCAGGAGGACTGCATGAACTCGGAAAACATGTCATCGCACGTGTGTTTTTTTTCACCTTCTAATCTGCGATAACCTCAGGAACAGAGATGATATGGGGAGCATTTGCACTGCAGAGGGGATAAAAAGGGAGAGTAAAATTTAAGAAGATACGTTTCTGAGAACAAAAGGGAGACTCTTTCACAGTGAATCAAGCAATTCACAGCAGACAGCACATGTGTTTTAGGTACAAGGTCACATTTTGCCTTTTACACTGAGCACCTGCCGATACGGTGACACATCACACACGGCTGGACAACAGAATTTGGTTTCCAGGCAGCCATGGTAAGCCAAAGGATACGCGGGGTTGGCTTCTTCCGACTTCATAACATGTGGAAATGGTTTCAAGCTGCAGCACCCTCCTTTCCCATAGCAAGCAATGCCGGTTGGGTTTGCCATTTAAAAGGAGGGGGCTCCGGTTTTCGGTTGGATGTGCAGCACACCCCTCCCCCCACCCCGTGGCTATTCTCCGGGATAATCCCTTTTAGCCAAGTGCAAACAGCCCAGCATGAACGGGGTCCTTTTACTGTTCCCTTACAAAAATTTCCCTATTTTAACCAAGTGACCATGAATAATATCACTCTCCTGAGGCTGACACAGAAAGATAAAGACTGAATGTTGCATGAATGCGACCAAAACCCAGGACCATTTGCTGCCATGCTTTGTGCTGCAATGATTCCAGACTACTTACTACTGGCTTGGCGTGGTAAAGTGTCCTACTGTGGAGGACGAAATAAGGCAGCTCTCCCCAGAATCCTTCTGCAAAGGCTTTCAGAGTGCCTCCAGGAGAGCTTCATGGAGATGTCTCTGGAGGATTCCCACTCCTCCATCCCCAGGCACATTAACTTTTCCAGTCGCTGTACTGCAAATGCATCTCAATTCTTAAGGGCAAATCAAACATTAAACACAATTGCTTTTAACCCTGTAGTGTAGTTACAAATGTGCACTCACCAGAGGTACCTTCTACGCCTTCAGGGTTTGGGAACCTGTCTTGGGAGGATATTGGCTCCAGGGTGATGAAAAGGTCCTGGCTGCCGGGGAGAACGGATTCTCCACTTGCCTGCTGCACATTCTCCTCCTTCTCCACAAAATTCTCCTCCGTATTGTGTGAGACTCCCCCCTTGCAGGTGTCCACGGACAGTGGCGGGGTACTGGTAGGGTTCCCCTCTAGAATGGCATGCAGCTGATCATAGAAGCGGCATGTAGGGGGCTCTGACCCGGAGTGACCGTTTGCCTCCTTTGTCTCGTGGTAGGCTTGCCTGAGTTCCTTAACTTTCACACGGCACTGCTGTGTGTCCCAGGTGTAGCTTCTCTCCACCATGCCCTGTGCGATTTTGTCATATATATTAGCATTTTTTCTTTTTGATCCGAGTTCTGCCTGCACAGATTCTTCTCCCATACAGCAATCAGATCCAGTGTCTCCTGTTTAATCCATGCTGAAGCTTGTTTGCGATTCTGAGACTGCATGGTCATCTGTCCTGCTGAGCTCGCCACGCTGACCAAACAGGAAATAAAATTCAAAAGTTCCCGGGGCTTTTCCTGTGTACCTGGCTAGTGCATCGGCGTTGAAAGTGCTGTCCAGAGTGGTCACATTGGAGCACTCTGGGATAGCTCCCGGAGGTCAATACTGTGGAATTGCACAATGCTGCATCTGCATTACCCCAAAGTCAACCCAAGAAGGTCGATTTTAGCACTACTTCCCTCGTTGGGGTGAAGTACAGCAGTCAATTTTAAGAGCCCTTTAGCTCGACAGAACGAGGTTGGTTGTGTAGCCGCATTGCTTATAAAATTGACCTAACGTGGCTAAATTTGACCTAACCTCGTAGTGTAGAGCAGGGCTAGAGAACACAGCACTGTTCAATCCGACTAAGTGCCCCCCCCCCCCAGTCCTTGCCTTTCCTCATTTTGCCCCCAGTTTTCCTACCCCCTCCCATGCTGATATCATCTCTGTTTTTTGTCTCAGGCCAGCTGCTGCTGCAGCAAAGCCTGGAGTAGCAAGTCAACTAATATTTGTAAATGTTTTATATTTGAAAAGTTTACTCTGAAAAAACACTTTAAAATAACCCTTTATATTTTAATAATTCTACATTCTTATAATAAGTCAAAGTTCATTTAAAAAAATTAATTACAAGAAAATGTTTGAAAAATCAGGACTTCTAATTTTTTGGGGGGGAATTTCATGAATCCTCCCAAAAAACCTCTACCCCAGAATAAGATTCAGCATGTGAAATATTAGGGGGAGAGGGGGGAAATCAGTATATTCTTGGAGAAGTTAGGGTACAGTTAGAAATTGAGTTTTTAATGGAAAGTTAGCTTCAGCCTTGACTATCCTCTGAGATCTTTGTATGTAAGACACTAAGTAAATGCCATGTGTTTAACAAATATTAATGCCTTAAGATAAATAATAGCCCTATCATAGAATCATAGAATATCAGGGTTGGAAGGGACCTCAGGAGGTCATCTAGTCCAACCCCCTGCTCAAAGCAGGACCAATTCCCAACTAAATCATCCCAGCCAGGGCTTTGTCAAGCCGGGCCTTAAAAACCTCCAAGGAAGGAGACTCCACCACCTCCCTAGGTAACGCATTCCACTGCTTCACCACCCTCCTAGTGAAATAGTGTTTCCTCCAACCTAGACCTCACCCACTGCAACTTGAGACCATTGCTCCTTGTTCTGTCATCTGCCACCACTGAGATAAGTTGCTGTCCCATTTCCCTACGGCCAACCCCAAGTATTCAAAAATCATGAATCAGGCCCCCAAACTCATGAGATTCAATAATAATGATTTTGAGCCATTTTAAAAACAGATTTTGGGTTCTTTTTCTTTGCCTTCTGGTTTCTTTTAGACTTTAGAGTATGCTTGGGTCGGATTTTAAAGCTTTTCTCCACAAACAATGAGGGCTAGAAACTTTTTTTTTTTTTTTTTTAATGAAAGCTGAGAGTCTCATGAAATCACTTGTTTCCCAGAGCTCCGGCTTTAAGAAAACAACAAATTGAGTGAGATGTGAAATAAAATGGTTAGAATTGGCAATGCTGCGTTTTACAGGTGGGGAAATGGAAGCAGGAAGAGCTTGAATGACTTGACCAGGTTTGCACAGGAAGTCTGCTCCACAGCCAGAAACAGAACCTAACAATCTTGACATCTCAATCTTGGGTCTTGACCACAGGACCATTGTCATAAGAAAAATGCAAGTAGTCATAATTATTGGAAAGTATTTTAACTATGGTGACCAGATGTCCTGATTTTATAGGGACAGACCCGATATTCGGGGCTTTCTCTTATATAGACACTTACACACCCTACCCCCATCCTGATTTTTCACACTTGCTATCTGATCACCTTAATTTTAACAGATCACAACACTGTACGCTTCCACCCAGGGCCGGCTCTAACTTTTTTGCCGCCCCAGGCAAAAAAGAAGAGCGCCCTCCCCGTGAGTGCTGCGCCGCTGTACACCCCCCCCCCACGAGCGCCGTGCAGCCAACCCCGCCCCCCCAGCGGTGCCGAAAGCCCCGCTCCCCCGAGCGCCACGCCGCCCGAAGCCCCGCCCCCTCCAAGCACCGCCCCAAGCCCCCGCCCCCCCTCCGAGCACTGTGCCGCGCCATCCCCCGCCCTGTGCCAAGCCCCCGCCCCCCCCCTCCGAGCGCCGCACCAGCCCCCGCCCCCCAGCGCCACGCCAAGCCCCCGCTCCCCTCCAAGCGCCGTGCCAGCCCCCGCCCCCCTCCGAGCGCCGCACCAGCTTCCGCCCCCTCAGCGCCGCGCCAAGCCCCCGCCCCACCCGAGCACCGCGCGGCCCGAACCCCCGCCCCCCTGACCACCACGCCGCGAAACAAACAAAAAAAACCCTCCAGCGCTGCCCCGACGAACCAATGAATAAATAAATAAATAAAAACCCGAGCGCCGCCCCGCCCCAAGGTGCCACCCCACCCATGTGCTTAGTCGGCTGGTGCCTGGAGCTGGCCCTGCTTCCACCTAAAACTACAAACAGTTCATAAGAGCCCACTGCCTAATGTTCATCTTTATGGATTAAACAGTTTTATGGCTGATGGAAATATAATTTGTCACATTGTTTAGAACATAATCGCTGAGAACCAGAGAGAGCTGCCTGGATGACAGCTCTGAAACGTTCTCAGGGTGTATTCCTTCCTTTCTCTCTCCATAGACTGTGCAACGGCATTGCTTTTCAAGCTTATGTTTTTGTTATGGAACAAAAACCTCACTCCCAGCTGTGGCGCCAAAATCTAGTGCATACTGTAAAAGTACTGACAGATCGGATGTGTAGTGTAGTGGAGGCCTGCTGGAGTGAATCTACCAATGGCAAGCTCCCTTTCTCTGAACCACACATGTTTACAGACAGCATTCTGCCGGTAGGTGGAATTGTCAGAATAAAAATCTGTACAGGATCCTGAGCGGGAGCATGGATTGAGCATTGTGAGCATTTGTGACACTGGCAAACTGAGACATCTGCTCAAGTGATGTAAGGCTGCTGCTAAAACAGTAGAATTTCAAATAGGAGGATTTTACACACACACACACACACACACACACACCTTTGTAGGGGAAAACATACACAATGTTGTTTTTCTTAAATGCACAAAATAATTTCCATGCAAGTTAACTATTTTAAAAGGTTACACACATTCATTTTTGTGGGAGAAGAGAGGTAAATTCAGATTCCTCCAAAGGTCATGATGCATGATGCAGTAGAACTGGTCAGGGGAAAAGGGGAGGGGAGAGGAAGAGTTTCTGTGAAAAAATGTCAACAAATGATTTTTTTCCCCTCCAAAATGTTCCGACTTTCACTGAAGTGTTTGGCAACTGAAAAATGTCTGGTTTTTTGTTTGTTTGTTTGTTTTAATTTAAGCCAAAAAATGATGAGGAAAGCAGACATTTTTTGGGGGGTGGGGCAGGGGGATTCCATCAAAACATTTCAAATGACAAACTTCAACCAGTTCTAATGAACAGTATTTACCTGCTGTAAAGCTCACTATTTTTATGTGACACAGTCATCCTTAGCTTTTCCCTTTTATGGGGAAAAGTTGATCATATTTCTAAAATTACCAGTATGAAAATAGTCAATTGCATCATAACGCAGCATTTATCTAAAGCTGTTGTCTTCTAATTGCTTTAGAAACATAGATTATTCCCCTCAACACCCCTGCCAGGTAGGCAAGTTAAGTATTCTGCTCATTTTACAGTAGGGGAAACTGCTAATATGAGTAAAAGAACATACACGAACTTCAGATTTCAGAGTAGCAGCCGTGTTAGTCTGTATCCGCAAAAAGAACAGGAGTACTTGTGGCACCTTAGAGACTAACACATTTATTTGAGCATAAGCTTTCGTGTGCTACAGCCCACTTCATTGGATGCATGTAGTGGAAAATACTTCAGATTGTTCATCAGGAAACCAAAATCTTTCCCTAAAGCTTAATTTTCTTACAGAAAAGGATAAATTGCTATTAAAAGCAAGGATGTAAAATTACACTGGTGTGAAGGGTCAGATTTGTTAGACGAAGTGGTGTTGCTATTCTGTGGAACCAGAGACTAATTTAGGGCTCATCATACTACCAGGAACTGAGAAGAATTCAAACTGTGGATTCAGCTTTCCATTCATCTATGGCAGTGGTGGCACATCAGTTATCAGGCTATCTGATTAATTTTCCCTTCAGTTCTGACACAATTTTAATGGTCACTACCTCAAGAACTGTTAGAAGTAAAACCAATGTAGCACATAATTTGAAATGTTCAGATACCGTTTTTCAAAGGTAGATAACATTCATCCATAATACCAAGAGTTTGTGTAAATCACGGCTGCTAAAACTACACCAAAACTGAAGTCAGGGCACGGGGAAGGCAAGATGATGACATAAATAATTAATAACAATCAAAGATATATTGTTTTAAGTGTGTACGTCACCTAGTTTATTGAATTCATTATTTCAGTATTTTGTCAGTTGTTGATTGATAACTGTGTAAAAACGTTCGGTGGTATCACAAACCTTACAGTGCAGTTTTACCCTAAAAAGTGAGTTGGTAAATATGGCATTGTGGGGTTCTCTAGTTATTGTGTCTTACTAAATTCCTGATCAAATCTGCTCATCTTGCAAGGAAAAAGTGTTGGTTGCTCCGTTTTGCTCTTTTTAACTGCTAGACCTGAAAATTCAGCCTAGATTCTGGGACTCGAGCTGAATTGTTTCCATTTCACATGTCACCAGTAAAGAGAAGTTAATGGCCCCAATCCTACAAATGTTTCAGCATACGTTTAATGGACCTCACACGAGTAGTCCTACTGAAGTCAGTTGGCCTACTCTCATGCTTTAAGTTAAGCATGTGTTTAAGTGTTTGCAGAACCGTGGCCTATAACTGTGTACTTCCCACACGCTTAGTACCCTATCGCAGTAAAGTCTGAGAGGCTGTTTTAGTCCAATGCTGCCATTAATGTCCTAAGCAGTGTCTATTTCTCATTGGCCTAAGTAAGTTAAGTGGAGAAAACATTGGTTTTACAATTTTTCTAATTTCTGCTCTTGTCGCTCTTTGTGGTTTATGTTTAGACCGGGAAACAGGAAGAGCCCATGATGTCTGCACTAGCATGAGACACGGATGACCTCTCAGGCTTTTCCAGGAGAGGAAATCATGCAAGAAGCACAAATATTAGCTTTAATTTTTGTGAAATTATTGAAGATTTATATAGTTGACAAGAAACAAAATTTTGGTGGGGGGAGACACTTTTTAACCTAGATGACACCCTTTCTTCATGGCCTGATCTGTTATGATCTGCCAAGGCTAGAAATACTTTGTTGGACCAGCAAAAATTCTTTCAGGACTAGTAAGCTTTTCTAAGTACTGATCTTGTACCAGTGATCAGAAAGAAAAATGTTTGACTGCTGATTAAAACTGTTACTATTGACTTCATTCTAACACATGATTACTATTAGAACCTTCTTAACGTAAATGTAGCCTTGATTGCATGGTGGAATTGCTCCACACAATAGCCGGGTTCAGAAGCAATCTTGTGCTCCCCATTCTCTAGATGAGTGGGCACAGGAATGTCACAGAAGTGATGATTAGGGTTACTAAAGAGAGGGTGGGAAGGTTGCCACCTCTCTTCTTTTGAGCAGCATCTGGTAGACAATGTACAGACTAATGTTGTCAATCATTCCCTTCTTCTTGAAGGTGCCTGACTGTCCTCCCAGCTGGAGAGAGAGCTTCAGTGATCATTGCAAAGCAAAAAGAATCAGAAGTTCACAAAGAGGGTGGGGAGAAGGCAGGTCCCCAATTAAAGAAGTTGGCAGCAGCTCCAATGCCTGGGAGTACCAGAGCAGTAGCAGAATACACACGCATGTGCTGTTTTTAAAGGTACAGCTCAAGGAAATTCAACTACATTTGTTACACACTGTAAGTATTAGAAACAGAGAAATTAGGATCATAAAGGAGTTCTTACGTCACCTCTCTGTACAGGAATGTTCCCTGCAATATTATTCCATACACATTTACAAGATGTGGTGATTGCCCATCCCTGTTCTAATCCATAAAATAGACAAACTACAGCCCGTGGGCCACATCCGGCCCGTGGGACAGTTCTGCCCGGCCCCCGAGCTCCTGTCCCGGGAGGCTAGCCCCTGACCCCTCCCCTGCTGTCCCCCTCCCCAGCAGCCTCAGCTCACTCGCTCTGGTGCAATGCTAGTCTGGGCGGCAGGGCTGTTAGCTCCTGGGGCAGTGCAGCTGCAGAGCCCGGCCTGACCCGGTCTCTGTGCTGCTTGGTGGTGGTGGCAGCAGCGTGGCCCGGCTCCAGCCACAGCCGTGCCATCAGCCACCGGTGCTCCAGGTAGCACGGTAAGGGGACAAGGAGTAGGTGGAGTTGGATAGAGGGCAGGGGAGTTCGGAGTGGTGGTCAGGGGGTGGGGGTGTGGATGATGGTCGGGGGAAACGGGGTTGAATGGGGGCAGGGGTCGCCGGGGGCAGTCAGGAAGATGGGGGGGGGGGGTTGGATGGGGCAGCAGGGGGCAGTCCGTGGCAGGAGTCCCGGGGGCAATCAGGGGACAGGGAGAAGGGGTGGTTGGATGGGGCAGGGGTCCCGGGGGGGCCATCATGAATGAGAGGAGGGGTTGGATGGGGCAGCGGGGGTCCGGGGACAGTCAGGGGACAGGGAGAGGGTGTGTGTGGATGGGGCAGGGGTCCCAGAGGGGTTGGATGGGGCAGATAGGAGGTGGGGGCCGGGCCACGACCCCCTCCCCTAACCAGCCCTCCATACAGTTTACAAAACCCGATGCGGCCCGCAGCCAAAAAGTTTGCCCGCCCCTGGATTAGAACAAGGCATTAGAATGAACCAACTCTGAGATTAAAATAGGGGTTTCTAGTGGAGACAAGAAAAAGTGTTTGTTTTTAACACAATGTGGTGGTCACATTACATATATCTAGGTGGTTGTGATTTACTTCTCATTGCTGCTAGGTTTTAAAAAAAGCAGAGAAGAATTAAAGTACAACATGAGTTGTGGGGGGTGGGGGCCTTGTCTCTGGTGATAAAAGGCCAGCATTAATGGAAAGGAGAAAAGATGGATCAGAGACTAATGAAAGAAAACCAAGAGTTCAGTCGTTCCCTGGCAAGTAAAGAGAGGTATAGATCGACTGGGAAGTGTCTTGTGCCAGTGGTTCTCAATCAGGGGTATGCAGAGGTCTTTCAGGGGGTACATCAAATCATCTAGATATTTGCCCAGTTTTACAAAAGTACTAGCTAAGTCAGTACAAATTAAACTAAACTAAAATTTCATACAGGCAATGACTTGTAATGACTAAAATGTAAGTACAATATTTATATTCCAATTGATTTATTGTATAATTATATGGTAAAATGAGAAAGTAAGCAATGTTTCAGTAATAGTGCGCTGTGCCACTTTTGTATTTTTATGTCTGATTTTGTAAGCAAGTAGGTTTTAAGTGAGGTGAAACTTGGGGGTACGCAAGGCAAATCAGACTCCTGAAATGTGTACAGTAGTCTGGAAAGGTTGAGAGCCACTGTCTTGTGCTATAGAATTCCTGATCGCCAGACCAGGATTCTGCATGGTGGGCCAGCAAAATACACAGTTAACTACATCTTGCTGCTCCTCTGTGTAAGAACAAAGTGCACCCCTACCTGAGGATGACTAGCGCTTGCTGCTGCTGGCAAACTAGCCAACTGGTTTGGCTACAGACAACCCTAATCTGCCAATCATGTCCCATAATAGTTTTGGGACCAGTGAGTTGGCTGACTGTCTTTTAGGGCCTCCATGAATATTCTGGTGAGTCTCTCTTGCTGTTTTTTAAAAGAAGGGGCTTCCAACCCCTGGGCACCAGGCTGTGTACAGAAGGCAGGATTTAAGCTAAAATAGGATCACAGTATAAACTAACAAAATCTGGAGTGAAAGAATGGTAACTTTAAACAAATGAGTGAACAATTACACTAGAAATAAGAGACATACATAGTTGAGAAATGGGCCAGTAATGAATTCAATGATTAAAATTTAGAGTAAAATAACGGTGAAAAAGATGTAGTGTAAGGAAATTCTACCAATCATTTTAAGGTATAGACAACATAGGTCAATGCCAATGATGGCTAGAGTTTTCTTCTGTGGTTAACACATAGCACTGTCAGGACGATACAATGAGAACAGTCAGACAATGTTTATGTAAGATGAAACGTGAGACAGTAGGTGAAACTCAGGGATTTCACCACTAAAATTAAGGAAAAAACTGTTCCACTGCTAAGGCACCCACACCTCAGGAATGCCCCTAAAAGAGTTATAACACTAAAGCTTGTAAAGCAGAGACATCCAGGCGCTTGGAAGTTTAGGGAGGAAACAGAACGACCCCAAAAATTGATAAAATGGATAAAATAAGCTCTGACCAGTGAATTTATGCTGACCATCTACACAAACAAAGAAGGTCATAAATAAGTCACAATTTGGACATGAGAGATACAATGTAAAAAGAGTTGAGCAGGGAGGAGAAAACATAGGTGCCAGTGCGTGATTCGTTAAATTTTGTTATGTAGGGGTGTTGAATAATATCACAGGTTTAATGATGTTAAAGGAGGTAACTAGTTTTACCTATATAATGTAACTAAAAAACAATGCTTTTTGGGAACCATCTCCTGACTTCAATTTAACATTAAGTTGCTAGAACTCTGACCCCTCTGCACGACTGTGGTGTGCAAAGGCAGCACCGGTGCCCTCAGACGAGAGGATCCTGAGTGGCCATTGTAGCAGAAAGAGTGCCTGAAACATAAGACTTTGTATCAGAAGCCCAGTGTGCTCCAGGTGAAGTTTGTCTGTATATTGGGAGTGGTGAGCATAAGAGATTCACTTCGTATATGTATTATGTGTATGCTGCTAATAAATAGATGTTTAGAGCACAGCTGTTTAAGGCTCTTTCACTGGGAAAAGGTTTCACAGACTTGTAGAGCCCTGAGCCCCA
Organism: Chrysemys picta bellii; assembly: GCF_011386835.1. Lineage (NCBI taxonomy): Eukaryota > Metazoa > Chordata > Testudines > Emydidae > Chrysemys > Chrysemys picta. Next base: position 239,692,708 of record NC_088792.1, on the reverse strand, counting down.
TGGGAAAAGGCAGGGACCAGGTTTCTTCCTGGTCCCTGCATGGCAACAAAAAAAAAAAGTCATGTGTTCCCCCTTCAAGTGCTAAGGCTGACTCTGAGGTAAGGAAATAGGGTGACCAGATGTCCCGATTTTATAGGGACAGTCCTGATATTTGGGGCTTTTTCTTATATAGGTGCCAATTACCCCCCATCCCCTGTCCCAATTTTTCACACTTGTTATCTGGTCAGCCTATAAGGAAAGAGAGTTGATTGGGAGACAATGGATTCTGTTACACATTTGACTCCTAACACTTAGTGAACCTAGAAGAATCAAGATTTAGAAGGGCTGTGGAAGCTCTGCATTTAATCCCTAAACTGTTTTTATAAATCTTCTCAGGACATCGCTTTTGTTTTTTAATTAACCTCTCAGAAAATCTGTGTTAAACTGCTGTTCCAGGTGCTGCAGGATGAGAAATGGGCTGGGGAGAAATGGAACAAATAGTTATTTCTGTCCTCCAGGTGTATATGAAATGTTGAGAGAGAAACTATTCTTGCTATCATCCCAGTCTGGCTCAGCTAGGAAGTGCTAAAAATCTCAGACCAGTTTCTGCTGTTTCACTGGTCTAAATCCAATGCACAGACAGTAATTATCAAGTCCACTGAATTCTACAATAATTCTGGGGAGAAACAGTTTAACTGAAGGTTTAAATACACAGAGCTGTATTCTGAAATTACATTGAAGAAAACAGGTTTACTATAGCTTCACCCCAGCATAAATTAGTGTAGAATGTAATTCTATTTAAGTATTTCAATACATTTGCTTTCCTGGGCCAGATAATAGAGTCTTTATTTAGTCCTTCACATTCTAGATGTGTGGCTGCATAACCTTACACTTGTGACAATGGTTAATTCAATTTGCCTACCATTTGTTTTCCCATTTCCCTTCTAGTGTATAATTATGACTAAAACATATAGGGGTAGAATCTGATGTCCGTTTCATCACTGTAAACCTTGAATAATTCCAGTGAATTGACTCAGTGAATTTGACTCTGTGAATTTGAATTCAGTGGAATTACTCCAGACTTATACCAGTGCAAATGAGATCAGAATGTGGCCCACTATCCCCCATAAAGTGTTTATAATTTAAACTACTGAGGACTTCCTCATATGTGAAGCCTTTTTTTCCAGATGGCTCTGCTCTACCTAGTCATAGTGTAGCCAATTAGTTCATTTTATCATCCATTTATCATTGTAGTATCGTGATGTTATGGTCAATTCATATGCTATTTCAAATGTAATCAATGTGTGCGAAATAGATTTGTTACTAGGTCATAGGCTTAACAATGCTTGATATGAGTGGGTGAACAATGAATAACCCTATGCCAGTAAAGTCACAAGATTACTGCAACAGATGTGCCAATAGGTAATGTAATAAAAAAACTAGATTGCAATAAATGGAAAGGTAATGTCCAAGATCACGAGACACCTGATTGTAACATCATGGAATGTACTGTCCTGACCACGGGGTACATGTTGTACATAGGTGCTAATGAGCATAAGAGGAACTAAGAACAACTTAGGAAAACTGGGGCACCGCAATATTCATGGAGTATGGAAGCACAGATAAGGAAAAGAGGGTTGAAACCTTCATGCATATGCAAAAGGTGTTATGTATGCTCAGAACAAGATAAGAGATTCCCTGGTTGGGTAAAAGTGGGAAGACCCAAGGGACAAGCCCAAGAATTGACCTCGCAGGAAACCCTAGCAGGAACGATCCCTCTATTGATGATTGTCTATTGAGCGGTCCATTGGTATCTTTGAGGATGTGAGTTTGATTATAGTCTTAGATATTGTGTAGGATTTCTATATGCATGGGTAACTGTAACCTTACTTATTGATTTTTAAAAAACTTGTAGTACAGATAAGACATTGTACTTGTGATTGTGTCTGTGGTCACTATCCTTGGACTTTGAGTGCTCTTAGAGTCTCCAAATTTGAGAAAAACACCAGAGGTAATTTTCACCCAGTTGTGCTTGAAATTGTAGCAGTAGGAGCTAAACCCATGGTAGTTTAATACAAAATTACTACATTCAATTTAAATAAAAAAGGCTATAATAGTGAAAATTACCTACAGCTTATCCTTGACAGGTTCTCAGAAACAACTAAACAGTTTGGACTCACTATCAACCTGGAAAAACTGAAGTCCTCTTCCAACCAGCTCCCTCAACCACTACCCCTGAGCCAAATATAATCATTGATGGTCCAAAATTAAAGAATGACAATCAATTTGCATACTTTGGCAGTGTCATCTCAAGTGATGGTTCTCTGGATCAAGAAATATCAAACAGAGTTCAAAAGGCTTAGGACACTCAACCAACATACCATCAAACTCTCGACAAAACTGATGATATACAATGCAGCAATGATAGCATCCCTTTTATATGGGTATGGAACATGGACAATTTACTGCAGCCACATCAAGCAACCTGAAAAATTTCACATGGGCTGTCTTTGCTCTCTTCTGAGGGTCCATTGGCAAGACAAAGAGTCAAACATTAACATCCTTGAAAGAGCAAAAACAACCAACAAGGAGGTGATGACTATCAAAGCTCATCTTAGATGGACAGATCATATTGTGACAGACTTCTGAAAAGTGTCCTCTATGGCTAGCAGAAACTCAGAAAGTGCAGGAATGGTGATCAACGTAAATGCTTCAGACACTCATAAGCAAAATCTTAAATCATGTAACATAATTATTGATAACTTTAAAGACACAACTAAGGACAGACCTGAATGGAGAGCAACACTTTGAAAGGGACAGACATGTAAAACTGATTGGAAAAAAGGGTCAAGCTTCATGCCGAGCCTTCAGCAGGAGCCTACGCATTCCTACGAGACATCTGTTTGCAACCTTGCTCCTCATAGATTAGACTATGGAGCCACAAGAGATGTTGTGACATCATTGTTGGACATGACAGACAGCCATACTGTAGACTTAAGGTATTATGAAGATCAGAAATTAGATTTATGATATTCAAATTAGGGCTGTCAAACAATTAAAAAAATTGTGATTAATTGCAGTTTTAATCACACTGTCAAACAATAATAGAATACCATTTATTGAAATATTATTAGATGTTTTCTACATTTTCAAATATATTGATTTCAATTACAATACAGAATACAAAGTATACAGTGCTCTCTTTATATTATTTTTTATCACAAATATTTGCACTGTAAAAAAAATAAACAAAAGAAATACTATTTTTCAATTCACCTCTTGCAATTACCATAGTGCAATCTCTTTATCATAAAAGTGCAACTTACAAATGTAGATTTATTTTTTTTTACATAGCTACACTCAAAAATAAAACAATATAAAACTTTAGAGCTTACAAGTCCCACTCAGCCAATCGCTAAGACAAACAAGTTTGTTTACATTTACGGGAAATAATGCTGCCCACTTCTTATTTACAATGTCACCTGAAAGTGAGAACAGGTATTCTCATAGCACTGCTGTAGCATTGCAAAGTATTTACACGCCAACTATGCTAAACATTTGTATGCCCCTTCATGTTTTGACCACCATTCCATGAGCTCTGTAGGAAAACATCAAAAAATATTTGTAATACACTTAAATTGGTATTCTATTGTTTAACAGAGCATGATTAATTTAAGTTGAGTTAATTTGTTTTGAGTTAATTGCTTGAGTTAACTGTGATTAATTGATAGCCCTAATTCAAATACATGAATGTACTATACATGTGGATTCACTTGGTCTTTAACCTTGCAAGGCTTTTAGGCCTTGGGCATGATGGAATCCACATTTAAAGCAAAACTTACACCTGTCTTTGGTCTTCATTTACACTGTCCATTTTGCCTTCCAATTTATGTGGTTAGAAGTGAAAAGAGGCAGGATTTATTTTTTGTCTCTTTTTCAAAAGCAGGATTGAGCCACTCAACACAACAGAGGTAAGAAGCTAGATAATCATGTGTATGTCAGAAGATATGAGAGAACAGCACATCTAATCAATGACGACTATTGTCAAACTTGTCAATCCCCAACTGAGCAGATTTTTGCCGGTGTATCTGGCAACATCACAGAGTCTTATTACTGTGTTTTGTTAAGCACCTGGTAAAGCAACAAAACAGTATTGCATTATACTTGGTAAAAGAGTGCGAAGCTACAGTAAAATGAGTCTTTCAAGTGCTTGGAGGTACCTACTTCCAAGACTCTTGGGAAAATATGCTGAATAAGAACTAGCTATAGGGGAATTGGCAATGGTCAGGCTAATCACAGATCCTGTCACAAGTATAGAATGCTTTAGAGAAAGGTGTAAAATCCCCACCTACCCAGAAGCAGGAGGTAGAGAGAGAAAAGAACGTTATTTGTATTAACAGCTCAGCACGTTAATGAATTTTAAAATGAAGGGGAGGGGGGGACAGCAGTGGTGAGGATGCTAATCGCTATCATAGTCCTGTAACATTGGGTAGGGCTCCAGTTCTTTAGAACAAGTGTTCAAAGCCCAGGGCTATCCTCTACAACGATTGGTAGCTCTGATTCAGGGAGTCCTTTTTAAAATCACAAAGTATCTTGCTCTGGAAAGATTGTTGTTTATCAATGAAAGTGCTATATCTGTTTAATACAGGCTATATCCTCTACTAGGACAATATTCTATGCACAGAGGGGTGGATTTAAAAAAAAACCAAACTTATTGGAGCATCATCTCTAACTCCTGTGATCCTTTATACATGGAGACACGCGGTGCTGCATAGTAGTTAACTGATTCGCAATTCCTTATTTCTTGGTAAATAACTTGTAAATAACTTTAATTTTGATAAAATATGGGACACTAAAGTGGAGTAAAACGCAGGGAGCGGTGGGACTCAGATGAATGATGCCCCTCGCAAGGAGGCAAGGTTGAGAAGGTGTAACTGCCGAATAATGATTGTTTTCAAAATGACTGATTGGTTTTGATTAATGGTGGAAATCAATTAGTCCTAAGTGTTTGTAAGAGCTTATTTAAATGACAGCCCCCCTCAAGTGTCATCACGGGGCGGCAAATGTTAAGTACCGCTAATAATCTCGCCCTGGCTCCCTTTCTCAAGCACCAGCGATCCTTTCCTCCCTCCCTGGGAGAGGCGTGGTGGTGACAGCGCTGGAGCAGGGCCATTGCTCTCCTGCGAAGCGCCTGGCTGAGCGGTGAGCGGGAGGAATCCAGTCCGGGTTTTGGGGCAGGGGACTAGCGGGCTGCCTGCAAGGAGAGGCGAGTAAAGCAGGAACGCACCGCTGCCGACAGCTGGGGCAGAGCAGAGGGGACAGGCAGGCCCGCGCCGAGGGCAGCGGGAGCAGGTGGGGAAGCCGCGGGACTGGGGAGTCAGTGCCCCTCCAGAGCCGATTGCACCCGGGCTCGCCTGCCCCATGGCTGCAGCGCGCCTATTGCGCCGCCCCACTGCCCCCTCCAGCGGCTGTGTCCCCCTGTGAGCGCCGCCGCCACCTCCCGAGCCCCGGGTGTCTATGAGTGGCCGGCGCGGGGCCGCCGCCCTGAGCTGAGGCGCGCCCCGGGCTCCGCACCATGCAGGCGCGGCGCTTGGCCAAGCGATCCAGCCTGGGCAGCCGGCGGCGAAGCGTGCCGCTGGCAGCGCCCGCCCCGGATGGGGGCCGGGCCCCCAAGCCCGAGAGCGGCTGCTGGAGGCCGCCCCGCCGAGAGGGCTCTGCCGCGGCGCTGGAGGAGGAGGAGGACGAGGACGTGGTGGTGGAGGTGGAGGAGGAGGAGGATGAAGAGGAAGGCGGCTTGGGGAGCCCGCCCGCGCCGCTGCCCATCCCCGCCAAGGGAAGCCTGAAGGTGCGTCCCGGGCCGGGGGGCTGGAGTCCCGCCGGCCCCCTCCCAGCTAGGGAGGGTCTTCAGTGCCCAGCCCTGCCCTGGGCTCCGTCAGCCCCTGCTCCGGTGGGAGGCGCTGGCGGGTGTCCCGCTCCGGGGTGTCGCTGCCCTGGCCCGCGCTGCAGGCGGGGAGGGGTGGCGGCCGCTCCCTAGTCCGGAGCGAGAAGCGGCGCTGGGGGGCGGGGGCGGGCTGCCCCGCTCTCTGGGATGGGGCCTGGACGTGTGCGTCATGGGTGCTGCCCCCTTCCCGTGGTGGGGTGACGGAGCAGGTCGAGGGTTGGGAGAACTGGGGGGTTGGGGGCGGCACCCGTGACTCCACGACACCTGGGGTGTGTGTGTGTGAAGATGGGGAGCGTGCTGTGAATGCCACCCTCTTCTCTGGGGTTTGGCATGGGCGAAAGGGGAGGGGCAGGGGTGCTGCCCTTCTCAGGCTGGAGGAGGGGAGCATTGGGGGTGAGGGTTATTGGTGCTACTCTCTTCTTCAGGGCTGGGTGCACCACCCCCTCAATGCCCCAACCTGTTTCTTTCTCCAGGGCCAGGCATTGAGGGGGTTGTGGTGGATGCTGCTCCCTTCTTTGGTTTGGGTGTATGTGTTGTGGATGCCACCCTGTTCTCCAGGCTTGGGCACAGAGAGGGGCATTGTGTGTGCTGTCCCTTCTTCTGGATGAGAGGTGCTCTTTTAGCGTAAAAATGCTATTGAAAACTGCGGTAATATACAATAGGAAAGCTATAAACTAGGGAATCTCAACATGTGAAATAATCTGTTGGTTAGCTAGAGAGATATTGTTGGCTCACTGCTGTTCCTCAGCTCTCTGAAACAGGAGGGTTAAGTCATGGGTGTAGAAAATGTGGAGCTGTTTTGCTGTTTATAACATTAATAGCTGTGAACCCCTTTTAAATCTGATCCTGTACTCAACAAGTACTTAAAGTAGTTGTGAGCTTTACTTTACTAGTGCTCAGTGTAGTTAACAACAAAAACGAGCGGGGTTGTTTTTTGTGGGTTTTTTTGTTTGTTTTTTGTTAGCAGTATAATTTTACGGGGAATTGTTGGTTTCTGAAATAGTGGGTACAGCCATTTTTCTGAAGTAGGAATTAGCATTTTATCAGGGATTTGGGAAAAGCAATCAGTCATGGGAGTCTTACAATTAAAATGGATGTGGTGGAGTCTTCTAACATTTTAGGTGGTTTAGAATACTTAATGAACCAAATATTCCCCTTGTTAAATGTATGTCTCAAGATTTATCGTCAGATGATGATGAAGGATTTGTAACTTAATTTTGACCATCGCTCTAGATTTTTCAGGAGTAAAGCTGGACATATAAGTGCCCATGTGTCACGTGAGACACGTTGCCAAGAAGTGCTAGGATATGAGGGTTACAAGTAGCTCTGGTAAGCGGCAATAAATGGGTGATTTAAAAAAATGATTTTTAGTTACCATATTAATTGAATATTAAGATTTACTCAGTGTCTAGACCAGAAGTTTTCATGAGGTGCACAGAGGAATGTTCAGGGAGGTGAGCGGCAACGACAGCCCTCTGGGGGGGGGGGTGGTTAGGGAGTTCCACCTCCTTCTCCTGACTTACCTCAGCAGTCCACCCAGCTGTGGGTGAGTGTCAATGCCTCCATGCCCAGCCCTCAGTCCGTCCCCAGAGACTGTCGCATATGCCTTCCCCCACCCCGAAAACCCAATGGGAGAGAGACAGGTATTTGGGGAGGGCACACCCAAAAATTGTAACTCAAAGGGCGGGACTCGGCTCAAAAAATTTGAAAACCATTGGCCTAGACCCTGTGTGGAGGCCTGATTCAAAGTCCACCAAAGTCAATGTGATTATCTCCATTGAGTTCAGTGTGCTCTGGATCAAGACTTGTCTGAGAGCTTTAGAAATGCCTGTGGGCCCTGAACCTGCAAAGGTTTATGCACCTGCCTAACTTTACTGCCATGAGTAGCTCTATTGATTTCAGTGAGACAACTTGTGGTAAATAATAGTAATGGTAGTAAAGTGAAGCATAGTGCATAAAGTAAGTCTTTGCAGGATCTGGGACACAGATAGGTAGAGATATTGTGGGACATTTATACTGAAGCCAGATAATTATATACACTTTTTTTTAAAGTTTTAAAAATTCTATGTAATGATTTTCTAATAAAGAGGAAAAAGTATGAAAACCTTATTAACTTGTGAAAGGTGCCAGATTGACATTAGTCCTTTGCATATCCACCGTAAAAAGCACAACAAAAGCAGCAATAGTGCAAGATACCTCTACGCTATTAAAGTGTTTCAATCCTTACTCCGAGAGATTGTTGTAGGAGTGTGAGGGTAAATCCAAGCAAGTTCAACCATTGGCCTGTCTGCAGAACCTTTCACAATGGTGTTAATTGGAGTGATAGTTTTTGTGACACATCATTATGATCTGGACTGAGACCACCAATCCATATTATTCAGGTTTCCAAGCAGTTGACACCGTGTAACTCCTTGGTCACTACAGATCTATGTGACACTTGAACTGGTAATCTAGAGATGAAGGGCTCTGTGACTGATTACTAATCCCATGTATCACCTTATCCCACTGAAGTTAGAATCATGAAAGTCTTTCGCACGTGGCATGGAAAGTGAATCTTTAAAGCATATGATATGAGGCAAATTACATCTTGTATCACACAGAAGAAGGAAACTAATGGGGAAAGTCTAAAGTGGAATACTGGTAAAATTAAATATTATCTGGATTATATAGCTATAAATTGCACACAATGTGGATTTCCTGAATATACTATTTTCTGTGTTGGTAAACATTCTTTTGAAAAGTGTGTTATGTGAATACATATGAAGGTATTCAGATGTGGGGTTTTTTGTCTTGTATTGATTGTATGTATGTGCCTAATGTTCACTGACAAGCATGTGAGCCTTATAAATCAGATCACAGTAGTAATTTTGGTTTTTGATCAGATACTGTTTAATGTAGTTTACTTGGTGTAAAGTGTTATGTCTCTTTCATTGAATAGTGGCTTTCATTGAGTAGTAACATAGATGTTGATATATTAGAAGAGAGTATGCATAGTTGTCAAAATGTACAGGTATATAAGTGGGACTGCCCTTATTTATAGACTGATAAACATATTCCCCCATGAATCAATTCTCAGGGCTCTTTTTATGTATTTTTAAAACAACACATTAAAAATAAGGAAATAGACAAAATGAATAGAATAGAATTCCCTCACTCTGACCCCGAAACCGTTGGAGCAAATAGGCACTAAACATCATGCACTAAACATCAGAAAATTTGGATTCTTGGCAAATACGTAGCCAAGGGTCTGTGACCAAAAACATTCTACCTCCTGTTCCCAGAACTGGGAACTTTTAGCAAAACTGATCCCAGCTGATGTCAGCTATTGAGATGATGCATAATAGATATTGTTTCAAATGTAGTCAGGACCTAAATCACGATGGGCTTTATAAATAAAATTCAAAATCTGGAAACAATGGTTTTCACTGCATTCCATGCAATGCGGGTGCAATGTGTACATCTCCAGAGAACACCATTCAGTAAGAGGGATGCAACATTCTCATAGACACATTTTAGATAGCTACAAGAGACAATCAGCTTGATATTGAAGAATCAATGAATTTTACATTAGCTGAAGATTCCAAGTGGTCTTCATTGAATGGTTTATGTGGAGTGAATTGTAGTAGTCCAGTTTGTTGGTTGCATTGGAGTTAGGGCTTGGAAAAAATTACTTGATAGCTAATTACCAACTAGTGAAAACTGTTTGTGCCACCATACCCCCAAAGCTATGCCCTCTCTAATATAAAGAAATAAAACCATTGTATACTGTATTTAATAGTGACAACATCAGTCAGCTTTCTATTTAACATATTTTAAAATGTGGAGGGAAAGAGGATGACAGTGACATTAAAGAGAAGTCAAGAAGTCATATGCCACAATCAGTTATAGGAAAGGAAAAGTAGAGTGACGTCAGGGAGAGAAAGTAGATAGAACATGCAAGCAAAGAAGCTATAGTAAGTAGGCTTCATGGAAGATAAGGAAAGAATTAATTGACTACATTTGATTTTCACTAATGCTCATCTAAATATATTTGCTGAATCGTTTACAGATCTTTTTAAAAATGGCTTGATGTATAGTGGTGAAATTAATATATATTACTGAGGGTTTTTTTTTAATGAGTCCCTTTTACCTTCTCTCTTTTTAGCATGTGACTCATCATAATATTTCCTTGTCTTCTGTTATGGTGGGAAGTGTTGGGCAAATAGGTTGGTCTTGCAGCATGTTCTGAAGATGGCTAAGCTTTGGCTCAGTCTTTTTTTTTTTTTTCTCCTCCAGTAACTTACTCCAGTGTAGAGCACTCTTGACCACAGACACTTTATCTCCAGCTCTTATGAGCTTCATCCTAGGCATCACTGCTGCATTTTCCCAGAAGAGCTCAGAGATAGAGAGAGTCTCTGAGTTAGCTGGGACCTGACCTCATGATAGCCTTGGTTTTAATCTATAAGGATTTGCACCCTCCACTTCCTTTCAATGCCAAATCAAAGTACAGGTAGGATGTGTCCTGTTGGGGAAGTACACCGCCACAACATCCTACATAAACTGAAGTCTCTTTGTCATTTCCACCTTTAACCCCAGATATAATGAATGGCAATAGTCCAGTCTGGAGGTGAAAAATGCATGGGTCACTGTGGCCAGATCTTGCCCAAGAGGAAAGAACTGGAGGTGGAAGAAAGCCTCGGGCGGGGGGACACTTTATGCCAGCTGGAACCTAGAAGAGGCACGGGGGTTGTATGTGGTGGGAGAGAGAGATGGAGACTAAGGGAATAAAGGGGGTTAGCGAAGTGACCTTTTCAAAACCTTAAAGATCTTGTTTAGTGAAGTTTCCAGGGTCTTGTGTTATCAGAACTAGTTCAGCTGTATGCATATGAGAACAATAAATACTAGGTTGCTGATTGTATAACTTTAGTTTGCCTATGAAACTGTTCTTCTGTGACACAGCTGAAAATTCATCTTCAGCTATAATAGCAGCCATTTGAAATTAGACTGAAATTAATCTATTGGAGTAGTCGCTAATATTGAATATTTAGAAGCACAGACTAATTTTTACTGTGCTCATCTAATTTTCTGTGTGAAATTCTCTTGAATCCCTGTGGATCCCACAATAAGTTACAGTAATTGTTATGGGCTGTGGTCTTATGGCCTGTGCTGACTACATTAAATCCCGTGGGAATCATAAATAATCGAGTATGTGTATTGAGGCTGCACTCTTCATATGGTAAGATTATATCAATACCATACAGTTTTTATGAACAGAGAATTGGAAGGAGGACTGGCTGGCGAGAATTCCCTTGGTGAGTAGGAATACTAAAGGACATGTTCAACCCTCAGATACATATACATTGCTCTCATACATACATAAAGCCAATGGGAGTTCACTGGGCCTAATGTTCATCAAAGAACAGAATTTCATGGATCTCAATTTCATTTCATTTTGCTAATGAGCAGGTTAGCTTGCATAGACTGGCTCATACGTCAGCTCTGAAGTTTACTGCTACTTTCTGCTTAGTTTTGTAACTGAATATTTTAGCTAGTATCTGGTAGGGGTTGAACATTGAGCTAACTGCAGCAGTTTGGAAAAGAAGCCTTATGCATGGATTGGGCAGATTGATTTGTGCATCATGGACATTCCTGATTAGTAGGGACGGGTGAACCTTGTTGCATTCGAAGAGTCATAGATCTCCACCTTATTTTTATAGGATTGTAAAACTAGTTAGTTTTTGAGTCTTTTCCCCAATAATTTCATGCTGTATGTATGTGTGTATTTAAAAGATTCAAAATAAAATAATGAGCTATAAAACCCATTTCAAACTGAATTTACAAGACAGTGCTTCTAAGGGGTTACATTCAGAAATCCTTCCACATATAAAAGTCCTCCCCCACTTGCTTCCTCCGGCCAAAATAGCATTTCCAACTCCAGTATCTCCCACAACTGTCCCCAAGAAAAGCCTGGGAAAACAGGTGAGGCTTGGAGTGCGTCTTGAGGGTCAAATCTGTCTTCTGCAGGAAGACAGGAAGAGAAGAAAGGAAGCAGAATCCAAAACCAAGGACCCTTTGCTGAGCGTGCTTTGCTGTCAGCTTCTTGCAGTTATACATGGAGCGGGTTGTGAGTCTGAGCACTTATAATGCCCTCAGCTGTCTCTGTAATGCACATTTTTTTAACTAAAGAGACGCCTGTATTAATATATTGAAGATAGGAGAGCCCCCAAACGTAGGCTGGCACCCTGTATTTTTGTCGGAGTTGTGTGAGGTGTGTGAGTGTCGTTTTTGTTCTTTCAGTAGCATTTCTCTCTTTCTCTCTGTTCCTTCTTTCACAGTCTCTCTAAAACATCACAGGAATTCAATACTTTTTGTAGTAGATCAGGCCTAGATAGGTTGATGTAAGTCACCTTGCATCAACCTGTGTGTGCATGTGTCTACGCTCAGATTTGTCTCCAGCCAACATAAGTGCCCTGTTACGGTGATGCAATAAAACCACCTCCCTATACGGCATGGATCTATGGTCAACCTGCTGAGGTTGACACTGTGTGAATGAAGATGCTCCATGATCTCCGTCAACCCTAACGGTCCTCCAGCAGTTGTCCCACAATGCCCCATTCCATGTGACCGTGACGGCTCTGGTCACAGTTGTAAATGCCACTGGCCAAGGGTCACAGAGACTCGAAACCATACCTGTTCCCCTCCAAACCTCAGCCTGTTTCTGAAATACCAAGCTTGGTGAGCACACCTAGCTGCTCACCCTTCTTATGAGCGACTGTCCAATCGACTGTGCTGGCTCCATGCACTAGATGCACTTCTGCATGGAGTAGACAGGTGGTATTAGATCTCCTGGGCCTGTGAGGAGAAGAAGCTGTGCAGGCACAGCTATGCACCAGCTATAGAAACCGTGGCGATCTACAAACAGATTGTACGGGGAATGCAGGAAAGGGGTGCGTTAGGGATCAGCAGCAGTGCCATGTGAAAGCGAAGGAACTCCTTTAGGTGTGCCACAAGACCAGGGAAGCCAACAATCAATCTGGTGCTGAGCTGCAAACCTGCTGCTTTTACAACGAGCTGCATGCCATACTTGGCGGAGATCCACTAGCACCCTGCACGTCACTGTGAATACCTCGAAGGAGCCAGAGAATCCTGCCATGAAAGTGAGCAGAGGGGAGCTGCTGCCAGGGGCTCCAGCCATACTGTGAGCCAGGAGCTGTTTGAGATTTTGCCACAGTCTAGCCAGTCCTGCCAAGGGAGCACGGATGAGCCTGCTGAAGGGGAGGGCAACACGAGTAACTGTGCGCGTGCATTTTTCTTTACAATGTCTAAAGATGGTGCTCGTCCCATCCACCAATTAATAAGACACAAGTATCAACTTTTCATTGTTTTACTCGTATGAGAAGAGAGAGAGGTACAACAAACAGAGGTAGAGTTGGTTTCTGTTTTTCCCTGGTAGGTGGGAGTGTGGGAGAGACTGTGGAGCACTTTGTTTATGTATATAGGGCCCTTTCATCCTCCTGAGAGATCTTGATGAAACTTTCATGGAGATACCCTGCAATTTTCTCCTAAAGGTTTCTATGGATGGCTACCTTATATCTTCCTCCATGGTAGGACATTTTCCCATGCCATTCTGAGTTTGGCTGGCACCATTGCAGTAAACAAGCTAGCGGCATATGGGTCTGGATGGCTTCGGGATACCGGCAGCAGCTGTATTCTCTGTGCCTTTGTTAACCTCAGGAGGGAGATATCAGCTGAAGCTGCAACCACCTGTGCAAAATAATACCAATATTCAGTGCCATTGCCCGATACTCATACGCGTGGAATAGGGACTGAAATTGTATTGTTTCTTGTAACAGAAAAGCATCTCCCCTCCCCCTGGGAGGCCAAACACACCATGGCTGGGACTGGAGAGCAGTGCGAGCCGAGGCACTCCAAAGACAAAGTTTGGAAAACACTTTTAATAAAAAATGCTGAATGGGAATAAAGGAACTGAGTTTTGAAACTTATCTTTCCCTTTCCATTGTGACTGTGAATCCAGTGGCACATCTCTCTGTCTTTATCAGCAGCTTCCAGCATGAAAACCTTTAGTGGTGCTCCCTCTATGCTTGCAGAACGTCTGGCCCTTAGGAGGAGAAAGAAAAGGACTAGGGAGGACATGTTCTGTGAGATCCTGCAAGCCATTGGTGCATCAGACTATGATCAAGAGGCTTTGAGGGCCAATATGACTGACAGCATGGAGAAGGAAAGAGGACAAGAGAAAATCCCAGCAGGAAAAGGAGGGGGAAATGCACCAGGACATAATGGCTCTTCTCAGGCTGTAAACCCAAATGTTGCACATCCTGGTTGACCTACAGGCCCCAAAATCCCAGACTCCCCTCCCTTTGCAGAACTCCATGGTCACTGCTTCCTGCTCCCCCAACATTCCATGTAGCATCATGGGCCTCATCCTTACACTTAGCACTCCACACAAGGGGACAGCAAGGGAAACCACAGCTTCACATACACTCACCTGTGAGAACTGCGGGCGGCACATGTGTAACCACAATGGACTACATTTGTGCACCAAAATGGACAGAAATGTTTACGTCCCTTCCAATTTTAAAGTTCCACTCTGTTAATGTATGTTAAAAGTTCGTATTGCATTGTTTTTCTGCGCTTTTCCCCCCCACTCAATATAGTTCTATTTTTTGAGACTCAGATTATTTTTATTAGTTCACAACACATATTGCAGAATGCATAGTGGTACTCAAAGCACACAGTACTTATAAATGTACTGCAAGCACTACACAGTTCTTAGCAGTGCCCAAAGCGCCAGGTCTGGAGAACAGTCTAGCACAGAACACTACTGTGGCTGACTGTTAAAGTGCTATGAAATTATGCAGGACACAATAGGCAGCTATAACCCTTGGGATATTTTTCTTGCTGAGATCCAATCAAGTGAGTAAACACCGCCAGCCTCCCTTCAGTTTACCAATAGCACATTCAACTGTCATTCTGCACCTGCTGAGTTAGTCACCTTGATCAATTGGTCCTTCAGACTTCGTATAGATTGCGCCAATCACAACATGGGTCTTCCATTCGTCTCGTATCCTGGCCTTCCTTCTTCATGTGCGGTCATGTCTTTTCACAATTAAAATCTTCCCATCTCTTTGGAGGTCAGCTGAGTGGTTGTTTCAGTTCCCGTGGGTACCACTTGGTGACAGCTGCAGTCCATTGATTGTCAGTGAGCCTTGCTATATGGCCGGCCCATCGTATTTTACTATGCCTGCTCTCAAAGATGACATCCTGCACTCCACTCTGCGGTCTGATCACTTCATTGGGGACTCGGTCGCGGATTGAAATTCCCAGAATTCTTCTTTCCATCGACCTCTCAGTGACAGATAGTTGCTGCTCCTCTGTCTTCGTTAGTTGAATCTTTCCTTGGTGCAGTCGAGGGGGCCAATATATGGCTTCGTGAGCCCGGGGAGCCAAAGGGAAGGCTGGGTCCCCCAGAATCACTATTGACGTTTCCATAACACCAATGGAAATCCACTGGTTGGGGAAAAAATGTCCCAGCTTCCAGCTTTCTGAACTGTCCTGTATTCTTAAAGATGCAAGCATTATGCACCTTCTCTGACCAGGCAATATTGATGTTGATGAAATGTCCCCAATGATCCACAATGCTTTCATAACCATAGAAAAGTAGCCCTTTCTATCGATATACTCTGTGGCAAGGTGGGCTCATGCCAAAATAGGGATGTGCATGCTATATATTGCCCCACTGCAGTTTGGGAACCCTATTGCTGCAGATCCATCCACTGTGTCCTTCACGTTGCTGAGTGTCACAGTCCTGTGTAGCAAAAAATGATTAATGGCCCTACATGTTTGCATAACAACGGCCCCTGCTGTGAATTTTCCAGCTCCAAAATGATTTCCCACTGACCTGTAACAATCCAGTGTTGCAAGATTCCAGAGTGTGACCACCACTCAGTCCTCTAAGGGCAATGCCATTCTCATTCTGATGTCCCCGGGGTGGTGGACCGGGGCAAGTTTGGCACACAGATCCAGAAATGTGGCCTTTTGTATCTGTAAGTTCTTCTGCTACAGCTTGTCACCCCAAACCTGCATTACAATGCAATCCCATCAGTGCTCGATTTTTGGGCCTAAAAGCCATGCTGCACCATCTGCGGCTGCTCCATGAATGCGAACACCCACCCTGAACTGTTTTTTGCTATGTCCCTCAATAAATTCTCCTTGAAGAAATTGTCATGTCCCCCATTGTTGCAGTACTTCCTGTGGGTCTGTAGCTACAGACTAAAATCTGCATCTGTATTTGCAATGTTCATGAGAACGGTGCAGAGCTTTGTGGGCTCCATACTTCTGTCAGAGATGGCAGACACCGAAAAGTGCTAAGCAGGTTTATGGGATTTAAAAAGAGAGACACGAAAATTATGGGGTATGGATGGCATTATGGGATGGAGGAAGTTACATGCTAGCTCCCGGAGATCCCTGGGCGAGTCATTTCTATCCCACAACACATTGCCAAAAAATTCCAAAGGCGTTGTACCAGATGGCTGCTTGTGGTACACTCTGCCTTGACACATCCAGTCCTGGTGAGTATGCCACCACTGCGAATAGCCTAGCTCCATCCTCTTTGGAACCCCCCTTCAAGTAGTTGAAGGCTGCTATCAAATACCCCCTCACTCGTCTCTTCTGTTCCAAGGTCAGCTGGCAGCCTACGGGGGGAGAGGGAAGAAGGAGGGTGGATGCCAGGGGCAAAAAAAGGACTGTGGTACCACACCCAGCCACTAGAAAGTATTCAAGAGGAGAGTGCCCCATTGCATGTGTTTATGGGATCCTGCTATTGTTATAGAATGGAGTGAGATTGAGAGATTAACTCTTTGATCTTGGTTTGTTAGTTTGTTTACTATCAAGCTCATTTAAAAATTGTTGGTGAACTGTCTTTCGAGAAATGGGTACTGTATGGTAATAATTCTATTGAGCAGTAATAGACACTTTCTTCACAAGTGAAAACATATGTTGTACTGCTGGTTTAAAAAAAAAAAAAAAAACCTTAACAGTATCTGGTAAAGTACAGGGATACAATATTTGTAAAATTTCCAAAGGAGTGCTTTGTTTTTAAAAGAGCAGTAAGCAGTTGGGTCATTCCTAATGCTTAAGTCATCCAAAAGAATACTGAAAGATGGTAGAGTAAGGGAGAATCTGGCGTTCACATCTCATATTTGCAATTATGTGAAAAGAAAACAATGGATTAAATATGAAAAGTGATTGAATATTCATCAGCTCACCTCTTGCCGACTTGTACTGTCACTGTAGGTTGTAGTTCCTTGCAGAACAGAACATTCAAGCATTTTGCTTTTTTAGTACTGATGAACAATGTATAATTTGATCGCTTTCACCATTTGGCAACTTGCCAAACTTTCTAACTTGGAATAGTAATGATTGTGATGACATTTGTCTCACAGTATTAAAAGTACATGGCTGGGTGGTACACATTGTTTGACAATAAAACTAATGAGGGCAGGAAATTGAGATACTGTAGATCAACTTCTGTTGCTTGAACTTTGTGAAGAGCAAAAAAAAATCTTTTTTTACAGTCACTAATTTTTCATAAAGAAATAATCCAAGGGTGAAAATCCTGACTGCAATGAAGTCAGTGGCAAAACTCCCATTGACTTCAGTGCGGCCAGGATTTCACCCATCAATGTGTAACACCAGTCCAGTAACCACATAATTTTTTTTTTAACAATAGCCTTACTATTTTCTGTTTTTAAGTATATCTTCAAACTACAGTAGACCGTACCAAATAATCATTAGGCACAGGATTAAAGAAAAAAGTAAAATGCTTATGTGATTAGATACAGAAATGTGTAACTTTATAGACAATCATTTCAGAATCATTCATTGAGCTTTTCTTAACATAATTTCAAAAAGGTTGCTTGGACTTTTGATAAGCAGTGCGATTATGACAAGCAATTATAAGATTGAATTTTGTGTTGGATGGCTACTAGTGGTTTATGCCTGCATCACATTTCTACATAGTGCACAAACTGTATGAGAATATTTAAATCCATACATTGTAAAGGTTATACACTACACATTTGATCATTTTACATACTAGATATCACTCTGGAAATAACTTTTAAAAGATTAGTCTTCTGGATAGCAAATGCTTGTGATTGCAGTGCTGTCCTCACAAGCCAGGCTTTTTCAGAGTTAATTGTAATTAATTTAAGACCATCAAATCAACCAAAAATTTGAAATTAGATTTTTGCTGCATATGAGATAGAATACTCCTAAAGAAGACACTCTCGCTTAGGTACCTGCTGCTCTCTGTCCAGATAAGTATCCTTATTCCAATGTACTGAGGTAGAGCAAAGAGATGTGGATATTTTTCTTTTCTATATATTGATAGCTCCCTCTGCTGACGCATTGAAGCACCATGTACTTGATGGAAACCCTAATGTTCTCTTTCTCTGAGAAGGCAGGTTGCTGTCTGTGTGCTTTCTGAGACCCCTCTTTCAGTAAAAATATTTGTTTCCTTCCTCCAGTTTACCAGCAGTCATTAGGAAGAAAGTCTCTCTTTTCTGTAGCAGGGGAAGAAGTCTGAGGTCTCCCCTAGCCCTAGTGGTGGTTTCTGCAGTGCTTCCAAGTGACAACAGCCATGCCCAGAAGTGAGATTGAAGGGCCTCCTCCTTCTGCTCTCAGACTCTTGTACTGGGACCCTTCCCCCTCTAAAAAAGCAGGATGAATCTTTTGGGGCAAAAGGATCTTTGGGGAGCATCTCTTGGTGGTTCAGTTCTCTTCCCAGACAGTCTCCTTGCTTGTTCAGCTGCCGTAAGGAGCATGCCTTTCACTTGTATCAAACGAGGACAGTCAGAGGAGAAAATGTGTGTGTGATGTGGACCCTCTAATATTGCCCCCATGGTGCCCTCTAAAAGGATCTCAGGGCACTGAGACCAGTACCCAGTATTGACCCTAATATCTTTAATTGACAGTACCTGTATAATCAGGCTGTTCCAACAATGGGACACAACTAAGAACCAGCTCTGCCCGTCCCCTTGCACTGGAACCTCATTATGTAAACAGCCTCATTGATTCAGATGAAGACTTCTTTTCCCTCCTGTGGGCCAGTAGGTTAAGATTTCAGATCCTCCTAAGAGGTCCTGGCTCCACTCTCTGTCTCCCAGCTGGCCCTGTGCAAATTCAAGTAATGTGGCAGCTCCTGGTCTCAGATTTTGCAGACCTGTCCAGAAAGCCCACCCTCTCCAAGCCCAGTTTGCAACAGATCTTGGAGACCTAGCTTCTTAGCCTTTCTCCCCACCTTGGAACTTGATCTGGAGGCCTCCGGAAAATAGATTGAACAACCTAGCATTACTTGCTGAATCAGTTAAAATCACATCTGCGGGGGAAATCTCCCACTCCCTCTGGGATCATTCTAAATGTGACTGCTTCCGTTTCCTCTCCCTGCATGTGGTTATTGAGGATTTGATCAACTTTATCAATTCCATTTTAGAGACTGCAGAACCAACCTCTCAATTTTCACTGACCCAAAATCACTGAAGGTGATAAGAAAGTTACAGCAGCTTTTCCTGTTCCTTGTGGGGAAAGAGGAGTGGGCTTGAAATGGTTGAAACTGGAGAGGAAGAAAGGTAATTAGCACCGCCTCCTTAATTAAATCTGTGCAATTTACAGGTGCAAATTAAGCCAATATATAAGCCAGACTTAAACTGATGTAAGAGCGTCCACATACAAAGCTGCACCAATTAAACATATCCCGTTCAGTTATACCAATAGAACTTCTGCATGCAGATAGGCCCTAAATCAGGTACAGCCGGACCAGGGTGCTACGTTCTCACTAGTCCCTTCCTCTTTGCATCTCCCTCAAGATCACTTTTAGTGTGTGAAAGTCCTGATTTGGGTGAATGAAGCAAGGTTTCCAAAGGACTTTGGTGAACCACAAGATAGAAAATTCCCTGAAGTGGTGCTTTGATTCATATTCCAATGCACTACAAACAGCCATGTGGTTGCAGTCAAAACTCAGGATATGTCTACATTACAGCAACTATGCCATTATAGTGTAGACACTTCCTACATTGATGGAAAGGGTTTTCCCACTCTCCTAGAGGTGGTACTTAGGTTGACAGAAGAATCCTTCTGTTGACCTAGCCACATCTGCAACGGGAGTTAGGTAGACATAACTGTAGTGCTCAGGGCATGACATTTTCCACAGCCCTGAGTGATGTAGCTAGGTCGACCTAAATATTAGGTGTCGACCAGGCCTCAGTCTTGTCTAATTTATGTCGTGGTCATAAGCCAGAGTTAAATAATGACTATATTCAGGAATGTTTGGAGTGCAAAACTGACTTGGGCAGTCACTGTAGAGGCAGAAAGAAAGGGGTTATGAAATTGTGTATGCCAATAAACATGCTATAAAATAAAAGAAATAACACATGACAAGTAGGCTTGTTTTCTGTAAATAAGGTCTGTCACTTCCCTTCTTTAAAAGTTTAGCTAGGAAGCCAGGCTTATTGGTGCTTCAGAGGATCTCTAATGACTTTTCAAAAAAATAAGAAAATCCAGGCTTTATGTATTTAGATCCTTCCAGAGTTTTTAGTTGAAAGGACCAATCTTTAGATCTAGGTGTCAGAATTTGCAGGACTCTTAGAAGAAGAGGTTTTTGTGGATTTTGGTGCAGATAATCCATTAATCCACTTCAGATAAATATAAATTCAGGCACAGAACCGGTGCCAAAACCATAGATCTTTAAAAGCTGGTTTCTGGTTTTTCACCCACATTTTGAAGATCTAAGTACTGAATATTATTTGTTAGTAATTTTCAGCTATTGTGACCTATTCTCTGGCTTCCTTACATCCCACTATTTCTGCTTCAGTTCATTCTAAAGAGTTTCAGGCGGTCATCTTCTTTGCCATTGCTAACGTACATCTGTGCTCATCTCCTCCTATAAACCCTTTCACTCTCTCTATGCCTTGCTCAGATTTGTCTTTCACTCATTTCCTCTTCCATATTGCCCCTTGTGCTTGAAACTGTTTCCAAGTTAAGGATCCTCCTCCCCAAATTACAATAATATATATGCAGTATTGTAACTGGGTTGGTCCCAGGATATTAGAGACACAAGGTTGGTGAGGTAACATCATTTATTGGACCAATTTCTGTTGGTGAGAGAGAGAGAGAGAGAGAGAGAAGCTTTCAAGCTTACACAGATCTGCCTGAAGAAGCTCAAAAGCTTGTCTTGTTCACCAACAGAAGTTGGTCCAATAAACGATATTACCTAACCTACCTTGTCTCTCTAATACAATACAAATTTTGTATATATTCTAAATCAGCATTCAAATGTATCCAGTCAAGAAGGGTTGGCAGAAGCCTTCCATTCTGAATTACTCCATCTCCACCCAATCATTTTATAGGGTTGTTGTGGGGTGCTAGTATTGGTACCTGCTTATCTTTCATATTCACAGCACACATGATTATGTACCTCACTAAAGAGCCTACTAAAAGAATACTATATATGGGAGAAGGGATCTGTAATACATTTCCTTTCACATCTCTTCTCCTATGTCCACTCTCTGGAATGGTGGAAACAAAAGGCCAGTGGTGTGTATGAATCATTTTTGTTTGTATGTGTGGGAGAAGAAGATGGTAGGAAGGGGCCCTAGTGGCTTCCTGAGGTCTTTTTAGTAGGCAACAGACACAAGAGCACTGTTTCTCTAGGCCCTCCACCCCCACCCCAGGGCTGTACACCAGGCTGACATGCTGCTGTTTGGCTTGCTTGCTTTTTTCCATCTTACTCTGCGCGCTCTCTCTCTCTCTCTCTCTCTCTCTCTCTCTCTGTTCTCCAACCTCCCCCCTCCAACCATTAGATTGGTTCACATAACCCTTTTGTTTAGGTGGGGGTGTCATGTTCTGGGATGCAATCCAGACCAGTCACTGCCTGCCTTGGGTGCCTCACAATGCTTTTCTGTTGTAGCTCCCAACTGGGCCACTCCCAACCAACCTACCAGCATGCAGATCACACCTGGAGTGTCTGTGTGCTAGACAGCTCTGGTTCTGCAACTCTGACCCCAGCTGCCTGTCTACAGCCCCACTTTGGCTTCCACCACCCTCAGTTACTACTTACAGGATAACCCCCAACACACTTCCAGTCCCACTTTTTCACCAAAATGTGTGCTCTGGTCCTCAGCATCCAGCCCTCTCCTGGACAGTTCAGAGAAATAATGATTCATTTGCTCCTTGAAGGAGACAAAAAACGTCAATTTACCACATGAACTGGAGTTGACATTCACTTTTGCACAAATGCAGCACTCTTGGTTTAGATTAACAGTAAAACAAGTTCATGAACAAAAGAAGATGGGATTTTAAGTGATTTCAGGTATAAGAGATAAAGTTTAGAAATGGTTACAAGCAAATGCAAGTGAAAACACACATTAAAGTCTAAAACTTAATCTAGCAAGTTTTGGTTCAAGGCTTTGTTCAAGATGGCCTTTCTTACCCACAGTCTTCCAGCAAGATGGTGACTGACTGTCTCCTTGGTCAGGATCTCTTCCAGAGGCCCAAAGGTGCTGGTGCCTTTGTCATCTTAGGTGAAAGAGAGAACTAGGGGTTCTTTGCCCCTTTATTTTATACTCCATTGAACCTTTGAAGTGGAGTAGGCTGAAGGATACCCCTCAAAGTAAATTTTATTCAAGCTGTGGGGAAGGCGACATGGGCTCTGGTGGTAAAGGAAGCTCCATGCTCTTTCTTCTCCCACTCGTATTTGCTGAAATGCACATTGTTCTGTTTCCTGCCTCTGTTGTCTTGATGACCATATATACTACTTAATGTAAATTGAGGTAAACGCACATTCCTTTGTTTAGAATAAACCCGTTTAACAACTTTTGCCTAGGCAGGGCTATCTGTTTTTGAACATATGCTAATAAAATTATGTGGGAATTCATCACTTTACATATAATGTTGCTACATATATTTGATTATTATTGACCAGCAAGTGGTTAGTTTTCAAATGATACCTCAGAAAGCATATTTTGTACAAATATTACTACAATAGGGTGTTAATGCAGGGGTGCTTTGGGTCACAGAGGGTTGGTGATTAACTTCTTCTTACAGTTATGCTAATTGAAGGGCATATTCATACCCATCAACCTCAATAAGATTTTAACTCTGCTCATAACAAAAGTTTTACCCAGGTCATAACTTATTTGTGTGTGTGTACATTCACTTGGGTATGTGCCTGTCCCATCCAAGACAGCTAGTGTGCCTATAATAGTATCATATATGTACACATGCCCCCAAAAAGTAAAATGGTGAATGCTGACTCCTAATCTTAGTGCTATCGTTTGGAAAGGGGGTAATATTGGATGCCAGGTTATTCTATTTTTAAAAATATTTAGTTTTAGAGAAATAAGGAATGGTAGGCTGGCTCTTAAATTGTTTCTCTTACTGCCAAATCAGGGACAACCAAATCAAAAGATAGGAATTATTGATACAGGCTATTCAGAAGACTCTTAGGGATTGTGGCTCCCACTGTTTTAGTCACAGGTTCTTTTACATATCTGTAGGGGATACCAGGGTCAATACCAAGCAAAATAAGCACAATTATTAATCATAGCTATCTTATTAAAGAGAGGAAAAGAAGACATTAGACAAAACACAGAAGACTGTACACAAATGATGAACTGGTTACTTCAATTGCAATTTCTTTTATATATCTCGCTGTGGAGAACCTTTAACAGAGATTATATCCTTCAGAGTGAGCCATCTCTGGGAGGGGGGGCACTTCGCTTGGTAAATTACCAAAGTATATCGTTACCCCCAATGATCATGAATCCATTTGTTAGATGTACATCCTTTAACTAAGTAGATGGGCAAAATTTTGTTTTAAGGCAAGTGGACTTATTGGTTATTTATAAGGTGACCAAATAGCAAGTATAAAAATTGGGACTGTGTGTGGGTGGTGGTAACAGGCGCCTCTATAAGAAAAAGCCCTGAATATCGTGACTGTCCCTATAAAATCGGGACATCTGGTCACCCTAGTTATTTGTAACCAGCCAGTTTATAGTTGGGTAAAGTAAACAATCTTATCTACATCTTGTGAAATAGAAGAAAATATTTAAATCTGTTACTTAGAAAAAGCCATTTAAGAAGCTGTGACAGGCCAGTTATGAATACTAAGAATCTTAAATACTACTAAATTCCACTGTTTCCAAATGTTGAGCCCCTTTCTCCTTTTCAGAAGTGCATGGTCTAATCATTTGGCAATTACTAGGAGAAACTGTTACTATTTTAAGTCACAACAACAATTTCATGTCCCAATGAAATCATTACAAGAGTTTAAATCTAATCCCTTGGCAGCATCTTAGTTAACTTCCTCTCTCCAATCAATTCTGAAGTTTTGGGGAGCTTTTCCTAAGGTTGGTTTCTTCTTGAGTCTGTTTTCTTATGTTTGCGGTAGCTTGCTTGTAGAGATGGACAGGATGAGTTGTAGAGTGCTTGCCGTCCAAGCATGGTACCAGAGGGGGGTGTGTGTGTGTGTACATGTGCTCACTTCAGAGATTTTTAATACTCTTCTCTTTCCAATTTTCAGGAAATTATAGGAAAACACATCACCTTCAGGCTTGTTTGCATTTAAAGTTTGTTGCTGTCACTCTTTCCCTGGCTACATGTCTCTGGATTTGGCTTAGGTGATCCCCTTTGGCTCCTGAATATGTAGTCTGCCTAATGAATATGCAACTTCTTTAATTGCCTTTGTTGTTCTTGTGATAGGAAGGCATCAGTTAACTTTTAAAGTTAGTTTTAACTCTTTTATTATTATTATTTTATTTATTATGCAGTCCATTTTCTGAAATATTTCAATTTTATTAAAATTTGACAGGAAATAAAATTTTATTTTCAAAAAGTCCAAACACTCCAATTCTTGATATAGAAGTTTTTAGTTCTCAAAACAATCTTTTAAAATAGACTTCCTAAGAATTATTTAATCTTAAATTGTTGATTGTACATAACAATTTTTGGAAACATTTTCTTGTCTTCCTGGATGGGTGAGAGATGCTTGAGGACTGCCAGTAATTCATTAATTTTTCCATTAATATAAATATTGTATATTTAAATGGCTTCTTACATTAGTAATTAGTTTAGTATCAGATGACCTTGATATATTTATACAAATAATATCTTACTATTCATATAACCATATCAGGTAGTTGTTATATGAAGGCTTGTATTCAAATATTTGCAAATATACATGCACCTCAAAAGAATCATAGAATCAATCGTAGGACTGGACGGGACCTTGAGAGGTCATCTAGTCTAGTACCCTGCATTTAAGTTAAGCGTTTGAGAGATAACAAAGGTTTTCATCTATAAGTACAAACATGAGTTGGAAAGAATCAGTATCTTCTGGAAAACATTTTCCTACTATAAATGTTCTCCAGGTTTAAAGAATGAAGACTTCAGTGTGTTTGCAAATTAAATCCATTTCAGTCAGGATACTTCTCTAGAATTCTTTGTGTGGGTTCAAAGTAAGAGTTTTTCTTTGCAAAGGTGAGGTTGAAAATACTCACTTTAATGGCTTGGTTTATACCTCTGATAATACATCCTAAGCATTACTTCTTTTTAAAGCTTTTCAAATAAAACATCCACCTGTTCGTTACACAACGAGACATCCTTCTCAAACATAAATATCTTACAAAATCTGTTTTCTTTAGATAAAGATCATATCTATACCAAAATGATATATTATACAAGAGGGATGTTGGCTTGTTTGCTTTTGAGCAAATGGCTGCTATATTTACAACCTACCATTTGCAGTTTATTATTGTTTAGGGTTACCATTCGTCCGGATTCCCC
The DNA here is from genome assembly GCF_011386835.1 of Chrysemys picta bellii. Taxonomy (NCBI): domain Eukaryota; kingdom Metazoa; phylum Chordata; order Testudines; family Emydidae; genus Chrysemys; species Chrysemys picta. The sequence goes on along the minus strand of NC_088792.1, from coordinate 239,666,949 downwards.
CGGACATGTCCGGATTTTTGAACTAAAAATAGCGTCCGGGGGGAATTTGTTAATGTCCGGACTTCCCTCTCTCCCCCCCCCCCCCCATGCAGAGCACTCGCGGCTAACAGGGCAGCCGGATGGTGCTACTTACATGGGGCTCTGACAGCGAGAGAGAGTCCCTCCTCCACTTCCCCCTCCCCCCCCTGCAGCATAGCTCAATACTCCCTCCCTCCCTGCATTCGCCTCCGGCAGGCTGGAGCTCCTCCCCCGCTGCTGGCCAGCGTGCCGGGAGAACGGCTAAGGGCTTGTCTATACTTACGCGCTGGTTCGGCGGCAGGCAGTCGAACTTCTGGGTTCGATTTATCGCGTCTTGTCTGGACGCGATAAATCGAACTCAGAAGTGCTCCCCGTCGACTCCGGTAATCCTGCTCGCCACGAGGAGTACGCGGAGTCGACGGGGGAGCCTGCCTGCCGCGTCTGGACCGCGGTAAGTTCGAACTAAGGTACGTCGACTTCAGCTACGTTATTCACGTAGCTGAAGTTGCGTACCTTAGTTCAATTTGGGGGTTTAGTATAGACCAAGCCTCAGACTCAGCAAGCTCCCAGAGAGCCCTTAGGCGAACCGAAGGCCAACGACAAGGGAGCCAGGGGGCAGGAGAAGGGGCAGGGAGGTTCTGGAGGGGGTAGTCAAGGGGGGGGGCTTTCTGGGAGGTGTGGGTAAGGTTTTGGGCAATCAGGGTACGGGTAGGGTCCTGGGGGGCAGTTTGGGGGGGGGTCTTAGGAGGGGGCAGTTAGGGGACAATGCACAGGGAGGCTTAGGTAGGGGGTGGGGTTCTGGAGGGCAGTTAGGAGCAGGGGTCCCAGGAGGGGGCAGTCAGGGGACAAGGAGCGGGGGGTGGGTGTTTGGGAGTTTTGGGGGGGCTGTCGGGGCAGGGGTGGGGAGAGGGATCGGAGCAGTCAGGGGACAGGGAGCAGAGGGGTTTAGATGGGTCGGGAGTTCTGGGGGGGGCTGTCAGGGGGTGGGGAGTGGTTGGATGGGGTGTGGGAGTTCCAGGGGTCTGTCTGGGGGTGTGGATAAGGGTTGGGGCAATCAGGGCACAGGTAGGGGGTAGGGTCCTAGGTGGCCAGTTAGGATTGGGGAGAGGGTCTCAGGAGGGGGCAGTCAGGGGACAAGGAGCAGGGAGGCTTAGGTAGGGGGTGAAGTCTTGGGGGGGCAGTTAGGGGCAGGGGTCCCAGGAGGGGGCAGTCAGGGGACAAAGAGCGGGGGGGGGAGGGTTGGGGGTTCTGAGGGGGCGGGAAGTGGGTGGGGCAGGGGCGGGGCTAGGGCGGGGCTCCTCCGGTCCTCTTTTTTGCTTGCTGAAATATGGTAACCCTATTATTGTTAGATTCTTATCAAATATTCTATACAAAGCATAAAGCACAATAACACACTTATACATCTTTCAAAACACAGTATAAAAGAAAATAGTATAGAATGTTAAAGTGAAATAGAAGTTATAAAGCTGCATTCCAGAATCTGTGTAAATGCCCTTGGAGGTGGTAAACTCTCTTTAGCCATACAGCCCTGTTTATCTTTCCTGACATTTGCTGGTTCTTGGGAGATAAGGTAGAAGCCTTCTGGGATTCTTTTGGTTAGCTTGAATATTTCACATAATTTAAATAAAAATATATGCATGAAATATTTTCCTCCAAGCACCCTGTGCATGAAAATAATAACTATATCATAAGCTTCAGTAAAGGCATAGGCAGGTTTAATGACAAATAATTTTATTAATATTTCTCTCCTACAGTGCCATAACACTATCTTGTGAAGCCCACAGAACATTAATTCTTTGAAATGTATTTAGTATTCAAAAATACAGATGACTATTAGTTGGTATTCAATCAAAAAATGAAGACATGGATTTGTCTTAGCCATGGTTTTAAAAAAAAAAATCCAGTCCCATTTATATATGAAGAGAACACTTACAATGGTCCTAATAATGCATTATCTCATGTATTGTTAACAAGCAGGAATTTACAAATGCTTAGAGTGATTAGACTAAACTGACTTGGTTTATGTGTAATGAGCAGCCACTGGTGAGGCAAATAATTAAATGCAAAGTGTAGTCCAAAACGTAGTAATACATTAACATTCAGGGCAGAGCTTTTCCAAACATCATTACTAGAATCTATCTTACCTCATTGTATTCTTGTGTGAATAGAGAGTTCTGGCTGAATAGAAATTGGGTTAGTACAATGCAGTTCTTTCCTTCCAATGTTGCTGCATTCTCAGGGAGGCAAAAATTGAGAATTCACCTCACATGAACACTAAGAAAGCTTGAGCTGGAAATACATTAAAAAGTAACTGAAACCCTTATTCTTTCAGGAATTCATTTTTAAAGAGTCTGTTACTCATTTGATGTTGTCTTGGCAACAAGAGGTGCCTATCCTATGCTTCTTGTTGCTGCTAGTGATATTTTGCTATGGACTGTACTTCTATCTTTTTTCTTGTATAGAACAAGAGAGATGATTATTACTGACCCCAGAACACAGCTATGTCGGCTTAGGCCTGGTCTACACCAAAAAGTTAAGTCGACCCAGTTACATCTCTCAGGGGTGTAAAAAATCCACACCCTGTGAGTTAGCGTAATTAAGCTGACCTAAACCCTGGTGTAGACAGCCCTCAGTGAATGGAAGAATTCTTCTGTCAACCTAGCTACCACCTCTCAGGGAGTTGGATTACCTATGCTGATGGGAGAATCCCTGCTGTCAGTGTAATATATGGAGATATACCTATCTCATAGAGCTGGAAGGGACCCTGAAAGGTTATTGAGTCCAGCCCCCTGCCTTCACTAGCAGGACCAAGTACTGATTTTGCCCCAAATCTCCAAGTGGCCCCCTCAAGGATTGAACTCTCAACCCTGGGTTTAGCAGGCCAATGCTCAAACCACTGAGTTATCCCTCCCCCCATGTAGCGTCTACGCTGAAGTAGTAGAGTGGAGCAGTTGTGCCGCTGTAGTGTTTCAAGTATAGACAAGCCAGGAGACCAGACTGTGACCTAAAATAGTCTTGCAGCCATCTGTCACCCTTTTTTGGCTAAACTGTGTGTGTTTGTGTGTCGTTATTATACAGGAAGATGCTAATGGCTGCCAGCAATTTGATCTGTAGGTGACTATAGACCTCATTAAAGCTGGTGGCCATGCTAGCGACTCTTCATTCAGGCTAAATGAAAGACACAGTTAAGCTCCTTTATAGGGTAAGATAGCTGGAGAGAATAAGATGTCACCCCACAAGGGACTGGGTGCATGGGAACACTTGAGCAACAACTAATTCAGGGGAAATAAGAGGGGTTTCCCTGGGAGTTACTGCAAATGCAGGAGCTGGGGCTTTGATTGTTTGCAGCTGTGTGTGTCAGAGGCAGGGAAATTTGCAGAAGGCAACAAAAAGGATTGAGGGAGTAAAGAGGACTCCAGGAGACATGAGAGAAGCAGTTGTGAGTGGCACTGAGAGGGAGCAGAGACAGAGCAACTTGGGGTGCAGGACTGGCTGGAAAACAGGCTTGGATTTCTGCTCCCTGTTTGTTCCTACTGTGTTCACAAAGCCTTGTTTCCCTGTTCATTCTTTGTAAATGAATGAGATTGCATCAATGAAATATCCAACTCATACCAATTTATCCTCGTACAGGAAACGGGGTTGGGGCGCGGGAGGGTGTCAGGGCTTCAGGCGGTGCTTACTTCAGGCAGCTCCCGGAAGCAGTGCATGTCCCCCCTCCAGCTCCTATGCAGGGGTGCAGCCAGGCGGCTAGGCGCACTGCCCTATCCGCAGGTGCTGCCGCTACAGCTCCCATTGGCTGCAAGCTGCGGGGGTGGCGCTTGGGGCAGGGGCAGCGTGCAGAGCCCCCTGGCTGCCCCTACGCGTAGGAGCCAGAGAGGGGACATGCTGCTGCTTTCGGGAGCCACACGGAGCCACGGCACACGCGGAGCAGGGCAAGCCCCGGACCCCGCTCCCTATCGGGAGCTAGAGGGACAGATTAAAACGTCTGAAGGGCCGGATGCAGACGTTTTATGTGTTTTATCACAGTGATGCCTGAGTACACTTGTGGAGTTGGACCCCAAAGAGCAGCTGAGTCTGGTTTATAAAGGGTCTTGTTGGCCTTAAGTAGGGGTGGAGTAATAGAATGGCTTAATTCACCCATGGGCTGGTTGGGCTCTGGCTAAAATGATAAAAGCCTCATCTTAGGGGCTCAGAGGGAACATGCACATGCAGGGGTTTCCTCTAGGCAGTTGTTCCCTTGAAGCATTTTCCCTACCAGGGGTTGTGTCTGTAGAGGCATTCCCCTAGAGACGTTCTTTTTCCCCTATAGAGGAACTGATGTTTCGATGAGTTTTAGAGGTATGTTCCATCTTTGTATGATGTGACACTTTTTGTTTTCCAGTCTGAAATTAGCACAAGAATGGTCATAGCTTGAAGCTATCTAATTTACTCCATCCCTGAGAAGAACTCCCACTGTGTGTTGAATTGGGGATTTTTCGGACCTCATTTAGCCATGCCAGAATCCTAGTAGAAATCTGTGGGTAAGAATGAGAGAGCTGAATTGCCCCTGGAGATCAGAGAAGTCTATTGGCCTCACATTGCCAAGCTGCTGCTTGCTAGAATGACATAAGCAGTGTTCTGTCAGGCTTATATATGCACATTTCTTCTGCAAGCAGGATGCTGTAACACATACAGCCACATTCTCAGCTTATGTAAAATGGTGTAACTCTATTGGAAACTACATCAGTTTACACTAGATAAAGGTCTGGTTTATGGTTATTTATGTTGCTTATAAAATTGACAGTATAGCAAGATGGGTACAATGATGCAATTTATCATATATACTGTATATCATTTCCCTGGCTCCGTCAGTATATTTAGGACTTTACCAAGAACATTAAAGAATAAAGTTCACTGTCCCACACAGTGTACACACTGGGTATGTCTACACAGCAAAGAAAAACCTGTGGCTGGCCTATGCCAGCCGACTCGAGCAGCATGGCTTTCTTCTTTGAGTGCTTGCTCATGTTGATTCCAATTAGTTATGCGCGTGCTGCGTCCCCAGTAGCCAGAAGGTTTTTCCCCTAGCAGTACCCATCGGGTTAGCTCATGCCTCAATAGCACCATATATAGGGCCCTGCCACTTCAGTTCCTTCTTACCACCCGTGACGGTTAGTTGGAATGCTCATTCTCTCTTGCTTCAGCAAGTCTTCTCCCTAGTAATCTTCACAGTGTATTTTCTGTAAATAGTTAGATTAGTAGTTGTAGTTAGTTTAGTCATTAGATAGCTAGAATTCCAGAAGGGAATTGTTCTGGGGATATTCCCTTCTTTTCCCGCCACCCCCCATACTGGGGCATGCCTCGTTCCCCGGGGTTTAAACCCTGCACAGTTTGTAACAAGCCTATGCCCAGGATTGACCCTCACACTTCCTGCTTGAAGTGTCTAGGGGAATGGCATCAGAAGGACTGTTGCAAGATCTGTAGGGGATTCCGCCCCAGGACTCAAAAAGAGAGGGACCAACGGTTGACGATCCTTCTGATGGAGGCTGCCTTCTGTCCCCGCTCGGAGTCGAGTTAGTCTGAACTGATGCCTAGCACCTCAGCATCAGTGTGCAGTGCTCTGGCAATGACACGGGAAACTGGCACTGAGAAAGGACTTGAGTAGAGATGCTCGGCATCAACAGGGCTCCCTGCACATGGGATCTGCATATGGCAGCACACAGCACCCTTCCCAGTCCCCGGTGCCCTGCAAGAAGAAGAAGCCAGACGGGGACTCTCACCCACATGAGACCAGGACGGAAGGACTCGGACGCAGTGAGAGCTGCGTTGGGCCATGTAAGCGCAGCACCACCTAGCCTAGCACCATCGACTCCTGCCCTGAGAAGGGTCAGTCGAGTCCAGCTCCCCAGAACTCCTCTCCCTGGGAGAGACGTGGAGAGGTGTTGGAGCTGCCCTCCACACTGGACCTTTGAGGCAGCGAGAGAACTCATCACCTTCATAGCACTGCCTTCCCGACCTAGGCAAGACAGGGCACCGAGCTCAAAAGGTAGCCATGAGACCCTCGGTGCCATCCCGAGGCAAGCCAGCGATGGTACCAAGTCAGTCACCTCGGCACCGGTCACTGGTACCTTCTGGCAGCAGACCGGCAGGGCAGATGCACCGGTCCCCAATCTCTCAGCACCGCTCCCCTATGGTCCTCCTACAGTGAGTCCTCCCAGTCGGAGGTGGAGTTCTTTGTGTCCAGGTGGAGCTGGCACAGATTGGAATGCAGATGCCCGAAGTCGGACAGGGAAAGACAGTAGTGTCCCCCGATACCATGACCCGCACAATGCCAGGCTCCAACCCTATGACCATTTTGAACCCCCTGGACATTCCATCAAAGCCAGGAGTCTTATACCAGGAGGTTGGTGTTGGTGGCTTCAGAATCCCACGTGCCTCCCCCACCTCCCTCGATGCAGGACCAGCCGTCCCAAGCTGTACCAGTCACTGCACCGGAAGACCTGGCACCATGCGATCCTCTCAGTGCCAAGGGCTAGAAGCAAGAGCCGGTCCTCGGGAGCTAAGGGGCAAGGGATTCTATTCCCATTATTTCCTAATCCCAAAAGCCAAAGAAGGCCTCCGGCCCATCCTAGACCAGTGAGACTTCAACAAGTTCATGAAGAAGATAAAGTTCTGCATGGTCTCTTTGGCCTCCATTATCCCTTCCCTGGATCCAGGGAACTGGTATGCCACCCTCAACTTGAAGGATGCTTATTTCCATATTTCAATAACACTGTCCCACAGAAGGTACCTCAGGTTTGTGGTGAACCACCATCACTATCAGTTCACGGTCCTCCCCTTCGGCCTGTCGGGGTCACATCGGGTGTTCACCAAGTGCATGGCAGTCGTGACCACTTTTTTGTAGAAGTGCCAGGTGCAGATGTTTACATACCTTGACAACTGGCTGATCAAGGGCCACTCCAAAGCACAAGTGGACACGCATGTAAGCGTGATAAGAGCAATTTTCAACAACCTTGGCCTTCTACTGAACATGCAGAAGTCAACTCTGTCCTCCGTTCAGAGTATAGAGTTCATAGGGGCAGTATTGGACTCAAAATAGGCAAGAGATTTCTACCAACGTCATGATTTCAGACCCTTTGCGACATCACACAAGGTGGCAGATAATTCCCTATCCCCACAGCAAGAAATTGCCTGAAATTCCTCGGCCATGTGGCCGCCTGTACTTACATAGTGCAGCATGCCAGACTGAGGATCCGTCAGGCATGGCTAGCCTTGGTGTATCGACCAAACCGGGACAGTCTAGACAAGGTTGTCACTCTTTCCTGGCCAGTTCTCAAGTCTCTCCTATAGTGGCTCAACCCGTAAGCTGTGTGCACAGGGATTCCCTTCTCCAGACCTCAGCCATTTCTCTGGTCACAGATGCGTGAGCGATGGGGTGGGGAGCACATCTGGGGATGCTCAGGACTCCGGGCCTCTGGTCCCAAGCAGAGCTCTCACTTCACATCAATATCAGGGAGCTGAGGGCAGTTCATCTGGCATGCCAGACCTTCCAAGCTCACTTGGAGGGAAGATGTGTATCAGTCATGACAGACAATACAACAGCGATGTTTTATGTAAACAGACGTGGGGAGCACACTTCTCTCCCCTGTGCCAGGAAGCCCTCAAATTGTGGGACCTTTGCATAGCTCACTCAATACACCTGGAGGCATCTTATCTCCCCAGAGTTCAGAACAAGTTGGGAGACCATCTAAGCAGATGCTTTCACAACCATGAGTGGTCAAGCCTCTGGACATTGTGAACATCCATCTTCCGACAGTGGAGAATTCCCCAGATAACTTGTTCACGACAAGATATAACAGGAAGTGTCTGCAGTTCTGCTCCTTCCTGAATCACAGCCCGGGCTCGATCGTGGATGCATTCCTTCTTTCCTGGAAGGGCCATCTCCTTTATGCGACCAATCCCACTCATCCACAAGGTGCTACTCAAGGTTTGGAGGGACAAAGCCTCAGTGATATTGATAGGTCCAGCCTGGCCATGTCAGCACTGGTACACATCTCTTCTGGAGCTGTCAGTGGAAACTCAGATCACTCTACCGCTGCTCCCAGACTGTCTTCAGCACCCCAACCTCAAGTCTCTCCACTTCACAGCTTAGAAGCTCCATGGCTAAAGTGAACGGAGCTAGTTTGCGCGGATCCAGTTAGGGAAGTCCTCCTTGGCAGTAGGAAACCATCTAGTAGGGCCATCTACCTAGACAAATGGAAGAGATTCACAATTTGGTCATCGCAGAGAAACACATCTCCTAGACAATACCTTTTATTTTGGACTACCTTCTGCACCTAAAGTGGCAAAGACTTTCTGTGTCATCAATAAAAGTCCACTTGGCTGCCATTTCTGCCTTTCACCCAAGTGTGGTGGGCCATTCGGTCTTCACCAACCCAATAGTTGGATGCTTTCTTAAAGGACTTGACAGGCTATACCCTCAGGTACGGCAGCCGATCCTGGCCTGGGACCTTAACCTGGTTCTTTCCAAACTAATGCCCCCCCCCCCCCGCTTTTGAACCACTTGCAACATGCTCTTTGCTCTAACTCTCATGGAAGGTAGCATTCCAGGTGGCAATAACCTCTGCCAGGAAGGTATCCGAGCTTAAGTCCTTAACGTCTGAACCTCCTTACACAGTGTTCTATAAGGACAAGATTCAGCTTTGACCGCACCCAGCCTTCCTCCCGAAGGTCGTCTCCCAGTTTCATGTTAATCAGGATATTTTTCTCTTCGCTTTTTACGCCAAGTCATATGCAACAGCTGGGAACAAAAACTCCACTCTTTGGATGTTCGCTTAGCATTAGCCTTCTATATCAAATGGATGAAGCAGTTTTGAAAATCCACTGAACTATTCATTGCAGTAGCAGACAGATTAAGAGGGCTCCCAGTCTCTTCTCAAAGAATTTCATCATGGATTACATCGTGCATCCGGATGGGCTATGATCTGGAGAAAGTACCTGCTCCCATGCTGACAGCACACTCCACAAGGGCGCAGGCATCTTCAGTGGCGTTACTGGACCAGGTTCCAACCCATGAAATTTGCAGGGCTGCGACATGGTCCTCAATCCATACCCTTACCTCACATTACATTACTCAGCAGGCTAGAGACGAAGCAGCCTTCGGCAGAATGGTGCTTCAATCAGCGAACCCATGAGCTCCGACCTGGCCTCCAAGTTCCTGGGTGGGAGTCACCTAATTGGAATCAATATGTGCAAGCAGTCGAAGAAGAAAAAACTGTTACCTGTCTTTTGTAACTGTTGTTCTTTTAGATGTGTTGCTCATGTCCATTCCAAGACCCACCAGCCTCCCCTCTGTCGGAGCAAGGCCGGCAAGAAGGAACTGAAGTGGCGGCGGGTTGGCAGGGCCCTATATACAGCATCATTGAGGCGCGACTCCAGGGGGCATCTGAGCCGACCTGACAGGTACCGCTAGGGAAAAGACCTTCCGGCTACTGTGCACGCGGGACCTGCACGCCTGATTGGAATGGACATGAGCAACACATCTTGAAGAACAACAGTTACAAAAGGTAGGTAACATTTTTTTTCATTGCTGCCTAGACTTCTGGGCTTGGGCTGGAGTCTGAGCTCTGGGACCCTCCCACCTGGCAGGGCTCTAATACCCAGATTCCAGCCCGAGTCCTGAAGTCTACACAGCAATGAAACAGCCCTGCAGCCGAAGCCCTGCGAGCCCAAGTTGGCTAGCATGGGCCAGTCATGGGTGACTAATTGCTGTGTAGACATAGCCTCAGACAGTGGATATCAATTTAGAATGGAGGCTTCATGAAAAGTGAAAGAAGGAAGAGCTCAAGATGTGGGAGTTTGTTCCACGTTTAGGGGGCAATGGGAGAATGTACTTCTATAATATATACTATACTATATTGCGTCCAGTTCTGGGCGCCACATTTCAGGAAAGATGTGGACAAATTGGAGAGAGTCCAGAGACAAGCGACAAAAATTATTAAAGGTCTAGAAAACATGAGGGAAGATTGGAAAAAAATGTGTTTCTTTAGTCTGGAAAAGAGAAGACTGAGAGGGGACATGATAACAGTTTTCAAGTACGTAAAAGGTTGTTACAAGGAGGAGGGAGAAAAATTATTTTCCTTAACTTCTGAGGATAGGACAAGAAGCAATGGGCTTAAATTGCAGCAAGGAAGGTTTAGGTTAACATTAAGAAAAAATTCCTAACTGTCAGGGTGGTTAAGCACGGGAATAAATTGCCTAGGGGAAGGGCAGCATGTAGCAGGTCCTCATCCATTGTGTGCTGCACAGCTCTGTGGGGGCTTCAGATAAGCAGGTGCAAGAAAGGGGTTAGGATTGGGCTGGTGGCTCCATGGGTCACACTAATCACCTTGAGTAAATGTGGTTGCTGCAGCTCTTAGGCTGCAAACAGTGTCAACAATGCTACTGCTACATCCTGACCTGCAGGGGAAGGATTCTGTCCTGTTGACTCCTGTGGACCACCCCAGTGCACTCGCTCTGAATGCTGGGATAGAAAACTTCATAGGTGCTGCGTGGATGGTGGAATCTCCTAACCCACTGTAAATACCTAATGCAATTGAAAAGTATTGTCACTGATGCGTTCCTTTCCCTGAAGTCTTAAGGTAGAAACCTCTTGACTGTAGGGGTCAGAGGGGGATGAAATCTGTTAGTAGCTGAGTAGGGAGTACTTTGGGCTTGTGGCATTTAGAGAGTTGAGGGTCATTGGGAGTTGGTTTAAGAAATATATTAGCTGGATGTCAAATGATCAGCAGTGAAATAGTGAACAAATTGTCTTCTTTATGTGTCAGACTTAACCCATGGAGGTGAATGAGACAGATTTGTTTCAGACAGCCTGCAGTCAGGAAGACAGAGCTGCACCAGTTTACACTGTTCACGTTTTCAAGTGTATCTTTACAACCATAAATTTTAGGAACACTGTTTCTGGAGCCCATTGATTCAGGAAGCAGTTTTTCACTGAATTGGCTGGCACTCTTTATTCATAAGACTTTTCATATTTTAGTTTAAACTTATGGTGGAAATATCAATCCTAATATGTATTTATGTTGAGTGAGAAATTATGCTGTGACAATTCCTTGAAAAAAGTGTGTGGCAGGGATTCAGGAGAGAGGCTGGTGGAGTCACTGATTCTTGAGGTTGCCTGACACTTCTCATTCTAAGACTGTGGCCAGGCCTACGCTACAGTCTACTGTGACTGATGACACCATCGACTCCATCCCTCAGCACCCAATCTGGGAAACTCTTGCCACCTGAGGAGGTCTGCAAAGCAATTAAACAAATGAAGAACAATAAAGCACCAGGTCCTGATGGCATACCAGCTGAAGTACTGAAAGTGGGGGAGAACACTGACTAACAAGCTTCCCTTGCTGCTCCTCAAAATCTGGTGCACCAAAGAAATCCCCGTTGACTTACGTAATGCTAACATCATCACCATTTTCAAAAAGGGAGACAGGGCTGACTGTGACAACTATCGAGGCATTGCCCTCCTCTCCATCGCTGGGAAGATTCTTGCTAGAATCTTACTGAATCGCCTGCTCCCTCTTGCCGAGGAAGTACTTGCAGAGTCCCAATATGGCTTCAGACCATCACAAGGCACAACCGACATGATTTCTGTAGCCAGGCAGAGCCAGTAAAAATGACAAGAATGACACCAGGAGCTGTATATGGCCTTTATCGATCTGACCAAAGCCTTCAACTCTGTCAACCATGAGGCTTTGTGGAAAATCATGTCAAAGTTTGGCTGCCCAAGCAAATTTATCACCATTGTAAGACTCCTCCAAGTCAGATGATTGCCTCCATCCTGTGCAGCGGCTCTACCTCTGAGCTCTTTGTCATCTGAACTGGCGTAAAACAAGGCTGTGTACTGGCACCCACCCTTTTCTCCATTTTCTTACCAGCTATGAAAACATTAACCCAAGACCATTTACTACAGGGCATTGGCATCCAATATCGGATTAATGGCAACCTCTTCAACCTTTCTCATCTCCATGCCAGAACTAAAGTAATATCGGCAACAATAACCAAACTCCAGTAAGCAGATGATTGTGCTATAGTTGCACACTCAGAGGAGGATCTACAAACAGCCCTTAATTGCTTCTCTGAAGCTTACAAAAACCTAGGGCTAACTCTGAACATTGGCAAAACTAAAATTCTCCACCAGCCAGCTCCCAGTCAATCATCAGACTCAGCAAGGAAGATCTACATCGACAAAGAAGAACTAGAAAATGTAGAAAGCAACAGAGAGTCCTGTGGCATCTTTAAGACTAACAGATGTACTAGGGGTAGAACACTTCACCTATTTTGGCAGCCTTCTCTCACAGAGGGCAGACACAGACGTGGAGATTCAGCACAGAATTTGCTGTGCCAGTTTTGCCTTTGGCAAACTGTCTCGCCGGGTGTTCAACAATCATAATATCAGAACACATACTAGACTTTTAGTTTATAAAGCGGTGGTAATCCCAACTCTCCTCTCTGGCTGTGAGACTTGGGTGACCTATGGAAAACACCTGAAAAACCTGGAACACCCACACCAGCACTTTCTTTGGCAGATCCTCAACGTAAAGTGGGAGGATCATCACACTAATGTCAGTGTCCTCACAGAGACCAACATCTTCAGCGTTGAGGTCCTGATTATCCAGCACCAGCTAAGGAGGAGCGGGCCCTGTGTGTGCTGACTGAAACAACTTCTGTATGCTCAACTAACCAAAGGAGAAGGGAAATGGGAAGGCCAAAAGAAATGCTTTAAAGACACCCTCAAGATAAACATCAAGAGATGTGGCACATCAACACCACAGCCCAGGATAGGGATAACTGGCAAAGACTTGTCAAAGAGGGAACGTCCACTCTTGATGAAAATCGCCTTGCCCTGGTTGCAGAAAAATGCCAGAAAAGAAAGGAAAGCCAACTGTCTCACAGCAATCGCGGCCCAACCCTGTCTTCCAACACCACCTGCAATGTCTGCCAATGAGCCTGTGGCTCAAGGATCGGACTCCTCAGTCACCAAAGGACCCATGAAAGAAATCATCATTGACCTTGAGGGATCGCCGCTGCCACTACAAGCTTACATCGGTATAGCTACATTGCTCAGGGGTGTGAAAAATCCACACCCCCTCAGCAACATAGTTATACCAAGCTAACCCTGGTGTAGACAACACTATGTGAATGGGAGAAGCTTCACTAAAATGCTACAGGGGTGCAGTTGCACCAGTGCAGTTATGTTGCTGCAGTGCTGTACGTGTAGACAAGGTTTGTATTTTTAGTTGCTTATAACTTGGTCAAACCTTAATGGTTTGGGTTGAAATTTTCAGTGCTGGATATCTGCCTCAGGGGAAAACTTTCAGCCAAAATGGTTCAGTTATTTCGGAGAAAGAGGCTAGGGGAAAATGTTGTTTTGCCCGTGTTAAAAAAAATTCTGAAGACGATTTCTCTGAGACGCTCCAGCACCTCATGTTTTGGAGCAGGAATTTGTAATTTCTCAGGGGGTGGCCTTTGTGTTGGGACAGCCAAAGGCATTATTCCTCAAGAAAATCCACCCAAATTTGGCCAAGTTATAAATCTGAAAAATTAGTTTGCACATGTTCAGTAGAGACTTCTAAAATTTTAGTGGCCAAATTCCCCCAAATTTCCATCTGCACTGGGCATGCTCTAGCGTGGGCCTGACCAGGATTTTCCCTGCAATTACAACTCTCTGCTGGGTACAGCCTTCTACTCCCTGCTCACAGAGTCCCCGCCAGCCTCCTCAGTAGAGGAGAGTAACTGCCTATTGGTTGCTGCCGCAACAGTGGGAAAGTGAAAAAGGCAGAGAGCCTAGTCCTGGCAGCCGAGACTGCCCTGTGCAGAGCCCTGTCCAGTTCCCCTGCTGAGCAGAGCATCCTGCTGCCCCAGGCTCTTCAGTGTGGCCCTGTCAGGTCCTTGCACTCCCCAATAACCTTATTACACTGTCTTTCCCCAGAGCGTGTGTCCCACAGTTTGGGAACATCTGATCTAAAGGTTCCCAACCTGGGTGATGACCTTTTGTAGATGTCAGTATGATGCCACACGTTGGGATTAGTTTTTTCAGCATGCTTTTTAAAAAGTTGGGAAATTACACATAAACTACATTAACAGAACATTGGTAAGGTTGCAAAGTCAAGCACTAAAAGGTTAGGAAATGCCAGAATTAAAGTTGCATGTGCAACCTTAATTTGATCCCCTGGTGCATATGCATTATGATAAAGCCTTTAATTATGTGATCGTATACTTTTTTTCCCGCCAAGGCCCCAGCCTCATTCAATGCACAGGGTGGACCTGTTCCGGGGATTAATCGGTTGTGTAGTGAAGGCAGCTGTTTTCTGTAGGACCCCGTCTTATTTGTTACAGAAGTTGGAGGGTGTGTAGTGAATGAAGCAGGGAATTGCAGGAAGAGGAAGGTCATTATCATAATTAAGGTAGTTTAATTGGATTCTCTTCCTGTCTGTGCCACAGAGTCCCTGTGAGGTCCTAATCTTCATAAATCAGACTTTTCACAGCAAGTCACTAATTTTGTTTTCCTGATATTCAGAGTGTCTGACTTGAGACCCCGGGGTCCGATTTGCAGAAAGGCTGAGCACTCAATGCTGCGACTGAAGTCAATGGAAGCTGCGCTTTGTGAAAAATGAGGTTCTAGGCATCTCAGATTGGGCACCCAAAATTAGCAGATGCTTTTGACTTTCATTTCTGTGTCTCACTTGTTCATCTGAAAAATGGGGATAATAAATACCCTCTCTTTCACTGGGGTATTGTGAAAATAAATTAATAAATGTTTGTGAAGCACTAAGATCCTGTAGTGATGAGCACCATAGAAAAGCCCATGAGGAAATTAAAAATTGTGCCTTCAGAGTAAGGTTTGAATAGTGTCAAGTAAATAAGGCATGGGGGCACACATTGACCAATGTGGAGAACATAAAATGTCCATCCTGTGTGCTGAATATGCTGGGGTCCTGTGGAAAGAAAAAATAGTATGCGATCATGTACTTAAATACTGTCATAATGTAGCACACACAGGAGCCAAATTAAGGTTGTACAGACATTAACACTGACGTTTTGTGTGTGTTAAATTCTGATCCTACAGCAATATTGATGGATATTGAGGGCACTCATGAGGCCCTTGAGGAGGGACTTCTAGTCTATTTTTTAAAATATAATCACCATTACCACAACCAAATTTATACCATCTGTATCTTAGTTCTTCATTCTAGTTGTTTACATGTTGAGTGTTTTGCTTTCCAAGACAGTGGAGAGGCAAATTTTCTCAGTAGCATGTCAACTGGCTGTGTGTCAAGAAGTATAAAATGACTAATGCTTTCTACTATTTACATTTTTAAAGTAACTGTTCTAGTTTTCTGTTGAAACTGCCAGTAGTCCTGCCATGGAAACATTAGAATGAGACACACATTAAATCATTTGTCCTAAGTATTTATGTGCCTGTGGTGACATGTGCTTTTCATAGCAGGACAAACTTGGAATAATTATCTATCCTGTGAACCGAAAATAACATACCATTCTCGTACCTGCCGATGTTTAAAAACTATACATAGAGATGTTTGGGAGAGACAAACATCTTTCTGCTCTGTTGTTATTAATTTGTCAGGAGATCTTTTTTGAAGGGGAAAAGAGGTAGTTTACTTAGGATACGTCTACATTAGAAGTTTTACTTGTAAAATTTCCACTGACATACAGCTGCCAATATGGCCATATTGCTAGAGGGCAATCTCACTTGTCTGCATTTGCAAGTGAGCTCATCCTCAGTGATAGGTTGTATTGGCAGAAGATGTGGGTGGGTATCCCAGTGTCCCATACACCACTGGATGGTACACTGCCTTCTGGGGAAAGATTGTAGTGCATTGTGGGATACTCCTCTCAGGGTATTATGGGAGTTTGGGGTCAAATTCTCACAAGCACCACTGTACCATCCCATAACCTGCTCTTCCTTGTGCCAGTTTTCGATCTCTGCCATCTTACTGTGAGAACTATAGATGCTGAACAGACCAGAAGAGCTATCGTGTCTGTTTAAGAGACCAAGCAACTGATTGTACTGTGTTTGCAGAACTCAGACAGTTACCATGACAGCTGGGTGTGCAGCAATGAATTGGAGATAACTGAGGATGTCTGGATGATGCAGGTAATCAGTGCCTTTGCTAGTTGCTGTAGCCATTCGCTGACCAACTGCATATGGTAGAGTAGCAGTTCAGGGCTCATGAAACTAGCATAGAAAAGTGGGATTGCATTGTAATGCAAATATGGGATCATAGCAGTGGCTGCAGGATTTGTGGAAAGCCACATTTCTGGAGCTGTGTGCTGAGCTTGGCCCAGCTCTTCAGTGCGGGCACTCCAGAATGAGAGATGTTTTGACAGTGAAGAAATGGGTGGCTGTTGTTCTAGAAGCTTGGAACCCCAGATGACTATCAGAGGATGGTCAATCTCAGTTCAGTGCTGGAAAAATCTATGGTGGGGGTGGGCATCATCCAGGTGTGCAAGGCCATTAAATGTGTTCTGTGGTACAGGTTGTAACTCCGGGCAATGTGAAGGAAACGATGGATTCAACAAAATGGGCTTCCCTAATTATGGCGGGGCCATGGGTGGAATGCATATCCTGAACCATCCATTCCTTCGCTCTCTCCCTTCCCTCACCCCCCCCCACCTCACTTTGGAGTACATAAACAGGGAAGGGGTACTTTTCAATGGTAATGCATTCATGAGTAGATCACCATGGACGTTTCACTGACACTAACACTGGCTGGTAAGGAAAAGTTCTTGATGCTCACATCTTTAGGAATACAGGTTTTTTTAACAAGCTGCAAGCAGGGACACTGATAGGGTTGGAAGATACCCCCTGTATGTGTTCTCTGGTTTCACAGGTCTTGAACTTGGACCACTAGAGAAGTTCCAAGAACAGGTCCTCTCCTGTCTTTTTTTTTTTTCTTTTTTCTTTCTTTTTCTTTTACCCCCTCCTGATCAAGGTCACTCTTTCAGCCGGCATGGCTGGGCTGGCCCTCAAGAATGTCCCAGCCATGAGGTCACTGATAAACAACCAGAGAGGCAGCCATTGTTAGATTTAAGGGATTAAAATAAATGCCACAGTGCTTAAAATATTTCCCGTATCGATCTGTATAAAATATATGAACAGGTCACAGTCACATCTGCTTGCACCAGGCTCATGCACCAGCACATGCCATGGTAAGTGTATGGGGTACTTTTGAAACCCTTTAGGTGTGATGGGTGCAGGGCTAGATGTGGGGTCCAGGGTAAATGTAGGGATAATGCAGTAAACACTGTTGAACTTTGGCAGTGGGGATCCTGGAAGCTATATCGCTTTCGAGGATACAAAAGGCCCAGAGAAAGCAATTGCTCAAGATGGCTTGAGGTTGCCTGGGCCCATACACAGCTGGCTTCTTCACAGTGATCATACCCCTGGAGCTCATTGCAGAGTGTCTTATTGCAGTGGGAGAAACAAGACTGCTCTTCCTAGAAATGCATGGGCAAAGATCAGAGTACTTGCTGAAAGTTTCCCTGACACTGTGCCAGAGGACAAAAAGGATGTCTGGGCCAAGGTAAACCAGAAACTCTGCAAGTGGAGGAGAGTTGTGGTAGTTGGCTATTGCTGTGAGCCAGTCCAAACCCCGTGAGCCAGCAGCAGTTTCTGCCCCTTTCCTGAGTCTACGCACAGCATGAAAATATTTTGTTTTGTACTTGGATTTTCAGACATGAAAAGCAAAATATTGTGTGTTATGGTCTAGAAAACCTTCATCTCATAAGCTTACAAGAATATTTCTGCAACATCATGTAGTGAATGCCCTAAGGTACTAGATTGTTTGCAAGCATTGTTTTGGTTTTTTTGATGTATTTATTTTAAATGCTCAGGTATTGGATTGTGTATATGTCTTTTCTGGTTTTATTTTTATTTTAAAAATGTTCTTCCTTTGAAAGGCTTCTTATCAAAGGCTTCTGCCAAAGCATGAGTTTGGGAATGCTTTTTGGTATCTTAAAGAATTTCTGGGGTTTTATTTTTTATTATTGCTGCCCTTAAAATAAACCACCTACTTTAAAACAGAATCCCTTTGTTCTCTGCTACGTGCAGTCGGCAGCCATTTTGAGAGGGAGATAGGGGCCAGAGAAAGGGAAGTGAAGTGTTGGGGATCATAAAGAGAGCTTTAAAAAAGTATGCATTAATGGGGGTGGTAAAATACACCTATCTGAGTCCCTATCCCCTTCCTTGATGTGTTCTGTCTCTGGGTCCAGCTGCATCTCAAATAGCTCTTGGTTATCTGTGGGCTCTGCATCCTCCATATCGCCCTCCTCAATGAACTCTTCCTCACTCTGCATTTCTGGGGTTTCTTCCGCTGGATGTTGCGAGGTGTCCACTGTCACAGGCTGGTGATGGGGTCCCGCTCAGTATGACATCAAACTCTGTCTAGTAGAAGCAGCTCAGAGGGACAGCACCAAACGAGGATTGACACATTTCCAATGGTTGGTAACCGGATCCTTGATTCCTTGCCCCCTGCCTTGCCTCTTCGCCTGAGGCCCCGTCCCTGCCCTGCCTCTTCCACCCGAGGCCCTGCCTCAGCACACCACATGCTGTCGCCGCGAGCCTGGCCCCAGAGGTGGTGGCAGTGGCTGCTGCTGCACTGTCTCCTTCCTTCTGCTTAGGGTTGCCATAGATTAAAAAAAAAACCCTGACATCATGGCTTGTCAAATGGCACTCAGACACACAAGCCGAAACCTGGACTCTCCGGGTGAAAACCGGACAGGTGGCAACCCTCCACCAGACTGCCTTTGCCCAGTCTTGTCACCTGCCTTCGTCCCTGCCATACCTCAGCTTCCGCATCTCCTTTGCAATATCCAAATAAACATCCAGGCAGCAGTAGTGGGAGGTTTCATTGTAGCTTTACGTGGAATCATGCCAGTCGGCTTGCTTGCAAAGATGGGCTAGCAGGAATAGTGGTATTTCCAAAACATCCTGGGCATTTTAAATGTGAGAATGGGGAGGATGGGCTTCCAGACACTGTGACCCTGGGCAGCAGAGGGCAAGGATTCAGCCGGAGAAATCACATGTGCAATTACTGCCAGCACTGTTTGTGTTCTCCAATTTACTGATTAATAAGAATTCAAGTGATGCATAGGCATTCAAGAAGTCAGCCCCCAGATTTCTAGTGTGGCCGTGGCATCTTCCTCTCTATCACAGAAGTGCAGCTACTCAGATCAGGATGACCTGTGTTTTCTGCAGGCTGCAAGTCTATATTAAACAGCTGCATTCTGGTTTATTTTTTGCAATTTGAGTGCATTCCTTAGGCTTCTGACAAGTGACCAGTTCGAGAGCTCAGTAGCAAAAGTTTGGGTGCCTTGAAGTAACATGATCAGGCCCTTCTAACTAACTTCCTGTGCCAGCCCAGCCCTGCGTCTCCATTCCCCAGGAGTGGAGAAGTTGAGAAAATGGAGGAACTGGGCAGAGGTGTGATGTAAGGCTGGCAGGGGACACTTGTAACTGAGCCTGAGAGAGTTAATGTGTATGTAATGCTGACAGACCCTGTCATCTGTGAGCAGGATTGAACCTGGGGCCTCTGGAGCTTAGTGCATGAGCCTCTACAGCATGAGTTAAAAGCCAACTGGCTATTAGCTAAAGTTGTAGAGCAGACTTATTTAAGTCTCTTTCTAAGTGGTCTTGGTGCCACTAAATGGGACAGAACACCACACCCTGGAGGGGTGTGGGTTACATGTTGAGCTAGTAAGAGTGTTGTAGCTCGACCCCTAGGAGCTGCTAGCATGACCCTCTGGGCTTTTTTTCCCTTGGCCCCAGTCAGTACTCTTATACTTGAAGAAGTGGAAGCGTCTAAAGCGGGTAGCCCTCCCTTTTGTAGGAGGGGAGACAGAGAGGAGGAAGACTGGAGGGAAGGCTCAGAGTGAATACTGACCACTATCATGTATTTAAGGGTCACAACTTTTTGTAACCTTGACCCATGTTGTGTGACGGGGGGCAGGAAATAAAGGCTGGTCTCTTCCTGTGTGTTTGCACCTTTACAGTGTGAGGGTCTGAATCTCCCTGTAGAAGAGGCCAGTGGTGGCAAATTATCATAGCTGCTATGAAACAGCCTCTCTGGAACTGCCAGTTTCCACTTAATGGTCAAACAGGACCTGGCCAGTAATTCATACTCCTGCAACCAGGAAGCAGGCTCTTCTATGGGGAAGGGAGAGAGAGAGAGAGAGAGAGAGAGACAGGTTTAAATATGTTATCTTTATTTTCAAGTAAAACACAAATTATTAAATTGCTTCTCGGGAGCCTCCCAGTTGTTTATATATAAAAACACACTTCACATTCCTTCCAAATGATAATATTTACAGTTATGCTGTGCAATAATTGTAGAGTGTGTGTGTGTGTGTGTGTGTGTGTGTATATATATAATACTTAGTTATTTGATTTATTCTTAGGTTAAGAATTATGAGTTATCTGAAACTGCTTACCTTATAATGCAGTCAGAAATTGCTTCCCAAAACAATGATATTATTGTCTGGACTGCCTTTGTCACTAGTCAATTTCTTTTGAAGCAAAATGACAGCAATTTTAGAGTCTGTGGAGGGCAAAGAGGTAGTGGCCTAGTTAGTGATGCTAAATAGAAGTGGCTGCCTTAGGGGTGTTGAATTTTTTTCCCCTTTTAAGAGAAATAAAGGAAAATGTAATAATAATTGCTTTTAATTTTGCAGGCAGGCAGCATTAAGCGTGAAATGACCTTCACTACATTTCAACAGGATGACCTAAAAAGTGACATCAGTCAAAAATTACCAGACCAACAGTTTCTCCTGTTGGCCATGAGGGAGGAAGATTTAAAAACTGCAGACACCAAAAAAACAAACAGAATTCATGAGCATGAAAAAGAAAACACTCGTTCTGTCTGTCTTCTTGAACAGAAACGCAAGGTTGTTTCTTCAAATATTGATGTGCCTCCAGCAAGGTAAGGACAGACTTTTAAAAGCATGTTTTGTTTTGTCTTTTAGTGGAAGAGGGGAGGAATGTTGATTACTGGTACTGTTGGCACAGTGAGGCTAATACGCATTCTCCAGCAGGTCAAAGTAAAGCATTAAACTGTTCTTCTGAAGTGTCAGCTGGAGAACTAAACATACCAATAACAAAAACCGGAAACGGAAAGCATTTGAACCTTACCAGCATGTGTTGCTTCTGCTCCCTCTCTGTCACTGAATGGTTGTGCAGGGTATAGTAAGTTTCAATCCACTTAGCTACACTGCTAGTAGTGTGCTCTGGAAAAGATTTTTTTTAAAAGAGAAACAAATACTGAGTACCAATAAAGGGAGGTGGGGGAGAGAAAAATGGAGATGGAATAGTATTAACAGAGAAATGGACATAAATACAATGTGAGTTTGTCATTTTACATCGAGACCCAGTCTGGTGTAGTGCACAGCTGAGGCACCCTAGAAGAAGGATCTGTGCCCCTGACAAGTAAGAGATGGATGACTGAGGCAGAGCCAAGGATCTTCCCACTCCTATCCCATCTGCCTGCATGCTTGCTCTCCAGGAGAGGCTGAAGGTCCCTAAAAGTGTGTGTGTGGGGGGGCACTGGTGCTCAAATTGTGGCCCTGTTTCTCCCCCCCTCCCCACAGCTGCCCCTTCCCACCCCCTGAGGCCTCCTTCCTGTGCTGCCTCTTTTCCCCAAGGTCCTGCCCTCCACTCACTCCTCTCCGCTCCTTCCCCCCATGTTGCTTGCCCTTATGGCCTGTAAAAAGTGGGAAGGCCATGGCCCTCTTACCCCCCCCTTCATTCCAGCACCCCTGTTGCTACCCCCACACCGTACCTGCATCTGCAACATGGAGAGGATACTCAAGGGAGTATGTGGGGTCTTATTCTCCATTATACCCCTAGGGCTGAGTCATAATGAGGCCTGTTGAAGAGCGGGAGAGAAAGGAAATGAATGAATTGAGGAAAATAAACATGAAGGGGAAGGTAACAAAGGAAAGAAAAATCTGTGTGTTCCCAGGAAGTGAGATGGGGTGTGGATAATTCAACTAAAAATATCTCTGAGCCATTGTGGTATAAATAGTTGTGTGTACTTTTACTTTGTACATGTTATTACACTTCTCCTGCCCACTGTGAAACTACTGTAAATGCACACAAACGTAGGTAATTTTATTAGACAATTCCACTTTTGGTTAAACTGCTCAAGATGAGTATTTGGGGATAAATAACTGTTCTCCAACTTGACAAATGCCCAGGTGAGAAGGAGATGACACTGTTTATTTGTATGTTTTCTGGAATTTAAGTAACAGCTAGAGAGGGAATTTCATGTATAAAGCTTATACAGAGTAAACTAATAAATTGTTCGCCCTCTATAACACAGAGAGAGAGAGAGATGCACAGCTGTTTGCCCCCTCCAGGTATTAATACTTACTCTGGGTTAATTAATAAGTAAAAAGTGATTTTAGTAAATCCAAAAAGTAGGATTTAAGTGGTTCAAGTAATAACAAACAGAACAAAGTAAATTACCAAACAAAATAAAATAAAACACTCAAGTCTAAGCCTAATACAATAGGAAACTAAATGCAGGTAAATCTCACCCTCAGAGATGTTCCAATAAGCTTCTTTGACAGACTAGTCGTCTTCTAGTCTGGGTCCAGCAATCACTCACACCCTTGTAGTTACTGTCCTTTGTTCCAGTTTCTTTTAGCCTCTCCACCCCCAAGAGATGCCTATCTCTTGAGCCAGCTGAAGACAAAATGGAGGGATTTCCAGGGGCTTATATAGTCTCTCTCTTGTGGGTGGAAACCCCTCTCTTCCCCTGTGTAGAATCACAGCTACAAGGTGTAGTTTTGGAGTCACATGGGCAAGTCAGTTCTTTACAGGCCAAGCCATTGCCCATATGTTAGACCTAACGTTCCTAGGAAAGCTCAGATGTGGATTGGCGTCTCTCTCAAGGTCCATTGTTAGCCAAGTACTCCCAATTACTTGAATAACCCCTTCACACTATGTTGACCAAATCTGCCTTAGGTGCTTTCTACAGCAAACACTTTAAATACAAGCATAGAGCCAATGCTCATAACTTCAGATTTAAAAATGATACATGCATATGACTAGGATGAATACATGCAGTAGAACATAACCTTTGCAAAGATATGTTACATGGCATTTCAAGTATAAAACATATTCCGTTATGTTTTACACTAGATATGCATATTTACACTCAAAAGCATATTTCTATAAAGCATTATGGGGTGCAAGGTCACAAATGCTTCCTCTAGGAAATTCTGAAAATTAGAATGCCAGAAAACATCTCTCACTCACTCTCACACACACGCGCACACACATACACTTTCTGTGATGGTTCAAACTTCTCCTGATTCTCCTTTCTGTAATGGCTAAAAACCACTATAGGTAATGTGGTGAATGTCCTGGGGTCCAGGTTAACCTGTAGTGTTCTAGTATGTTTTTTCTTTTTTAATTTTGACATTGAGGTTTCAGCAAAGGCCTTGTAAAATGTCTGCATAGTAAATTTACTTGTAGGTAATACTCAGTGGAATGCCTTCCAATATGTCTAGTTGTCCAAGTTCGTTTATTACAAGTTCTGCCTTTGAAGTATATTGTGGTACTGGGACTGGAAAAAGGATGATGCGATTGAGCTGCAAAGTTCAAGACTAGATCAGAGCTTCCCCGAAGTCTGAAGGTGGCGGTACCACTGGTTTTGCTCTGGCCCCTAGAGATAGAAGCCAACTGTGGAAATCCATGAAGATCACAAATGTTCAGAGCTGGGATTCTAATAAACAAGTGAATGTTTAAAATTTGAAAACCTTAGTGCAGGGATCGGCAACCTTTGGCACATGGCCCACCAGGGTACTTACCCTGGCGGGCCATGTGCCAAAGGTTGCCGATTTGTTTACCTGCCGCGTCCGCAGGTTTGGCCGATCACAGCTCCCATTGACCGCTGTCCCCTGTTTCAGGTCAATGGGGGCTGCGGGAAGCGGCATGGGCCAAGGGATGTGCTGGCTGCCACTTCCCACAGCCCCCATTGGCCTAGAGCGGCGAACCACCGCCAGTGGGAGCCATGATCGGCCAAACCTGCGGACGCGGCAGGTAAACAAACCGTCCCGTCCCGTCAGGGTGCTTACCCTGGCGAGCCGCGGGCCAAAGCTTGCTGATCCCAGCCTTGGTATATTTCAATGTTTTCATGATACTCATCACTGTATTTTCTGAGTGCCACCCAAAAGTGACTGGACTTCTCTCAAAACACCCATGTGAGTAAGGCAGTATTTGTATCTCCATTTAAGGAAACTGAGGCACAGAGCGTAAGTGCCTTTTGTTCAATCATAGAAATGTAGGGCTGGAAGGGACCTCGAGAGGCAGGACCAAGTAAACCTAGGCCATACCTGACAGGGGGGTTATCCAACCTGTTCTTAAACATCTCCAATGATGGGATTCCACAACCTGCCTGGAAGCTTATTTCAGAACTTAACTGCCATTATAGTTAGAAAAGTTTTCCTAATATCTAATATAAATCTCCCTTGCTGCAGATTAAGCCCATTACATCATGTCCTATCTTCAGTGGACATGGAGAACAATTGAAAAATGTCCTCTTGTAACAGCCCTTAACATATTTGAAGACTGCTATCAGGTCCTCCCTCAGTCTGCTTTTCTCGAGACTAACCATGCCCGTTTTAAACTTTTCATCATAGGTCACGTTTTCTGAACCTTTTATCATTTGTGTTGCTCTCCTCTGGACTCTCCTATATTGAGGTGCCCAGGATTGGACAGAGTACTCCAGCCAAGGCCTCACCAGTGCTGAACAGAGCAGGACAACTACCTCCCATGTCTTACATTTGAGATTCCTGTTTATACACCCCAGAATATTAGCCTTTTTAGCAACTGCATCACATTGTTGACTCCATTCAATTTATGATTCACTATAATCTCCAGATCCTTTTCGGTAGTACTACTGCTTAGCCAGTTATTCCCCATTTTGTAGTTGTGCATTTGATTTTTTTCCTGCCAAAGAATAATACTTTGCACTTGTCTTTATAATATTTCATCTTGTTGATTTCAGAACAATTCTCCAATTTATCAACGTCATTTTTAATTCTAATCCTGCCCTCCTAAAGTGCTAGCAACCCCTCCCAGCTTGGTGTCCTCCACAAATTTTACAAGCATATTCTTCACTCCATTATTGAAGTCATTAATGAAAATAGTGAATAGTACTGGACCCCAGGACCGACTCCTCCACAATTCCACTAGATATGTTCCCTCTGTTTGACAGTGAACCATTGATAACTATTCTTTGAATACAGTCTTTAAACCAGTTTTGCATCCTCCTTATAGTAATGTCATCTATATTACATTTCCCTAGTTGCATATGAGAATGTCATGGGGGACTGTCAAGCCTTACTAAAATCAAGATAGAGCACATCTACAGCTTTCTCTCTATGCGCGAGGTCAGTAACCCTGTCAAAGAAGGAAATTAAGTTGGTTTGGCATGATTTGTTCTTGATGACAAATCAATGTAAGCTATTTCTAAAAACTCTGTTATCCTCTAGTGCTTACTAGTTTGTTTAATCATTTGTTCAAGTATCTTTCCAGGTACCGAGGTTAGGCTGACTAGTCAATATTTCTCCAGGTTCTCTTTGTTCCCCTTTTTAATGGTTGGTACTATGTTTGCCCTTCTCTAGTTCTCTGCGATCTCATCCATCCTCCATGAGTGCTCAGAGATAATCACTATCAGTTCCGAAATTGCTTCAGTTTAAGTACCCTCGGATGAATTTCGCTAGGGCCTGCCAACTTGTATATATCCAATTTATCTAAATATTGTTAACCAGGTTTTTTCCTATTTTGGCTTGCATTTCTCCCTCTTGTTGTTAATATTAATTGTGTTAAGTATCTGATCACAACTTACATTTCTAGTGAAGACTGAAGCAAAATAGGCATCAAAGACCTCATTTGTCTTGATGTCATCATCTGTTGTTAGTGTTCCTTCGCTGCTAAGCAATGGACCTATACTTTTCTTATGCTACAGGGTTAGGTTGACGTAAGCTGCCTTGCGTCGACCTAGCTGTGGAAGTGTCTTCACTTAAATTTGGCTCCTGCTGATGTAAATGCGTCTCTATGCTGAATTAGTAACACCCCCTCCCCAAGCGACATAGAGTAATGGTGGGTGTAATTAGGTTCACACAGTGTCAGTGTAGACATTACATTGCTTATATCGACTGTTACTGGCTCTCAAAAGCCATCCCACAATGCCCCACACTGACAATACAATTGATACAAGTGTTCCTGGTGAGGATGGGCACCTCTGACAGAAGGAGCCGAGTGCGCGCGCGCACACAAACAATTTAATAACTGTGGTGGCTATATGCCAACATAATTTTGTAGTGTAGGCATGGCCTTAGTCTTTCTCTTGCTCTTAAGATACTATAGAACCCCTTCTTATTGTCCTGTGTCCCTTGCTAGGTGTAACTCATTTTGTGCCTTAGCCTTGCTTGTCACATAGCAAGTCTGTTAGAGCAAGGCATAGAACCTCTGTCTTCTAGGTGCCAGTAAAGTTTAACCTTCACCACTACAAGACTGTACTTCTTCAGTGAGATGAGGGGTTTCCACGAAGAAGGAAAAGAGAGAATTAATTTAATATTTACAAGTACCTTAGTAAAACTAATTGCGATTTGAAGAAATACATCTATTAATTTAGGAACCAGTGAACTCAAAGAGGGGTTTTGCATGTGTGAGTGAAGGATGCTAGAATTAGCCTTTGTATAGCAATGAAAAGTGTTCTGGTTGCCAAAATGTCGTCTAAAGTAGTTTGATGATGCATTTTATGCTATAAGTAACTAAATTAGATTGTTCTGCTTGCAAGAGAGGATTTTTTTCTTGTTTTATATACATTCCAGTCAAGCTATTCTAGCAGAATTAGTGAATGAAGAGGGAAAACTAACCTAGATTTTAGACCCAGTAATACAGTGATGGATACCTTGGTGACAATTGCTATAATTTTGAGGCAAATTCTAGTAAAAGTTGTAATCATTTGGGAACTCATTATTTTCTTCACTTTGGGCCATATTGTCCCACTCCTCCATAGTGGACAGGAAACTCTCTAAGGCTCTGCCAGGGGGAATGTTCAGTGTCTTTTCCTACAACCCCCTTCAGCAAAGTGATTGTGAGTTCAGACCCAAATTCAGTGTGTTGGTTGAAATTGCTGCAAGTGTGGGGGGCTCTGTGAAGTCCCTGTGCCTTTTCACATGGTCTCTGTCAGCTTTCTCCTCTAGGGAATCTTTGCTGCATTTGGGGAAATAGGAGCAGGGGGTAATTTCTCAGAGCAGCACTCTCTGTCCAGTAGCCCCTTGTCTGGATCTGTTTGGTCTTGTCTTCTCCACCTCAGTAAGTTTTTTAATCTATCTACTGTATGCAAGTTGTTGCAAACTAAATGGCTTTTTCGTTTGAATGATGCAATAAGAAACTAGGCAAAGATTGCAGTAACTTTGTTTATATAAGGCGTTATCTTGTTTATTTAAGATCTGCTTACAGTTTAGAAAAAAACACACGAACTTCTGCAACTGTGTATGAGGACTGAAGATAAGGATACAGAACACTACAGAAGTACAGCTTATTTATTTTTTGTTTTAATAATGTTGTGGAGATTATTTAAGGCAATATAACTGAGGAACGTTGTGTTTTGTTTCTGGTGCCAAAGGCAACAATTAAAATGAAACTTTATAATAGCTCTCCAAACAAACGGGGGTGTACAAGGAATAAGAGCTTCAGAGACACACTGATAGTAGTACAGAATCCTTAATACAGCATGCAAATATCTTAAAAGTAGCTCTTTAACATAGGCTTCTTCAGAATTAGCAGTGTACTCAAGTGAGCTAATATCCCTTCCTTTTCAAAAAACAAAATCAAACCCAACCGCATATTATTTTTCCCATAACATATCTGTTAGAAAGGTGTAGGTAAGAGACAGAATTTTTCAGTGAATAAGAATGAAGGTCTTAGTGAGATGTGTAAGTGTAATGACAAAGAATCATTCTGAAAATGCAATAATTTATAAATGTCACTTGACAGATGAGCAGCTGCCTTAGGGCTTGCAACTTGATTATTTTGTTTGGATTATGAAACTTTAACAATGTAGAAAAGTTTAAATCCAAACCAACAGCTGTTTGGAAGCATAGTTCTGAGGTATGCTTTAGTTCCACTAGATGGCAATACAAAGCACTTTGCTTTTGTGAAAATGTAACTAGGGCTGGCCAGAATACAAGAATTCCATTTTCTAAAAAATGAGATTTTGAAATTTGTTTTTGTTAAAGTGTGGAACAAAAACAGAGACCTTTCTCTTATTTTTTTTCATGAAAAATTTTGAGGCAGACAGATTCCAGAATAGCCTGTAGTCTTGTGGCTAGGGCACTCACCAGGGATATAGGAGACCCAGATTCAAGTCCCTGCTTAAAGTCAGGTAGGACTTGAACGTGGGTCTCCCACATCCCAGGTGAGTTGCCCTAGCCACAATTCTTGACCAGCTATCAACGTAACTCTGAGTTTAAAGGAATAGTAGAAAGATTTAAATATATTTGTGTGTTTTTGAAGATCCCTTAGATTATTACATGTGAAAGAATTTAAAAATCTTACTTACATTTCAGCATTAATGGTGATTGTTTACTTTTTGCATTTGACTCCGATTGGACACTTTCTGGCTCTCAATGTGTTATCATGGTGCTGCAGTGTTTGGATTGCAAAAGGTATTAAAATAAGAGAAAATCATAGAAGCTTTACTGTTGATCTGAGGCATTGTCTCGACTACAGGGAAAAGTCGATCTAAGCTACGTAATTTGAGTTACGTGAATAGCGTAACTCAAGTCGACATAGCTTAGATCTACTTACCATTGGGTCCATGCTACGCGATGTCGACAGGAGACGCTCTCCCGGCGACTCCCCTTACTCATCTAAATCCGGTGGAGTACAGGAGTCGATGGGAGAGCAATCTGCGGTCAATTTAGCGGGTCTTCACTAAACCCTCTAAATCAACTGCTGATGCATTGATCGCCGCACGTCGATCCCCCGGTAAGTGTAGACAGGCCCTTCGGTTGCATTTTTGCAAAAAGTAAATGTGGGGCTTATATCAACATGAGAATTTCCTTTTTAAGATTATTACATTTCTTATTTAACTTATGTTGCCATGTTAACATACAATGATTTGAGCTGGATACTTCTTTCTGTTTTAAATGTTTGTATAAATTAGACATAAGTGACATAGAGGGCTTTTCCTGTGCAATTTGAGGGGAGGGGAAATGCAGTATTAACATCTTTCTAGTCCAACAGGATTAGAAAGAATTTGAGGAAACTGTCAGTCAGCTGCCAGCTGAATATCCCTTCCTGAAGTGTAGCTTTTTCTTCCATGTAAGTGCCTTTGTGTTTACTTCAATTTTAGTCAGTCTGCATACTTCTGCTTTTGTATATGTGTTTATTACATAATTGTTTTGGAGAGTTTGCCACACATACAAGTTTTTCCAGTTGGACCAGGAAGAAATTAGGGGTTCATTCATTTTCCTCAGCATTATCTTTAATCAGCCTACTACTGCAACTTGCTTCCACAATATCTCCTTTTATTAAACCTTCATGTGCCTCAACAGGTTGCAACTTACACCAGTGTATAAGGGAGTCTGAGTATTAGTATAACATTTTTAGAACCTCACATTATTTTGAATTTATCCCCCTGGTTTTGTTCCAGTGTTTTACATTTTACTCCTGGGGAAATTCTGTGCCAAAAAAATTTAAAAATTCTGTGCGCAAAATTCTGCATATTTTATTTATCAAAATAACAGTTATGCCAGTTTCAATTATTTTGGTAATTTATTTCAAAATACCTGTCAACAAGTGACAATATAGACACACAAAAAAAGATTCAGGAAATGTTTTTTGACTAATAGATTCCTTACTAGGCATATTAATACAAAACCTTGAGTAATAATTCATTAAAACTACAATACAGAAACGTATTTCCCACACCTCTCAAAATCAGTGCAAAGGCTTGGGGGAATCAGGGGTAATGAGGAGCTGAGGGAGAGGGAAGTATTTGCTGGGAAGGAGCCTGGGAGTGAACCTGGAGGGTTGTTGTGGATGGGTGGGAGAAATATAGTGTGTTTTTTCTTGCGGGAGGAGGGATTGTTAGTGAGTTGGGGAGCCTCCCCCATGCAGACCCTGGCTGGCCCTTAGCCTCTCCAATCAGTCAGGCACATCTGCCCCTTTCCCCATATGCTCCTGCACTCCTACTCTCATTCAGCACTGGCTTCAGTCTGTCCCTCCCAGTAGGCCTTCTGAACCCCTGTTTATGTGGACCCCCTCCAGCAGACCAGAGTGCCCCGTGCTGTCTGTCTGCTTTCCCCCCACCCCCATATCTCATGCCTCTTCATCTGGCCCCACAAGCTGGGTGCTGTGAGGAACACAGCCTCTGCTCTTTCCCCATTGGATGCTGACTGCTATAGCCAGTGAGTGGTGAGCTGGCTACTTCTGTTTTGATGCCAGCGGCCCCTGGTGGGCAAAAGAAGTAACTGTAGCACCTCTCCAGCAGAATGTATTTTCTGCAGCAAAAAAATCTGCAGGGCACGTGAATTCTGCGCTTACGCAGTGGCGCAGAATTCCCGCAGGAGTAACATTTGTATGCTGGCTGACCTGTTCTGACCTTCACAAAAATGACTTGTAATGAAATTATCCCAGTGAGAAAAATGTTAAAATGTCAAAATAAATATGTTCAAGTTAAACATCATAATGATGAAGTCTCCTATGTGTTGGACATACAGTTTGAGATATTTCTATGTATAAGGCTTCAGAAGCAGACTTAGAAGATGGTATTGTATTTATGTAATAGGTTTACCATTCTTCCAAAAATCTTGCTATTGAGCAGTGAAGATGGTTTACTATGGCCCACATCCACTTGTCTCCATCTGTAAAAGTGATTAGCACCTTATCCTACCAGGAGTCAAGAGAAGAGGCTGAATTGTTTTCACTGTTTGATTATACGAAGTTGCCAGCAGGACTGTGATCTCATTACCAAGCATATTCCAATGAATTCTTCTAATGTGCACAGAGGAGAAATGTCTCTTAATCGGCAAAGAACATTAGGCAGTGGCTCTTGAAGAGTTGCAATCAATAGTCATTGCTGCTTTATCTGTTAGCCATCAGAGTGAATCCATGTCTTGTTCTAAACTTTAATTCTTCAAAAAAAAGTGTAATTTCATAATACTGCTAAACAGCTGGCAATGTTCAATAAAAGTCGCTTCCTTGCGGTTTGCATTAACCATTGTACAAAAAATCACTGTTGAAGTGCCAGACATCTGTGCTTCTCATGCAAGAAAAAAACCAATGGGTGTGGGTTTTAACTTTTGCCTCTGTAAAACAGGCAAGAAAACATTACCATGTATATGGGTATGTTTAGTATGATCATGTCTGTAGTGAATTTTTGTAAAACATTGTCAAGTGGGAAAAAAAACAATTACATCCTAGATTAGACGGTAGTCTCTCATGTTATATTAGGTGGTCAGCAAAGATAAGATTAGTATTCAGACAGAAGATGTTACTCTCTACATGATACCAAAATTGTAAACAATGATCATTTATTTTTAATCAACTTTTAGAAGTTAATGAGTTTCATCATATAATAGCAACTCTGGTGTATTCTGTGCAAGATTCACTTTATTACAAACTGGAGGTAGGAAAGTTGACAATTTTGCATATTTATCGTAATGTTGCATCTGAGATTTTTACATAGATTTTATTTATAACTGTAAGAACAAACGCTGCACTAATAAATAACCTCACAACCCTATTGCCTTCACTGAGAATAGAGTAAAATTTGACCAGTGGTCTATATTTGATGAAGGGTCTATATAGATGAAAGGTCACTTTACAAGGATTTTCTAATTACAATTGTTACAAGATGTTTTACATGCATTAAACATCCATTAAGGATTATTAGATACTCCTTATCTGCCAAATGCTGTATTGATGAGGGATATACGAATCAGGCATTTAAAATAATCTGGCCATCCATATATCAAAGTGATTTACGATACATAGGTAGGTAGAATATTTATTATTTTAATGTCCTTCTCTTTTACAGTAGCATTCTATAAAAGGATGTATTTATTTAAGGCAGGTACCACATCTTCCTCTATGTTTTGAAAGTGGCTAGCACATTGTAGGCACTAATGCAAGCTGATTAACAAATCATCCTCGTCATAATAGTCCACTTGATAGTAGTAAATATTTTTTACAGTAACATACAAAGCAAGAGTATTGTGTTAGATGAATTATATTTGTTTAAAGGGATGCATACTTTCTGCTGAGCTGCTAGCATTTTCTTTGAGCGTATTATACTCTTGTATATATTTATAACAGCACTTGGGAGGTTAATGTATTGTGCAAATGGAGTTAGTAAAAATTTTTTTTATTTTTCAGTATGAAATGCATATTCATTTTCTGCACGGACGAGTAAGTATTTCTTATAAGCTTGCAATGGTTCTTCTGTTTTGTTCAAGATCCTTTTAATGCACTTTACCTGCCAAATGGCTGCTAATTTACTATATTTTCTTGAGTATATAATGGGCAATGTCTCTGGTTTTAAACATATTAGCTGAGCTCATTGCTTAAGCACTTTGCAGAGGCTTTTTATTTCGAGTTCAGTGAATTCTCTCATAGGCATGTCAGTTATTAGTCCAGTCAGTGGCAAATATATACCAAGTAACTTTAATCAAACTCTAATTTCCAGTGCTTAGAGAAGTACGTACGTTCCA
The DNA here is from genome assembly GCF_011386835.1 of Chrysemys picta bellii. Lineage (NCBI taxonomy): Eukaryota > Metazoa > Chordata > Testudines > Emydidae > Chrysemys > Chrysemys picta. The sequence continues at coordinate 239,634,141 of NC_088792.1, read as the reverse complement.
TTCATTTGAACAGAGAGTCTGTAGGAAACTACTGTTGCAGTATGATCTTGTCTAAGTAGATTAATAGATTCTAGGACTGGAAGGGACCTCAAGAGATCCTCAAGTCCAGTCCCCTGCCCTCATGGCAGGACCAAATACTGTCTAGACCATCCCTGATAGACATTTATCTAACCTACTCTTAAGTACTATTACTGGGGAAGAGCCTAATTTCAACATGGCTGACATACAAGTAATAAGCAACAGAGGGTCCTGTGGCACCTTTAAGACTAACAGAAGTATTGGGAGCATAAGCTTTCGTGGGTAAGAACCTCACTTCTTCAGATGCAAGTAATGGAAATTTCCAGAGGCAGGTATAAATCAGTATGGAGATAACGAGGTTAGTTCAATCAGGGAGGGTGAGGTGCTCTGCTAGCAGTTGAGGTGTGAACACCAAGGGAGGCTACCCCTCTGATACTTTACAGCATTTGAGTATCTAATAATCCTTAATGGATGTTTAATGCATGTAAAACATCTTGTAACAATTGTAATTAGAAAATCCTTGAAAAGTGACCTTTCATCTATATAGACCCTTCATCAAATATAGGCCCCTGGTCAAATTTTACTCTATTCTCAGTGAAGGCAATAGGGTTGTGAGGTCATTTATTAGTGCAGCGTTTGTTCTTACAGTTATAAATAAAATCTATGTACAAATCTCAGATGCAACATTACGATAAATATGCAAAATTGTCAACTTTCCTACCTCCAGTTTGTAATAAAGTGAATCTTGCACAGAATACACCAGAGTTGCTATTACATGATGAAACTCATTAACTTCTAAAAGTTGATTAAAAAGAAATTGTTTTTTTTGAGGCAGTGTATAAGTGATGCTCTGTGAAAATAAATTGTAGAGTGTTGTGTTGTACTAATAAGGTGTTGTATTGTTTAAAGGTTCCTCTTGTTCTTTTACTATATTCTGAGTGTATTTATGTGCATGGAAAACATCCAAATAACTACTTTTTGCTATAAGACAATTGAAAGGGAAGCTGCTAAAAGCATTGCAGCTTTGGAGAGGGAAGGGAATAGTCAGAAGAATGGGAAACTTGGCCAAACTTGTGAATTTAATCCGTATTTTTCACCATCATTTTCATGAAATCATCAAACCTTTGTATATCCTGATGAAATCTAACATTTATTTATTGAAAATAAGTATGTTTGTCCCAAAGAGGAGTATGTTTATTTCAGCTCTTTCTAAAACTGACAAAAGTCCTAAGTTCCTATCTGCTTGCTTGCTTTTTGCTATGTGAGAAACTTTTTCACGCAGCTCTAATTTGATGATCTTCAACCAGAGTAGAGAGAAACCAAATTTCTCTTCATAAGTCAGCAGAGGATCTAGAAGATTCATGTATAGATTTGGCTATATTTTTATGGCTGTTGTTTTTTAAAACAAGTAAAATAGTAAATCACAAATACAAGCAGGGAATAACTCATTCAGTAACCAGTACAGTGCAGCCACAAACAGATTGAAAACATACACAAATCTTTTAAGTAAACACTGTCAATTTGAAGTTTCTTTCTACAAGCCAAAAATAAAACGCTTTGCCTGACCCCCGATGTAGCTTCTTTCTTTTTAAAACACCCCGAAACTTTTAACAAATAGATGCAGAGCAAAACAGATCTTCAATTAAAGATGGACTTTTCCGTCACTGACCCATGTGTCTGTCAAAGGTTTCTATATATTGCTAGATCTAACACTTTTTAAAAAAAAAATTATTTATACTACAGTAGTGCCAAAATGTACTAGGCTGTCTCTGGACTTATTTGTGTGTGTGGAAGCACCTAGGAGCCTTGGTCATGGACCAAGACCTCATTATGTTAGGCCCTGTACCAGCTTAAATACGTCCCTTTCATGGAAACTACATCACATAGGCTGCAACCTTGCCTACTGCTGAGCACCCACAATGTGAGCTGAGGGATGAGACTTCAGTTCTCTAACTAAAAACGGAATTCAGAATGAGCTGATACAGAAAGAAACTTCCAGCTGAGACACGCTTCCAAGTGCCTCTGCCTTCTTGGCCAGCAGGAGGCATCTTGTTACCTCAGAAAGCAACTGCCTATGGGCCATGAGGATTGTGGGTTGAGCCTTGGCTGGAGCAACGGACAAGCTGCACATCTGGCAGGCTAAAGTAATGCCAGGTGTAACTCCACTGACCCCAATAGTTGCACCAACCATGAATTTGGTTCTGTTATTTCAGCCCCAGGTGATAGACTCCACTAATTGATTGTCAGAGACAGTGTTTGGCCACCAGCTGGCACACGCAGCAAGTTGAAGACAAAAAGGTGAGGGTCTCATGAAATAAGAGGCTACTGAAAATTGTGCTAGGATTGCTGAAGAATTAATTTTTTCCTTGAAACCATATAAAAATCATCAATTTACTAAAGAGATTATAGTGAAGCTATTGAAGGAGGAAATGGCCGAGTATGCACCAATTACCTGTGAATCTAATAGTGCCAAGGGGTGGGGAAGGAGTACCACATAACATTTATTTAGTCACCCCTCACCACCTACACTTTTCCAAAATTATAATCTCTGTTCAGTACACTGAATAGACCCAATTACGTCAGTGGTACATTTTCAGTCTAGGCTGGTAATGGGATTGATTGGGTGGTAGCTTATTTTTCCTCTCTCCCCCTTGGCAGGCCAGTTACCTCCCACATTAAAGTGACAGTTTCACTACCCCACCAACTTTCTCCAGAACGGATAGCTATGGTGAACAAGTGGTGTAGCGACAATCTTGGAAGTAGGTACATTATAAATTATCTACAGTACTTTGGAAGGCCAAACCTTGACTGAACCCATTTCTCTTCCATAACCTACCAGTGGATTGTAAACAGTAGTTTGGTCATGGACCAAGACCTCATTGCACTAGGCCCAGTACCAGGTTAAATACGTACCCATCTCTCATTGTTCTAAAACTAACTAGGAAAATTACCTTTTATTTGTTTGGGTAAATATAATTAACATTTTAGAGAGAGTGACGTACTCTGTACCTTTAGGCTTTATAGAAAATAATTTAGTTTAAAAACCATTCAGTATTTCACAGATATTATACTGCTAGATATGCCCTGCTGTAGATCATAGATGGATAAATGCTTAAACAATCATTAGGCCAGAAAGAGCAAGAGCCAGAGAAAATGACTTTGTAGTCCAATGGTTAATGCAGCCTCCTGGAAAGCAGGAGACCCAGGGTCCACTCCAGTCCCCCTGCTCTGATAAATGTTCAAATCCTTTCTCCCTTTGTGTTTTTAAGTGGCAAAAGTAGTAATAGGTTCTGAAAGCAGAGTCCAGCATTTACTGACTTGGAAAGGAAGAGTGGTATTTTTCACAAGTAGATTGTTGGTCTTATACTTCGTTGTATGGTTTAGTACTGGATCTGACCCAATTGGTTGTCGTTTGAGAGGCTGAAAGCCCAGAAATACCAGTTTTGTGCACCAAGGGTTGGCACTACAAGTAGTCTTAAAATAGATATGAATATTGTTCGCTTGAAAAAGCAACTCTCATACTGTAAGCATGCTGTCTCTGCAACTTAAACTGAAATATTCAATTGGTCTTTTTATTTATTACATTGCTATGTGTCAGGTGGCTGCAGTTTAGAAAGAGGTCAACATCTTTTTTTACTTCAGTTACAACCATCTTAACTCTAGATACTGATTACAGAAGGGAACTGAACATTTGCTACCTTACCTGCTATGTTTCTCTGACAGTTAATTATACCCCTCACGCTATTTGCTGCTGGACACAGGGAGGAATGTTTTGTATATTCAGTGCTTTGAGCACTGGTTGTTTACAAAAGGTATAAAGTAGATTCATTGTTTTGCACTCACCAGGGGAATTTTGTTGGCAATAGTCCACATGTCCAGCTTTGAAACTTGATTACCATTCAATTGAACATTGATGTAGCTTTTCTGCACTGTATAGCTTTTGATAGTGGACTCTGTGGAACACAAAAGGGTGGTGGTGAAGAATTAAATCATTTTTAATAATACAGTATCAAAAGATATCGTAAGAGCCTTATAGATATGAACGTGAAAAGACCATACTTTGAGGTAGCTTGGGTGAATCATAAGGATGACTTCTGTCCTCCCATCCACCCCAGGAAGATAAAAGACACTTATTGAAATTAGACTTGGGGAAGTCTGATAGGTGATCTCATTTGTCTCCCTATTACCAGAGGATTTTTCCCTATTGAATATATTCCCTATTGAATATTTTCAAATACTTTGTCCAGTTGAAACTTACAGCATCTGAAAAATAATCCCTTTGCGGATGGTCTTTGTTGATAATTGTGTGACTAGGCTAGATGAGAATCACCTCCCTTACGCATTCCAATACATGCATGTGTGTGCTGTGTTGTATCTGAGTATGAAGTATATAATATTAACTGACAATAGAACTTTGCTGAGAAAATGTTCCGTTTTATACCCGAATCTCTTTATTTTGGGTTAGGAGAATGGCAATTCGCTCAAAAAGGAAGCTGTATCTCAGGCAGTGACTATTTTTAAAAGTTGTAGTGTCCATGTTAGTGAGTTTAGGATAGCACCTCTGCTAACAATGATGCCTAGAAGTTGTTCAGCATTTTGCAGATAAAGGGCTGTACAAAATGAACTAATTTTACCACACCTTGGTAAGTAAGTATAACCGTTTTACAGATTTGGGGAAACTGAGGTAGAGAGATTAAGTGGTTACCCACTGTAACAGAGCCAGGATTAAAAATGATGACTTCTCCTGTCTCCCAGCAATCATTTTTTACTGATGAGTCCTCTGCCCCTTCCAGCCCCCACAGCTGTCCTTCCCTATTTAGACTCTGTCTGTCTGAGGTCTTCCTGGAAATCCCACCATAACTCAAGTTGAAAATAACAAATAAACAAACTGCACCTAAACCCCCTTCCGTCTCCTTTCTCTCAAAACCTCTACCTTCATTCCTCTCACAGATGCTTAATTGTTTACTGCAATAAAACATACACTAGTGTTCCAGATTCTTGTGTCTGGAATCTGCTTCGACTTTCCTCCTTTTCCATATGGGGAGGCCAGGGTCCAAAGAGGTTAAGGCCAAACATAAAAAATGTCTATTGGTTTTGGGCCTGATTCATAAAGATGCTGAGTGTACACAACTTGTGTTGACATTAGTGAGAGCTGCAGCTGCTTAGAACATCTGAAAATGAACCCAGTGTGTTTCAAGTTGGGCACTCAAGACCAGAGGTGACTTTTCGAAAATGTTAGCCTAAGTGAGTTGTCTAAGGCTACAGAAGGAATCTGCCAAAGCTGGGAATAGATCCAGAAAATCCTGGTTCTCGGTCCCATTTTAAACAATTGTAATAGTTGTTGCCATTACATAACCAATCCTTTGGAAAATAAAGATGAGGCATGAAGCATTTAGAGTACAGATACATGGTGCTCTGAGCATAAAGAGTTGAGGGACCTAATTAAATCAGTCCCTCTTATGTTTTGTTTAAAACAGGACCTTGGGCCAGATCCTAGAGTGTGGTACATCTGCTTTGGGTCAGGACATTCTTCATCATCTGTATTGCAGTAGCACCTAGGCATGCCAACCAAGGATCAAACCACTACACAGGCACACAATAAAAAAAAAAAAGGACCATTCCCTGTCCCCAAGAGTTTACAATCTATGACAAGACACATCGGATTCATGAGACAAACAAAGGATGGGAACAGTAAAACAGACAAAGTGCAATGTTACAATTTTGTATTAGGACAATAAGCAAGGGTCTCATCTCACTACCTTTCTAGTCAACTGGCTGAAAAGCCAGCATAACTGGCCAAAAGAGAATCAAGGCTGGGGTGATTTTCTGAGGCTCTATAGGTAGATAGAGATACAGATACGTGGTGTCTGCTCATCCCTGTTGCCAGCCTAGAGGTTGTAGTCGAGAAGCCCCCATCCTTCACCATTCCCCAGCTGCAATTTTGGCCCTTGGATCAGTTGGCAGCAAGCATAAATTAGAAGAGCCCGAAGGCTGTTCTTATGCTGGTGAGGGGGAGTGGCCCTGCACACAGCATCCCGGTGTTAGGGGAGTGCAGAGGTGAGCTTTGTGCTCATTCCATCACTTGTGCTTTGTGCTCCTTGGGCACAGTCAAATATCTGCCCCATTGTTTTGTTGTTTGCTTCATGTTTTGGCCCAACATGGTACGCATGGGCTCCCAGCAGGAGCTTGTGCCACATAGTAAATTATTATAAGCTACTCAGGGCAGGAACTGCCTTAATTATTTTTTTATCTTTTTCAGCATCAAAATGTTGGTACCCTTAAAAAGAACAGGTGTAGAGGTCAGAAGGGGCCATTCTGATCACCTAGCCTGCCCTTGTGCATAACTCGGGCCATAGAATTTCACCCTGTAATTCATGTGTCATGCTCCAATAACTTGTGGTGGAACTAGGACATATATTTTGGAAAGACAGCCCACGTGAAAGACAGCCCACGTAAAATTTTCAAAAGCACATACGTCTCATTTTCAAAAGTGTTTGTCGGCACGTCAGAGTCAAAGTGTCATGGAAAGTCAATGGGACTTGGGCTCTTAAGTCACTTAGGTGTTTTTTGAAAAGTTTATCTCCAGTCCTTTGGTAAGCTCTTCTAGTGGTTTGTTACAGGAGTTAAAAAATTATCACCTTATTTCTAGTCTGAATTTGTCTAGCTTCAACTTCCAGTCACTGGATCTTGTTATGCCTTTGTCTGCTAGATTCTCCTTGATGGCTTGGGTAATCACTGTGTAGGATTCTCCTATTAGCCTTGTAAGTACACCTCAGTCCTGATGGCAGCATTCCTGGCCCAGATTTCCTGCAGACTTTGTATGGTTTGGTGAACTTCTAAAGTCCTTTACAAGGTTAAATTAAGCTAAAGCACTTCACAGCAACCACAGCATTTTGATATGTTTTAGGATGAGTAGAAAACCTTAACAGCAGGAGCAACTGCACATAGGAATCCCCAATATTCTTAGTTGTAGGTTGGGTTAAAAAAATACATCAGCAAATCCTTTTGTGCATGTGTGTGTTTGGGGGATGTCTATATTCAAACTACAAACTTCTGTACTAGTTTCTTTCAAACGTATATCTCACTGAGATCTACAAACCAAGCAAAGTGTGAACCAGTTAAGTTAGTCATGGATTTTATACATGCACAAATTTTGAAAATAACATATGGAAAAAGTGGTTTGTTTTTGTACTTGCAGAACTCAAAAACTGCTGAACAGATTTAGCTGAAACTCAGTCTAAACAACCTACCCACCCCTCTGGGTTGAAACCAAATATGCAAAATTTCAGGCCAAAAGAAATTTGTTTGAGGAAGTTTGAGCAGCTGAAAAGGTGGGGAGAGTTTATAATGAGAGATTCGTTTAAAATGTAACAATTGCTGTTACTAGTTATTTAATGGGAGAAGTGAGAGAGCAGTTTTAGCTTCACTGGCAAGTGGGGTGATGGATATAGCACATGATGTGGACCCTTGAGTGAGCTGTGATGTTTAACCTCCATGTCCTGATCACTCAAAAGAGTAGATAAAGTTGGTCTTTTTCACTGCACATCATTAAATACAACAGAACCATGTGGATTTTTGAAAGAAGACTCAGAAAGAATACAGATGAAGAACATGTTTCTGTGACTTACACTTTAATACTTTGGAAGCCTGTTTTCAGTACACTCAGGTATGTCCCTGCAATTGCTGCTCTGTGTTTCAACAGCTCTGATGTACAGTAGGTGCATGGACTAGACATATCAGAAAGGTGTTTGAGCTGTTGGGAGGTTGGCTGGTTGACAGTTTGATACCTCTGATGTGTTTTTAAAATTGAAGCACAACAGTTTGAAAAAACAAGTATTTCATAATTCCTTTGAACCCCATTAGAAGTTATGGTTACACAATATCACCTAATATATTTAGGAAGATTCCTATAGACTACCCTGGTGTGTTAGTGGCCAAGAAGTTAGTGTCCCTACCCTGTTTCAAAAGCCTAGCACTGTGGTATGAAAGAGCTGTTACAGATGGATAGTTCTAAATAGCCCTTGCCACAAAAAGAGCCCTTCTCTCAGTTCAGAAGCAAAGGCTGATACGAAACACATTTTCTAACCCAGTGATTACTTTGCATTATTACTAACAACAGATTTTTTGCACTTTTCACAAACATTTTCAGAATGCCATTTTTATGACCTTGCAGCTGCTTCTCTTTTGAAGTTTGATGTATGTTTTGCATTCTCTGAGTAAAAATAAAATCTTGTAAATGTTCTTGGACAAGTGAAAAAATTATTATAGAGTGAAAAAGGAGTGTCCAGATGGCGTAATATTTTTTCTTTTTTATAACACAATGGTTTTCAAATGTTTTCACACTATGGCCTGATTCTTCAGATAGAGATCCTCTTGTGGACCACCTTCCCATCCACTCTTAATATCACGCATTAAAGCAGGGCCGGCTTTAGGCCGATTCAGCCGATTCGGCTGAATTGGGCCCCGCGCCAAGAGGGCCCCGCGCTGCAGCTGTTCACCCTGCCCACTTCCCCCTCCTCCCCTGCCCTGCACGCCACGCCCCCTCCCCTGCTTCCCGCGAATCAGAGATTCGCGGGAAGTCTGAGACTAAGCAGCGGGGCGGGCCGGCCGGCAGCATGAGGTAAGCTGGGGTGGGGGCGGGAGAAGGGCTCCGGGGAGGTGCGGCCCGTTCCCGCAGGCCCCAGCACGGCCCCCGTGGCCCGGCTCGGGGCCCCCCACGCCCCCCCGCGGCGCGGCTGGGCTCGAGGCCCCCCCGGCCCCCCTGCGGCGCGGCTGGGCTCGGGGCCCCTCCGGCGGCGCGGCTGGGCTCGGGGCCCCTCCGGCGGCGCGGCGCGGCTGGGCTCAGGGCCCCTCTGGCCCCCCTGCGGCGCGGCTCGGCTCGGGGCCCCCCCGGCCCCCCGGCGGCTCGGCTCGGGGCCCCCCGTGGCTCGGCTCGGGTCGGCCCCCCCCCCGGCGGCGCGGCTCGGCTCGGGGCCCCCCCGGCCCCTCCCCCCGGCGGCTCGGCTTGGCTCGGGGCCCCCCCGGCCCCTCCCCCCGGTGGCGCGGCTCGGCTCAGGGCCCCCCCGGCCCCCCCCCCCGGCGGCGCGGCGTGGCTCGGGTCCTGGGGGCGGGGCTTGCAGCAAGCCCCGCCCCCAGGAATCAGGCCCCGCTCTTGCTAAAGCCGGCCCTGCATTAAAGAGACAAGTGAAAACAAGTTCTCTTTAAAGAAACAGAGGTACATTCCTATCCTGTAATTCTTGACTAATATTTAACTAAAATCAGGCATTAAAAGAAGCTCTGAACTTCCAAAAATAAACTGAAGCATTATCTTGTGGCTAAGGAACTGTTTTTAAAATAAATAGAAATTAAACATAGGAGGAACTTGAGAGAGCAACTTTGAAAATTTAGCATTATTTTGATTATTGTACTGCTGTATGTCACAGTTCAGGGTAACTGCACCTCTATTTCCCCTCGTGGGCCAGCAAAGACTTCCAATCTCAGGACTCCAGCTCCTGAGCTGTTGCCTCTTTTCAGTAGAAACCTGTGTCTTTCTCCCTTCTGACCAGGATACTCCCAGGCTGCACAGTTCCCTGCCTTCACTGTGTTTTTCCCAGCAAAGGTGGTTTGCCTAAACAGACCTGCTTGCTTTTTCTTCAGAAACTGATAAGAGTGATTGCCACAGGTACAAATTACCACATGGTTCTTTCTAAGCAAGCCTACTTTATTCTTAAGGTAAAAAGCATTACAGAAAAAACATATTAAAACAATAAAAGGAATCTACACATATGCTAATAAGCTTAGTAGAGATCACCACAACTCTAACATGTTCTGGCAAGTAAAGTCTTTCAGCACCCCAGCCTAAGGGTTTCTTTGTGGCTACCAGTTAATCAGAAGTTTAGTCCACCCTTTTATACAGATTAGGGGTCTTTGATCTGGAGTTTCCAGAAGCAGGTAAGGCACATACAATGGGCCTTTTCTCCCCAGGTCATATCTTCAAAATGTTGGCTTGGGAGGGTAGAATGTGCATTGCTCTCACCTAATGGTATGTCCTAGGAAATCCATCATAGGTGCCAACTCCGTGGTGCTCTGGGGCTGGAGACCCACAGGGGAAAAAATGGGTGAGCTCCCACCGGCAGCCCCCTTATCAGGTCAGCCTCCCCCACCCCAAGCGCCACTGGCAGGCCCTGCTGTTCAGCACCTCCCCCTTCCTCCCCGCACCTCCCGCCTGCCATGATCAGCTGTTTCGCAACATGCAGGAGGCTCTGGAGAGGAGGGAAGGGGAGAAGAGCGAGGGTGAAGCACACACAAGCCCCTACCCCACCTCTTCCCACCAGGAGGGAAGAGGTGGGGGGGGTGGGAAGAGGTGGGGTAGGGGCTTGTGAGGGTGGGGTGTTGCCTTAGGGGAAAGGGTGGGGTGGGGGCGGGGCAAAGCTGGGAGTCGAGCACTCCCTGGCACATTGGAAAGTTGGCGACTGTGCAAGCCACTCCCCCGCCCCCTCTCTGTTCCAAAAAGACCTTTGAACTTGCTAATGCCTCCCAGAGATTGCATTAATCTTTTCTTCCTGCTGAAGAAGTTCCATACAATCTCACAATAGTCCATAAACCTTTGCATTTCTAATACAATGTATCCCAAAGGTGTTAAACCTGATTTGATAAAGTTTAACTTAATTCAGTAAAGTTTATTCAGAATATTATAGGCTATTGTCAGTTTGTCAAACTATATTTTAATTGTTGTGGACCAGCTGTCAGATACCATTAAACAGTGTTCAATAGTGTTACTCAAAATATTTTAATAGAGCTACATTCTGTGCATAGGTGGTTCATCCTCTAACTATTCGATTACCGGGCTCACGCTACTGTTTTTAAAATTATTACTAATGTAATATATTTCCCTAGCACTTTATAGACAATGTGACAGACCCAGACCAGTGGGGTACAGGAGTCTGGTAAAGGGCAAATATACTGGTCACTGAATGAGTAGTTTTCTGTTCCCTGAGTGACCAGAGCAGGGACTGCACTAGAGTAATCAGGAACCTGCTAGAACCATTTAAGACAGGCAGGCTAATTAGGACACCTGGAGCCAATTAAGAAGAAGCTTCTAGAATCAATTAAGGCAGGCTAATCAGGGCACCTGGGTTTTAAAAGGCGCTCACTTCAGTTTGTGGTGCAAGTGTGAGGAGCTGGGAGCAAGAGGTGCAAGGAGCTGAGAGTGAGAGGGGGTGCTGCTGGAGGACTGAAGAGCACAAGCGTTATCAGACACCAGGAGGAAGTTCCTGTGGTGAGAATAAGGAAGGTGTTTGGAGGAGGCCATGGGGAAGTAGCCCAGGGAGTTTGTAGCTGTCATGCAGCTGTTACAGGAGGCACTATAGACAGCTGCAGTCCACAGGGCTCTGGGCTGGAACCCAGAGTAGAGAGCGGGCCCGGGTTCCCCCCAAACCTCCCAATTGACCTGGACTGTGGGTTCTTCCAGAGGGGAAGGTCTCTGGGCTGTTCCCCAACCCACATGGTGAATCTCTGAGGCAAGAAAATCCTCCAATAAGCACAAGACCCACCAAGATAGAGGAGGAACTTTGTCACACTGGTGTCAGGAGTGGGATCTTGGGGTGCACAGCGTGGCAGAAGAAGGAGGGTGATTTAAAAAAAAAGGGGGGGAGGGTTTATTTTTTTCACCACAATGGATGATGTAGTGCGGGCACTGATGCAAGCTACGGCGGCCCAGCAGGAGGCTACCCATGTCCAGGCAGCTGCCCAACAGGAGGCAGTGCGGCTGCAGCAAGAGACTAATCGCCTGCTGATGGACCAGGCTGCTCAAGACCGAGCTATGTTGTGGGAACTGGTAAACCAGGTAAAGTCCCTTACAGAGCTGAATCGCGGCCATGATGGGATGCGGCTCATACGGGCCAGCCATTGGCTGCAGAAAATGACACGGGAGGATGATGTAGAGGCATACCTTCTGGCCTTTGAGAGGACAGCCCTACAGGAGGCCTGGCCTTGAGATCAGTGGTCTGGCATCCTTGCCCCATTCCTGTGTGGGAAGGCCCAGAAGGCCTACCATGATCTGCCTGAAGAAGCTGAGGCAAACTAGCCCCAGCTGAAAGCAGAGATCCTGGCCAGATCTGGGGTAATGACAGCAGTGCAAGCTCAGCAGTATCACGGTTGGAGATACCAGGAAGACAAAACCCCGCGGTCCCAATTGTATGACCTCATCCATCTCGCACGAAAGTGGTTGCAAACAGAGTCCCAGAGTCCGGAAGAGATACTAGTGGTTCTGGTCATCGACCAATACACGAGGGGACTACCACCAGACCTTTGTGCCTGGGTAAGCCAGAACGAACCCTCCACCTATGATGAGGTTGTCGCCCTGGTAAAGAGGTGAAGGACAGCGAGGGAGCTGACCCGACCAGTTAAGGAACAGGCACCCCGGGTTCAACTAGGAGCACCAAGCCCTAAAGTTCGGGTGACTGGGCCACCAGGAGGGCCCAGGTGGAAAAAGAGAGAGGCTGAAGGCCCATCAGAGGCCACAAGGAGTCGGAGCACTGAGGGAGAAGAGGATTGTGATGTTAGACTGCCCAAACCAAGAGACCGGGGAATACCTAGGGCTCCATATAGATGTTATGCCTGCAGGGAGTGGGGACACATAGCTGCACAGTGTCCCAGTGCTGAGGAGCCTATGCAGTGTAACCTGGGGAACTGGGCAGATCCATGCTCCCTAATCCACCTCTTGGGGGTCTCACTAACCCCACATATGTATACCAGACAGGGGCCCTATGAGGTGGTTGAACCTGTGGGGGAAGTAACCTACAAGGTGCGGCAGCCAGGACGCAGAAAACAAGAACAGATTTATCATGTTAACCTTCTGAAACCCTGGCGTGCACAACAGTCCAAAAAGACCTAACCCAGGAAAACAAGCCTTCCAAACAGGTGAGAGTGTCTCCTGATTTAACACCAGACCAGAAGAATGAGGTGTCTGAGATGATCTTCTGGAACCAAGATGTGTTCTCGACAAAACGGGGTCGAACAACTGAGACATATCACTACATCGTCATGAACCCTGGGGCCAGAGTAACAATGAGGCCCTATCGGGTGCCAGCAGCAAAAAGGGAGGAAATAAAAGCAGAAGTAAAAAAAATGCTGGAGTTGGGGATCATCGAAGAATCCCACAGTCAGTGGTCCAGCCCAGTCGTGCTGGTGCCCAAATCTGATGGCACCACAAGATTTTGCAACGACTTCCGGCGACTAAACGAAGTATCCCAGTTCAACGCGTACCCCATACCTCGCATAGATGAGCTAGTGGACCATCTGGGTAATGCCCAGTACTTGACACCCTAGACTTGACAAAGGGGTACTGGCAGATTCCCCTTGCAGAAGACGCAAAGGAAAAGACTGCGTTCTCTACACCAGAGGGTCTTTTTCAATATACTGTCTTCCCTTTTGGACTATATGGTGCCCCAGCTACCTTCCAGCGCCTCATGGACAAGCTATTACGCCCGCATAACAGTTATGCTGCTGCCTACTTGGATGATGTGGTCATTCATACCCCAGACTGGGAAACCCACCTGGAGAAGGTGGAAGCAGTCCTCGATACCTTCAGGCAAGCTGGCCTTACAGCAAACCCTGCCAAATGCGCTGTAGGGTTTACAGAGGCCAAATATCTTGGCTACATTGTGGGAAAAGGTCTGGTAAAACCCCAAGTGAACAAGTTAGAGGCCATCCAAAATTGGCCCCGACCAAGTCGCAAGGAACAAGTCCGGGCATTTCTAGGTGTGGTGGGGTATTACCAACGATTTATCCCCCAGATTGCCCCACACAGAAACCTCTCACTCCACACCTAGATCCCCCAGACTAAACCCCTTCACACTTGTATCCTGCTGGGCTGAGCCTGCCCACCCACACCTGGCGCAGAGGGCCAGGGCCCGGGGATGTTTCTGGGGCAGGCCCAGCCCTTGCACTGTGTCAGGGTCAGGTGCAGCCTCACAACCCTGTACGGTGGATGTGCAGGCTTCAGGATGAGCTCCCACCTCAATGCAGCCAGTGGCCTGGCTCCCCACTGTCATGCTGGAGCCACATTTATTTATTGACAAATAAAAATTGCGGAATTATAAAATTTTGTGCACATAATTTTTAATTTTTGGCACAGAATTCCCTCAGGAGTAGATAGTATAGTACAGGTCTCATTCAAGTGGAGGAAAGAAACCTAATCTTTATCTGAACTGATTCATGGTTAGAAAGTGATATAAGAATCAGAAGCGTATCCTGTTCTATTTCATTCTGGGTCACGTTGACTGTATCTAGTCACTGATCCATACTATTTACTCAGTTGGTGTTTTTAGTGACCCTATTCGGTGATATAACAACATTCAGTTCTTGAAGAATGTAAAATAGATTTACTGACATTCTGTAATGGTAGTGTATTTAACTAAGCATAATAAAAAATAAGTAGAGCGGGGCAGTGCATTCATAGTAATGTATTTGACAAATGTAGCTCTTCTTCCTGTTTGTGAATTATCAGCAAATAGACTCAGATTAATACAGTTTAGTATGCAATATTTGAAATGGTCCACTGAACGCTTCATTTAAATGCGTTTCTACCTATGGGCTTTTCATTAACTGTTTAGTCTTTGACTATTAGCTATTCATTACTGATAGAATTTGACTGCTCATTTCAGTTGCCCAGAATTGTTTTTCTCCTTAAGTGACAGATGACTGGAAAATTTATAATGGAGAATAAAGAAATCAAAGAGATTTCAATATGGCTGGACAAGCAATACTGGCAAGTATCAGGGGGTAGCCGTGTTAGTCTGTATCTACAAAAACAACAAGGAGTCTGGTGGCACCTTAAAGACTAACAGATTTATTTGGGCATAAGCTTTCGTGAGTTAAAACCTCACTTCTTCGGATGCATAGAGTGAAAGTTACAGATGCAGGCATTATATACTGACACATGGAGAGCAGGGAGTTACTTCACAAGTGGAGAACCAGTGTTGACAGGGCCAATTCAATCAGGGTGGATGTAGTCCACTCCCAATAATAGATGAGGAGGTGTCAATTCCAGGAGAGGAAAAGCTGCTTCTGTAGTGAGCCAGCCACTCCCAGTCCCTATTCAAGCCCAGATTAATGGTGTTGAATTTGCAAATGAATTTTAGTTCTGCTGTTTCTCTTTGAAGTCTGTTTCTGAAGTTTTTTTGTTCAATGATAGTGACTTTTAAATCTGTAATAGAATGACCAGGGAGATTGAAGTGTTCACTTACTGGCTTGTGTATGTTACCATTCCTGATGTCTGATTTGTGTCCATTTATTCTTTTGCGGAGGGACTGTCCGGTTTGGCCAATGTACATGGCAGAGGGGCATTGCTGGCACATGATGGCATATATGACATTAGTGGATGTGCAGGTGAATGAGCCCCTGATGGTGTGGCTGATGTGGTTGGGTCCTCTAATGCTGTTGCCAGAGTAGATATGGGGACAGAGTAGGCAACGAGGTTTGCTACAGGGATAGGTTCCTGGGTTAGTGTTTCTGTGGTGTGGTGTGTAGTTGCTGGTGAGTATTTGCTTCAGGTTGGGGGGTTGTCTGTAAGCGAGGACTGGCCTGCCTCCCAAGGTCTGTGAGAGTGAGGGATCATTTTCCAGGATAGGTTGTAGATCGTGGATAATGCGCTGGAGAGGTTTTAGCTGGGGGCTGTATGTGATGGCCAGTGGTGTTCTGTTATTGTCCTTGTTGGGCCTGTCCTGTAGTAGGTGATTTCTGGGTACCCGTCTTGCTCTGTCAATCTGTTTCCTCACTTCCCCAGGTGGGTATTGTAGTTTTACGAATGCTTGATAAAGATCTTGTAGGTGTTTGTCTCTGTCTGAGGGGTTGGAGCAAATTCGGTTGTATCTTAGGGCTTGGCTGTAGACAATGGATCGTGTGATGTGTCTTGGATGGAAGCTGGAGGCATGTAGGTACGTATAGCGGTCAGTAGGTTTCCGGTATAGGATGGTGTTTATGTGACCATCACTTATTTGTACTGTAGTGTCCAGGAAGTGGATCTCTTGTGTGGACTGGTCCAGGCTGAGGTTGATGGTGGGGTGGAAATTGTTGAAGTCCAGGTGGAATTCTTCAAGGGCCTCCTTTCCGTGGGTCCATATGATGAAGATGTCATCAATGTAGCGCAAGTAGAGGAGGGGCACTAGGGGACGAGAGCTGAGGAAGCATTGTTCTAAGTCAGCCATAAAAATGTTGGCATACTGTGGGGCCATGCGGGTACCCATAGCAGTGCCACTGACTTGAAGGTATAAGTTGTCCCCAAATCTGAAGTGGTTGTGGGTGAGGACAAAGTCACAAAGCTCAGCCACCAGGCTTGCTGTGGCCTCATCAGGGATACTGTTCCTGACAGCTTGTAGTCCATCCTCATGTGGAATACTGGCAAGAACCTTTAGTGCAAACACATTTGCACTCATACTTGTGAGACATTTGATTTCTGTGAACATTCTTGCAAGCAAAAAGTCACATAGATTAATCTTTGTGGAAAATCAAGTGACGAGGTTGAAAATTCCGTTAAAGTATTTGTGGATTTTATTTAAATGCATATTTTAATAGTTTTTTCAATACTTGCCCAGCTCTGCTGATAAATATGTAGTGTCATTTTTTACAGGTAGAAAAAGTCTCTCTTTTTTTTTTTTTTTGGTGTCTGTGCCAAAGCTATGACAGACCTAAGAGGAGGGAAAAAACAATAACCCTGTATTCAGTGGAAGGCGACATTTGTTGCCTTTCACCCAAGAGTATCTGTACATAATTATCTTGTTTGGAGAAAAACTGTGTGAAGAAAAGCAGCTGAGGCTTCAGATATGAGTTATATGTATATAGAGCTTTACAAGCATGATGTCATTCTAATTTGCACTGCTAGGGGATGAGCTCATCGGGGAGTGGCCTTGCAGATTTACAGCTGTGCCAATTCATCACTGTTGTGATTAACATTCTCCAAGCTTCCCTCTTGAACTAAACAACAGACACTCTGTTATGAATTATTTAAAGCCCAAAGAGAGCTCCTACAAAATATAATCAAACGCCAGTCAGAAGACACAAAAGAGTGAACTCTGTCTCTTGCTTGTCCTGCATTGTAAGCAATGGCATAACTGCTGTTCCCAAAGGGCTACGCAGATAATTGCACTCTGTTTTCACACTGTTTTCCTAATATTTTTGGGCTACTTGTTTTTCACAGCAATGAGACTTGCGTTATATTGGACAAACAGTGTATTGAGCTGTGCCTGGGTAGTGTCTAAATGGGTCTTTTTATTGTTGTTTTATGAAGATTTAGTATAATCTGTCTATGTGGATATTTTGTTCCATTCTTTAACTGGCCTCTCCTGTCTTTAATAGGAATTTATAAGAGAAGCAGTAACTATTAAAGCTTGGACTGCCAGGAAACTAGATCCTTATATTCCTAAAAGACAGACCTAGACTCATTGGAGTATGTGTTTTCCAAACAAGCCACAAGGAAGCATTGTTGTGTTTCTTCGAGAGCTAGTTAGTTATTTTGCACTTCATAGTTTCATTGTATGGTTATGAAAGAAATATGACTTCAAGATAGACAAGTAGGGTGAGTTTTTCACTTCACAAATAAAAAAGTTGAGGTTAAAAATTCTACAGAGGAGTTTTGAACAGATTTTGCCTCTTAAAATATTCAATTCTAGCTTGAGTTCTAATTTGATTTTTCCACAATGTTCATGTCACTTTACAGGTGAGACATGACAGCAATTTAAAATCACATAATCTAAATGGGAGCTGTTGCTGCTATGTGACATCTCACGTTGGCTGCAATTTAGTAGTGGGTGATGGGATTAATATATGTGAGGCAAAATTTTGTTCTCAGACCTCTTGGAGGAGCAAAACATCAGGGATGAGAACTGCTGTGCAAATGTGCGAACAGAAATTTGTCCAGCATTTGTAAAATGCTTTGGGATCATACAACTCCATTTTATGAAGGAATGCTAGATATTATTGCAGTTACAAGAGACATTGGAGGGTATCCTACTTCAGAACAATATCTTCTAAAAACACCCACTGCCTGGGCTAAAAACAGGGAAAGCTGCCATCTTTCATGAGCTCTGATGGTTGTCTGCTATGTTATCTGTAGCAGCTTTATTTTTTCTGATGTGAAATAACCCAGGTGCCTGACATTCCTCTGTTCATCATTGAAGATGGCTCCTTTCTGGTGACAGGTGAGGGGTGTTACTTGCTGTGGTACAGAAAGGAGTGGGGATAAAATGAAATATGAAGTCAGAACATACAAGGAGTAGAGTTTGAGGGCTTATATCTGGTTTGTATTTAACATTACCCCTTTCCTTTATGATTCTGTTAGAGGAGCTTGGCTGAACACATGAAAGAAAACAATTAAGCATTTTATCTGGGATTTGGAAATATTATAAGAGGACTCTCTTAGGTGAAGTAATGTAATACAAAGGCCAAGCTGTTTTTACTTGTACATTCATTAAAAAGTTGCTCAATTAGAAAATCCTAATTTCCTTTATTAGCAACTGATTAGAATATGTCATGCTATACTATTTCTCCTGTCCAGAAGAAGGAAGGAAAGAATATTCTCTGTATGCAAGAGAACAACAAGCCCTACAGAACATAAATTAAAAACTGAATTTGCACTTTGATCCTCTGTAAAATGGCAGAGTAAGAATCGCCACTGGAGAACTCAAGGGACTTAGTATAATTCCTATAGCCTCCCTAAATCTAATACATGAAGAGACAGTTTATCTTCCATGACAGTATATTCTGACAGCCTGGACAGAATTTAGAAACACTTAAGTGACCATGAAGTACTTAAGGTTGGAAGCCTGTCAGCTTTTCCTGTCTTTTTCATCCACATTGTGCATTAGCAATATATAGAGTACAGCAAATGGAATTTCAGTATGAGAGCCCAGCTCCTTATAATCAGTGTTATCGTTAACAGACAAATTGGTTACCATGTTAGCGTGTGTGTTTTCAAAATAGTAATCTCTTAATTTCACACTGTGAATGGGAGGGATGCCAAACTATGCTTATTCAGAGGTGAATTCTACATGCCTTCAGCAATGAAAGTATATGATTATCAACCCAGTATTTCCTACTGAACAAAGCCCATAATGCTGAGTAAATACTGTTTAGTTTCCAATATCTTACAGCAGCTTATACACAGTTACATTTAAAGATTAGCTTAATGAGCATTTCCATTCAAAAGCAAAAAGCCTGTGATGCAATTTCAGAAATTGCAAATCAAAGCCCCTCATTCACAAAACATTACGATAATCTCCAGGTAAACCTCAGTTATTTTGACAAGTCTCCTCGATAATTTTAATTTGGGAGCTAACATGGTAGATAAGGCACTGCACTGGGAGTCAGGAGGAACTGGGTTCTGTTCCCAGTTCTACCAGACCCGCTGTATGATGTTGGGAAGGTCACTTCAACTTTCTGCCTCAATCTCTCCATATGTCAAATGAGGACAATGATATGCAGAGCAGTCCCTTGGGTATGGCGAACCGGGCTGACTGCTCTGGGCCCTGCTCTTCCGTGTGCGTGTGTCGTGCGGGAGGCGTTAGGCCAGCCCGGGAGGGTGGGGTTAGATGTTCGGGGGGGCCAGGCTGGCCCGGGGACTTAGCAGGAGGCCTGGTGCCGGCAGCGGGGGTTGGGCCCACGCTCACCGGTGGGAAGCGCGTGTTGTATTTCTTTTTCTTTCTTGGCATCGCGGGGCTCAGGCTCAGTCTCTGGCAGCGGTTGCAGCGATCCCAGCCTGCCCTGCTCTGCCAAGCCCCACAGCTCCCGGCCGCACCGGCCGCCAGCGTCCTAGTGCCACTGGAACGTGCCAGCACCAGTGGTTTGAGCATTGGCCTGCTAAACCCAGGGTTGTGAGTTCAATCCTTGAGGGCACCACTTAGAGATCTGAGGCAAAATCAGTACTTGGTCCTGCTAGTGAAGGCAAGGGGCTGGACTCAATGACCTTTCAGGGTTCCTTCCAGTTCTATGAGATAGGTATATTTTTATTTTACGTCAGTCAATGCTGCTGATGCACAAATATATTTTGGGGTCAGATCAGCCCTTTCTGAATGGAAGGGCAGTAGCTGCACCACAGCTAGTTGTGCCTGAGGAAGTTGGTAGTTGACCCTCATGAGCTAGCTATATGTGCTGACAGGGATGAAAGGGGGAGTAAGACCTTATGCTGCTGCACTGCCTTCTAGGACCCTGGGTCTGTGCACACAGTGGGAATGTCCCCCGCTGCGCTCTGAGCAAGTGAGCAGAGAGGGAAGGAATGGCTTTCCCCCCTCTCTTCTTCATGCACTGCTGAGCCGAGCTGAGTCACTTTGGGAGTGTAGCAACCTACAGGTATCGATCCAGTAGCAATGCACCACACCATACACAGGGCTTGTGATGAGGATATTGTAACAGTGAATAAGGTGTGGAACAGGTGTCAGCACTATGTACCTGACTTGTGAATCGTTCTTTTCCATCTCATGCCAATTATTATTTAATAACTATATTCCAGTAGTGTTCAGGGCTCCATTGTGCTGGTGGCTATTCAAAACACACAGATGTAGCTGTCGTCTATCTTTTTCGGGGGGGAAACCCAACAAAAAACAAACAGCTTTATGGCAGGCCTGCACTTCATCATCTGCAAGAACTGACAAAACTCATAGCTAGACATGCTGAAGCATAACCCTCTACAAGAATTGAAAGGAAATAAGATGTCTAATGGCCCTGAGATTTTTCGGTAACTTTGAAATATTTTCAGCAACTCCCTTCCTGGAAATTGTAGTAAAGAATACAAGTGAAAGAGGGCATGACACCCTATAAAAACTAACAAAAAATTAAATATTTACAAATGTTTACAAAAGATTCCACAGTCTCTTTTCTAACATTAAAAGTTACTTGAACAGGAAGATGTTCTACAGCTGGAGTCACAGGAAAATGGTACCTCTTGTGTGCTATTGCTATAGAAAATGTAGAAGTGTTAGGTATAACCTATCAGGTAAGAATTTACTAACAGCCTTTCAAGAAGGTGAAACTGAATCACCTTTTAATCCTTTTTTCTTTTGTAGTTTCTATTTTAAGGCAAGTCAAGTAATAAACAAATTAAGGTAGGGTCAGATCTTACAGCCTTTTTTCCAGCACAAAAAAAATCTTCACTCAAGTGAGTAGTCCTTACAGGACTTCTATAGGAGTATTGACGTGCATAAAGGTTTGCAGGATTGGGCCCTTACTTTTTATCCCAAGTAGTTAAATAAAAATAAATTGTTTTTAAAGAGCAGATTTGTTCATTAATCCCAACTCTCAGGTGTTATAACACTGGTCTACAATTTTTGAGAAGTTGTCTGCTTCAGAGATAAAATGTACTATTTATTATGTATTTTGATGTGCTGAATTCAAATATGACAATTAAAACAACTGATTGGCTACTGTTTCTAAGATATTTAAGTTCTTACATTTTATGTCTATGTATATTGGGTAGATAGTAGAGTTTTAATCATAAATTGTAAACCTAGGTCTTTTCATGTGTTTATGGTTGCTTTACATGATAATATTTCACCTGTCCTGTTTATGTAACACTTTAAAAATCAGCAAAAGGGTTATATAAATAAAATTTATTATGAAACAAAAGGCAAAAAACGATTATGTACATAGTTTAGTCCTATTCAGTGTCTACTCGGCGCTTTTTGGCTTGTCTCTTGTATTCATTAAATGGAGCATCTTTAGTCACTGTCCAGCAATAGTCTGCAAGCATTGATGGGCTCCATTTGTCCTGATAGCGTTTCTCCATTGTTGCAATGTCCTGGTGAAATCGCTCGCCATGCTCGTCGCTCACTGCTCCACAGTTGGGTGGAAAAAATCTAGATGAGAGTGCAAAAAATGTATCTTTAGTGACATGTTGCGGCCAAGGCTTTTGTATGCCTTGAGGAGGTTTTCCACCAACAACCTGTAGTTGTCTGCCTTGTTGTTTCCGAGAAAATTTATTGCCACTAACTGGAAGGCTTTCCATGCCGTCTTTTCCTTGCCACGCAGTGCATGGTCAAATGCATCATCTCGAAGAAGTTCATGAATCTGAGGACCAACAAAGACACCTTCCTTTATCTTAGCTTCACTTAACCTTGGAAATTTTCCAGAGGTACTTGAAAGCTGCTTGTGTTTTGTCAATGGCCTTGACAAAGTTCTTCATCAGACCCAGCTTGATGTGTAAGGATGGTAACAAAATCTTCTTTGATTCAACAAGTGGTGGATGCTGAACACTTTTCCTCCCACGCTCCAATGATTGTCGGAGTGGCCAATCTTTCTTGATGTAGTGGGAATCTGTTGCACGACTATCCCATTTGCAGAGAAAACAGCAGTACTTTGTGTATCCAGTCTGCAGACCAAGCAAGAGAGCAACAACCTTCAAATCGCCACAAAGCTGCCACTGATGTTGGTCACAGTTTATGCACCTCAAAAGTTGTTTCGTGTTGTCATAGGTTTCCTTCATATGGACTGCATGACCAAGTGGAATTGATGGCAAAACATTGCCATTATGCAGTAAAACAGCTTTAAGACTCGTCTTCGATGAATCAATGAACAGTCTCCACTCTCTGGATCGTGAATGATGTTGAGGGCTGCCATCACACCATCGATGTTGTTGCAGGCTACAAGATCACCTTCCATGAAGAAGAATGGGACAAGATCCTTTTGACGGTCACGGAACATGGAAACCCTAACATCACCTGCCAGGAGATTCCACTGCTGTAGTCTGGAGCCCAACAGCTCTGCCTTCCTCTTGAGTAGTTCCAAATCCCTGACAAGATCATTCAGTTCACCTTGTGTTATGAAGTGTAGTTCAGAGGAGGAGGATGGGAGAAAATGTGGGTCCTGTGACATTGATGGTTCAGGACCGGAAGTTTCATCCTCTTCCTCTTCCTCGTCTGACTCAAGTGAGAAGGATTCTGGTGCATCAGGAACCGGCAGTCCTTCTCCGTGGGGTACTGGGCGTATAGCTGATGGAATGTTTGGATAATGCACAGTCCACTTTTTCTTCTTTGACACACCTTTCCCAACTGGAGGCACCATGCAGAAGTAACAATTGCTGGTATGATCTGTTGGCTCTCTCCAAATCATTGGCACTGCAAAAGGCATAGGTTTCCTTTTCCTGTTCAACCACCAGCGAAGATTTGTTGCACAAGTGTTGCAGCATATGTGTGGGGCCCACCTCTTGTCCTGTTCTCCAATTTTGCAGCCAAAATAAAGGTGATAGGCTTTCTTAACCATAGTGGTTATACTGCGCTTTTGTGATGCAAAAGTCACTTCACCACAAACATAGCAGAAGTTATCTGCACTGTTCACACAAGTATGAGGCATCTCTGCTCACTTTGGCTAAACAGAAATGTGTCCCTTTGCAAAATCAAACACTGACAAATAAGAGAGCACGACACTGTATGATTTCTAGAGCTAATATAGGGCAATTTGTTCAGCAGAGTGATGTAAGCTTCGTTATGATTGCATCATCCATGACTTCTAGGAATAACATGATGCAATTCATATCATGTATGACACAATACCAGCTTCAGATTGCATCATTCATTGTTTTGCCTAAAAACCAAGTACTGTCCAAACCCAGTCATAGATTTATTCATAGATCCAGTCAAAGATATATTTTAGTCATTTCTGGTTTAAATTGAGATCCCTTCCCTTTATAACTCACTTATCCTCCGCCATTCCGAAGTCAAGGGTCGTATATACTGACCCAATAGCATATCTTGAAAACTAGAGCCAATCAACAATTTTAAGCATCATTTTTGTTCTCAGTCACCCAGAATTAGTAAAGTTTGACTACATTTATTTCAGAAGCGTTTTGGCTGTAGAGCAGTGTAATGTAAGATTTGTTCTGTATAGTTCATAGGTTGGCAGCACCACTCCTTTTTATGCTCTCCACTGGGCTATTCAGAAAGCATATAGAATATCCAGTGATGCATGAGACCATTAACATTTAGCATGCTTTGCTGAAAAACTGCACAGGATGAAAATCACTCAGAAACAGAATCAAAGTATTTGCAGAACTATTTTCTGAGTGTTCTTTGCTGGGAATTTCTACTGTGAAAAATTACTGGAAATTAAGTCAAAGTAGCAATTTACCATGACAGTCAGCTGATTTCTAGGTAAAGCAGGTATTTATTTTCTCCTTCAACCTATAATTAATTACCTGTTGCAACTCCAAGGGACTAAAACAATATTTTGCTTTTGCACATTAACATTGAACTGCACCTTGTTAAATTTTGTCAGTTTCCATCGACGGTAAGACACAGGATCTAACTGTAAAGTGAAATACTTCTAAAATGTGTAGGGGAAAATACAACTGCCAGTTCTTTTATCATGTATACTTAGTAGCACAGTGAGCTGCAGAAAATCTAAATAGAGTTTCATTTAGTAGATTGATCCCAACTGCGTATTGCCTGGGAAAATGCAGTCTGTCCATGGAGCAATGAGACTGAATTAATTCTCCAGTTTATACACATTAGATATGTGTATATGTAGCTTTCTAAAATGCAGTCTAAGAGCACATATGATTAGCATCTGATAAATCTGTGTCTGAATGGTATATTTTGCTCCCACAAATTTGTGAGCACAAAATGTGAAGCAGAAATGAGGCTTCATTCAAAATCAGGGTCTTGAGAATGAATGTCTGCCCCCAGTTTCATCTAGATGTGCAGTCTTGGACCAAATCTAGTCCAACCAGCAGCAGTTATCACTGATAAATGACTGTTGTCTTTCATCTATATTCCCCCCCCCCCCCCGATTTTTGAGTAAATTGCATTTTTTCAAGAACTGCTTTTGAATATCCTCAAAACTTGTGTTATGGCAGTTAACTAAGATTGGATTTCAATGTTGCAGCCTTTTTAGCAGTATTAGTAGGCGCATTTATGCATTTACTGTGAAGATGTTGTAGAAAGTATCTTATTTAGTGGCATGAAATCCTGAAGCTCAGTCTCTTTTTCCCTATTGGATTATACCCTCTCTCTAGCCTTCAAATTACCTGCCAGAATTTTATTGCATGTCATCCCTAAAAAGATGACACAGTCTATTAAAGGTTATATAAGTTAATGGTAGTATGTTTAAAACACAACTGGCAAACACCAGCCTACGCTGGGTTGAGAAAAATGAGTCCTTGAAATTTATCAATCCATGTATTTGTTTTGTAATTTTACAGTGCATCTGTAACATTCACCATAGCAATAATATATCTCTAAGATTGTGTCAGGGTGTTAATTTGAACCCCTTTTAATAAGAGGTTAATTTATAACCTCTATCCTCAAATGTGAAATGCACAGAAGCCAAATTCTTCCGTGGTGTAAGAGTGCATCAGCTTTTGGATGCCCTACTTGGATGCCTTTTAATGGGGCCTAATTTTCAGAGTGTCATTGTGTAGTATGTTCTGAAAATCAGGCCTCTTTAAGATACCTCAAGTTAGACACCCAAAATCACTGGTCACTTTTGAAAATTTAGGCCCATGAGCGCACATTTTAACTATCATATCCTCTTGTTTTTAAACTTCTTTTTAAAGTATAAAATCATGAAATTCATCATAATTACAGTGGCCTGCCATGTTAAAATAATTTGCGTATTCATTTTAATCTATATGCTGAAAGAACATTTTTGACTGAAGGGAGATTTTAAATGTGAATGTTTGTTTCAGACAGTGCCATTCTTTACATGTATCGGTGTCGATACATGTAAATGTGTATTGTGGGTGGTGGATATGTATGAGGTAATGTGGGGAAGGTGAGATTGTGGTTGTGAGTTGCAAAGGTTGGGTGAAGACTTAACTAGTGATTTCCTGCCTTTTTTTATGCTTGTGCGTAGTACATAAACTTGAACAACTGTAACTAACTTTTTTTTAACAACATTTTGTTTCGGGGGATATAGATCAATGGTATTGTATGTAAGTGAGAATCAGACGGGCAGAAATAAGCTGTTTCAGGTACTCTGTACATGGGTATATGCTACACAACAGCTGGGAGGTATAATTCCCAGCTCGGGTAGACAGACACACACTAGCTTTGCTTGCGCTGCTGCATTAAAAATAGCAGCATGGCCGTGGCAGCACAGGCAGCAGCTCGGGCTGGCCATCTGAGTATAATCCCGCCCAGCTCCCTGGGCATGTACTGGGATGGCTGTCTGTGCTGCCATGGCCACTCTGGTGTTTTTCCATGCTAGCTTGAGCAGAGCTAGCACGTGGTCTGTCTCCCTGAGTTGGAATTACACCTTCCAGCAGCGGTATTGACATACCCGAAGAATGAGAGAGGGACTGACGCTTCCTTGCTTTTGTTGATATGTAAGAAGATAAACCAAATGTTTGAAAACTCTGTGTTAGATAAGGGATATTACAAAGATGTACGGTCATTTAGGCTGGTATGCTCCTCTAAACTAATGAAAGCAGATTGGAGCAAATCCTTGCAGTAACTCATGGTTTAGCTGTCCCGCCAGTTGTGCACAGACAACTCCCATTTAAGTCAATGGGAGTTTTGCATGCACAAGTGCAGGATAATTAGGGCTGTGATGGTGGTAGAAGGGGAGGAGCATTGGGATTCTCTCTCTTTTTCCTGGACAGGGCCAATCGGGGGAGGGAGGGAGGCAGGAGGGTCATTTGGCCTGGGCCTCAAGCTCAAAGGGGGCCTCAAATTTAGACACTTGTTAATTTTTTGGCATTTGATAAGTTTCGCAACTTGTTTTTACACACATCCCTATCGGACCAAAATGTGACACGCTCTCTCAGCTTAGAGCTGCAAATTTAAGCCAATAAGAGATGTGATTTGGTAAAAGACATAATTTTTTTTGTTAACTGATATAGATTTTGTCATATTAAAAAGTTTAAAATGTTCATAAATATTAATAAAAATATATCGGTTCTGATGGCACAAGATTAGACCATGTGTTGCCATTTTTTATTTTTATTTTGCCTAAGGGCCTCAAAAGCTGGAAATGGCCCGGGCCTCTCTGGACCTCTCAGAGGGCCTGCTCCTGGATGAGGATTTGTGTTTGAGAACAGAGATGTTGCAAGAATGAGTCATCAGGTATTAGAGCATGGATCCCTGGAGTCCAGAGGCCAGGCTTCCTGTCCCCTCCATATTCCTCTAAACTCCACCCCCTTAAAAGGATCCTGCAAAGGCAAGCCAGTGAAGTTGAACCCTGGAAGTACCATGGACACTCAGTTCTCATTCTATGGGATGATGTGATATTGCCCATACATGGTGCTCTAGTTTCAAAGATGGAGTAATTGGCATGATGACTGGACTCCATTTGTTGTCCTACAGTGCATTACATCAACTAAAGCAGTGGTACAGCACAAACTGAAGTTATTTAAAGAGTAAGGAAGGCCTTTTACATACAAATATAGGATGTGTGATGAAATTAAAGTTGCGTTTGAACTGGACTTGCTTAGCTATCCCTTAGGCAAACAGTCAAAGCCAACAGACAAACCACAGATGGATATGTTGCATAACTGCCCTGCTGATCAGCCATTGATGTATTGTTTGTGACAGAATATTCCTTCAGTGTTGCACTTAGTATGAAGTGCAGTTAATGGAACAGACGGATGAAAATAATCCCAATTTGAATCTGCCCTTGAGTTTTTCAGTTCTTGAAAACACAACCCTTTTTATAAGGCAGGAAAATCAGTCCTAACGTATGAATTATCCTTTCAATAATATTTTGCTTGAGGAATAGTTTCAGTGGAGGCTGTGACAATATATAGGCTAGGTTCAAGTTGACTTGTGCTGAACATATGGCTGTCTAGCCGTAGAACTGAAAAGGTATCACTTTTTAGTAAAAAGTCCCACTAGAGGATCATGTACTGACATAAATATCTGACTTGTTCATGGACTTCTGTGAAATGTTCTATTATTGTAAGCTCATGCTTTCTTTTTAAAATACTGTTTTAAAGTAATTAATAGAGAAAGAAACGAATAGCAGTTTGTTATACAATACCTACCATATAGTATCAGAGGGTAGCCGTGTTAGTCTGGATCTGTAAAAAGCAACAAAGACTCCTGTGGCACCTTATAGACTAACAGATGTATTAGAGCATAAGTTTTCGTGGGTGAATACCCACTTCATCAGACGCATGTAATGGAAATTTCCAGAGGCAGGTATAAATATGCAGGCAAGAATCAGTCTGGAGATAACGAGGTTAGTTCAATCAGGGAGGGTGAGGCCCTCTTCTAGCAATTGAGGTGTGAACACCAAGGGAGGAGAAACTGCTTTTGTAGTTGGGTAGCCATTCACAGTCTTTGTTTAATCCTGAGCTCATGGTGTCAAATTTGCAAACGGACTGAAGCTCAGCAGTTTCTCTTTGAAGTCTGGTGCTGAAGTTTTTTTGTTTGTAGGATAGGATGGCTACCTTAAAATCTGCAATTGTGTGGCCAGGGAGGTTGAAGTGTTCTCCTACAGGTTTTTGTATATTGCCATTCCTAATATCTGACTTGTGTCCATTTATCCTTTTACGTAGGGACTGTCCAGTTTGCCCGATATACATAGCAGAGGGGCATTACTGGCACATGATGGTGTATATAACATTGGTGGACGTGCAGGTGAATGAACCAGTGATGATGTAGCTGATCTGGTTAGGTCCTGTGATGATGTCGCTGGTGTAGATATGTGGGCAGAGTTGGCATCGAGGTTTGTTGCATGGATTGGTTCCTGAGTTAGAGTTGTTATGGTGCATTGTGTGGTTGCTGGTGAGAATATGCTTAAGGTTGGCGGGTTGTCTGTGGGCGAGGACTGGCCTGCCTCCCAAGGTCTGTGAAAGTGAGGGACCATTGTCTGGGATGGGTTGTAGATCACTGATGATGTGTTGGAGAGGTTTAAGCTGAGGACTGTATATGATGGCCAGTGGAGTTCTGTTGGTTTGTTTCTTGGCCTTGTCTTGCAGCAGGAGGCTTCTGGGTACACGTCTGGGTCTGTTGATTTGTTTCCTTATTTCCTCATGCGGGTATCTTCATTTTGAGAATGCGTGGTGAAGATCTTGTAGGTGTTGGTCTCTGTCTGAGGAGTTGGAGCAAATGCGGTTGTACCTCAGTGCTTGGCTGTAGACGATGGATCGTGTGGTGTGTCCGGGATGGAAGCTGGAGGCATGAAGGTAGGCATAGCGGTCGGTGGGTTTTCGGTATAGGGTGGTATTAACGTGACCGTCAATTATTTGTACTGTGATGTCTAGGACGTGGACCTTCCGTGTAGATTGGTCCAGGCTGAGGTTGATGGTGGGGTGGAAGCTGTTGAAATCGTGGTGGAAGTCTTCCAGAGTCTCCTTCCCATGGGTCCAAATGATGAAGATGTCATCAATGTAGAGTAGGTAGAGAAGGGGCGTGAGTGGACGAGAGCTGAAGAAGCGTTGTTCCAGGTCAGCCATAAAAATGTTAGCATATTGTGGGGCAATGAGGGTGCCCATAGCGGTGCCACTGGTCTGGAGGTATATATTGTCACCAAAGTTGAAATAGTTGTGTGTGAGGATAAAGTCACAGAGCTCAGCAACCAATTGTGCTGTGTCATCATCAGGGATACTGTTCCTGACAGCTTGTATTCCATCTGTGTGTGGGATGTTTGTGTAGAGAGCCTCCACATCCATGGTGGCTAGGATGGTGTTTTCTGGAAGATCACCAATGTATTGTAGTTTTCTCAGGAAATCAGTGGTGTCACGGAGGTAACTGGGAGTGCTGGTGGCATAGGGTCTGAGTAGAGAGACCACATATCCGGATAGTCCTTCAGTGAGTGCAAATTCCAGAGATGATGGGGCATCCAGGATTTCCAGGTTTGTGGATCTTGGATAGTAGATAGAATAACCCCGGCCGGGGCTCTAAGGGTGTGTTGATTTGTTCCTGTGTTAGTGTAGGGTGTGTCCTGAGTAGATGGTGCAGTTTCTTAGTATATTCCTCAGTGGGATCTGAGGAAAGTGGCCTGTAGAACTTGGTATTGGAGAGTTGTCTGGCAGCCTCCTTTTGGTAGTCAGATCTGTTCATGATGATAACAGCACCTCCTTTATCATCCTCTTTGATTATAATGTCAGGGTTGTTTCTGAGGCTGTGGATGGCATTGGTTTCTGCATGACTTAGATTATGAGGCAAGCGATGTTGTTTTTCCACAATTTCTGCCTGTGCACGTTGGTGGAAACATTCTATGGATAGGTCCAGACTGTCATTTCGACCCTCAGGAGGAGACCATGTGGAGTTCTTCTTCTTGTGTTGTTGGTGGGAGGCTATCTGTGTATCAGTGCACTGTTCAGTGTTATCCTGAAAGTATTCTTTGAGTCAGAGATGGCGAAAGTAGGCTTCCAGATCACTGCAGAACTGTATCATGTTCGTGGGGGTGGTGAGGCAAAAGGAGAGTCCCCAAGATAGGACAGACTCTTCTGCCGGGTTGAGTGTGTAGCTGGATAGATTGACGATATTGCTGGGTGGGTTAGGGGTACCCCTGTTGTGGCCCCATGTGGCAGGTAGGATTTTAGACAACTTACGGACCTTTTTCCTTTGTAGAGAGGTGAAGTGTGTAATGTAGCTCTCCTGTCTTATTTTAGTAAAGTCCGTTTGTGTGGAGGGTTGGATATTTATGAAAGTCTCCAGGAGTAGCGTATCATAAATTTATCTAGATAGTCAAAAGCTTTTATTCCTGGCGAAAAAAAGGACAAAACCCAAACTAATAAATAAAAATAGAAGATGAACATAGAATAATGTTATTATAGGTAACATTTGTTTCTCAAGCAAATGAAAGCCTTATGGCTTTGTTCTGTTTCTGCCTAAGTAAGCAACATAGGCTCCAGTTCTGCGCTTTCTGAAATCTGTGGCAAAAAGCCCATTCACTTCAGTTCATGCAGGATCTGCTCCATTAGAAGTCCATATTTCTTCAAAATTACCCCAGCCTCTTCTGAAGTATGTAACATCCATTCTTGTTCTGGTACCTTTAGCTGCTGAAACTGCTATTTTAATCCATTCTAGTTGGTAGGTGTGTGAATGTCAGGGAAGTTTCTCAAGCCCTGAGACCAAGGTATACAAGCTGTTTTTCTCTTTTCTATTAAGTCAGTGTCTGCAGCTCCTGATTATTTTTATTGGTTCTCTCTGAGCTCCCTCCAATTTGTCAGTACCTATCTGATAATATGATGCCCAAAACTGAATGCAGTACTCCAGGTGCTGTTCCGCCAGATCCATGCAGAGGGAGTAGGACCTCCCTGCTCTATATAAAGAGAAGGCTTTTGAATCATTATGTAATGTGAAAAGACATCCACAATAGGCAGACAGCTATATTGTTCTGGGGTCACACTTTGTGTGTGGAGGCTGGACCACAGTTCACACACAATTAACCAGAAGTAGTAGTCACAGTTAGAACGAGAACATGGCTTTTCAGCTGTATAACCAGGTGCTGTGTCATTTATCTTAAGGAATAATTTCACAAATTCAAACCAACATAATGTGTTAAATTAAGCGAATACTTCCTTTCTTATCCCATGCTATAAAGAAAGACATTAGATCAAATTACCTAGACTGTGAAGGCCACTTTGTGCGAACAGTGCAACGCTGTTTTAAACTGGCTGGAGATAGCTGATGAGGAATTCCCACTGCCCAGTGGAACTCTCCACAAGTGGAGAGTTGACAGGCACAGCTTTTCATAGTCTCCTGCACCAGCCATCCCCCACTGCTGGTGTAAGGGGAAGGAGTGGGCATTGTAAGGGTGGGACAAGGAGGTGAGTGAGCATTGGTGGAGCACCACCAGTGATGTAATTTAGGGATGCCCTTATCCAACTGTAAATTACTTTGGGTCAGACAACCTAAGCTCAGAAGCCATAACTGGCTCACTGGTGTCCCCTAAGCTCCGCTTGGATTGAGTGGCGAATCAAGGCCATAGTAGGTGCGGAGGAGGAAGGAAAAAAAGAAAAGGAAGAAAATACAGTACTTCTTTTTAGAACAGTAAACAAGCATATTGCAGAAAGGAAGTCAGGTAACCTATGCTAGTAATTTCAGTGAAATAGAGAAATAAAACTTATAGCTGTAATTGGGGATTTGAGTCTGTATCTATAAATTCAGAGCGAGGAAAATAACCTTACGAGACTGTTGTTGTATTTTATAAAGAAAATCTTAGAAAATAAGAATGATTTAAATTCACGTTACTGGTTCAACAAAAATGTAAAAGTGAGAAATGCTCAGCTAATTTACCCCAAGCAAAGCTTCCCACTCTATACAAAGTCCATGTAATATATGTGTAGCATGACAGTGTGACCTGGCCTGGAATTGGTCACCTCTGTATCTTTAGTATCACAGCCAGCTGAATGTCTTTTTCAAATCATTATTTATGTAAAAGTAATTAATTACCTGCAAAGGTCACCACTTCTCTTTCTAGAATAGCTAAAATCCTAACCAGTCTTGTCAGTTTCCAGTGAAGGAGATGGGTTTCCCTGGTATTGTAGAGAGGACTGGGTCAAAGTGGACATCTCGCAGCTACGGCATGTTGACCGTCAGCATCATGGAGAAAAACTATTACTTTCAAACTATTAAAGTTATAACTTTATCTTTATAAAAGCTTTATTTATAACCCTAACCTTGGAATTTTCATGAATTCTAGCAAGATTTTTTTATACTATATTGTAATAATGAGGACCAGGGAGCCAGCCAAAGGGCAGAAGTACAGTGGAGAAGAGAAATAAGGAGAGAGGGGTCCAGGAAAAAAATCAAGGCGGGGATCCACAAGGGAAGACGGGGGAGGAGTGTGTGGCTTTATGCAAATGATGTAATGTATATTAATGAGATGTGCAGTGCTCTAATTTGCATAAAGCTGTAGATCCAAAAATCTGGAGGGTTTAACAGGAATGCTTTTAAGATACTAAACTAACAAATTACTTTTGAAAAGCCTGCCTTTGAAAGAAAGATGCTCTCCTAAATGTATAAAACATAGGTGCCGAGAAAATTATTAAAATATAGATTTTAGACAGAAGAAAAATCTAATGGCGACATCCTGAGAGGTCCTGTATACTACCAACTGTCCCTGAATCAGTGGAGATTGTAGGCGCTCAGCAGCTGTCAGGATTTGGTCCTAAGTGAATAAAGATAAACTGGACTTTGAAGGCAATAAAGTTAGTATAAGATTAGAACAAGGGGGAAATATTATAAGATGTTCTACAGGGGTATCTACAAGGATATCTAAGGTTGTAGAAGAATGTATATAGTATATTATTTGGGAAATAGTATACTATCTTGTCATTCAAGTCTGTCTCATAATATCTATGTAAAAGTGACCAGAGTTAAGGTTACACATCCAACCATAACTTTGGCATTTTATGACTCTTGAGTACTAGGCTGGGCAACTTTACCATTCTCTTAATATATATTTTTGTATGGAATAAGACTTCTACAGGACACTCATGGAAATGACTGGGAAGGTGTGGGTGGGAGTGTGGTCTCACACCAGTGTAAATCAGGAGCATCTTCAATGGAGTGTAGAACTAGTGCAAAGAAATCATTGACTATTGTATTATTTTATGATTGTTTTATTATAATAATGATATTGTGCTTGTTAAGATGATGCTACTTTGTGGACAAGAATGAAGATAAGCAAACAGCACTTGCAATCTAAAAGGAAAAAATGTTTTTAACAAAAATACCTTTTTCTCACAACTGTAGTCTTTTCTACACAAAAGTGTTATAATACTGTGTCTATAAGCAGTCACTGATGAAAATAGGAGTGTTAGCAAGGAAAACACTTTGTTCTGTCAAGACTAAGCTAATATGATTAGATAACTGTAGGCCACGACTTAGCTAGTTTCCTGTAATGAGAGAGAGATGAATTTAGGCCAGTAGTGCTAAACAAGGAATTAGAATTAAGCCAAATGCATTCTACTGCCAGTAGAAATCGCACCACTGACTCCATTGTTTTAAATGCAAAGCAGTCAGGCAATAAACAGGCTCATATAACAAGCACATCATAGTGGTATGAATGTTTAATATTAAAAGCAACTCAGAAAAACAGTTTTATAGAGTATCTATAAATAATTCTGGTATCTCTCTATATGTTTTGATCCACTTAGGTTGACCATTATACCTGTTCAACAGTAGTTTACAGCTTATATTACAGAGTGCACATTTATCAGAAATAAACAAGTTTTTGCATTTTTGTGCTTTCTAATAATCATTTTTATTATGGGTTCTATCTTCATATGCTAAAATTGTATATTTATTTTGTTTAAATATAAATATATACACTAATTATCTTTAGCTCAAACCACATTAAAAAATCTTACATAAAATGTACTTTGTAATAAATATCAAACTAGAGCACTAAAATAAAGCAATATTTTGTGGATAATAAAAAAGAACCCACCCACCCCCATTATCATACCACTGCATCCCACCCGGCCTGTGATTTTTTTCAAAGGCTCCTAACACAATTCAGCACCAGTTTTCACTGGAACATATGGATGATGATATCATGCCAAATTTCAGCTTTCAAACCCTATTCATTTTGGCTGCAGAACTGTTCAAGAGAGCAAGAGCAGTTTTGGGGGTTTATTTATAATCTAAAATATAGATTTTTTTTCACTCTTCTGTACTAAAAAATGGCTGTACAATTTTTGTTCAAACTCAAAAAAAAGCACCTCAGGAATATACCAAGGGTAGAAAATTTCAGCTGAAAAGTTTCATAACTTTATGAGCAATTTAAAAGAATGGGTTATAATGGAAACCGTTATGCAATCTGTAGCCCAGTGGGCTAGTTTGCCTTTATTATATTTACTGCGTTGCATTATGTTCTGCTTTGCATTATGTTCAGCAGTAACGCAACTAACCTACAGGCCTGTA
The DNA here is from genome assembly GCF_011386835.1 of Chrysemys picta bellii. Taxonomy (NCBI): domain Eukaryota; kingdom Metazoa; phylum Chordata; order Testudines; family Emydidae; genus Chrysemys; species Chrysemys picta. Next base: position 239,599,339 of record NC_088792.1, on the reverse strand, counting down.
TCCTGTCAGACATTAGCTTCAGCAAGTTAGCATAAGGCTTGAGACCTATGAACTTTGAACAGCTAAACGGCCCAACGGAAAACCCTAAGTATTTGGGGAGCTGAAAATAGAGTTCAAGGGGAAGTTCTGACCACAGGTACATAATTCAACCTCAGAAGTGTCCTGGCAATGAACTGACATACATAACGGGTACATGAGATACATTTAAGGCTAGCCTGCTTGCTTGCCTATCTATCTTTTCTTATAAGTGTCTTCTTTTCTTATGGGTTTGATTATTTGTTTTATTATAATAGGTTTATTGGTCTATATTAGAGTATATTTTTAGGGTTACTATATTTCAGCAAGCAAAAAAGAGGACGGGAGGAGCCCCGTCCTGCCCTAGCCCCTCCCCCCGCTCCTTGTCCCCTGACTGCCCCCTCCTGGTACCCCTGCCCCTAACTGCCCCCCAGGACTCCATCCCCTATTTATGTACAGGCGTGACTACCTGCCCTTTCCTGGTTACTATACGCGGCCAGTCCGCATCCACATCCAGTAGTTAAAAAAAAAATAAACTAATAATTTAAATTGGAATTTCATCCATTAATAAGTATTTATTATATAGTTAAAACCATTCTATTGAAGGACAGATATTAAATAACACTAAATATGTTAATGTTCAAAACAATATTAAAAATTTGAAAATTTAGAGCATGGAAACCAAAATAGCTAAAATTTAGTTTTGGCAAGATACACAGAATGGAAACTCCGGGATCTTTACCTGTCACTGAATATAGCCATCATACCAATAGTGGAATATAAAACAAGTCTACAAATACTCTCCTTAAAATTTTTACTTTTGTCCATTCCCAATAATTGTAACAACTCATTATTACCTTCACTCCACTTGCCACGCGCCCCAAGCACAAAACCAAAGAAGTGGATATTTTTACCTCCCGTTAAGTTTTTAATTTCTTCCTCTAACTCAAGATAATAAGCCACCTTCTCACTGTGGGCTTGTTCCAAACTTCCGGCATTATCCTCCCATCGCACTGTAACATCAACCACCACTGCTGTATCTCCTTTTATAAATATAATATCTGGCTTTCTTAACTCACCCTTACTATTTCTCAAATGGGGCTCTATCATTGCCTTCCACCCTAATTTACCAACCTTATCTACAACTGCAGACACTACTCTATTATGCCTTTTTATCCTAGCATTCTTAGTCTTATAACATTGTCCTGAGATATGGGGAACAGTCTCCCGCACTTTACCGCACCATCTACAAAGAGCATTCACACCTCCTCTTCCTCTTGCTAATGTCTCCCTAGTAGGATAAATATTTGCCCTAAGCTGCAATGCTGCGATATATGCTGACGATTTAACTTTACTAGAGTTTCTAAAAATCGAATTACTAATTAAATCATTTTTAAAATATTTTATCCCTATTCCCTGACATCTCAGTTCCGACCATCTTAAAAATTCCTCTTCCCTCCATTTCTTGGGATGAGATGTTACTGCACTAAATGACAATATTTTATCCACAAGATTTTCTCCTGCATATAGATAAGATAGGTCCATCCAATCATCTCTCGAGACAATATGTCTCCTCCATTTACGAATTAACATATTTGGGATTTGCACACTAAACTTAGTGAGAGCTAAACCACCATCCCTACCTCTAGAATAAAATATCCCATCTGTGGTACACTGAGGTAAATGTAAAATCTCTTTAACTATTTTTCTAACTAACACATCAAGATCGTCTAAAAGATTAAAAGGGGGTTCTATTAAAAGAAGATTATAAAATAGCTTCGGTAAGATGTATGTCTGTAAAATTAATATTTTTGGGGCCGGTTTTAATGGGGCCTTAATTAAATTCTCACTCCAATCTTTCAATTTTTCTTTAAGTACCGGTCCCCCTACACCTATCCAGGGATCTATTCTATTCCCTAAATATTTTTCAAAATCCCCTGGTTGAACATATTCAATCTCCTCTGACCCTATCTGCCAATTATCCTTAGGATTAACTACATAGGTTTTATGTTTAGTTAAAATATGAAAGCCTTTCGTTTTCTTCACATTAACAGAGAGATTAGTATTTTTACAAAACTCCTCTAAGATACCCAAATTTTTGATCATTCCTTTATATGAGCTACTTAAAATTGCCACATCATCGGCAAAAGCCAATGACGTGACACTATTACCCTTAACATAAAAACCACTTCCTTCTACTTCTAATCTAGTTAAAAGGGGATCCATAGCAATATTAAACAAAATTGGGGACAACGGGTCACCCTGCTTGACCCCCCTCCTAATTAAAATAGACTCAGTAGCTTCATCACCCACCCATACCCTAGTTGTGCAATTATCATAAAGATCCCTAATAATATCTATAAAATGTTCATCTATACCAAATCTTCTCAACCCGGCTATTATATGTCCGTGTCCCACAGAATCAAATGCTTTAGCCAGATCTACGAACACTATTGCAATTTCATTCCCATTTCGTTTAGCCCCTTTAATCAAATTATCTAATATAGCAATATTTTCCTCACACCCAGGGGTGGATATAAACCCTTTTTGTCTACTACATATCTTAACTGTTTCCACCAGTCTTTTTGCTAATATTTTGGTATAGATTCTAATCCAAACTGACCCAATTGTCAATGGTCTCCAAGATGTTAACTTCTTCATTTCCTCCTCATCTTGTGTCTTTGGTATTAAAATCGTTCTATTTTTCTTAAATTCATCTGGTACCTGTCTATTTAGAAACCATATATTAAAAAAAAGTATTAAGGAGTCTAAATTAAAAATATCCCACAAATTGCTCACTTTTACTTTATCTGGGCCAGGAGCACTATCTTTTCTTATTTCTCTTAAAGCTATTCTAATCTCATCCACAGAGATCGGACTCATTAATATATCATTATCCGCATTCTCTGTGGATGATGGCCACCCTATCATATTACCATGTCCAATTGTTCCCAAAATATTTACATAGTATTCCTCAATTTCTTTCATAGGGATAGCACACTTAGCCTTATCTGGCTCTCCCATTATAATGCGAGTCAATCTTCTTCTATCCTTATCAAATAATTGTTGATAGAATTTATACTTAGCTTTCTTTGTAGCATATCTCCTAATTACATTAAATTGCTTCCTTCTCCCCTCCTTTCTCATCTTCCCTTTTCCTTTATTCCTCAACTCTATTTGACTTTCATTTCTAGGGTCCTTTCCCTCTACTAATGAATAACATAATTTTTCCGACATTGCCCATCCGAGAGCTTTTGTTAAATCCTCCTTTAATAATCCTTCAATTTCCCCTAAACTATTTATTATTTCTCTTCCCTCCCTACTTTGTTTTCCCCGTTTACATATTTTCTCCACTAAATCCACTTCTGGATGTCCTTTTAGTGGGAAAATCCTCTCTCTTGGGGGCGGAATTTCTAATATATTTACTCTAATGTCCTCTACCTCAGTCACTTCCTCCCTATTTCCTGTTACCACTAACTTCTTCTTTGCTAATTCTCGTCTTTTATCTGATATTTGTTTATTCGTTTTGGTCCTCATCTCGCTCTCAATACATTTATTTATATTCCTTTTCCCAATATATTTCCTTTCCAACTGTATAAGCTGCGCAACCTCATCTTTGGTCCATATACGAGATCTAGTCGATCCCTCTTTGATCTTACTTTTAGCAGCCATATCTTCTTTTCTTTGCTCATTCCTCACAGCAGGGTGTCTATGTCTACAGTGTTGGCTCAATCCAGATCTAGTATGAAAACCAAGCCCACAGACCGAGCACATATGGCTCTTCATTGGGGTATCCGCCTTCTTGGGTATGCACTTGGGGTAGTGGCAAGCTATATTATGATATTGAGAAGATTTTCCACATTTACTACATACAACTCGTATGGCTTTACTTTTATGAACCACATTAATGTGTTTGGCCCATTTACCAAATGTTGGTAATATCTGGGGACATATTGGACAATTAAAACTATCAACGGGATACTCTAAATAAAAAACCCCATCCTTCCACGAACTACTTTCTAATATATTTATATTACCACCAGTACTGTTAAGATCCTTATTACGATCCCTATTAAAATCAGTACTTGGTCTAAAACTATTTAATAAACTAGACCCATTAACTAAATGAGCATTAAGATATCCCGATTCCCTAACATATGGATCATCAAATGTACTTAAATACTTAAAATCTGGATTAAAACTGTCCATAGTTAAATCATTAAAAGTGTCCCTTGTAAAAACCATCGGTAAGATAGATAAAATCTCCTCACCACGATCATCACAAACATTCTCCTCTACCTCCTCTCCATGCTCCACTGGGAGGACTTGATTCTCACTCTCATTCTCATGAGACTTCATTATAGTCCACACCATTTTATCCATTTGTCCAGCGACCCTGATCACACCCCTAATATATTTAACACTGTCAGCTGGGGCATCAAAGCCAACAGCGGGGGCGTTATTAACCCGGTCCAGCGCCAATCCGGTATAAAAATATAAATTACTTTTTTCCATAGCTAAAAGATTTACCCTTCTCAGGGGGAAACTAACCCGTACCTGGGGGAAACTAACCCGTACCTGCGGGAAACTTACCCTTTCCAGGGGGAAACTAACCCGTGCCTGGGGGAGACTACCCTTACCAGGGGGAGTCAACCCGTACCTGGGGGAGGCTACCCTTACCAGGGGGGCATCCGTGTGGCACCATATGGGGCTGCCCAACCCCGTCCCACACCCCACTGAATGTGGGATGTGGGTTCGTCCTCCGCAATCCGCCTGGCTATCCAAGCCAGTTACCGACTCTCACCACGAGGAGGTAGCGGTTGGACTTGCAATCCAGAGGCTTTCCTCAAAGAGGGGTCCCAAACAGCATAATGTCGAGCTCTAACGGGCGTGTGAGAAAAGGCTCAGATCTTGGTAGGGGTTGCCCCTATTGACCGGGCTCACGCCCACCCCCACCTCACCGATAACCCATTCTCTCACTACCCTCAGGCAATGTTTCCGTCCAAGCCCGACAGCTGAGAGGGTCCAGAGACACATGGAGAGCCATTAAGCCTCCCTGCCTCTTGTCCCCTGACTGCCCCAACCCTTATCCACACCCCCACCCCCAGACAGACCCCTGGGACTCCCACGCCCCATCCAACTACTCTCCACCCCCTGACAGCCCCCCCCCAGAACTCCCGACCCATCAAAACCCCTCTGCTCCCTGTCCCCTGACTGCTCCGATCCCTCTCCCCACTCCTGCCCCCTGACAGCCCCGCCCCCAGAACTCTCAAATCCCCCCCCCCCGCTTCCTGTCCCCTGACTGCCCCCTCCTGGGACCCCTGCTCCTAACTGCCCTCCAGGACCCCACCCCCTATCTGTACCCTGACTGCCCAAAACCTTATCCACACCCCCCCAGAAAGCCCCCCCCCGAACTCCCGACCCCCCCCCCATCTCTTGACTGCCCCATCCAAAACCTCCCTGCCCCTTCTCCGACCCCCTGGCCCCCTTGTTGTTGGCCTTCGCCTAATGTCTCTGTGAGCTTGCTCAGGAACGTTCGTCCCGGCACGCTGGGCAGCAGTGTGGGAGGAGTTCCAGACTGCCGGAGGCAATCTGCGAATGCAGGGAGGGAGGGAGTGATCTCTGCTGCAGGGGAGAGGAGGAGGAGCTCTCTCCGGCTGTCGGAGCCCCATTTAAGTGGCACCATCCGGCCGGCTGCCCTGTTAGCCGGGCACGCTCTGCATGGGGGGGAGGGGGTCCGGACATTTTAGCTCAAAAAGACGGACATGTCCGGGGGGATCCAGATGAATGGTAACCCTAATATTTTGGCTATAACACAAGGGATCTGCAGGTCACATCCTGTATGTTGAGCTAAAGCATCAGGTCCATATATGGCTGCGACCTTTAACCTAGAGGATGTGTTAAAGCAGGATGGCATAGGGGCTTTTCTAAGTTCATACCCTTTTAAACTTAACAGGTTCACCACAACTTGAAACTTGGAAAGAACCAAAATAACCAATTAGGACACAAATAGCAAATGTGATACCATGGTCCTATTGTGATAGGTAACTAGTGGACGTATATGATAATAAGTTGAAATCATTGATATATTAACCTATAGGAAAAGGTCACTCCAACATTAGTAAGATGAGGAAATACAAAAAAGGAAAAATCCCCTACTGAATATGCATTGAACATAACGGCATCATCGTAATATATTATAAAAGTGGCATCCCAGCCTCGGGGCGGTAGGAAAGAGAGATGTAGTCCTTGGGAGGTGCCAGAATGATGGCCACTGGTGATGGTGGGGGTGGTGATGAGGAAGATGATGGCTAACATTTCAGGTTGTTCTCAAGAGATGGTGTGAGTATACGGATGTAGTATCTCTATCTGCCTGACAAAGTTGGGGTGTTAGTGACTGTGCAAAATGTATTAATAAACTATATTTATAAATACAAAAGAGTTCCTATAGTGTGAATATTGCAACTGTGCACATCAGGATTCCCAACTATATAATAATTTAAATAATACTAGGCCTGGTCTTGGGACAAGAACCTATCAACACTTAAAGTGATAACTGGGGATTCTTAAAAAATCAGTATAATTAATACAGAATCTAAAGATCAGGCAACAAACCTTACCTGTAATGGGTCACAACGAATGTCCTGCTATTTTTTTTTTTTTATTATTACAAGTAGCCACATATAGGACTAAAGGTAAATGACTAAACCTGTGTTTAATCTGATTGCCCCACGAGTTTGTTGATAACTTTTCTAAGGCTGAATTGATATTTAATAGAAGATGAACCTGGAAAAGCTGGCATACACACAATAATGTTTTAGGACTGTCACATCATAGAGATGAGTCATTATAACCTTCTTAAAATACTTAACACAACACAATTCAGACTCTCCACTCCTCTGGCAAAACAACCATGGGGTAACATGCCTATATACAGTGTCTCGAAGCTCACTAAAAAAGTATGTGTAGTCCAAAACTCCACCAGATGTCAGTACTTCATCTTACATTCTTTATTTCCTGAGCAAAGGCACAATGCTATTTTCCCTTCTTTAGTCTGTGAGCATTTCAGTTTTATGCCACTCCAATAAGCACTAGCACTGCTAACTTCATCATATCCAGACTTATAAAGCATGTGGGGTTTGCACAGACCTATACCTGTTTGGAATGTTTTGGAAGTGCAATTTAAGGCACAGTTTTGCAAATTTTACTCATGTAATATAGAAGAGAGGCCTCCAAATGGAACATAGCATCTCAAAAGCCATTTGTTGTTAGTATAAATGAAATTAAGGAATTATTTTGCCACCTATTATTATAGTAAAATTTTACCTAAAACAAAGATTAATCATCTCAAATTAAAATGCATTAGGGAACAATTCTAAGTCCAGCTGGACAACAAAATGCAGGTTATCAGTAAATCACCAGCACTGGGTTCCTTAAAAAGCAGGATAGACACTACAGTAGTTGAAACAATCCAGTGAACGGCTCTGTAAAATATATGGGAACAGACTGGAAGACATAGTGGTCCTTCTTTTTGACACTATAGAGTACTGCTAGATAGGATCAAAAGTCCTGCTTTGCCACAGTCAGGATAGGACAAACCATGGATTAGTTGGCTGTATTGGAGGGAGAAAGGGTTGGTAATGGGAGAGTGGGAATCTTCTTCTTCATATGGCTGATGTAAATGCAGAGCAATAACTGTAATTTTACATTTAGATTCTTGTAACCATCGCTACTTTCTCTCTCTTACTTGGCATCACTAAATCCCTGCTCTCCTGTTAATTGACTTTTGCCATAAACCAATTCAGTGCTGTGTTCAAAGGGGAAGGTGTATGTACACCAGTTAAATTAATAAACTGTGATGTACTGACTATTTAATGGATCAGAGAACTTAATATCTTCTGTGAATGTACAGTAATGGGGACTTGTGCATTGCAGAAAAACATCTTTGAGGAGCTTGGAGGCTGGAGTTCATTGAGGTGAGGTTTGGGCCGGGAGAGCCTTGAGGAGTTTGCTGATGAGGAAGATGGACTGATCTGGCAGGGAGCTGACACACAGTCTAATCGCCAGCAAAACTCTCTCTTGCTGAGGCAGAGAGGTAACACAGTAGCTCACAGCTCTGGGTGTCCCCAGCAGTGTGTTACAGCCAGCTATTGAACTGTCCTCCATCCGGCCATATCATCAGGAGAAGCCAAAGGTGATTTAGAACCTCTTTACCCCCAAGCCCTTTCAGTAGCACTGAGCATATCCCTCACTAGCTTGAGGATTTAGCATATTTAGATAATTCATTAATGGAAAATCTCTCATGTGAACAGAAACTGGAAAGATTGGGATTGTTTATCTTAGGAAGGAGATGACTATGAGGGACATGCTAAAAGTATAATAATGAATTTTAGAGAGCAGGTAGATGGAGAACTTCTGTTTTCCTCGTCTCAATGCAAGAACAAATGGAAATTCAGTGAAACTGAAAGATATAAATTCACTCAACACAAAATTAGACTGTGGAACACATTGCCACAAGGTGTAGTTGAGGCCAAGAATCATACTAGGTCAGACCAAAGGTCCATCTAGCCCAGTAGCCAATGCCAGGGGCTTCAGAGGGAATGAGTAGAACAGGCAATCATCAAGTGATCTATTCCCTGTCGCCCATTCCTATCTTCTGGCAAACAGAGGCTAGGGACACCATCTCTGCCCATCTTGGCTAATAGCCATCGCTGGATCTAATCTCCATGAATTTATCTAGGGTTTTGGTTTTTTTTTTAACCCTGTTATAATCTTGGCCTTCACAACATCCTCTGGCAGAATTCCACAGGTTGACTGTGTGTTGTGTAAAGAAATACTTCCTTTTGTTTGTTTTAAACCTACTGCCTCTTAATTTCATTTGGTGACCCCTAGTTCTTGTGTTATGAGAAGGAATAAATAACACTTCCTTGTTTACTTTCTCCACACCAGTCATGATTTTATAGACCTCTATCATATCCCCCCTTTTTCATCCCTTTGCCAAGATGAAAAAGTCCCAGTCTTATTAATCCTCATACGGAAGCCATTCCATACCCCTAATCATTTTTTTTTTACCCTTTTCTGTACCTTTTCCAAAATCTTCTTTGAGATGGGGCGATTCTCATCTCTTATTATCTATTCCTTTCTTAACGATTCCCAACATTCTGTTAGCTCTTTTGACTGCCACTGTACAATGAGTGGATGTATAGTTGGAATTATGTTTTCCAATGTGCATTACTTTACATTTATCAGTATTGAATTTCATCTGGCATTTTGTAGCCCAGTCACCCAGTTTTGTGAGATCCCTTTGAACTCTTTGCAGTCTGCTTTGGACTTAACTATCTTGAGTAGTTTTGTATCATCTGCAAATTTTACCACTTCACTGTTTACCCCTTTTTCCAGATCATTTATGAATATGTTGAATAGTACTGGTCTCAGTAAGACCCCTGGGGACACCACTATTTATCTCT